>NC_138094.1:7954088-8106730 GCF_964212035.1 Myotis nattereri
CAGCCACTCAAGATGGCACAGTCTCCGCTGCTGAGCCGGCACACAGGGAGACGTTTCAGCCGCAGTCTCCAACCGTCCTTTTTTTTCTGGGAGTTCTCTGTCTTTCCCAGCTGCAGACTGTCTCTCAGCTGAATATCCTCTGCCTATTCGGGCTGTATGTTACCCGTTTCAGCTGCTCACCCTTATCTGCTCCAGGACAAGGCACAGGACACGTCCGTTTATACCTCCGCCATTTTTCTCCCCTTATATCTTTTTCTTCTAACCCTCCCACTCCTGTCTCCTAATGAACATGGCGATCAAGTGCGTCCGTTTGCCGAATGCACCCGAACGCACAGGAAGCTTACCCGAGGCACATGTTGACAATAATGAGGCCGTTTCCAGAATTGGGCATTTTGTCACTCGAGTAAAAATAAAGTGTCTTGAGTAAAGATTAATCTCTTTATAGTGCAATTCTTAACCTTTTCATATTAATGCCAATATTGGAACAGTGTATCTTGGATGTTTTCACAATGTATCTTTGCTACGCAACACTGATGTACATGCTTACATCTGGTTTTAGAATTGTGTAATTGATCATGAGTAACATGAGTAATAATATTACTCGAGTGATGCCCAGCTCTGGCCATTGCGAGAGACAAATATATGAATACGCAATTTTTTGTCTCTTTCGATGCGTGTCACCCAAAATGGTACGCGTGTCATAGGTTCGCCATCACTGGCCTAGAGGACTAGTAGGGACTGCGGTCAAGAATACACCTGGAAGAATCAGCTTTGAAAAGGATACTAAGACTTCTTTTTTCGAGATTACTGGAAGGAAGAGTGGAAGTGAATGTCCGAGTCAGGGGCGTGAGACAACCTCACTAAAATTGCAGCAGATGTGAGAATTAAGTGATAAGGAGAGGACCAGAGGTATGGAATGGCCACTGGGTGGCGGGGGGTTGCAGAAGGAGCAGAGCAGCTCTCTGAAGCTGACAGGATTCTCGAGCTGTTTTGAGGGTACTGCTGAAGTGGGCAACCTGGAATTGAAGTAGACCAGACCAAGTGCATGTAGGTCAAGAATTTCAAACACTAACACGAACCAAGTTTATGTGGGCTGCAAAACAAAAGCTTCAATTTTCATAGAAAGGTTTATTTCGATAAAGACATGCTGGATACAAAGGGCTAAAATAAATGAGTAATCGTTAACAAAAAATAATAGAACGTTTTAATAAAAATTAGTATTTTGCATTGAACATTAACTTCCCAGACACTGAATAACTGGACAGATTAATAAGCACAATGCAAATAAACCTACTTTTCTCATTCTCCAAAAGCAAAGTATTTCCTGTTGCACATACCAAACAAGTCAGTACAAGACTAATGATGTGGTCATCGGGTGCTAAAATATTGTCTGCTAGTATTAATGGAGAGAAATGGCACGCCTGCGTGTAAGGCGCACAAGGGAAATGAATGCAACACAATTATAATCAGTCATTAGCAAATGTAGTTAGTAATTAATAATTATGTAAATCAGGTTATTGTAAAAATCAGGTTACGAAATTTTTATTAATACGCTACATACTGTTATATTCGCTGAGCCACAAACATATTCATTGTGGGCCATGTGCGGCCTGTGGGCCATGAGTTTGACATGCTTGTTGTAGGTGATTGTTCTGTTGCAGCTCTTGGGAGGATTTGGAAGGTCATTGAGGGCAGAAAAATGGTCGTAGTTGAGGAGTGTAGCTTTATAGAGCTGAATTTATTTCATTTGAGAAAGGCAGCCTGTTTAGTTGAAGACATTGGGGTTCAACATGATGGTGAGCGGAACCAGAGCAGAGTGTGGATGACTAATAATCCAGGAGAGAAGGGAGAGCTACGTGGCAGTCTCAGACATCAAGGAGTAAGTCTGGGGATACAGACAGATGGAAGAATAAGGGTGGACCAACAGGACAGAGTTGCAGGTTGGGGTTCTAGGTGAAGTTGGAAACCAAATGCAATGTGCTTCCATCTGAGCAAAGGCAAAGGTCCCTGCAGTAGAAGGGTCTGGGGCTTATAAGTGTCATCCATGTGGCCATTTGATCTTGTCACCCAGAAAATGACTGGACAGGACATGAAGAGGTTGAGGAATGGTGGGGAGTGCATGCCCGCAAAAGAGATTGGATTGTTTCTTTTGGAAAAACAGTTCCTTTCCCAAGGGTTGTCAGACCTAACTAGGTTGGGGTCATGGTTTCCTCAGCCAGGACTACTGATACCAGGAGATGGTTGAAGTTAAAAGGCTTCCTCCCAGTGTCAACCTTTCTTGGAGCTTCTCAGTAAAACCCAGTTATTAATGGTGACCACACCCCCTCTCCAATTTTTTCTGGCATTTCTGGGAATTGGGTTAATTTTAGCTATAAAAATAAATGGAAGCACTGGTCTTTGAGATGATGGGTTGTGTTCAGACTAACACTTTGAACCTTAAAATGAGTGAGTGACTAGATCAGATCAACCAGTTGACAGCCTGTCTCCATTCAGTCAGATTCTCTGAAGGCACTGGAGAAGCTTGGCATCCTCATAAAAGGCACCATACTTTTACTCTGCCACCCAACTGTTCACCCCCTTCTCTCCCTGATAAAACTGTCCTGTCCTTCAAACTTTAGCTTCAATGATGCTTCCTGGTGACGCCTTCCCTGAATCCCATTGATAGACTCATTTAGGCATCATTCCTGCCGTGGAGACTGGACTCTGGTTGTGAAATTATCACATTGTAGTATTATTTCTCTCTCCCTCAGTAAATTGTGAATTTTTTAAAAGATGGGGACTGTAGCTGTTCATCTTTTCATATCCAGCTCACTGTGCTTTTTGACATGATATTCAGTAAATCCTTGCTCAGTGAACACGCAAATGTAAGTGTGATCTATTTTTCACAGTTTCATTCCAGCTTGTTCATTCTGAGTCAGAACCGCCCATGAATTGAAACTTTCAGACGACTATTGAACCATGGGGATTCTACTTTGTTAAGTTCCCCCATTTTGTTTTTTGTTTTTTTTTTTCTGGAGAACTTACAAAAATGTTAAGGAAGTGTCAGGATATTCTGCACAAGGGATATTAGGGTAATATAGCGTAACAGTCATTGGGCTAGGGAAGCCATGGGCAAACTACGGCCCGTGGGCCGGATCCGGCCCGTTTGAAATGAATAAAACTAAAAGAAAAAAAGACCGTACCCTTTTATGTAATGATGTTTACTTTGAATTTATATTAGTTCACACACACACTCCATCCATGCTTTTGTTCCGGCCCTCCGGACCAGTTTAAGAACCCATTGTGGCCCTCGTGTCCAAAAGTTTGCCCACCCCTGGACTCGGAGGTAAATTCTTGTGTAACTAGAATAGGCAAAATGCATACCTTGAGATGGAATGTTTTAAAAGTGAAATTGTTCCTCTAATTGTCTGTACTTTGTTCTCTGGAATGTAGGAAGCAGTCCATTAGTTCAAATCTGTCTTATTTTCCTCAGCTTGCTTGCTACAATTAATGCTTTCCTCTACAGATGGAAACAAAAGAAAGTTATGCTCAAATACAGCTTCTACTGAAAGATATCGATTTCCTAAAAGGCAGAGAAGCAGAACTGAAGCAAAGAATTGAAGCTTTTGATTTGTAAGTAATGTTTTCATTTTGACTATTCAGAGTCTGTGAGTTTAAAACAAATACTACTAATTATTCTAATGCTAATTGCCAAGTAGAGTTCTTGGTTGTAAAGGTGCATTCGGCTAGTTTTAAAAGGCATAAGTTGAGAGAAACAAAGACTAGGATTTTGCTTTTGAAATATTAGTTATTGGGATGAAAAGCAGTGAGACACCATCATCAGGCTACAGTAAAACCAGACCAGTACTTTGAAGAAGCTAACAACTGTTAACAAATTATGTTCAGTCACACACTTATGTTTAGTCATTGAGATCTAACGGTTCCATGTGCATGTAGTAACTCAATGCAGTGGCTCTGACTTGATTTGTACTGGGTGATGGATGTGTGTGTACTAAGTGCTCACCACTATTTCATTCTTCACATTGTACCTGCCATTAATGGCAAGCTCACCAGTCTAGTTTATGAAACAGGTTTCATTTCCATTAGGTTCTACTGTTAGTTGACTCTTACTTCCTTAGTGGATTTGCCCTGGTCTTCATTAATGTGGTTAGATCATTTATATAGGCTTTAATTCATTTTATTTTTCATCTCTGCTACATTACTCTGTTCTAAGCAGTACTGAAGTGGTAAATTGATCATGACAGAAAAGGAAAGTGACAAATAAGCCATCGATTTTCAACTGGTGTGCTGCAAGAATATATAAAAGATGACATACCTGACTGTAGTCAAGGGCGTTAACCTCTTTTTCCTTAGATTTTCAAATAAAAAAAAAAGACAACAGTCAACACAAAATAGCGGTTCATTGTGAACGATTCAAAAATATACCTGTTGTGTTTTTTTTAAATGGGCAAATATATTTTTGGCATGCTGCAGAATTTTAGTAGTTTATGTGTGTCAGAGATAAATAAGGTTGAAAATCGCTGATATCTTACGTAATAAAAGCCTAATATGCAAATTATTCCCTCTACTGGAGTTCCACTGTGAGTTTGACCACTGGATCAGTCGATCAGTCACTATGACGTGCACTGACCACCAGGGGGCAGACGCTCGGACCAGTAGGTTAGCTTGCTGTGGGCACTGGTGGGCTGGACTGGAAAGTGAGATGTGAGGTGAGAGCTGTCAGGAAGTTCCTGGGGTTTGTCTTGAGCCCTGGGCAGAGGCAGGTGGGGGCGGGAGCCAGCAGGGACCGGGTGGCTGGGGAGGCTTCTATGCTGAGAGCCTGGACTATGCAGCCCTCCGCAGCCTGTGGCCTTCTCAGTGCTCAATTTATAATCTTCAGAGCTGCTTATATTTATTTAAGTTTCACTAACTACTCCAGGAGAGTGGGTAACACCATTATAGGGGGCAGGCCAGGCATAGCTGCCCAAAGCCAAGGTGCAGCCTCAGGCTCCTGGAACGCAGCTGAGAGGGGGGTGGGGCTGAGTCAAAGAAACTGAGTCCAAAACTTGAGGCGGAGGCAGCAAGAGGTGGAGGATGATAGCTGTGCAGGGGCCTAGAAAAGCTGTTGTGTGGGGACAGCCAAGGAACCCAGTGCCTCTCCCACGGAACAAGGTCTACATCCCTCCCTCCTCCTCCCGGTGACCTGTCACCCCAGCTCTTCTCCAAAGGTTGGACTTGGCCCACAGAGCTCTCCACCACTGCACACCCTGTACTGCCTTGTCTGCCCCACCCCACTCTGCACAGCCCGCTCCATTCCCACACAGCCTTTGGAGAGCTCTGCCCCCAGAGGAGAAAGTGGGAGGCTGCAGACAGGAGGTCACATGAGGAGGGGGCAGAGCAGGGCCCACCAAGTTAGATGGAGGGGAAGGAGGGAGAAACCCCACAGGACTGGGGGCAAAGACAGTCGGGGAAGGAGGGCCATGTGGAAGCTTTGCCCTTGGTTGAAGTAGAAATCCTGACCCCATTTTACAGACCGCAGCAGAGTGTGTGTGTGGGGAGGATCAAAGCAAAAGAGGGTTTGAGGGGACTGGATGGAGAGCAGCAACGTTTGATTAATGGCCTACTTACTATTTTTATTGATTTCAGAGAGGAAGGCAGAGTGAGAGAGAGAGAGAGAGAAACATCAATGATGAGAGAGAATCCATCGCCTCCTGCATGTGCTCCATACTGGGGATTAAGCCCGCAATCCAGGAATGTGTCTTTGACCGGAATCAAACCTAGGACCCTTTAGTTCGCAGGCTGCGGCTGTACCTACTCTACCAAACCATCTAGGGCGACCCATGGCCTATTTAAAAACCACTGCAGTAGGCTGAGCAGGGGTCTTACCATGATGGTGTTACCTGATAATGAGGGTGTCTGTCTTTATGTTGGAGTAATTGGAACTGCAATGAAGTAAAGACACAGCAATGGAGCCTACAAAGGGTTTCCACGCACACAATGCAATTTACTTCATGTGGCAGCTGAATTTGGTGAGCAGAGCCTTAGAAGAACATGCGGTCTCCAAGACCAGGGGCAGGGGAAAGTTCATGCTGAACATTCTGTGCTGTGAGTTACAACCTATATATATAAAGGCATGATATGCTAAGTGTCTGACCGAGTGGTCAACTGACTGGTCGCTACGACTTGCACTGACCACCCGGGGGCAGATGTTCCAACCAGTAAGTTGCTTGCTGCTGGGGTGGGGCCCATCAGGACCAGGCAAGACAGGACCAGACTTGCCCTGGAGCCCTCCTGTGATCCCACCCCAGCCCCAATTGGGACTGGGTGAGAAGATCAGGACTGTGTGAGACCACCGTGATCAGCCAGGTGGAGGGACCCCTGCCATTCATGAATTTGTGCACCAGGCATCTAGTAAGCTAATAAGTATAGTTTACTGCTCCTTTGCTTTACATGTTAGTCAGCAGAGGGTGCTAACACATAGAGCTTTTATCCTTTGCTTGGAATGGTCAGCATTCCCTAGCACTTACCTGGCTCGATCAAAGGGAAGACCATTCCATTCTTCAGTATTTGGAAGTTCTGATTGACCTATCTATCTTTTTCTATTGTTCAGCACTCTTCAGTATTCAATCACTAGATTATTAAATATCAGAAACAAATCTTTTGTCTTTCATACCTATGGGCTGATCAGTTAAACCTCACAGAAATAATCTTACTGAAGAAATAAGTACTAAAGCAAAAGTACACTAACTTAAGTTTGGTATGTAGCTTTTCTCTGAATTTATTATGGCCATTTATTACCTGCAATCATTTTTTAAGTGTTCATCATCTTCTATGAAAAGCACTTTGGTCTTGAAACTTGCACACTCCCTGCAGCCTGGTGCACCATGCTGCTCCATCTGCTACTTCAGATCCCACATAACTTGGTCAGTTCATAAAATAGATGGAGAACTCCAGCTCTTTCCAGTTACTTCCCAGCAGTGACAGTCACATAACAGTTTTAGCTTGTGGAGCTAAAATTGTTATTTTTTTCTCCTAAAGTCTTTACTTCAGCAATTACAGTTTTATTTTTTTGCTTTTTATATTTTTGCTAATATCAGAGGCTACAGAAGAAAATCATAAAAGTGTGGCTGATGCACTTAGGAGACAGGATCCTGAATATAAAGAGCATGGAGGAGACCTGTGACCAAAAGCTCAAGAATGAAATTCTAAAGAAATTGTTTGGTGTTCTTAAACAAGTAATAGATTTGGAATAAGTTGATGGAAACACAGCAATACTAGTGAAGTAGATAAGACTTAACATTTTATGGTGATAGTGTTTAAAAAAATACGTGTTTTTTATTGACAGTCAAGCCTTTCCCATGAATATTTAAGATAATTTTACAGAGTTACAGTATAGGGAATAGCATCCTCTGCTCTTTCTTACTCATAGCTTTTCTAACATGTATTGAGGGTCTGTGATTTGCTTTCATTTTATGGCACATTGTGAGTTGCTCAGCTCACATGGTAGATAAACTATAAAAGTGGTTGATCTAAGGCAGTTATTCTCAACCTTCTGACCTTTTAAATACGGTTTCTCATGTTGTGACCCAACCATAAAATTATGTTCGTTGCTACTGCATAACTGTAATGTTGCTACTGTTATGAATCGTAATGTAAATAGCTGTTATGCAGGATGGTCTTAGGCGACCCCTGTGAAAGGGTCGTTCAACCACCAAAGGGGTCGCGACCCACAGGTTGATCAACTTTTTAAAAAATCACTTTTTAAAAAAATAATAATAATTTTAGGGAGGAAAGGAGAGAGACAGATAAAAATCAGCATGAGAGAGAAATATTGATCTGTTGCCTCCTGTATGTGCCCTGATCAGGAATTGATCCCATGACCTTCCAATGCACTGGACAGTGCTTCAACCATCTGAATCAGGCTGACCAGGGCTGGAATTATAATCCCTTTTAGTTCTCTTTTCCTCTCCCGCCTCATACTTGCCACTACGATGGAGGTATCTATCAATTTATAAATTATTCTGCCTAGTGGTTTTAGTGCTTATCAGGTAACATGTGCCCTGTATTCCTTCAAGATTCTGCAAAGCCAGAATCAAAAGAAATAAATGGAAATTAACAATGGAGCAAAAAAATTATACAGGAAAAGGAAAATATGATAACTATGGTTACTATGACTTCCCTATAATCTGAGTTTTAATGTGTTGCAGTGATTAACTGCTCAGTGCAGACATCAAGCCCATATGGTAACTTTTCTCTACAGTGCTCAGTGTAGTGTCTAGCACACAGGTGTTCATATAATATTCATTGAGTAAATGAATTTGTGGTGAAGTGATGACTCAACTAACTTTTGGTATGTCTTAATAAGTGGTCTCTTTTTACTGCCTTGCCCGTAATTTGTCATGAGATTACATTACATAGTACTTACATTACATAGTACTGAGCTTATTCTTTAAAAGAATTCTAATTAAAATATAGTACCTTTCCATGTATAGATTTTGAAATGATGACATACATATAGTATGTCAGCTTCTCGAGTATAATAGCAAATGCTGACATGTCTGTAGTTGTTAAACCCTTAGGACTAAATGAATGAGTAAATGTGTATGTTAATTTTCCCACTGCTTCGCAGATCATGTACTGTTTGATGTTGTCTGGTTTGGGTATCCTCTATGACTTGAGCAAGGGTGGGAATTCACAGGATACTCACCATCTCTCTCAACTGAAACGTCTGCTAGTGGCAGTTGGTGGAGATAAGTAAAACTTGAAAGTGTGCTTTTGGTATTGCTAACCCAGATATGAGGGTGGTCGAAGTTGGCCCCGAACCCTATGCCCAGCCCTTGAGGGCAAAAGTTCTTTGGGGTGGGGATGGGGTGCAAGGCAAGGCAGGTGGATGTGACTGACTTCTTGTTCTTGGGATTTAGAGTCAGTTGTACCAGTGTAAATTGAACTTAATTTACTTTTGTGTGCCAATCCAGACCACCATGGAATAATTGTTCTCAATAACCTCACAATAACGAGTTTTGGGGACCAAGTTAAAGGATTGTAGCAGGTTTTATATTCAGAATTTGGATCTCTGGGCTTTGGTACTGATAGTCCTTGAAGTTATGCATGGCCATGTTCATGCCCTTAGGTGCCTGGGTGCCACAGAAACCCATACATTGATAGGAATCTGTTCAGGAAAGTGACAAGAAAATCATTTTGGTCATTCTAATTCTCAGGTATCAACTTGAGCTAAAGGATGACTACATCGATAGATCTAACAGACTGGGTGAAGAGGACAGGAAGAATAAAGGTGATTCTTGTGGAGAAGAAAGCTGCATTTGTAAATTTCTGGTATAGGTTATTAGCTTCCTAAATTGGGCCTGTTCTAAATTTATATGTGTGTGTGTAGCTTACATTTTACTTTTACTACAAAATTAATCATTATTTTGTTCTTTTAATTTTACGTATCAAAAATGACCTTAACCTGAGAGAGGTAGGGTATTCAGGAGGTTTTTCTTCCCCCATCTACTTTCCTCCCTCCCCTTTGACCACCACTTGCTTGTTATCAATATTTATGGGCCTGTCTGTTTTGTTTTGTTTATTTTTATTTCTTAAGATTCCACATGTAAGTTAAATCATAAGGTATTTGTTTTTCTCTGTAACTTATTTCATCATAATATCCTTTAGATTCATCCATGTTGTCACAGGTGGCAAGATTTTATTCATTTCAGTGGCTGAGTAATATATCACATCTTCTGTATCCACACATTCATTTATTGATGGTAGTCTAGGTTGCTTCCAAATCTTGTCTGTTACTAGTAATGCTGCAGTGAACATGTGGGTGCACATGTATGTCTTTTCAAATTGGCATGTTGTTGTTTTTTACATATACTGAGAAGTAGAATTATTAGAACATATGGCCGCTCTTATTATTATTTTTTTTGGGGGGGTGGGGGTGGGGAGAGTGACTTCACACTGTTTTTCCATAGTGGCTGCACCAATCTGCATTCCCACCAACAGTGTATGAGGGTTCTCTTTTTTCCACATCTTGGCCAGCACTTGTTATTTATCCATTTATTGATGATAGCTGTTCTAACAGGTGGGAGGTGATATCTCATTGTGGTTTTAAGCATGAGAGACTTCATTTTTTACTTATGGAAAATTTTAACTTCTCCATTCCCTGTGACCTGTTTCCTTATTTCTTTTACTTGTAACATATGTTTATGCCTCATGATATTTTTACCTGACATATAACTTCCTAAACTGTTTTATAACTAACCCAGGAGTAGGAAAGTTGAATAATTTTTCAATCTCTTGATATTTTATGTCTCAGTATATTTGTAGAAACTTGTCTATGAAAAGAAGTGAACTTAAGTAGAAATTTCAAAGGAACCAGAGCTGGGTACTTGATAAGGACCCATAAGGTCACCCAGTGTGTGGCTGCTCCTCTGTGACTATCTTGTGAAAACTAGACTAATACTTCTTAGGAATTAGTACCATCATGTAGTCAGCTAATTTTTTTTTAATGATATATCTGCAAAGACTCATATTGAATGAAGTGAAAATGATGAAATAGACACTAAAATCATAAGACAAATCTTTGTATTTAAGGAAATTCAGATCTTTGGGTATGAGGGCTCTGAGCAGCTGGTGCAACTGGTTGGTATGTGTAGTGGAAGAAAGTTCACAATATATGTGACCATTAAGACTTCCCATCACCTGTTGGGTAATAGGACTTATTTCTTACTTTCCCTACTGATTTTTGACTATGACACCTGCTATTTTAGATGATGAAATAATCGTCATTAGGTCTGACATTGTACATAAATTCTTAAATGAGTTTTTATTCACTAGAAAAACATCTTTAATTGGTTGGCTTTCTCTTTCAGTAAAACCTATTCTTTTGCAAGAGCAGTCCATGGCTACCAATTCAAACAGGAAGAAGAATGCAATCATTCTGCAACTCGTGTGAAAGAACTTGAGGTAATTGCTAAGCCTATTGTTTTTTGAAGTCGATAAAACTTCAAGGCAGTAGATGAAATTTTAGCTTCAGCCATACATTATTTAGCTTGATGTGTTTAGACTGTTTATTTTATGACTAAGAAGGCCCAACTTAAGTTAATTTAGTAGTTCTTCCTTTTAGTCCTTCCTGCTTGTTGCCTGGAACAAGTTCCTTAATCATTGGGGTGGTTGAGGTTCCGTGGTGAGCTGACCTATGTGCCTAGCCCATAGCAGGTGGCCAGTGCTTTTAGTTTCTGCCTTAGCCTCTCCTTCCTTCCCATCAGCAGAAGGTGAACATTCCTGTCATTACATTGGGATCTTACAGGATAAAACAGAATGAGATGTGTTTTTCACATGCCATTTATTTTCTTGCTGTTCATCACGTGTGCTCTCTGAAGGACAGAGCTGGAACTTGATGTACCTGGATATATCCTGCACATAAAATGTATTTTTGCAGCTGTAATGATCTATTTATTTGAGAACATTGTAGACTTTTGTATGTAAACATGAAATGTATAAAAAAAGGAAAGCACCACAGCATGTTTGTGATAGCTCAGCTTTTCATTTTTATAAACATTGCTGCAGTCTGTGATTGCTATTGGGACCTTAGTTGTATCTGGAAAATGGGCAACAAACTTAATCTGAAGCACTTGCTTTGTAGGCCAGGGTTCTTCTGCATAAGTATAAGGTTGGATGAACTTCCCCCGCCCCTTCTAGGGCAAAGATGAGCTTCCATGTTGGAATCAGGTTCTTCTTACTGCAGAGAATGAGTCCTCTGTCCAGTGACCTTACTTACTATGACACCCAGTTTATAGCAGCCTGCCAGTTTTTGCATAAGAAGTACTGCAGTAACTGTTCAAATGCAAGTTTTTTTTTCAATTCCAGCTTGAACTCGAATCTCTCAAGGCCCAGTTCTTGGCAATAACCAAGCAAAACCACCTGCTGAATGAAGAGATGAAAGAGATGAGTGGCTATTTGCTTCTAAAAGAAGAGAAATTAGAGCTTCAGGCTCAAAATAAATTACTTAAACAACAACTGGAAGAGAGCAGAAATGAAAACTTGCATCTTTTTAACCGTATGTCTTTTTCCTGATTTGCATGTCTTTGTAATTCATATTAGCTTAATATTATGACACTATGCTTTGTATCTGTAAGGAAGGCTTCAATCAGGAAAATTTTTATAAAATTAAGATTCTCAATTTGAAGTTACTTCCTTTTTTGCTTGCTATTACTATAGTATATTATTAGTGTCACTAAGAAGTATCTTTAAACTACAAATGTGCCTTCTGGGTTGTACAAATCTCCCCTCACTTTCTGCTGCTCAGATTTGGCCATTGAGAAGGAGGAATGAGAGTGAGGTTGAGGTTATTATTCCCTCTCCACCATTGCATCCTCACCCCCACTGTATATATTGGCTGTGGGCTGGCCCTGTGCCTCTCAGCAAGGCAAGATCCAGTGCTTACAGGATGACCTCTCACCATTGCTCTGTGCCTGTGCCAGATCTTTCTCTCCCAATTCTGGGAATTCTTCCCTCCCTGATGGTTTAGGCCAAGTGTGGAGACTGTCCTGCCCACAGGCTATAGAAGACCCATAAAATCTTTTGATCTGGCCCTGCCAAGGCATTAGGGGTGAGTTAATTAAATGTTTGACCAAATATAGGAGGCTAATTAAGTTGATAATTTTGTATGACCTGCAAATGATGTTATAAATATCCATGTCAAAACCGGTTTGGCTCAGTGGATGGAGCGTCGGCCTGCAGACTGAAGGGTCCCAGGTTCGATTCCGGTCAAGGGCATGTGCCTGGGTTGCGGGCACATCCCCAATGGGGGATGTGCAGGAGGCAGCTGATCGATGTTTCTCTCTCATCGATGTTTCTGGCTCTCTATCTCTCTCCCTTCCCCTCTGTAAAAAATCAATAAAATATATTTAAAAATAAATAACTAACTAAAAATAAATATCCCAATGGCCCTTGGCAGAAGAAAGTTTCCCCACTCCTACTTTGGGCCCACGGAGTTAACAGCATGGCCCCATTACTAGCCCAGAGAACTATACCACCCTTAGTGGCTAACCTACATGAATCACCCTTTAGTGGTTCTTCAGTGACTGAAATGGTGGAACTCCATCTGATGTCTGCTTGAACCCTGAGTGTTGCTGACTGGTGCACAGATCAGATTAGACCTAGGGGTACTTAACAGGTTTTGATGGAGAACTCCTTTTATGCCTCCTGTGTGTGATAGAGGAAAGAGGTGGGCTTTCAGGTTAGTTAAAGGATTTGAAAGAATTTCTTTCATTTGCATTAGAAAAGAGTAGTGAAGTTTGCCTCTGCATGCATTAAACTCTTCTGAAATTTGTGCTCTTAGTCCATTCCATAGAATTAATATGGTATTAACTACATGTGTACAAAGAAAAGAAAGAACAATTTAAAATATCTTTAGCTGCTTTTGCTAAGTGAGATGGGAAAACTTACTGTTGATAATCACCAGGCTTTTTTACCTTCTTAGTTATAGCTCAACCACCTCCTGAACTGGTAAATTTGCAGAAACAGTTGAAGGAAGCAGGAGCTGCTTTTGTGTTAGGGCATAAGAAGTTTGAAACTCACAAGGAGGCTCTGCAGAGACAGCTGCAAAGTGAAGTGAGTACTGATCTTTATTTGGTCGGGTGTTAGTCTGATCCACTGTGTACACATGTAAGCTTGGTGTGTGTCACACCAGTGTAAATCAGATTGGTTTTAACATCAAAAATTATCCCCCCACTATTCTAAGGTAACCTTCTCACCTGAGAAATTCTTGGGTGATGATATAACTATATTTATAACAGTAATAAAATCCCAAGGAAAGCGCACTCATAAACAGAAATTGTCCCAGTCTCGGTTGTGCCCTCTAGTAATGTCTCTTGATTCTTGCCCTGTGACTTAGAATTGTTGACACTCTGGTGTCTGCCTCATACCTTATAGAACTGTTCTTAGAGATGAGTGCAAATGGAGGTGGCAAACTTGTTTGTGTGCTCTATTGTTTTCTAGGGACCTGTGGACCACAGGCATGAAGCTGCTCAGAATGGGCAAAGTGGAAAAGAGAATAAGCCCTATAAAAGACTTGTTCCTTTTGAAGTGAACTGGGATTTCTTTTACATTGATTTCTTCCCTTCTTTAAATCTTTTCAGACTGAGCATTCTGCAAAGCTGAAGGCCCGGATATTAAATTATGATGCTTCTGTAAGGAGGTTAACTATGCAGGTGGCTGATTTAAAATTGCAACTGAAGCAGATTGAGACAGGTTAGAGAGATTTTTAACTTACAAATGTGTATGTGTAAAACTTCCAGTATATATGGAAATGTAATGATCACTACTGAAGTTTCAGTAATTCTCATAGTAGGGGAAAAGCCATAGAAATATGTCATCTTAGAAGTAAAAACTCTGTCCATTTCAGGAATACCAACCAGTCAGTCATCAGCTAACGTGACTTGCTTTTATAGGTTCCTTTGGCTTGGAAGAGCCTTGTACCCCAAATAAGAAAGGTGTAATGGCACAGAGGTTCCCAAATTCATGGACCTTGGTTTTTCTTTTATATTTGTTACCTTGATAATAAGATCAATCTGACCCTTCAGGGTTTTTACGTGTTCCTTGAGAGATGAGTAAAATATGTGAGAAGCAGGGTGACTTATGTCACACTAGAGGCCTGGTGCATGAATTTGTACATGGGTGGGGTCCCTCAGTGTGGCCTGTGGGGATTGTGCTGAAACTGGCAGTCCAGCGCCACCTGCTGCTACTGCCTACCACTCTCGCTCATCCTGATCCTGCTGCACCTGCCACAGGCTCACGCCCAGTCAGTCCTGATCAGGAGAAGCTCGTCTGCTGCAGTGGCACTTGCCTGCATCTGGCGCCTGTCCCAAAGGGTATGGGATGGAGGGGTCGGTGGGGGGAGAACGCAATCTGCCCTTTGGGCAGGTGGTGGGATGCCCTTGCCTGCCCAGGATCCAGATCTGTCCCTGATGTTCGCAGGGATTGTCAAGATTTCTTCCTTGCAGAGTATCTAGGGAGGGGAAGCAGCTGCGGTGCCTGAGGCCAACTTTCAGGAGGCTAGTGGCCCTGTGCTAGTGGTACTGGTCTGTTGGTGCCTGGCCTGTTCTCTAGAGATTGGACCTGCAGGACTACTGAGGGAGTGAGTGGCTACTGCTGCTGGCTGGTGGGCCTCCAGGAACAGGTCAGTCAGCAGAGCAGCACTCCCCCTGTGGGAGCGCACTCACCACCAGGGGGCAGCTCCTGCGTTGAGTGTCTGCCCCCTGGTATCAGTACATGTCAGAGTGACTGGTGGACCTGTCTTGCAGTTGCTTTAGATAGAGGTTAGTATATATCACATTGATTATATACAATGTTTATGTTTTTGCACCTCAGTTTTGAAGTTACTGATTAACCTTGGTTGGACACATTTAACTTCTTTGTGATAACCATTATAATAACCTGGTTATTAACAGGGAAGGAGTAAAAGGAAGATTAGGTAATAGAGACATGCCATTTATACAGCTTTGCCAGGGAATTGCAGTTAATAGTCTCCAAGTTTATTACCTAAAGATCACTGTGGGAAGGCACTAGACAATGGACCCATGCCCAGTGAGGTCTGCATGACGTGGGATGTTGCTTATCTGTTAGTCAGTCACACCAGGGAATAAGTCAGTAGCCAGAAATAGGCATGCCACCGCAAGTACAGGAATATTTAATTTTTAAGCTCCTGAACAAAGAAGCCCCTCTCTCTCGCTGCTCACCTCAGATTCCCAGCTTATGGTGTTCTTACCTCCCTCTACTCACCCTGTGACCCACAGCCATGTAGACTTCACACAGTGTACTGATGTACTAAATGTAGCCTGACACTAAATCATGCCCTGCTCCACCATGGAATGGACACTCTGGATACTGGCCCTACTCTTTGATTCTGCTGGAGCCCCGTCTGCACTCTTTTCAGGACTAGGCTAAGGGACATTGAACCCTGCAGACCAGAAAATATAATTACACACCAATAAAATACATTCATTCTCCCATGGGAGTCTTAGAAAAGTCTTTTTCTAAAGATACTGCAAGAGCCACCCACTACCACTAAAGTCGGAAAAATTTGACCCAGTGATTTCTCCAGCTACAGTTGGACCTCAGTTTCCTCATTTGCAATGGGGATATGAATATCTACTTTGCCATGGTGAAGAAGGCAAAATGAGATGGCTCTCAGTTGAGTGCCTGCAACACATCAGATACTCAGAAGGATTACTGCTATCATGTTACTGCATGTTTGCCCTGAGGATGCATACTGCCTGCCTCTTCTTCATAACAGGTGTACTGAAGCTGAGATACAAAGCTCAAAAAGAAAGTTTCTGTGTGTTAGCAGTTGAACTGGTTTCCACATTTCCTGGCCTGGAGCCTTCCTCAGTTCCTATTTGTACTCACTCCTCCTCAGTTCCTTTTCCCATCTTCCACACTAGTTTCATTTTTATCTCTTGACTCCTTCCCTGTTCCTTATTTTCTCTCAAGCCTATTTGCTAAACTGCCCACAGCTGAAATCACAGTGATCTCGAAAGATGAATAGTTTGAGGATGGAACCTTTTCAAACACATGCATTGCCCTGGAGGCATTGCTGGAGAGTAGCGGCCACAAGACTGGCTATGCATGTTCAGGTTTTGCTTAGGGAGTCCCAGCATCTGTACACCTCCCTACCTGTATGACCTAGCCTTAGCTCCCCAGGTGTAATGTGGGAGGAGCAGAGTTGTTAGTCTTGTTGTGGCTGCAGGTCCTCATACCCTTATCTGAAAACTAGAGGCCTGATGCATGAAATTTGTGCACTCACCTTCGGTGGCTCGCCTCAGACCTCGCAGCTGTGGCTTTGTCTGGAAGGTTGTCCAGAAGGATGTCTGGAAGGTCATTCGGCTGTCCGGTCTAATTAGCACATTATGTTTGTATTATCGACTAGAGGCCTGGTGCACAAAATTCCTGCAGTCAGGCGGAAGGGGCCCCCCAGCCTGGCCTGTGCCCTCTCAGTTCTGGAGCCCCACGATAGATCGCCCCAAAGATGTAGGCTCCTGGATGAATTGCCCCAAAGAGGTAGGCTGGAGTAGGGTCCCTGCCTGCAGGCATGTAAAGCCTCGGGACCCCTAGTGCTAGAAGCTAAGACCAGCAGGTCATAATAAATGCGAGAAGTTCACCAGAAGGCTGATGGGCTTCGATATTCAGCAGGGCTGAAAATCTGCAAATTATTACCTGCTGCTAGAGGAAAGGCCAAAAGCAGTTCCTCTAACCTGATAATTTTTTCCTGTTTATCAAACCTGACCTTTGATATGTGTGTTTATTTTGCTAAAGGGCAAAATGTGTAAATAAAAAGCCATGGGTCCAGAAATTCGGCAAGCCACTCCACTAGAGAGCTGGTTTCCGCCTGGCTTTCCCCCATGCCTTCCAAATTTATACTTCTTGTCCAGTGTATCCATTTATGTGTCAGCCCCTTCTCCAAATTCCTGAACCCTTGATGCAAAAAGACTGCGGCACCCCAGGCCACGCCATGTGGAGCTAGCTGCCAGGCCCCACCTCCGTGCACACAGCATCAAGTCTGCGCCCACCTGTGCACGCAGCCTCCTGATGATGGATGTGATGGGCATGAGGGCATTGCGGCGTGAGGGCTTAACAACCACATAAACTTATATTAGCATAGATAGATTGGGCCCTATAGTGGTTTTGCCACAGCCCTGGGAGTTCTGGGGCAGCATCCTTTAGTGAACCATGTTTGCAGTCAAATATGTGACTATCCATGCTGGGTAGAATAAATAAAGGTAATGAATGGATTTGCATCAGTTCAGGTAAAGTTTATCAACAGTGAATTCAGGTCTGCTTAGGCTTTGTTACCAAATTTATGAATATGATTGTGGATCCTGGGTTGTGAAATAATATCATGCATTAAGAAGGAAGGCCTAGCTCTGGCTAATTTTGTTCAGTGGTTAGAGCGATGGCTTGCAGACCAAAAGATGGTGGGTTCCATTCCTGTCAACCACATATACCTCAGTTGTGGGTTTTCTCACCATCTTTGGTTGGGGGTGCATGTGGGAGGCCAAGTTGAGGTGTCTCTCACATCAGTGTTTCTCTTCTCTCTCCCTATTCCTCTACTCTTCCCTTTCACTCTTCAATGGAAAATACATCTTTAAATGAGGACTAAAAAAAAGGCCTAAAAACAAGGTCTGTGAAGTTATAACTGGTACATAAAGCTCTCAAAAAAATGCTAATAAATAAGAATTGGCTTCAGAAATTGTTTAGTGTGCATATTTGTTCTTATTAATACCTCTCTCTTCATTTAAAAAAAAATATCAAGCATATTTGAATTTTTTTTCCTGCTCATTGGTCACATTATTTTCATTTAGCCCCCAGCCAAAGCCATCTCTGTTTCATCATTCTGCCAGCAGATTTATGGTGTCTCCTACTGGTGAAACAAGCAGGGATTTCTTGAAAAAAAAATCATCTCAAACAGGAAAAGCTGATGGGAGAGACAGTTACACCAAGGATCATAAATCATCCAAATACAAGCACAGTTGTTTGCTCCCACATTTCTGATCTTTAGTTTGTAATCACACCAAGGCAAGAATGAAAGAGCTAGAGCAAGAGATTGATTGCTTAGAAAAAGCTTTCTTCGGTATTCTGTTGCTAGAAGCCCACTAGCATCTAAGAGTCTGCCTCCACTCATTTAGGTAAGCTTCTGCAGAAAGGGTTTCAGGACTTTCATGGTCCTTTTATCTGAGTACGAGTGAGTGAGCTGTAGAGAGCAAGAAGGAGGAGAAGTCTATGCTTGCTGTACCTGGGAAATCTTTAGCCTGAGTAACTTCATCCTCACTGCACCTATGGTTGCCTGCTTACCAGAGACTTCTCCCCTGTGACATAACATTGTGGGAGGCAACGGGTTAGAGCAAGTTCAGCACTTTGCTTGACATGCAGACGTGTTCAGAGAATGGTAATCAATGGCTTTTCCCTTACTGCTGATTAGTTTTATTATTAATGCTGAATCCTTAATAATGTGGGTCAGTTATACATCATACTCAACTATTTGCAAGGATAATAGAATTTCTTTTCAAATTAAACTCCTTGGGAACCATGTTGCTGTTTTCACTGTGTAATTTGTAATACTCTTGTCCTGATACCTTTTGCCCTTTAGGTCTGGACCAATCCCAGTCCTTTGCTTTTCCCAGTCCTTGTCCTGAAAGAATGCTCCCGCCTTCAGCAACTGAATCTAGGCACAGCCTTTCCATCCATTCACTCTCAAGCCTTCTGGAGCAGAAAGCCAAGTAAGTTCCACATTCTGATTGGCCCAGCCAAGTCTGGTTAGCTGAATGGCCCTGACTTTGCGTTGTTTTAAAGTGACGCTCAAGACCATGTGGAGTGTAGAATCAGATTGTAAGATGATGTGTAATCTTCAAGAATCATCTGAATTATTTGGGGAAAATTCCTTTTAGCAAATAATTAATTTTTCCTTGTTTGCTAAACCTGATGTGTACACAGTGCACTATGGTAGCAGTAAGCATTTTCATAGTTCTATGAATAGACTTGGTTTATAGAAATAAAAAAGCAACATACAAAATCTACAAAAGCAAATTCAGTTTATTTTTAAACTTGAAGTAGTTTCACACATTTTAATTTTAAAGTCCTTCAAAAAAAATAAGTCAGTTAAAAAATATTTGGGCATTTAGTCCAAACAAAAGTCTAATTTGTCTATTGAGATAAATACTGAATTGGTAGTGGGTTGTAGGGTCTGATTGCTGAAGTAGAATGGCGTATGTAGAAGTTGGGTGGCGGGTCACCCAGGCTGGGATTGAGGCGCATAGGAGACTCCTGTCTGTGCTTGATCCATATGGACGGCACCCTGACTCCTTAGTTCTGGGCTCCAGGCTGGACATCTGTCTGCATATTTTGATTCACTCCCAGTGTACAGAGTTGAAAACTGCCACATGTGTCCATCATGGTCCTAATGCGTGTAATGTGCATTTATTTATATTGCTTTCTCATGATAAAGCCAAGAGGAGAAACAGCACACCCATGTGGGAGTTAGGGCACTTGGATGCACATGGGGCTTGTAGTTTTGCATCTTCAGCTGACTCATACTGATGCTGTGCAGAATTTGTTCTTTTCAAAAACGTTTTGTGGTTCTTGAAAATATAAAAGCATTGAGAGTGCCACATTATTTCTTGTCAGCAATATAATTAATACCTGCCTCACAGTGTAAGGTGGTTCTGCAGAGTGCCCAAGCTAATGTCTTGATTACTTGGAATGATGCCAGTTGCATGGAGCGTGCCCAGTGCAGGACAGCTTTCATTTTCACAGAGCACAGTTCATTCTCTAGAGCAGCGGTTCTCAACCTGTGGGTCGAGACCCCTTGGGGGTCAAATGACCCTTTCACAGGGGTCGCCTAAGACCATCGGAAAACATATATATAATTACATATTGTTTTTGTGATTAATCACTATGCTTTAATTATGTTCAATTTGTAACAATGAAAATACATCCTGCATATCAGATATTTACATGACGATTCTCAACAGTAGCAAAATTACAGTTATGAAGTAGCAACGAAAATAATTTTATGGTTGGGGGTCACCACAACATGAGGAACTGGATTAAAGGGTCGCGGCATTAGGAAGGTTGAGAACCACTGCTCTAGAGCCTTTTCCAGAGTCACAAAGGCTTTTCATAGCCCTGTGCTCTTGGTTTTACCTTATTACAACTTCACACTCATGAATTTTATTCTTTCAACCCAGTCTTTATCAAAGACAAACTGAAGTTCAAGACAGACATAAATTTTCAAATGTGGATGAACTATCTTTTGAGGATAATGAGGAATTTGGATCATCTTTTGAACGTAAGTTTAAATGTAAGTACCAGTTTTTAACAGTTGAAAATGTAGAAAGCGAAGTCTTGGTGAAATATATCCATTGTTAAATCAAAGGCCTTAAAAATTACAACATTTGTATTTTGTGATAAAAACATGGATACAGATGTATTACCTTTTTTATATCACAGATTTTGATGGGTCTATTTGAGTGTTACTTTTTTTTAATTTTCAAGATAACCAATAATTTCAAAGTTGGAGCTAAGCTCACAAGTGAACCCTTAACTTAATTTACCAAGTTTGGGATTGCCTCAGATTAAAATACCTGATTCTTAATTTTTTTTTCTTTTTATGGAATATGAAGATGCTAAGTTATTTAAGTTATACAGATTCTGATGACTGCATCAGATGTAGAAACCTCATTCTTAGTGAATGAATGGAGGTGGAAGTATATTAGCTTCCTTATCTGAAAACTGGAGGCCTGGCTCTGGCTCTGCCTTAGATTGTTCTCTGGGAGCATACTGCTTAAGTATAAAATTAGGATATAGAAGTCAGTCAGCTCTAAGGTTCTCTCTAGCCTAGGAAATCTTTATATTTGTATATAATCTGTAGTTTTGCATTGTGAGCTTCATTGTCAAATCTGAAAGTACTCTACTTTGAACAGTTAAATGAAAGAGCTTAGTAAAATTGGTAAATTCTTTGCAACTAACTTTTTAACAATTTTGTTAAGGCTTTACTATCTAAATGGAGTTCATATAATTATCAGCAAGTCAGGTGAATTCTGTCACTTTCCTGTTGGGTTATAAATCTAGTTTTGGAAACAAATCTAATTCTTTTAAGTGTAATAACACTTTGAGAAGCAAATAGATTGTCAAGTGGTATGCTGAAAGTCTTAGGATTAATTCTGTAGGAAAAGATCTGGCTTGGTTGCTTTGGCTGAGACTTGAGCGCAGCCAAAGTTACCCCCATACTGCCCTGCCTTCTTTTGCTGTTGTTAAGGACTCCTGGGACACTCATTTGTACCTATTATAGATGCAGCAGACATGCCGATACAGTTTGAAGTGAATGGCCTCCATCCTGCTGGTGACATGCCTCTCTTGGGAACTGCCTTGGGTGCTCCTCCTGCCAGACCTATCTCCTCTCATTACCCAAGTAAGTTTTCCTTGGTTGTAACTACAGATAGTATGATAGCTACTAAATGCCAGCCTGTTCCTAGTGAGTTATTTCATTTATTGAGGGAGGACCTTTATAAGCATAAATTATTCAAAGTCTTAGAGTTGAGTATTGCCATTGTTAATACATTTCTGAAATAAATTTGAACATGTAAAGAGGAGAAAATTAAAGGAGTTGCTTCTCATTAATCTTCCCCAACAGTGGCTTTTTAAAAAAAAATCTTTATTGTTGAAACTATTACAGAAGTCCCCTTCTTTCCCCCATTGACCTCTTCCAGCCTGCTCCTGGCACACGCCTGCCCCCCCCCCCCCCACACACACACACAGGCCCTCACCATCCCATTATTTGTGTTCACTCATTATGCATATATGCATACAAGTTCAATGATTGAGCTCTTCCTACCCACCTCCCCTCCCCTGACTTCCCTCTGAGGTTTCACAGTCTGTTCCATGCTTTTATGTCTCTGGGTCTATTTTTGTTCATCAGTTTATTTTGTTCATTAGATTCTACACATGAGGGAGATCATGTGATACTTATCTTTCTTTGACTGGCTTACTTCACTTAGCATAATGTTCTCCAGGTCCATCCATGCTGTTGCAAATGGTAAGGGTTCTTTCTTTTTTACTGCCACACAGTATTCCATTGTGTAAGTGTACTATAGTTTTTTTTTTATCTACTCATCTGCTGATGAGCACTTAAGGCTCATTCCAAATCTCAGCTACTGTAAATTGTGCTGCTATGAACATAGGGGTGCATTTATTCTTTCTAATGAGTGCATTGGGTTTCTTAGAATATATTTCTAGAAGTGGGATCACTGGGTCAAATGGGAGTTCCATTTTGAATTTTTTGAGGAAACTATACTGTTTTCCACAGTAGCTACACCAGTCTGCATTCCCACCAGCAGTGTACTTTTCTCCACATCCTCGCCAACAGCTGTCATTTGATTTCTTGATGATAGCCACTCTGACAGGTGTGAGCTGGTACCTTATTGTTGTTTTGATTTGCATTTCCCAGATGATTAGTTACTTTGAGAATTTTTTCATATGTCTCTTGGCTTTCTGTATGTCCTCTTTGGAGAAGTGTCTATTTATGTCCTTTGCCCATTTTTTAATTGGACTGTTTACCTTGTTTTTGTTAAATTGTATGAGTTCTCTATATATTTTGGAAACTGACTCCTTATTGGATGTATCATTGGCAAATATGTTCTCCCATGCAGTAGACTCTCTTGTTATTTTCTTTTAAAAAAAATACTTTTATTGATTTTTTACAGAGAGGAAGGGAGAGGGATAGAGAGTTAGAAACATCGATGAGAGAGAAACACCAATCAGCTGCCTCCTGCACACCCCCCACTGGGGATGTGCCTGTAACCAAGGTACATGCCCTTGACCAGAATCGAACCTAGGACCCTTCAGTCCACATGTCAACGCTCTATCCACTGAGCCAAACCAGTCAGGGCTCTTGTTATTTTCTTGATGGTTTCTTTTGCTGTGCAACTGCTTTTTATTTTGATGTAGCCCCATTTGTCTATTTCCTTCTTAGTTTCCTTTGCCCTAGGCATTGTATCCATAAACATGTTGCTGTGTAAGATGGCTGAGATTTTGGTGCCCGTGATTTCTTCTAGGATTTTTATGGTTTCCCAACTTAAATTTAAGTCTTTTATCCATTTTGAGTTTATTTTGTGTATGGTATAAGTTGGTCTTATTTCATGTTTTTGCATATATCTGTCTAATTATCCCAACACCATTTCTTGAAGAGACTGCCTCTGCTCCATTGTATGCTCTTGCCTCCTTTGTCAAATACTAGTTTAGTATAGTGGTGTGGGTCAATTTCTGGGTTCTTAGTTCTGTTCCATTGCTCTGTATGCGATACTTGTACCAGTACCAGGCTATTTTGATTACAGTGGCTTTCTAGTATAACTTGATATCTAGTATTGTTATTCCTCCAACTTTTCTCTTTCTCAAGCTTGCTGCAGCTTTTGAGGTCTTTATTGGTATAATTTTTAGAGTATTTTTCTAAGTCTGTGAAATATGCCATTGGTATTTTAATAGGTATGCATTGAACCTAAAGATTGCTTTGGGTAGTATGGACATTTTGATGGTATTTATTTCTGCCAATCTATGAACATGGTATATTCTTCCTCTAGTTTATATCTTCTTCTACCTCTTTTTTCAATGTGCTATGGTTTTCTGAGTATAGGTATTTTACCACTTTGGTTAAGTTGATTCATAAGTCTCAATTTTTTGTTGTTGTTGCAGTGCTAATTGGGATTGTTCTTTTATTTCTCTTTCTGAGCGTTCAATATTGGTATATAAAAATGCCATAGTTTACTGGGTGTTAATTTTATATCCTGTTATGTTGCATCCCTGTCTTCCTATTCTTAGGGAAAATGGTTTTAGTTTTTAGCCATTGAGTATGATATTGGCTGTAGGTTTGTAATATATGGCTTTTTAATATGTTGAGATATGATCTATTTCTACTTTACTGAAAGTTTTTATCAAAAAAGGGTGTTGGATTTTGTCATGCTTTTTCTGCATTGATTGAAATGATCATGTGATTTTTGAGTGTTGCAGTCTGTTAATGTGATATATCACATTTATTGATTTGTGGATATTGTACCAGCCTTGCATTCCTAGAATAAATGCCATTTGGTCATGATGTATGGTCTTTTTAATGTATTGCTGGATCTCATTTGCTAAAATTATGTTGAAGATTTTAGGGTCTGTATTCATCGGGGATAATTCTCTTTCTTTGTAGTGGCTTTATCTGGATTTGGGATTAGGGTAATGCTGTCCTCATAGAAAGTGTTCCTTTCCCTTGGATATTTGGAATAGTTGAGGAGATTAGGTATTAGTTTTTCTTTGAATGTTTGATAAAACTTCCCTATGAAGCCATCTGGACCAGGACTTCTGTTTGCTGGAAGTTATCTAATTACTGCTTCAATTCCATCAGTACTTACTGGCTTATTCAGGTTTTCTGATTTTTCCTGATTGAGTTTTGGAAGATTGTATTTTTCTTATTTGTCCATAGTCTGACAAAGCAGTTACCTTTTTGCTTAAGACAGTTCTTCAGAAACCATTCCATTTTGGGAAATCATAGTATAAAATTGAAATGGCGGTTAATACCCATATACATCTTCAATGTGATTGTAGTATGTTAATAATTCTTTGTTTCCTTCATGTCTTTAAAAAAAAAAATAAGGACAGAAGAACCTTTATATTTCAGTTTTCAGAAGAGCTGATGACATTGGAGGAAAACTCGTCATCAAACTTGTCTGGCCCACTTTCTCTTTCTTCTTACTGTCTCTAATTTACACACTTCCCTCCCCTGTGTGGAATCAGGGAGGAAAGCTCTAGGGGGAGATTAGAGCTTTGTCTCATACTCCAGCCAGATCTTTTTCTCCTTGAACTAAAGAGTTTAAGCCTCAAGCTTGAAAGGAGATTTCTTAAGTAAAACCACCTCTTGTTTTTCCAGTGTTTGGATGGGACTATCATGTTCAACGCCTCTTGTAAGTAGTTTCTTGGTTCAAGTCAGCATACTCAGGGAGATGAGGAATTGCCAAAGGAAACAAGACTTTGAAAGGATTGTTCTCACTGATTCCAGGGTACACCATCCTGTAAAGCACTCATTCAGCGAGACTTCATTGAGAACCTTCACTTCATATATGAAAACTCTATCACCCAATATCACCTCATTGATTTAATTGTGAAAAAAGAAAAACAAACACCTCCTGTGTGCTGGGTGCTGGGCATACTGCAGTGGGACAACCCAAGCCCTTTCTTCATGGAGCTTCTAGTGGGAAAGTCAGCAGTCAGCTAGCCATCACCAAGACCTCTGATGGGATAGATACTGAGTAGGGGCAGTGGCCACCCAAGAGTGGCTGTGATAGGTTGTTTCGCAGAGACCTGGGTGAGTAGGAAATAAAAATAATACAATAAAGGAAACCAACTGAGTTCATAGGTGTTCTATCTCAGAGATAGAATGAAAATTATAACAATGGCTTTTAAAATTATTCTTAAGTAATGTTTACATTGATCATTGAAAAATTCTCTTATAATCATCATTTCCCCTCTTCGTTTGGATACAAAGGGAAGTGAAAAAATCCAAAACTTGATATCTTTGAGATGTCCAGTGGAAATACTAATTAGGTAGCTACAAAGTACAGTCATGCACCATTTAATAGCAGGTATATATTCTAAGAAATGTGTCCTTCGGGAATTCATTGTTGTGTGAACATCAGAGTGCACTTTTGTAAATCTAGGTGGTACAGCCTCCTGTACATCCAGGTAGCCTATTGCCCCTCCGGTGCAAGCACATACAGCATGTTACTGTACAAAACAAGATTAAATCAAGCACAGGAGAAAATGACGCCATCGAGAGATGTAATAAACATGAGGTATATGAAGTTGCTGCCCATATAACATGGGATGCTGTTTCACAGCACACTTTTCTTTATCATTAGAAAAAAAACAAACCACTATAAAACAGTGATTAAAAGGGTAGTGTAGTAAATACATAAACCAGTGACATGGTCCTTTATTATATTTATTAAGTATTAGGTACTAGACGTAGTTGTATGTGCTGTACTTTTATATGACTGGCAGCACAGTGGGTTGGTTTACATTAGCATCTCCATAGACACGGGAGTAATGCATTGTATTACATTACCATGTGGTGATAGCCACACCACTTAGACAGTAGTGATTTTTCAGCTCCATTATAATCTTACCAGAGGCCTGGTGCATGATTTTGGGGGGTCCCTTGGCCTGGCTGGTGAACAGGGCCATCTTGTCCACTCCTGATCGGGGCCTACTGGCAGGGGTGGGGTCGCGGGAGCAACCATGGGAAGTTGTCTGGTCATGGGAGCTTGGCTGTGGGAGCACACTGACCACCAGGGAGCAGATTCTGCCTTGAGCATCTGCCCTCTGGTGGTCAGTGCACATCATAGCTACCGGCCAGTCTTAACCGTTGCTTGGACTTTTATATAGAGAGAAGATGGGACCACTGTCATATATGTGGTCTGTTGAACGAAATGTTGTTATGCAATGCACAGCAAAGATATAGTCCTTTTTTCTTCTTTATTGTTTAAAGTCAGCAACCAAACAGCATTTCTATTTTGAGATTGCTATTCCATGTGATAAAGTGATGGCATTTAGGTCTGCAAGCAAGAAGAAGATTGCATTTCTGCCTGTGAAAATGATCAACTGCCTCCTCTGGTATTTGAATTTCATGACCAGGAGTATGAGTCCGAAATGACTGTGTTGTTTCTGTCCTGTTAGCAAAAACCTTCAAAATCCTTTGGTGAACCTATGAATTTGTCTCTTAGCATTGCTGGGGGGAAAGTGTAGCCTACAAAAGTTTAGGCTCTTCCAGAGCCAGAGGAGAAAGGCAAGCATAGCCATCTGTGGGATTGACATTGAGTTAAACCTGTGACAGGTGAGGACTTTTGCTTTGAGCTACAGGGAATAGACAAATAAAGCCTGGAACAATAGATGTAGAACAAACAGATTCATGTGGTTGTGAGAAGGCAGGTACAAAATACTGTTTAAATGTGGTGGTGGAGAGGTGTCACTTTAGGAATACTGTTTTTCTTAGTGGCTGTATCTTGTATTCCTTAGCCAGAAGTGTGCTAAGGTTCCTTCTTATCCACAACCTCACCAGCACTTATTGTATGACTTATTAATGGTTGCTATTCTGGCTGGTTTGCAGTGGCACCTCATTGTCATTTTAATTTGCATCTCTCTAATAATTAGTGACATTGAGCCTATCTTCATGTCTCTTGCCATTTGTATGTTGTCTTTGGAGAAGTATCTATTTAGATTTTCTGTCCACATTTAATGGGGTTGTTTTTCTTTTGGTGGGTTATCGGAGTACTTCATGTGTTTTGGAAATTAACCCCTTACCATATGTATTATTGGCAAATATGTGCTCCAATACAGTGGATTCCCTTTTCATTTTGATGCTGATTTTTTTTTGCTTTGCAGAAGTTTTTTTAGTTCAATGTAGTCTCATTTGTTCCTGTTTCTCAAGAATGTTGAGGCTAGGGGACCCTACCCCCCTCCCTATGTGGGAGTCTGTTCTGTGGTACTCTTTCCCCCTCCCTACTTTGGAGTCTGTACTTGTTCTTTAACAAATCTCCGCCTTTGCTATACCGAAGAAAAAAAAACACAAAAACAAAAACGAATGTTGTGGCTATTTTGGGGTCTTTTTCAGTGTTCTGTATCTCATTTGAATGTTCAGAACATTCAAATTTATATGCAAATATAAATTTTTTGCATATTTCTACATCTGTGAAATATGCACTTGGCATTTTAATAGTGATTGCATTGAATCTAAGGATTGCTTTGGATAGTAGGCACATTTTAATGATATTAATTCTACCAGTCCATGAACATGGTATATTCTTCTGTTCGTTTATCTCTTTTTTCAGGGTCCTGGGCGCTTGCTCAGTGGTGGGGTTGTGTGGGAGAGGTGGGAGGAAGTGAGTATTAGGTTAGGGAGAGATTGAAAGCAAAGCACAGAGCAAGGGAGGCACAAATATACCCAGGTAGCATGAGTCTGCTGCTGGAGGTGCAGTGTTCCCAGTGCAGAAGTAGTGTACTATTTCAGGTCAGTCCGGAAAGAAGGTGTGGACACCACCAGAGCAGAGACAGCAACAGAAATCCAGGTCTTCTTTTCAGGAAATGAAGGGTGCTGCTGATGGTGGTTGCTTGAAGGCAGAGAGACTGATGTCAGGGTGAGCACATTGATTAGGTTATTTCAGCTCAGCTGTCCAGGTAAAAGGTGAGAGGTAGTCTTATTGCAGTATCTGGGGGAGTTAGAGCCTGTAAGCCCTGGTGGATGAGTGAATGTAGTGTAGAAAGGCATGATAAAAAGGGACAGGAATGATAACTTCAGGTCTGAAGCTGATGCTGTGGGATTTCCAAGTGTTGATGGTAGGGAACTGGCCAGAAATGCGGATGAGACTCGGGGAGGGATCTGTGCTAGAGAAAAAGATGTGAGAATGATCAGGGCAGAGGTAATAGCTAAAACTCCAGGAAGGGATCGGCCCAGGGCAAGTGGGAAATGTTGGTAAGATGACTAGGGGGGTTCAGGGGCGGGGTGCTGGTTTTGTACTAATTTTGTACTGTTCTGGGCGGGAGAGGCTCGATTGCTTTTGTGGGAATTAGGGGAAGAGTTATACAACTGCTGTATAAATACAGACTAATGTTTAAGTTAGAATCCTAAATAGAGAGTTACAACTGAGGATAGAGGCAGAAATGCAAGGCTTGCGAAGGGCAGAGTACAGAAGAAGGGGTGAGGAAGATAAGGAAATGTGTTGTGGCAGGAGGACAGTTGAAGTTGTTCATGGCAAGGGTGACTTGTTTTCATCTAAGTAAAGTAAAAGGCAGATGCTGTGCCAGGTGTGGGGCTGGAGGCTGCGAGACCATGAAGATGGATCAGCAGGCCAACACAATCAACTGAGAGTTGAGCTGTCTCCCTGGGCCTCTGCTCTTTATTTTCTGTCTCTATAGGTGCAGATGAGAAAGAAGTTAGAGAAGAGAGTGAAGAAGCAAGAATATGGAACCTGCTGAAAGAACAGAAGCTGAGAGAAGAAAGAAGGCAGAATGAACAGAAAGCTTTGGAAAGAGAACGGAGAAAACTAGAAAAACTGGATCGAGAAAAGGTATAATAAGCATAGCTCAGTTCTCCATGCTAGTAGGTAACTTTTAAAAAGCTTGCTGCAGGCATCCCAATCCTCTCCTGTGCTTAAGCCCACTGAAAAGGGCTGTACATGGGCATAATAGGAGTCTCATAGGAAAAGGGAGCTTTGCAAGTCTGTGAGCATGCATTCTCATGTTCCTGAAAACACACTCGGAAAGGAGATGGACTCTGCTTTGCTGTAGAACTTCCCTGTGTAAGGGGTTTCAAGGTCAGCTGGCTAGGACCAGAAGAAACTGGGGGAGGTGGCTGCCAATCTGGTGGCTTCCTCAGGCTGCCCTGCCCTCCTCCCTCCTCATTGTCTTTGACTTTCTATGTCCTGATTCTGGTCCCAGGCAGATGGATTACCCTGCTACTTCTCATGCCTGCTGGACCTTACGTAGATTAATCTTCTGTATCATGTTCCTTGAATTCCTGGCTCATTTGATCTGGAACACAGACACTTTAGGCACAGTAATTCCTATTCTTCATTACATGATATATTTGTGCCACTTTGATAGTAGCAACGAATGAAACAGTTTTCTGTCATGCACATGTCACATAAAGAAACAGAGTTATAGTACTATGTGTTTTTAAAATGTATATGTGTATCTCCTATTTTGCTGGTCATCTATTTACAGCAGATTATTGAAGAGTCTTTCAAGACGGAAATGGAGAAAGAATTAGAAGTGAGTGCTCAGGAAATGAAAGACAAATCTGTTTGTGGTGAATATGCTTTAAAGAAATACATGCATATCACCCAAAAGGACCAAGACCTGAAGAAGGTGGATAAGGTACTGATGCTATGGACCAGTGGTCTGTATGTGAGGATGTGAGGGCTTCTGTGGTTTGTTAGAAAACCTTGGGACAGGAGTTGGAGACAAAAGGTAACAGCAGAGGAAATCCAAAATTCAAATGGAGCCTCAAGTCGTATGTATATTACACTTCTGACAAAATGTTATCTCCTTTGCTTGGGCCAAAGAGTGAACAGATCTTGATTGGTAAGGTTTGTAAAATTGGAGCTATCTCATTATTTTCAGAACAAGAATGAAAGTGCTATCAATGAAAAACAAATGGATTGGTACTATCTGAGACATGAATTCTATATAATAAAATCCTAATATGCAAATGGTTGAACCGCAGAATGACCAGTCATTATGATGGGCACTGACCACCAGGGACAGATGCTCAATACAGAAGCTGCATCCTGGTGATCAGTGCGCTCCCATAAGGCTCATGGCTGGCGAGCGCAGCGGTGGTGGTGGGAGCCTCTCCCACCTCTGTAGCATCGCGAAGCGATCAGTGGGACATCCCCCGAGGGCTCCCAGAATGTGAGAGGGTTCTGGCCGGGCTGAGGGACCCCCTGAGTGCACGAATTTCATGCACTGGGCCTCTAATATATTACATAAGTCTAGAATACTATGGCTATTGAGAATGCGCACAGGACAGTTAGAGTGCTTGCTAAATTTCACATCTAAAAGTCAACGTTTTGGACTCAAATTATATTTAGGCAGTCCTCGGGTTACGTTGAACTCGATGTATGTTGTTTTGCGGTTACATCACTATCTCCCATTTACAGTGTTAATAAAAAAAAGTTCCGTCATTTCGACATATGTACATATGTGCTTTGTTTTTTATTATCTGCCACAAGTAAAGGTCAGGAATTGTTATCTTGCTTTAATTTTTTTTTTTTTTTTTTACTCTTTCACTTCATTACTGCTGTGTATGTGCTCCATGTGAGTGATGTAGGTGATTCTATAGGTGGGTTCCGACTTAACGGGGAAAATCGCGTTATGTCGCGATATAACCCGAGGACCTACTGTATATTTCAAAAAGTTTTCAGCCCAACCAGCATGGCTCAGTGATTGAGTGTTGACCTATGAGTCAGAAGGTCACAGTTTGATTCCTGGTCTGGACACATAACCCAGGTTGCTGGCTCGATCCCCAGTGAGGGATGTACAGGAGGCAGCCAATCAATGATTCTCATTGTTGATGTTTCTATCTCTCCCTCTCCATTCCTCTCTGATATTTTATTTTATTTTATTTTTTATTTTAGTATTTTTTATTGTTTTATTGCTTAAAGTATTATAAAGAGTATTACATATGTCTCCTTTTTTTCCCGCCCTTGACAATCCCCTGGCCTCGCTTACCCCCAGTGTCTTATGTCCATTGGTTATGCTTATATGCATGCATACAAATCCTTCAGTTGATCTCTTGTCACCCCTCTCCAGCCACCCAGCCCTCCCCGGCTTTCCCGCTGTAGTTTGGCAGTTTGTTTGAGGCAGCTCTGCCTCTGTATCTATTTTTGATCATACGTTTATAATGGTCTTTATTATCCATAAATGAGTGAGATCATGTGGTATTTTTCCTTCATTGACCGGCTTATTTCACTTAGCATAATGCTCTCCAGTTCCATCCATTCTGTTGCAAATGGTAAGAGTTCCTTCTTTTTTACAGCAGCATAGTATTCCATCGTGTAGATGTACCACAGTTTTTTAACCCATTCATCTACTGATGGGCACTTAGGCTGTTTCCAGATCTTACCTATGGTGAATTGTGCTGCTATGAACATAGGAGTGCATATATCCTTTCTGATTGGTGTTTCTGGTTTCTTGGGATATATTCCTAGAAGTGGGATCACAGGGTCAAATGGGAGTTCCATTTGTAGTTTTTTGAGAAACTCCATACTGTCTTCCATAGTGGCTGCCCCAGTCTGCATTCTCACCAGCAGTGCACGAGTGTTCCTTTTTCTCCACATCCACTCCAGCACTTGTGTTTTGTGGATTTGTTGATGATAGCCATTCTGACAGGTGTGAGGTGGTACCTCATTGTTATTTTGATTGGCATCACTCGGATGATTTCAGTGACTTTGAGCATGTTTTCATATGTCTCTTGGCTTTCTGAATATCCTCTTTTGAAAGGTGTCTATTTAGGTCCTTTGCCAATTTTTTGATTGGATTATCTCCCTTTTATTAAGTTGTATGAGTTCCCTAGTTGGAGATTAAAAACTTATCGGTGATAACATTGGCAAATATGTTCTCCCATGCAGTGGGTTTTCTTGTTGTTTTGTTGATAGTTTCTTTGCTGTGCAGAAGCTTTTTATTTTGATGTAGTCCCATTTGTTTATTTTCTGTTTAGTTTCCAATGCCATAGGAACTGTATCGGTGAAGAAATTGCTTTGGCATATGTCTGAGATTTTGTTGGCTTTGGATTCTTCTAATATTCTAATGGTTTCTGGTCGTATATTTAAGTCCTTTATCCATGTTGAGTTTATTTTTGTGTGTGGTGTAAGTTGGCGGTCTAGTTTCATTTTCTTGCATGTATCTGCCCAATTGTCCCAACACCATTTATTGAAGGGACTATCTGGACTCCATTGTATGTTCTTGCCTCCTTTGTCAAATATTAATTGAGAATATTGGTTCGGGCCCGTTTCTGGGCTGTCTGGCCTATTCCATTGATCTATATGTCTGTTCTTGTGCCAGTACCAGGCAGTTTTGAGAACAGTGGCTTTGTAATACAACTTGATACCTGGTATTGAGATCCCACCTACATTGTTCTTTCTCAGGATCGCTGCAGCTATTTGGGGTCTTTTTTTATTCCAGATGAATTTTTTGAGAGTTCGTTCTAGGTCTGTGAAATATGCCATTGGTATTTTAATGGAAAGTGCCTTGAATTTATACATTTCTTTGGGTATTATGGACATTTTAATGATGTTGATTCTACCAATCCAAGAACATGAATATTTTCTGAATAGAGGTCTTTTACCTCTTTAGTTAAGTTTATTTCTAGGTAGCTTAGTATTTTTTGGTGCGATGGTAAATGGGACTGCTTTTTAAGTCTCTCTTTCGATAAGTTCACTATTGGTGCATAGAAATGCCATAGACTTCTTGGCAGTAATTTTGTATCCTGCTACATTGCCAGATTCATTTATTAAGTCTAATAGTTTTTTGATGGAGTATTTAGGTTTTTTTATGTATAATATCATATCATCTGCAAATAAAGACAGTTTTACTTCTTCTTTTCCAATTTGGATGCCTTTTATTTCTTCTTCTTCTTGTCTAATTGCAGTGGCTAATACTTCCAGTACACTGTCAAACAGGAGTGGTGAGAGTGGGCATCCCGGTCTTGTTCCTGTTCTTAGGGGAAATGGTTTTAGTTTTTGCCCATTGAGTATGCTGTTGGCTGTGGGTTTGTCATATATGGCTTCTATTATGTTGAGGTATGATCCTTCTATTCCTACCTTGCTGAGAGGTTTTATCAAAAATGGGTGTTGAATTTTGTCAAATGCTTTTTCTGTATCAGTTGATATGACTGTGTGTTTTTTTTCTTTCAATTTGTTTATGTGGTATATCATGTTTATTGATTTGCGGATATTGTACCATCCTTGCATCCCTGGGATAAATCCTACTTGTTCATGGTGTATGATCTCTCTTGTGTACTGCTGGATCTGATTTGCCAAGATTTTGTTGAGGATTTTGGCATCTATGTTCATGAGGGATATTGGCCTGTAATTCTCTTTCATTGTGTTGTCTTTACCTGGTTTTGGAATTAGGGTGATGCTGGCTTCATAAAATGAGCTTGGAAGTGTTCCTTCCTCTTTAATTTTTTGTAGTAGTCTGAGGAGGATAGGTTTTAGTTCTTCCTTGAATGTTTGGTAAAACTCCCCTGTGAAGCCGTGTGGTCCTGGGCTTTTGTTTGCTGGAAGCTTTTTGATGACTCTTCAATTGCTTCCATAGTTATTGGCCTGTTGAGATTTTTAGATTCTTCCTGATTGAGTTTTGGAATGTTGTATGTTTCTAGGAATATGTCCTTTTCCTCCAGGTTGTCTAGTTTGTTGGAGTGGAGTTGTCCATAGTATTTTTTAACAATCATTTGTATTTCTCTGGGGTCTGTTGTTATTTCGCCATTATCATTTCTGATTTTGTTTATTTGGGTCCTCTCTCTTTATTTCTTGGTGAGCCTGACTAGAGGTTCAACAATCTTGTTTATCCTTTCAAAGAACAAGCTCTTGGTTTCATTGATTTTCTGTATTGTTTTTTTTTTTTTTGTCTCTATGTCATGTATTTCTGCTCTAATCTTTATTATCTCCTTCCTTTTGCTCCTTCTGGGCTTTCCTTGTTGCTCTCTTTCTTATTCTTTGAGAGGTAGTTTTAGATGATTTACTACCATTTTTTCTTGTTTGTTGAGATAGACCTGTAGAGCTATAAAGTTCCCTCTCAGGACTGCTTTCATTGTGTGCCATAGGTTTTGGATTGTTGTGTTTTCATTGTCAGTAGTTTCCAGGATGTTTTTAATTTCTTCTTTGATCTCATTGGTAACCCAATCAATATTTAATAACATGCTATTCATCTCCTAAGTGTTTTTATTTCTAAGTGTTTGAAAATGTTGAGTTGTTTTTATTCTAGTTTATTTCTAGTATTATGCCCTTGTGGTCTGAGGAAATGCTTGGTATGATTTCAATCTTCTTGAATTTGGGGAGACTTTGTTTGTGACCCAGTATGTGGTCTGTTTTTGAATATGTCCGATGAGCACTTGAGAAGAACGTATATTCTGTGGCTTTGGGGTGAAATGTTCTGAAGATGTCATTTAAGTCCATCTGATCTAGTGAGTCATTTAGGATTGCTGTTTCTTTACCATTTTATTTATTTATTTATTTTATTTATTTATTTATTTATTTATTTATTTATTTATTGTCTAGAGGATTTATCCAGTGATGTCAGTGGTGTATTAAAGTCCCCTACTATGATTGTATTGTTGTCAGTCTCTCCCTTGATATCTTCCAGGAGTTTTTTTTTTTTTTATGTATTTGGGTGCTTCTGTATTGAGTGCATATATGTTTATCAGGGTTAAATCCTCTGTATATTCAATCCTTTAGTATTATGAAGTGGCCTCCCTTATCTCTTATTATGGCCTTCACTTTGAGGTCTATTTTGTCAGATATAAGTATTGCTACCCCAGCTATATTTTCATTTCCAGTTGCCTGAAAGATATTTTTCCATCCCTTCACTTTCAGTCTGTGTGAGTCCCTGATTCTGAGGTCAGTCTCTTGTGGACAGCAAATGTATGGGTCATGGTTTTTTTTGTTGTTGTTGTTTTGTTTTTGTTTTTGTTTTGTTTTTTTTTTATCCATTCAGCCACTCGATGTCTTTTGGTTGGAGCATTTAGTCCATTTACCTTTGAAGTTATTATTGAAAGGTACTTGTTTGTAGCCATTTCTATTTTTTCTGTGTGTTTTCTTTCTGAGCTTTTTATTTCTTCTTTTTACACTGATCCCTTTAGCATTTCTTGCATTGCTGGCTTGGTATTGATAAACTCCCTTAGCCTTATTTTGTCTGTGAAGCTTCTTATTTCCCCTTCAATTTTGAATGATAGTCTTGCTGGATAGTGTATTCTTGGATTCATTGCTTTGCTTTGCATCACTGTGTAAATTTCCGTCCATTCTTTTCTGGCCTGATGTGTTTAGTTGAGAAATCATATGATAATCTAATGGGAGATCCCTTGTATGTAATTTTCCGTCTCTCTCTTGCAGCCTTTAAGATTCTCTCTTTGTCCTGAACATTTGCCATGGTAATTATGATGTGTGTTGATGTGGGTCTTTTAAGGTCACCTTGTTTGGGACTCTCTGTGCTTGTGTGACTCTTTTTTCTTCCCCACCTCAGGGAAGTTTTCTGATATTAGTTCTTCAAATAGGTTTTCTAAGTCTTGTTCCTCTTTCTGTTGTTCTGGCACCCCTATTATTCGCATGTTGTTTCGTTTCATGTTGTTCCATAGCTCCCTTAGGCTCTCCTCCTGCCTTTTAATTTTTTTTCACCAATTGCAATTCAGTTTGGGAGTTTTGCTTCCCTGTCTTCTAATTCGCTAATTTGGTCCTCCGCTTCTTCTAGTCTACTGTTGAAACTTTCAATGGTGTTTTTTATTGCAGCTATATCACTCTTCATTTCTTCTTGGTTCTTACATAATTTATTGATTTTTTTTTCTGTTTCTTCTTGCTTCTTGCATAAGTTGTTGAGTTTTTCCTTCATCCGGTTTATGCACTCTAAGACCCTTAATCTGAATTCTTTTTCTGTCATGCATGCCTCGGTTTCACTTAGCTGCTTTTCTGGCGAGTCCTCCTTCTCTTTCTTTCGGGGGTTTCTTTGTGTACCCATGTTTGATCTCACCGACATATCTAGATGTTGAGTCATTCAGCGACTGCTCCTTGGGTGGCAGTGGCTCCTCGGGCTGTGGTTGCTCCTCTGGCGGTTATTGTAGCAGCTGCTCCTCAGTTGGCAGCAGCTCCTCTGGTGGGTGCTGTTCACAGTTGTGGTGGCTCCTCTGGCTGGTGGGGGGAGGCTTTTCACACAGAATCTCTTCCTGAGACAGAGGATGTGCTGATCACGAAGCTGCTGTTCCTTGGTTGGGGCTGGCTACGCACGCAGCTGCTACTCCTTGACCTGGGGCGGACTGCTCACGTGGCTGCTGAACCTTGATTGGGGGCTGGCTGCATGCTGCTGTTGTTCCTCTGTGGTGGGCTGCTTGTGGGGCTACTGCTCCTAGTATCGGCTGCTGCTCATCAGACAGGTGCAGGCTGTTGTGGCTCTGCTCCTCCGGTGCATGCTGTGTAGAGCTGCCACTCACCAGATGTGGCCGGTCTGCTCATGTGGTTGCTGTTTCTTGGACCGGGTTCGGCTGCCGCTGCTCCTCGAATGGGGCCAGGCCACTTGCAGAACTGCTGCTCCTCGGATGGGCACACAGCTGCTGTTCCTTGGATTGGGCAGGCTGCTTGTGCGGCTGCTGCTGCTTGGACAAGGGCAAGATGCTTGTTCAGCTGCTGCTCCTCGGACAGGTCAGACTGCTCATGTGGTTGCTGCTCTTCGGATGGGGAAGCGGGCTGCTCACACAGCTGCTGCTCCTTGGATAGGGGCAGGCCACATGAGGCTGCCTCTCTTTGGCTCGACGCAGGCTGCTCACGGGGCTAATGCTCCCTGGACAAGAGTGCACCGCTCACATGTCTTTTGCTCACGTGGTTGAAAAAATAATGTGTACAGAAGTAGGAAATAAAGGAACAAACAACAAAAAAAGGAGAACAAAGAAAGAAGAAAGAATAAAAGCAACAAACAAAAAAAAGGGGGGGGGGAACAAAAAAGAAAAACAAAAGCTAACAAAATAATAAATAAAATTGAAAAATTGAAATGTCATTCCTTTGGCTGGGTTAAGATCCCAGTTTTCTGGAATGTCTGTGATCTTCTGATATTTTCAAAATCATTTTTTTAAGAGTTTCAGAGAAATCAAAATCTACACTAATAAAAGAGAAAAATGGTAATTGGCGTACGGCACTACCCTTTTCATTGGGTAATCAGGGCTATATGCAAATTAACTGCCAACTGAGATGGCAGTTAACTGCCAACAAGATGGCGGCTAATTTGCATATGTAGGCACATGCAGGGAGGCGAAAGGGAAAGCAGGAAGAAGCTCCCTGCCACTGACAGTGATGGGAAACCCAGGGGGGAGCTAAGAGGTGGGGGGCAGTTCAAAGGCGGCCCTGGGGCCACCTTTGCCCTTCCCCCCAGCCATGATCTGAAAATCAGGCGCCTTTGCCACCCTGGCCAGTGATAGCAGGAAGTAGGGGTGGAGCCAGCGATGGGAGCTGGGCACGGTCGAAACTGGCAGTCCCGAGAGCTAGGGGTCCCTTGCCTGTGCCTAAAGCGGAGCCCATGATCGCGGGGCCGCTGCAGCTGCGGGTCCCTGCTACCCGAGCCGGATGCCTCAGCCAGAGGCGTCCTGCAGGGGCAGGGGCGGAGCCCGCGCGATGGCGGCGCCCCCCGCTGCCACTGCGGGTCCCCGCTGCCCGGGCCGGACGGCTAGGCCAGGGGCGTTAGGCCTGGGCAGGGGCGGAGCCTGCAACCACTGGGAGCTGGGGGTCCCCTGCCCAGGCCTAATGCTTCGGCCAGAGGTGTTAGGCCTGGGCAGGGGCAGAGCGGGGGATCACGGCGCTGCTGCCACTGCGGGTCCCCGCTGCCCAGGCTGGATGCCTCGGCCAGAGGCATCAGGCCTGGGTGGGGGGCGGAGCCGGGGATTGGGGGGATATGATGGTCCCCTTGCCCAGGCCTGAAGCCTGGGTCAGAGGCGTCAGGCTTGGGCGGGGGGTGGAGCAAGCGATCAGAGTGAGATGGGGGTCCCCTGCCCAGCCATGATTCCTGGGTCAGAGGCCTCAGGCCTGGGCGGGCGTCAGAGCCAGTGATCGGGGGGAGATGGGGGTCCCTTGTCCAAGTCTGACATCTCTGGCGGAGGCTTCAGGCCTGGGCAAGGGGCTGATCAGACGATCGGAGGGTGATGGGAGTCTACATCTCTGGCCGAGGCATCAGGCCTGGGCAAGGGGCAGAGCCAGCAATCGGAGGGGTCTGGGGGTCCCCTGCCCAGGCCTGACGCCTGGGCCAGAGGCATCAGGCCTGGGCTGGGGGCAGAACCAGTGATGGGGGGAAATGTGGGTCCCCTGCCCAGGCCTGACGCCTCTGTCAGAGGCGTCAGGCCTGGGCAAGGGGCCGATCCTGCGATTGGAGGGTGATGGGGGTCAACGCCTGAGGGCTCCCAGTATGTGAGAGGGGGCAGGCTGGGCTGAGGGACACTACCCCCACACACACACCCGGTGCACGAATTTCGTGCACCGGGCCCCTAGTTGTTTAATAAAATTAATACATTAATACACCTCTAATTTCAAAATTATTCTTTCTCCTCTTTTCAGAGCTCAATAAAGAGTGTCAGAGAAGACTCACAAGTGGACAAGCTGCTCCCTAGTGATAAAGATTAAAGGTATGCTTTCCCCGACATTGTGTTCTTATGCAAATCATTCATCACATTGCTGACTTTGTTAGCCCAAGAGCATTGTTCATATGTTGAGGTCTGCCTCTAAGAAACTATTGAATTAATCAAAATTACTGACTGCCAAAAGAATCTTTTACATTTTGAAGTTATGATATGGCTACTGATTAGGAAAGGAATGAGAACATTAGAAAGGTCCCCTAATGAACTGACAAGAATTTAACAAATTTTTAAAATTTTTGTCTTTCTCTAATTTAGTTTCACAGGGCTGTCTCATGAAGAACCAGATGACTTCTGGTAACCACCTGTGTTGCCCAGCTTTTTTCTCATGTAACACAATGTAATAAATACAATTCTCAATAAAAAATGTTTGTTTAATACAGGGTGGTTTCTTTTTCATCATTTAATTTGGTACTCTAGTGTATAAAATTAAAAATAATCAGAATTCCTCATACTTAGACCTTTCATTACACTAGAATGAGCTGTTACGTGTTTTTTTCCTCATTTTTGTGTTAGATATTTCTTTGAAAATCATGTTATTGGTCAAATTTCCGGACTGCATTTTGGTCGTTTCTTCTGTGTTCCTTGCTCTCCAGAGTTGGGCTATTGCCTGTCAAACCAGAGGCCATCTTCCCCAGCACCATCCTTCTGATTTGTCCCTCAAAATAAAGACAAAGGTTTTTCATTCTAGGTGCCAGAAACAGCATAGTACACTGGGCTTTATTTCTGACATCTTTGTCTTGAGAATGAACCCAAACCCTGAGAAGAAAAGGTAACAGTTACTGAGCACTTACTGACTGTGTGTCAGGTATTCTTTAAACTTGTACCTGTATTAACTCACTTAATGCTCATATCAGCCATATGAAGTGTGACTGCCTGCATTTTATAGATTAGGGAACGTGGGACACAGAGGTTAGAGACTTGACCAAGGTCTTGTGACCATCCAGTTGTGCAGCCAGGACCCAGGTGTCTAGACCAGCATCGCTGCCTCTAGCCTGGGCTGTGCTGGAGCTGCTTCTATGGAATACATCCCAGGACTGGGAATGGCTCAGCCCCTAGAAGCTCTTCCAGAATGGCCTTTAGAAAAAGCACTTCACCCAAATCCAGCCTAACACAGGAAGGATTTATCTGGTCAGTCCTTCCATGAAAATCCTGGAGTGGATCATCTTCCTTTACAAATACAAGCTAAGCTGAATTGTTTTTGCCATTAATACTTGTCTAGCCCTTGAGTTCTACAACAAAATGATAAGGCTTTTTAGTGTTATTCTTTAGGCTTTAAGAAATGTATCTTTGAAGTATTTTTAATCCTTGACAATATGTTTTTCATTTCTTAGTTTTTTTAATTTTAGAGACGGGGACAGAGAGAGACATCAGTTTGGTTGCCTCCCCTACGTGCCTGACCAGGGATCAAATCTGCAACCTGGGTATGTGCCCTGACAAGAAATCAAACCTGTGACCTTTTGGTGCACTCCAACCAAGTGAGCCACACCAGCCAGGGCTATTGAAGAATATTTTGGAAAGTAATTGAAAGAATTTAAGCACTATTTTTTTTTGTCACAATTAGCATAAGCAAAACATTTACTCATGTTGCCACCAAGAATTTGACATCTCTTGCAACAGCTCTTAGATAACATTATTTTTCTTCCAGCTTTATTGAGATAAAATTGACAGAAGATTGTGAGTTTAAGGTAAGGTATATAATGTGTTCATTTGGCACACTACTGCAGAATGTTTGCCACCATGGCATTCAGTGACACCTGCATCATGTCATATAATTATCAAATATTTGTGGTGAGAACATTTAAGACCTACTCTCATCAATATTCAATTATACAACATAGCATTATAACTATAGTTACTATAACACATAATAGATTTCCCAATCTTACTCATTCCCTAACAGGGAGTATATGCTTTTTGGCCAACATCTCTTTTTGCCCACTACTCAGCCTCTGGTAAACCCTTACTTTAGTCTCTGTTTATATGAGTTCTTTTTAAGATTCCACATATAGAGATTTAGCATTTGTCTCTGTAATTTATTCACTTAGCATACGAATCATCCATGTTGTTGCATATGCGAGGATTTCCATGTCTTCTCATGGCTGTGTTTCTAGGAATTTATCCAGGATGTTCAATTGTTGGCCTATAATTGTTCATAGTAGTCTCTTACACACACCCACACATATTTTTCTCCATTCATCCCTTATAGACACTAAGCACTTAGGTTGTTTCTATATCTTGGCTATTGTGATTAATGCTGCATTATATCTGCTAACATTGGAGTGCAGTCTTCAGTATTCTGTTCTCATTTTCTTTTGATAATACCCAGAGGTGGAATTGCTGATCATATGGTAGTTCTATTTTAAATATTTTGAGGGACCTCCATATTGTTTTTCATAGTGGTTGGACCAATTTACATTCTTACCAAGAGTGCACAAGGGTTCCCCTTTTCTCCATATTATCACCAACATTTGTCTTCTTTATGATAGCCAACCTAAATGTGTGAGGTTATAGCTCATTGTGGTTTTGATTTTGCATTTCCCTGATTAGTGATTTTGAACACATTTTCATGTACCTGTTAGCGATTTGTATGTTTTCATTGGAAAAACGTCTTCAATTCTGCCTATTTTTTGGATTAATTGTTTTTTGTTTGTTTTGGCTTAGGTGCATTTTATTGGTTTTCTGTCAGAATCCTTCTACAAAAGGGCAAAGTTAAAATCCAAGTCCCTAATAAGGCAGTGAGAACCCTCCCCTTTACCCAGAGCCCTCCACCCTTCTCATGTTCATGGAGGTGGAGAGGGGGCTAATTCCATCCCACTTAGTGGGCTCCGTTAACGTCATAGGTAACATACAAGTTTTACATTTGTCACAGACGTGTTAGAAACCCCAAAAGGGGAAAGACCTTCCCCCTAACTCACCCTGCCCCTCAACCCCACCCCTCACACGTTGGTCCTGGCTGCAGGAGCCTGTCGTTAAGAACTGGTGCCATCCAGCAGGAGTTCTAACCCCAAGAAGGCCGCGGCCAGGTTATAATCCAGGAACATCCGTCCTCCAGCAGCACTGCGGAGCCCAGCACCATCTCACTCCCGGAGGCCGGCTATGTTCAATCTGGGCCAGGGAGAAGCCGAGGATGGGCAGGGAGAAGCCGAGGATGGGGCCGTGTCCGGGAGCTGGTGCAGGTAAATGCAGTCAGACTTGAAGGGGCAGCGGTCATTCCCCCGCGCAAAGTACCAGCATCGGATCTGGCTGGTCCGAGCCTTGAAGTTCCTGATGATTTGCACCTTCTCTGCCCCCCTCACTCACCCAGAATTTGTGGGGGATGATGTAGCTGGAATAGACACGGCACTGGGGACAGGCCTTGATGACATTCAGCGGGAAGTGCTGGCGGCTCATCCGCCAGGTGCTCAGGCAGCCCAGGCAGTGGGCTTGTGTGCAGTTGGGCAGGATGCCGAAGATCCGCTTGCCCTCCGGCTTGTCCCACACCTTGTCCATGCAGATGCCACACACGACATCGCGGCTGTCTTGCTCCCTCGCAAGGTCCGTGCTCTGAAGTGGGGCCCAGAGCCCCTGGGCAGGGTCTGACTTAGGCCGAGACTTCTGGGAGTAGCCGTGATCTCCATCAGGTGATGTCAGCCACCAAGCTCCTCATTCCGGCTGGCCAGCCCCTCGAGGCCAGGCTCCGTGTCCCAGATGGCCTCAGCCTCGGCCTCAGCCCCTCCCTAACCCACAGCCACTGTGGGCAAGTAGGTGGGCTCGGAGCCCCTGCGGGTCAGCCCCAGCGGGAGTCCTGGCTGGGTGACAAGCGGCTAGGAATGGCGGCGGCCCCCACTGCACGTGGCCCGGGGGCTGCGGGTGCTGATAGCTGCACCAGTCTCCATGGAAGCAGAATCCTCGCTGAAGTACCTGCAGTCCTGGGACGCCTTCCTGTCTTGAGCAAAATGGCAGCTGGATCCCGAGTGATGGGCCCGTCAGGTAAAGGTCCTGAATGGCCACTGGGAGTGGGGTCTGTCCTCCTCACCATGGCTGCCGCCACCGCCACCGCCATCCAGCCCTGCAGGGTCCATGCCAGCTGTAGCTCCTAGTGCCTGGATTAATTGTTTTTAATGTGTTTTGCTGTTGAGTTGTATGAAAGGGACAGAATATATACTTTGGATATTAACCTCTTATCATATAATAGTAGATGAATTGTGAATACTTCCTCCCATCCTATCTAGTTTGCCTTTTTATTTTGTTGATGATTTTCTTTGCTGTGCAGAAGCTTACTTTGATGTAGTCCCACTTATCTGTTTTGGCTTTGTTAGCTTTGCTTTTGGTCTTAACCCCCCCCCCCCCCCAAAAAAAAAATAATAATTGCCAAATCTGTTAAGGAGCTTGCTTATGTTTTGTTCTAGGAATTTTACTGTTTCAGGTCTTACATTCAAGTCTGTATTCCATTTGGAGTTGATTTCTGTATAGGGTGTAAGATAGCGGTCCAATTTTTATTCTTTTGCATGTGCCTACCCAACTTTCCCGATAAAATTTGTTGAAGAGACTTCTTTCCTTATTGTACATTGTTGGCTGCTTTGTCATAACTTAATTGACCATATAAGCGTGGATTTATTTCTAGGATCTCCATTTTGTTTCATTGATCTATGTATATTTTTATGCCAATACCATACTATTGATTACTATATCTTTGTAACATATTTTGAAATCAGAAGTGTGATGCTTCCAATTATGTTCTTAACATCATTTTAGCTATTCAGATTTTTGTTGTTTTGTGATTTTATACAAATTTTAGGATTTTTTTTCTATTGCTATGAAAAAAAATGACTTTGTAATTTTGATAAGTGTTACATTGACTTTTTAGATCTCTTTGGGTAATATGAACATCTTACCAGCATTCTTCCAGTTGAGCATGGAATATTTTCCATGTATTTGTGTCTATAGTTTCTTTTATCAGTGTCTTACAGTTTTCAATGTATAGATGTTTTATCTTTGTTAAATATACTCCTAAGTATTTTCTTATTTTTACTAGAGGCCCAGTGCACGAAATTCTTGCACTGAGGGTCGGGGGTCCCACAGCCCAGCCTGCCCCTTCTTATAGTCCGGGAGCCCTAGTGGATGTCCTACTGACAGGGAGTGGGCCTAAGCCACAGTCTGGCAGCAGAGGCTCGGAGCAGGCCCTCTGTGTGTGTGTGTGTGTGTGTGTGTGTGTGTGTGTGTGTCCGTGTACACTGGGGGCCTGCCCCCAGCCACACTGCTGAGGATTGGAGCAGGCACCCCTCTGTGTTGATCTCTCAGGCTCCTGGCCGCGGCTGCGTGTTGTTTCCTCCCTTGAGCGTGGCCAGGGTAGGGGGGAAGCTTGGCTTCCTCCATCACCGGGGGCAACTCAAGCCTCCTGCTCCATGGCTGCTGGCATCTTTGTTGGGTTAATTTGCATACTCTCCTTGATTGGCTGGTAGGTGTAGCTTAGTGACACCAATTTGCATGTTTCTCTTTTATTGGTGTAGATACTGTTGTAAATGATAGTTTTCTTAATTTTTCTTTCTGAGTTTTCATTGTTAGTGCATTGAATTTTATATATTGGTTTTTCATTGTTTACAGATTTTTCTTATTGGTTCCAACAGTAGTAGGGTACTTAGGGATTTCTATATATGATACCATGTCATTTGCAAATAGAGACACTTTTACTTCTTTCTGATTTGGATAGGTGGGTTATTTATTTCCTAATTGTTTTGGCTGGGTCTTTCATCCTGTGTTGCATAAAAGTTACAAGAGTACACATCCTTCTGATTTTAGAGGAAAAGCTTCCGGCTTTTCACTGTTGAGTATGATGTTAGTTGTGGATTTGTCATATATAGCCATTGTTGTGTCTCAACAAACTGGTATTGGCACAAAAACAGGCATAGATCAGTGGAATAGAATAGAGAGCCCAGAATTCAATCCACGCCTTTATAGCCAATAAATATTTGACAAAGGGGGCAAGAGCATAGAAGGGAGTAAAGACAGTCTCTTCAGTAAATATTGGGAAAACTGGACAGATACATGCAAAAAAAAAAAAATGAAACTAGACCACCATCTTAAGCCAATCACAAGAATAAACTCAAAATGGATTAAAGACAAATATAAGTTGTAAAATAATAAAAATCTTAAAAGATTACAAGTAGTAAAATTTCAGACATCTCTTGAAGCAATATATTTTCTTATTTGTCTCCAAGGAAAGAGAAACAAAGGAAAAAGAGACAAATGAGACTACCTAAGAGCAAAAAGCTTCTGTACAGCAAAAATGTGGCAGAAATCATGGGAGAACAATCAGTTAACACTCTGAGGGAGGAAAGTTTAACCTTTATTTCACAGATCTGCTAGTCCAAGGAATTCCAGATTCAAAGCCGGAACTGAACTAGTGGGGAGGCTCTGACCTATATATCTCCTCCTGTGATGGGCCCCAGAGTCCCAGCAGCTCTGACTGTCAGTCTTGGCTCCGCCCAAGTGGGCTGTGGCGGGGACCTGGGATTAGGCTCTGCTGCTCCACCCAAGTTCAATACTCATTCTGCAATCAGAGGCATCAGATACTGAAAGCATGTTCTAGTAGAGTCAATATTAAAAGGCAGAAGAAAAGTTATACAGATATAATGCACTTGGAAAAATGGCCAAAGTTATTAAAAGGCAAATATAAAACAAGAGGGTGCTTTTACCATAGAGTAATTTCATAAACTAATGCAGAAATTAAGAAACATTGTGGTTATTTTCAAGTAACTGTAGAGCAAATATCTTTCCTATGAAAGGTCTTTTACACAATAAAAATCAATTACACGAAAGACCTAAAAAATGTAAACAATGTTTATTTTGGGTAAATAATAACTACATAATTAACATGAAATAATTAAGTGAATTTCAAAATCAAACTTAAAAATTACAAGCAAAGCATGCAGTCTGTGTTAACTAATTTCTAGTAGTAAAAATACATTTTTCATTTTATAACTATTTCATTCCAAAAAAGTAAAAATTCTGATTGGGAATTTTTACAGTTGATGTGGCAACACTTTTTCACATTTATTTCCCTCATCTTTCCTACAAAATCTACATTTCAAGTTCCTTATATTTCAACATATTTAACACTTTCAGATCCAGGAACAGTTTTTCTTCCCATAAAAATCTTACATGTAATTTGAGAACTGGCTTTGATAAATCAGCTACTACTCAAAAAGAATTTACAGTTACCAATTTTGTGGGCTCTGCAAGGAAAGACTGTGTTGGGGGAAAAACAGGCCCGCCCATAAAAGTCCTTTATCACAGAAAATAAATGGGTGGTTTTAATTTTACTTCAAATCTTTATCTGATTTATTCAAGGGGCATTTATTTGGTAGTGATCCATGTAATCAAAGAGCTAAGTAATATTGAGGCAAACAACTTATCTGACAGATCAGGAAAAGGTTATAAGGATGCTCAAAGAACTTAGAACTACAAGGTACTTAATGAAAACTACAATCACATGAAAGAGAATATAGAAACCATAAGAAATAACCAGTCAGAAATAAAGGATACAATATCTGAACCTGGCCAGTGGCTAAATTAGTTGGAATATTGTCTCATAAACTAAAAGTGGGTTCAATCTCCAGTCGGTACATTTGAAGGAAATCAATTATTTTTCTTTCACACTGACATTTCTCTCTCCTGAAAATACATTTAAAAATACCTCACTTTTAACTGCTCATTAAAAAAAAAGAATACTAGTATGATATTTGAAATGAGGAATACACTGAAAGGAATAAATGGTAGGTTAAATGAAGCATAGGTGTGATTCACCAATTTGGAAGATGGGGTATAAAAAAACACAATCAGATGAACAGAAAAAATGATAATTAGCCCTGGCTGGTTATCTCATTGGTTAGAGCATCAACCTGCACACCATGTTCCTGGTTGAGGACATGGGCCTCGGTTGAGGGTTTGTCCCTGCCCCTGTTTAGAATGCATGCAGGAGCAATCAGTTGATATGTCTGACATTGATCTCTCTCTTTTCCATGCTCTGAAAAGCAATGGGAAGAATACTATTAGGTGAGGATTAACACAGAGAGGAAGGGAGGGAGGGAGGGAGGGAGGGAGGGAGGGAGGGAGGGAGGGAGGGAAGGAGAGAGAGAGAGAGAGAGAGAGAGAGAGAGAGAGAGAGAGAAGGAGGAAGAGGATAATTCAAGGGAACTTAGGGACAATATAGAATGTACCAACATCTGCATCACAGGGGAACCAGAAAGAGAAGGGATTGAGTAAGGGAATGAGAACCTATTTTCAGAAATAATGAACAAAAACTATACTAGCCTGGTGAAGAAAAACAGCACAGTCATGAAGCACAGTCCCAAACAAGAGGAACTAAAGAAGCCCACACCAAGACATATAGTAATTAAAACTGCAAAGGTTAAGGACAAATAGAATATCTTAAAAGCTCCAAGATAAAGATAGTTACCTAAAAGGAGGGTCCCGTAGGACTATCAGCTGAAACACCAGGTCAGATGGGATTGGCATGAAATAGTCAAAGAGATGAAGATAAAGGACCTACAAACAAGGCTACATTATCAAGAAATGCAATTATTTAAAACTAGTGGCCTGGTGCACGAAATTCGTGCAATGAGTAGGGGGTGTTCCTCATCCCAGGCTGCACCCTCTCCAATCTGGGACCGCTCGAAGGGATTGGGCCTAAAATGGCAGTCGGACATCCTTCTCACAATCCAGGACTGCTGACCCCTAACTGCTCACCTGCCTGCCTGCCTGATTGCCCCCAACTGCCCCCTCTGCCAGCCTAGTCACCCCCAACTACCCTCTGTGCCAGTGTGCTTGCCCCCAACTTCCTGCCCTGCCAGCCTGCTCACTCTCAAATTCCCCCTCTGCGGGCCTGCTTGTCCCCAACTTCCCTCCCCACTAGCATGCTTGCCCCCAACTGTGCCCCTGCTGGTCTGCTCACTCCAAACTGCATTCCCCCTCCCCCCGCACTGTCCTGATCACCTCCAACTGACCCCCACTGATGGCCTGCTTGCCACAACTGGTCCCCCTGCTGGTCTGTTACTCCCAATAGCCCTGCCCCCCACCAGCCTGATCACCCACAAATGCCCTCCCCTCTTGGCCTCTAACCACCTCTACCTCAGCCTTGCCACCATGGCTTTGTCCGGGAGAATGTCCAGAGGTCTCCTGGAAGGTCTCCCAGTCTAATTAGCATAGTACCCTTTTATTAGTATAGACTAGAGGCCCGGTGACAAAAATTTGTGACCTTGTGGGAGGAGGTCCCTCAGCCTGGCCTGTGCCCTCTTGTAGTCTGGAACCCCTTGGGGGATGTCCACCTGCTGGCTTAGGCCCAATCCCCAGAGGATCAGGCCTAAGCTGGCAGTCAGACATCCCGCTGGCAACCCAGGAGCCCTAAGCGGATGTCCATTTGCCAGTGGGGAGCAGGCCTAAACTGCAGTTGGACATCCTTAGCGCTGTTGAAGAGGTGGGAGAGGCTCCCACCACCACCGCTGTACTGGCAGCCATCAGCCTGGCTTGTGGCTGAACAGAGCTCCCCCTGTGGGAGTGCACTGACCACCAGGGGACAGCTCCTGCATTGAGCATCTGCCTCCTGGTGGTCAGTGTGTGTCATAGTGACCAGTCATTCCCAGTCATTCTGCTGTTAGGGTCAATTTGCATATTACCCCTTTATTATATAGGATAGAGGCCTGGTGCATGGGTAGGGGTTGTCTGGTTTGCTCTAAAGGGTGTCCTAGGTCAGGGTGGGGGTCCCTATGGGATGCCTGCCAGCCTGGGTCAGGGGCTGAGAGCCGTTTTTAGGCTAGCCACACCCCCTTCAGGGTGGGGGTCCCCACTGGGATGCCTGGGCAGCCTGGGTGAGGGGCTGATGGCTGTTTGCAGGCTAGTCAAGCCCCCCAGTGGGGACCTTCACCCCATGGGGGTTTGGCCAGCCTGGGTGAGGGACTGATGGCTGTTTCCAGGCTGGCCACGGCCATGGCTGGAAGCAGGTATCTGGGATTTATTTATCTTCTAGAATGGAAACTTTGTAGGCTTGAGCAGAGCTCAGGGCCGGCAGGGCAGGCTGGAAGCTTGGCTTCCTCCATTGCCGGGGCCAACCCAAGTCACCTGCTTGCCCCAGCTCCATGGCCGCTGCCATCTGAGTCGGGTTAATTTGCATATTTGCTCCTGATTGGCTGATGGGCGTGGCTTGTGGGTGTAGCAGAGGTACAGTCAATTTGCATGTTTCTCTTTTATTAGATTAGCTAGAGCCCTGGTGCATGGGTGGGGGCCTTCTGGTTTGCCCTGAAGGGTGCCCTGGATCAGGGTAGGGGTTTTCTTCGTGCACGGGGCAGCCTAGGTAAGTGGCCTGTGGTGGTTTGCAGGCCGGTCATGCCCTCATGGAGTGAGGATCCCTGCTGGGGGAGTGTGGCCAGCCTGGGTGAGGGGCTGAAGGCTTTTTTAAAGCTGGCCACATCCCCTTCAGGGTGGGCGTCCTCACTGGGGTGCCTGGCCAGCCTGGGTGAGGGCCTGATGGCTGTTTGCAGGATGGCCATGGCCCCAGTGACCCAAGCTCCTAGCCCCTTCTTGCAGGCTGGAAGCAGGTATCTGGGATTTATTTATCTTCTATAATTGAAACTTTGTAGCCTTGAGGGAGGCCAGGGACTGTCAGGGCAGGCCAGAAGTTTGGCTTCCTCCATCACCAGGGGTAACCTAAGCCTCCTGCTCATTCCAGCTCCATGGCTGCCACCATCTTGGTTGGGTTAATTTGCATACTTGCTCTTGATTGGCTGCTAGGCGTGGCTTGTGGGTGGAATGGAGTGATGGTTAATTTGCATGTTTCTCTTTTATTAGATAGGATTAAAGGAAAAAGAGCTTCCCAGGCAAGGAAAATCAAAAGGAGTTTGTTACCACTAAGTATTACAAGAAATGTTAAAGGGGCTGCATTAAGAAGGAGGGGAGAAAGGGAAGAGGAAGAGGTAAAGAAGAAAAACAAAGGAACATAGTTAAAAGACTAAAATGGCAATATATATGAAACATAGTATTTACTTTAAATGTAAATAGCTTAAAAGTTTCAAACATAAGACATAAGACAGCTGAATAGATAAGAACAGAAAAAGTATACATATGTTGTCTACAAAAGATACATACACTAAAAGCAAAAAAAAAAAAAAAATTAAGATATTTCACACAAATAGAAAAAATTGCTGGGTGGCAAAACTTATATCTGATAAAATATATTTTAAAGCAAAAGTTATAGTTAATACAACTAAAACACTATAAAATGATAACAATAACAATCCAACAAGAGGATATAATCCTTGTAAATATTTATGTACCAAACATAGGAGCACTAAAATATGTAAAGCAAATCTTGATGGACATAAGGCAGGAGGTTACCAGCAATACAGTCATAGTAGGGGATTTAAACACCTCATAGATATCAATGGATAGATATTCAAATCAGAAAATCAGTAAGGATATGGTGGCTTTAAATGACACACCAGATCAGATGGATTTAATTGATATCTTCAGAAAATTTCACCCAAAGCAGTACAATATACATTATTTTCAAGTGCACTTGAAATATTTTATAGGTCAGACACATGTTAGGACACAAAATAAGCCTCAATAAATTTAAGAAGATTGAAGCATATCAAGCATCTTCTCTGACCGTAATGCTATGAAACTTGACATTAATCACAACATGAAAACTAAAAAACACAAAAAGATAGATGCTATAGGCCTACCTCAAGAAACAAGAAAAAACACTAATAAACTCTTTAACCCGCAATACATAATTAGAAAGAGAACAGCAAGAAAACCCAGTGCCCTGACCGGTTTGGCTCAGTGGATAGAGTGTCGGCCTGCAGACTGAAGGGTTCCAGGTTTGAATCCTGTCAAGGGCATGTACTTTGGTTGCAGGCACATCCCCAGTTTGAGGTGTGCAGGAGGCAGCTGACTGATGTTTCTCTCTCAACAATGTTTCTAACTCTCTATCCCTCTCTCTTCCTCTCTGTAAAATATCAATAAAATATATTTGAAAAAGAAAAGCCCAGTGGAAGTAGAAGGAAGGAAATAATAAAGACCAGAATGGAACTAAATTATGTAGAGAATAAAAAAAAAACAGTACAAAAGATTAATGAATATAAGAGCTGGGTGGTTGGTGTTTTTTTTTTTTTTTACAAGATAAACAAAGTTGATGAAAATCCTTAGTCAAACTCATCAAGAATCAAAGAGAGAGGATCCAAATAAATAAAATCAGAAATGAAAGTGGTGGTATAATAACAGACACCACAGATATACAATGAATGGTAAACAAATACTACGAACAATTATATGCCAACAAAATGGACAAATCCCTAGAAACATACAGTCTTATAAAATTCAATCAAGAAGAGCCAGAAAAGCTGAGTAGGCCAATAACTATTGATGAAATAGAAGCAGTAATAATAATAAAAACACTTCCAGCAAACAAAAGTCCTAGGCCAGATGGATTTACAGAAGAATTTTCCCAAATGTGCAAAGAACAAACACATATCCTCCTCAAACTATTCAAAAAAATTCAAGAAGAAGGAACACTTCTAAGCTCTTTTTACAAAGCCAGCATTATATCAATTCCAAAACCAGAAACTACAAAAAAAGAGAATTATAGGACAATAACCCTAATGAACACGGATGCTAATATCCTCAGCAAGAGGAGAATCAAGATGGCAGGTTAGGTAAATGCCTGTACTTGCTGCCTCCCACAACCAAATCAAAATTACAGCTAAAATACAGAACAACCATCCTCCAGACCATGAGAAAACTGGCTGAGTGGAAATACTACAACTAGAGAGGTAAAGAAGAAAGTGCATTGAGACTGATAGGAGGTTCAGAGGCATGGAACGGGCTGGTCTGGCACCTAGGTGTGCCACTTTGTTAATCAGGAGGGAGATTGCCTCTGCAGAGGCCACCTGAAGGAGCAAGAGGTCCCAGCCCCATATCAGACACCCAGCTCAGGGTTCCAGAGCTGGGGAAAGAGGTCCCTACAGGAAGTAAGAAATATGGGCTGTAAAAACCAGTGTGGATTGGGGCTGAGTAACATACAGGTTGCTGGAGACCTAGCTGCTCCTCTTAAAAGGCTGACACCACAAACTGAATTTATAAGCTCTGAGCTCCTCTGCTGGATGAGGCTGTCGTGGTCCCAGACATATACGGAGAGAAATGGGACTGTTTAGCAGCAGGGCAGGAACTCAGAGGTGGCTTTCTTCCAGATGGAGGAGCTCTCAGTGGTCATTGTTCCCAAGCTGAGACCTCCCTGGTGCAGAGCTGACTGGCAGCCATTTCTCTTTGCTCCACCAAGGTGAATACCTAAGACCCCACCCCACCCAATTTATAACACCACCCAAGCTCTGTGCAGCAGCTTTTGCATATGAATGGCCTGTTCTTTCTCAGGCTAAAACCTGTCAAACAAGCTGCAGCTGGGTCAGGGAGTCCCAAACTTATAAATAAAAGGCATCAAAACTGGCATCAGAACCAGCCTGCCTTGCTTCACAGCTGGGCCTCCTCTGGACACTTCCAAACCTGATTCAAAGAGGAGGAATCTGCATATGTCTCTGTAGCTCCTGCTGGATGGCTCCAGGCAGAGGCTGTCTTTGCACCGCCCTGGAGACCCAAGAACCAGTGTACCCAGTAGTCACTGTGAGACCATACCAGATTACAACGTTTCACATCCATAAGAGATACACTCAAGGGGCAGACTCAGTGAGCACCAAAGTCCCACTAAAGCAAGTCCTGCTCCATAAGGGTGTCTCCTGCACACCAGCTCTCCCACTCTAGTCACAGCTGGTCCCTACAGCCAATTGGCCTGGAGGTCAATTCCTCTAAATAACACCAACAGCAATTAAGGCTTAACTGCAACAAAACTGTGCGCACAGCCTACAAAGGATGTCCATATCAGGTGATTGGGTAGGCTGAGCCACTGGGCCCTATAGGACACCTACTACACAAGGCCACTCTACTAACTCAAGGAGACTTAGCAGCAACCTAATACATAGAAACAAACACAGGAAAGCAGCCAAAATGTGGAGACAAGGAAACATGTCACACATGAAAGAAATGGAAGAAAACAAACTACTAGATATAGAGTTCAAAACCACAGTTATAAGATGACTCAAGAATCTTCTAGAAACCTCTGAGGAACTTTGCCAGAAGCTGGTCCATCCTGGCTGCTTGACACAGTCGCTACAGGATAGAAACATCTGCACAGCATATGTTTCAAGGGACCTGGCGTACATAGCATACTGTTCTTAATATGTTTGCTCCCCTTAGCGCTGTGTGTTTTAACCAAGGTCACCTCTCCAAGACAGGTTGTTTCCCCAGGTAGGGATTTTTCCCTGAAGTTAGGGAGGGGATGAAACTCCTTAACTAAGTGCCAGGCGGGTAGTTAATCACTTTAACTACAAACAATCATGCTTAAGCTACATAATCTTTACTCCCTGGAATGGAGATAAGAAACACCCTAACCTTTGTAATAGAAATTGACAGGATTAAAATCAACTGGTATAAATACGGATGTAACAAGACAATAAACAGCAGAACCTCTCTGGAGATCCAGACCAGAAGTTGGCTGGAGATCCTGGCTGGAGATCCTGGCTGGAGATCATGGCTAGGCTGCTGATCAACTGAACACCGTCGCTGTGTCCTTCCGTCTTCGCCGACTCCGTCTTCGCCGACTCCGTCTATGCCTTTGGGAACCCCTGGACCTGCTGGGGTTGGACCCCGGCATCTGGCGCCCGAACAGGAACCCTTAGGTAATTCCCCCTATACTTGGGACGGATAGGACTGCACCTTAGGGTGCTGCAGACCCCCCACCCCCCAGAGGATAAGTAGGGTAAGTGGGTAGTTAGTACAGAACTTAGATTGACAGGATGGGTCATACTGAGTCTAAAGAAAAAAGACTCTGTATTAATCTTTTAACGCATATGCTTGCTAGCAGAGGAGTTAAGGTTACTCCCAGTCAGACAGAAAGTTTTATAGAAGACGTATGTCAATGGCTTCCTGAGGATGGAACTGTTAATTTAGAAACTTGGACTAAAGCAGGAAAGCAATGAAAGAACTATTACAGCTACCATGGATCTGAGAAAGTCCTGCCAAATGTCTTTTCCCTCTGGAATTCAATCTGTGACACCTTGGCACCAGAGGCAAAAACGGTTGAACTTTCTCAAATTTTAAATAGTCCCTCGGCTCCACCCAGAGAGGACACATCATCATTGTCTTCAGCTCAATCTAAAAGCAATTTAGCTATGCCTACTGATCGGGAGGAGAATAAATATCATAAACATGACCATTGGTCCTTTCCAGTCAGTAGAGAGGAGAGAGGCCCTCCCATTCAAAACAGGCTCCCCAAATTAGAAAGGAAGCCTGTGGCTCCTAGGAGCTCCATGTCTAAATTTCAAAGGGCGATAAGAGAAGCTGAAGCTAATGGGGATCTTGAATTCTCACTCTGCTTCCCAGTTGCATATGAGAATGAGTCTGGTGGGGACGGAAACCCCACCTGGGAGCCTATACCTTACATAGTACTTAAAGAATTAAAATTGGCCTGCTCTGAATATGGACCTCTAGCTCCTTACACACAAACCTTGGTAGAAACCCTAGCCAGTAAATGCATGACTCCTTATGATTGGTCACAGGTTTGTAAAGCCTGTCTCTCAGGAGGCGATTACTTATTATGGAAAACTGAATATGATGATCTTTCTAAGAAAGCTGTAGCCACTAGCAAAAAGAAAAAGAATAACCCTAGACATGATATTAGGAGAAGGTGATTTTAACATGGCTCAGGAGCGAATGAATATGCCCACAGGGGCACTTACCAAAGTAACCAGTTGTGCAGGAAATGCCTGGAAATCCCTACCTTATACAGCAGGAAAAACAACCACCCTTACAGAGGTTAAACAGAAGGTCGAGGAACCATATCAGGATTTCCTTTCTCACCTCATACAGGCAGTCAAGAGAGTAATCAATAACAAAGAGGCAGCCGATATCCTAATCAAACAACTGGCTTTTGAAAATGCTAATAATACCTGTCAGGCTTTATTAAGGCCGATTCGCAGAACAGGAACTATAAATGATTTTATAAAACAGTGTGCTGATGTAAGTCCAGCATTTATACAGGGTGTAGCTATAGCTGCAGCTCTCAAAGGGGAGACATACCCTCAATATGTACAGGGTATAGGACAAGCCAGCAATACTACAGGTAATAAAAGAAATATGAACTGCTACTCTTGTGGCTTATCTGGGCACTTTAGCAGAGAATGCCCAAATAAAAATAATAATACTCAGGCCAGATGGCAAGCTCCTCGACAGCCTGGAAATACATTAGGGAATAATATTAATCCTCCAAAAACCGTTTGTCCCCGATGTCAGAAAGGATTCCATTGGGCAAAGGAATGTAGATCAAAATACCATAAAAATGGTTGGCCAGCCAAAACCGGTTTGGCTCAGTGGATAGAGCGTCGGCCTGCGGACTGAAAGGTCCCAAGTTCGATTCCGGTCAAGGGCATATACCTGGGTTGCGAGCACATCCCCAGTGGGAGATGTGCAGGAGGCAGCTGATCGATGTTTCTCTCTCATCGATGTTTCTAACTCTCTATCTCTCTCCCTTCCTCTCTGTAAAAAAATCAATAAAATATATTTAAAAAAAAAAAAATGGTCGGCCTTTAAACTCTACAAATAGCTCCCAAGGAGGTTATATCCCATCACCTCAATTGGGAAACTTGAGAAGGGGCCAGCCCCAGGCCCCTGCAATAAAAGGGGCATCAACCTTCAACCCCTCTGCAAATTTCGATCAGTCAGTGACCTCTTCAGGGCAACCCCAGGCAGTGCAGGATTGGACCTGCACTCAACCACCCATGCAATACTAACCCCAGACTCACCAGTAGCAGCCATTCCTACAGGAGTGTCTGGGCCGCTGCCTGAGGGAACTGTAGGTTTATTATTAGGACGGAACTCCACCTCGTTACAGGGGATCTTAGTCATCCCAGGAGTTGTTGATGCAGACTACACAGGAGAAATACAGATTTTACTTTCCCCACCCACCACAGCTATACAGATTCAGCCCAACCAGAGAATTGCCCAATTACTCCTGTTACCAATACATAAAATAGGGACAGCTGTTACCCAGAAAGCTAGAGGGGCCAGAGGCTTTGGATCTAGTGATGCAGCATTTTGGATACAAGAAATCCATGCTACTAGATCTACAAAAATTTTACAAATTCAGGGAAAACCAATTGAAGGTCTATTGGATACAGGAGCAGATGTTTCCTGTATAGCAGGGAAGGATTGGCCCTCTTCATGGCCCACGCACACCACCTCCACTTCCCTAGTAGGCCTAGGCAAGGCATCTAATGTAAAAAAGAGTTCTCAGATTTTAACTTGGGCTGATGAAGATCAACATTCAGGAACATTCTGTCCCTATGTAATTACGACTATCCCGTTTACATTGTGGGGAAGAGATATCTTATCTCAAATGGGAGTTCTATTATATAGCCCCAGCGGTGTTTGATTTACTCCTGTTACAAAATATTACAAGAAAACGAGTTTAAATATTCCTCTCCTCATCATGTTCTACAACATACTCTATTTGTAATTAATATACTAAATGTAGATTCTGAGGGAAATTCCCCGATGTACAGGCATTGGAACCCTGATTTAACTAAACCTAAAGCCCTAGTCAAATGGAGAGACTTGCTTACAGGAACCTGGAAGGGACCTGATGTACTTTTAACCTGGGGGAGAGGATATGCTTATATATTTCCACAGGACGCAGACTCACCTGTGTGGATTCCAGACCGTCTAGTCCAACCTTATGTCTCACCGCCCTCCATCTCTGCCTCACCATAGCACACCTGACCAGTGCCCGTCTGCAGCAGATGTGCAGCCCTGAGCTGGAACAATCTGTCTGTTGGGAGGATCACATGTGCCTCCTTTTTGTCTTTCCACATGTCCCAGCTTTGCCCCACATCTCCTTTCCTTTTTTCCTTCTTTTAAAATCTAACTACTTGTTTGATGGTTCTTTGGCCTTTCTCCTTCTTTCCTGAACACAGCCTTTTCTAGAATCGCCCTACCCTACTGTTCCAGGAAGGGCACCTCTCTTTTACGCCGTGACTAGGGGTGTTTGGTATATGTCCCATACATGGAGTTGCCTTGTGCCAAGAGCCTGACATCCTGGGCTGAGAAAGCCCTGTTCCTGGACTCTCCTTTGTCCTGTATTGGCCTCTCTTACCCTTGTGCCAAGAGGGACCCTCTTCTTATAATCCAATTGCCCATAGCTATTGCCTGAGCTCTCTGTTCATGCTGAGGTTGAAGCCTCATGGTGGCTGGTACCGTGGATCTGTCTCTCACCCAATAGCGTGAGCTGGGCCCTCCCTGGAGAAGAAACCCGGGTTCCCCAAGATATGTGATCAATGTCGGGGCCCCGCCAGCAGGCAAGGGGATCCCAAGGCAGTTGCTGGGCATGGAGGCCAGAGGGACATAGGCTACCAAGGAGACAGAACTGAACCTCACATCACCTTACTTGGCCCAGAGATGGCTGGTAGTCAAAGACGGGTAAGACCCCAAGGGGTGGGGCAACCTAAGACAGGCACAGTTCGGAGGGCCAGTAGGAGAGAACTTGGGGTTCAACAGAGGTGGGGCACAGATCCTCACCCCCCCAATGGTTCAGGGGCTTGAACACTCGCCCCTTCTGAGGAAGGTCTCCTGTCGCCATGGCTGCTTCCTGCTTCCCACACCCAGCTCAGATCGGGACCCAGGTAAAGACAGAGACTGGCTGACAGCAGCTGCCCTCTCACTGCAACAGGACTTGTTTCCCATTTCTACCTTGGACCATGGGGAAAGGGTCAGCTGAAGGAAAGGGCTGTGTCAGGATGCTGCCTTCTTCCCTGTCTTCTCCCTCTTTTTTCTAAACACTTCCATGCCTTGTAGTTCTTTTGCTTTCTCTTCTTTTTCTCTCTATTGCCCTCCATCTTCCATATCAGCTGACCCAGAGGGCACAGCTTACTCCTCCTCGGACACCGACACCACCATCAACCACGGCCCTGATGGACGCTTTGATGCAGCCCTTCAACTCGCTGATGCTTCGGGAAGCCCGTCGCCAGTGACGCCGCCCGCTAGCCAGACCAACAAAGACAATCAAAACAACAACTTGAAGACAGCTGTAATCCCTTGACTGAAGAGGCCGGCAACCTTCTACAGGAATGGGGCTCCTTGTGCACTCCATCCACTATGTTTATAGTTATGCTCACTGTCATTGCTTGCCAGTCTTCTTCCGAGTTTTAAATGGCCCAATCTGAGAGGTGGCCAGTGATTTGCATGTGCTATCATTTGAAAAACAAGAAAGGGGGAATTTGCCGGAAGCCGGTCCATCCTTGCTGCTTGACACAGTCGCTACAGGATAGAAACATCTGCACAGCATATGTTTCAAGGGACCTGGCGTATATAGCATACTGTTCTTAATATGTTTGCTCCCCTTAGCGCTGTGTGTTTTAACCAAGGTCACCTCTCCAAGACAGGTTGTTTCCCCAGGTAGGGATTTTTCCCTGAAGTTAGGGAGGGGATGAAACTCCTTAACTAAGTGCCGGGCGGGTAGTTAATCACTTTAACTACAAACAATCATGCTTAAGCTACATAATCTTTACTCCCTGGAATGGAGATAAGAAACACCCTAACCTTTGTAATAGAAATTGACAGGATTAAAATCAACTGGTATAAACACGGATGTAACAAGACAATAAACAGCAGAACCTCTCTGGAGATCCAGACCAGAAGTTGGCTGTAGATCCTGGCTGGAGATCCTGGGTAGGCTGCTGATCAACTGAACACTGTCTCTGTGTCCTTCCTTCTTCGCCGACTTCGTCTACGCCTTTGAGAACCCCTGGACCTGCTGGGGTTGGATCCCAGCAGAACTTAGTGATACTTACAGGGATCTTAGGGAGAATGCCAAGAAAATTGAAAAGGACCATACACTGAAATAAAAAATAATATACAGGGATTCAACAGTAGACTAGTGAATCCGAAGAATCAAATCAATGATTTGAAACATGAGGAAACAAAAAACACCCAACCAGAAGAGAAAAAAAAAATTATTTATTTATATTTTAATTAAATCTTTATTGTTCAGATTATTACATTTGTTCCTCTTTTTTCCCCCATAACTCCCCTCCTCCCAGTTCCCGCCCCACCCTCCTCCCTCACTCCCCACCCACTGTCCTCATTCATAGGTGCACGATTTCTGTCCAGTCTCTTCCCGCATCTCCCACACCCCTTTCCCTCCCAAGAATGGTCAGTCCATTCCCTTTCTATGTCCCTGATTCTATTATAATCACCAGTTCATTCTGTTCATCAGAATATTTATTCACTTGATTCTTAGATTCACTTGTTGATAGATGCATATTTGTTGTTCATAATTTGTATCTTTACCTTTTTCTTCCTCTTCCTCTTCTTAAAGGATACCTTTCAGCATTTCATATAATCCTGGTTTGGTGGTGATGAACTCCTTTAGCTTTTCCTTATCTGTGAAGCTCTTTATCTGACCTTCAGTTCTGAATGATAGCTTTGCTGGATAAAGTAATCTTGGTTGTAGGTTCTTGGTATTCATCACTTTGAGTATTTCTTGCCACTCCCTTCTGGCCTGCAAAGTTTCTGTTGAGAAATGAGCTGACAGTCGTATGGGTATTCCCTTGTAGGTAACTGAGTTTCTTTCTCTTGCTGCTTTTAAGATTCTCTCTTTGTCTTTTGCTCTTGGCATTTTAATTATGATGTGTCTTGGTCCTCTTTGGATTCCTTTTGTTTGGGGTTCTCCACGCTTCTTGGACCTGTAAGTCCATTTCTTTCACCAGGTGGGCGTAGTTTTCTGTCATTATTTCTTCAAATAGGTTTTCAATATCTTGGTCTCTCTCATCTTCTGGCACCCCTATAATTCTGATGTTGGTACGCTTGAAGCTGTCCCAGAGGCTCCTTACACTATCCTCGCATTTTTGGATTCTTTTTTCATTCCGCCCCTCCGGTTGGGTGTATTTTGCTTCCTCGCATTTCAAATCATTGACTTGATTCTTGCGCTCCTCTGGTCTGCTGTCGGGAGTCTGTATAATATTCGTTATTTCAGTCCATGTATGCTTAATTTCTAGTTGGTTCCCCATCATAACAACGAGGGTCTCATTAGTTTTCTTGTAGATCTCATTAAGTTTATCGGCGGCTTCTAAACAGTTCTTGAGAGACCTTAAAAGTGTGGTTCTGAACTCTATAGCTTCCATTGACAATTTTGTCCTGTTTCTTTGTCTCCGCATTTTGTTATGCTTTCTTGGTGCACCCCCTAGTGGTCTTTGTGCGCAGTCTTGTAGTTAAGCCTTGATTGTTGTAGCTAATACCAGGGAGGGTTTGACCTCCAGGCCAAGTGGCTGTAGAAAAAAGAATTAAAAAATATGAAGATAGAGTAAGGAGCCTCTGGGACAACTTTAAGTGCACCAATATCCAAATTATGGGGGTGCCAGAAGATGAAAGGGAGAGCAAGATATTGAAAACTTATTTGAAGAAATAATGGCAGAAAACTTCCCCTACCTGGTGAAAGAAGCAGACTTTCAAGTCCAGGAAGCTCAGAGAACCCAAAAGAAGAGGAATCCAAAGAAGACCACATCAAGATACATGATAATTAAAATGCCAAGGCTATAGATAAAGAGATAATCTTAAAAGCAGCAAGTTAATTACCTACAAGGGGTGCCCATATGACTCAGCTTATTTCTCAACAGAAACTATGCAGGCCAGAGGGAGAAGCAAGAAATATTTAAAGTGATGAATAGCAAGAACCTATGACCAAGTTTACCCAGCAAAGTTATCATTTCGAATTGAAGGTCAGATAAAGGGCTTCAGTCAAGAATAAGCTAAAAGAGTTTATCACCACCAAACTAGTATTATATGAAATGCTGAAGGGTATTCTTTAAGAAGAGGAAGAAGCCAAAACCGGTTTGGCTCAGTGGATAGCGTCGGCCTGCGGACTGGAGGGTCCCAGGTTCGATTCCGGTCAAGGGCATTGCCTGGGTTGTGGGCAGGAGGCAGCTGATCGATGTTTCTCTCTCATCGATGTTTCTAACTCTCTATCTCTCTCCCTTCCTCTCTGTAAAAAATCAATAAAATGTATTTAAAAAAAAAAGAAGAGGAAGAAGAAGGAAAGGGTAAAGATAAAAAATATGAGCATCAAAGTGACAACAAAGATATATCTATCAACAATTGAATCTAAAAATCAAATGAATAAAAAATCTACTGAACAAATTAAACTGGTGAATGGCATAGAATTAGAGGCATGGAAATGGGACAGACTGACAATTCTTATAGGCAAGGGGATTTGGAGGGATGGTGGGAAGAGATTAGACAAAGATCTTATATGCATTACCTATGGACACAGACAATAGGATGGCGAGGGCCTGGAGTAGGGTGGGAACTGGGTGGAGGTAAACTATGGGGGGAAAAAAGATGGGCATCTGTAATAATCTCAACAATAAGTATTAATAAATGAAATAAATAAAAAATAAATCCTCAGCAAAATATTAGCATATCAGATCCAACAATATTTTGAAAAGGCTAGAGACCCAAGCACAAAATTTGTGCAAGGGGCTTGGCCCTTGCAGCTGCCTTGGCTTGCCTAGGCCTCACAGTCCTGGCTTCGTCCAGAAGGCCATCTAGAAGGATGCGAGGAAGGTTGTTCAGCTGTCCAGTCCAATTAGCACATTATGCTTTTATTATTAGAGATCATATACCATGATAAAGTGGGATTTATTCCAAGGTTATAAGGCTGGCACAATATTTGCAAATCAATAAGTGTGATACATCACATAAATAAATTGAAAAATAAATACCACATGATCATATCAATAGATGCAGAAAAAGGATTTGATAAAATCAAGCACTCTTTTTTGATAAAAACTCTCAAAAGAGTGGAAATAGAGAGATCATATCTCAACATAATATAGGCCATATATAACAAAACTACACACAACATAATACTGAATGGACAAAAACTAAAAGTGTTTCCCTTAACAAGAGGAATAAGAAAAGGATGTCCACTTTCACCACGCTTACTCAACACTGCATGAATCCATGCATGGTTGGGGTCCCTCTGCCTGTCCAATGATTGGGGCTGATCAGGGCTCTCTCACCCACTTCTGATTGGGGCCAGTAGCTGGAGAGAGACCAAGGGAGGGCTCCAGGGCCTGTCTGGCCTAATCTCACCCAGTCCTAATTGGCGGGACTCAAGCTGCAAATTAACCTAGTGGTCCAAGCATCTGCCCCCTGGTGGTCAGCACATGTCATAGTGACTAGTCAGCCAACTGCACAGTCCGACACTTAGCATATTAGGCTTTATATATATACTAGAGGCCCTGAGCACAAAAATTTGTGCACTTGGGGGGGAGGGGGGTCCCTCAGCCCGGCCTGTGCCCTCTCGCAATCTGGGACCCCTCGGGAGATAACAACCTGCTGGCTTAGGCCTGCTCCCAGGTGGCAGAGGGCAGGCCCAAACCCTAGGTGCAGCCCCTGGTCAGGCTCAGAGCAGGGCTGATTAGGGAGTTGGGTTGCTGTCCCCTGTCATGCACAGAGCAGGGCGAATCAGGAGGTTGCAATGCCACCCTCAGTCACGCTCAGGGTAGGTATGATTGGGGGGTTGGGGCACCGCCCCCTGTCACACTCAAGGCAGGGTCAATGGGGAGGTTGCGGCGCCACCCCCTGTCATGCACAGAGCAGGGCCAGTCAGGGGGTTGGGGAGCTCCCCCCTGTCACGCACAGAGCAGGCCCATCAGGGGGTTGGGGCTCCGTAACCTGTCACGCACAGAGCAGGGTCGATCAGGGGTTTGGAGAGCTCTCTTCTGTCACACACAGAGTAGGGCTGATAGGGGAGTTGGGGCGCCACACTCTGTTACACTCAGGGCAGGACCGATCAGGAGGTTGGGGCGCCACACCCTGTCACACACAGAGCAGGGCCGATCAGAGGGTTGGGGTGCCGCACCCTGTCACACACAGAGCTGCAGGGCGATCAGGGGTTTGGGGAGCTCCCCCAATCAGGCACAGAGCAGGGTTGATCAGGAGGTTGGGGCGCCTTCCCCTGTCACAAACAGAGCAGGGCGGATAGGGAGGTTGTGGTCCCGCCTCCTGTCACACACAGAGCCACACAGCAATCAGGGGGTTTGGGCGCTGCCCCCTGTCACGCTGATCCCGGTGCCAGGAGGCCTCGCGGCTCCGCTGATCCTGGTGCTGGGAGGCATATTACCCTTTTACTATATAGGATAGAGGCCTGGTACATGGGTGGGGGCCAGCTGGTTTGTCCTGAAGGGTGTCCTGGATCAGGGTGAGGGTCCTGCTTGGGTGCCTGGTCAGCCTGGATGAGCAGATGATGGCTGTTTTCAGCTGGTCACACCCCGTTCAGGGTGGGGGTCCCCAATGGGGTGCCTGGCCAGTCTGGGTGAGGGGCTGAGGGCCATTTTCAGACTGGCAGGTGACTGAAGCTCCAAACCTCTCCTTTTTTTCTTTTTCTTTTTAATTCTGGGATTTATTTACCTGCTATGGCTGTCACTGGAGCTGAGAGCCGGCTTTAGCTCGGAGGCTTGGCTCCAGCTCTGAGACCTTGGCTGCTGAAAGCATTTATCTGGGTTTGTTTGGGTTCTATAATTGTAACACTTTTGCGGTCCTGCTCGCTCCAGCTCTGACACCTGAAATCAGGTTTCTGGGGATTTTTTAGCTTCTATAATTGCAACATTGTTTCTTAGAGTGCAAGCTCAGAGGCTGGCAGCAGCAGGCGGGGAACGTTGGCTTCCTCCTTCACTGAAGCAAGCCTCCTGTTTGCTTCAGCTGTCAGGCTGCCGGCTGCCATATTGGTTGGCAGTTAATTTGCATATCTTGCTGATTAGCCAATGGGAAGGGTAGCGAAGTTACTGTTAATTACCATGTTTCTCTATTATTAGATAAGACTGGAATCCCAGTGCACAAAATTCATGCAAGGGAGGGGGGGTCCCCTCAGCCCAGCCTGCACCCTCTCCAATCTGGGATCCCTTTCACAATCTTGGACCTCTGGCTCCTAATCGCTCATATGCCTGCCTGCCTGGTTGCCCCTAAATGCCTCCTACTGCCGGCCTGGCCACCCCCAACTGCCCCCATGCTGGCCTGGTTGCCCCCAACTGTGCCCCCTGCCAGCCTGGTCACCACTGATGCCTCCTCCCCCACTGGCCTTGTCGCCCAACGCAGCCTGCTGTTTATTTATTTGGTCATCCCTCACTAACCCCCCTGCCGACCTGGTCACACCATGCGACTGCTTGTTCAGTTGTTTGGTTGTCCCTCACTATCCCCCCTGCTGGCCTGGTCTTGTGAGGGTGTGAGGGTTAATTTGCATATTACATCTTTATTATATAGGAATAGATAGTAACTCAAGGTGCGGAATGCCCCGCATGCACTTTCTCCTGCCCCTGGTCTTGGAGACCGCATGTCTTTCCAAGGCTCTGCTCACCATCATCAGCTGCCACATGAAGTAAATTGAATTGTGTGTGTGTAAACCCTTTGCAGGCTCCATGAATGTGTCTTAACTTAGCTGCAGTTCCAATTACTCCAACATAAGGAGAGACACCCTCATTATCAGGTAACACCATCATGGTAAGACTCCTCCTCAGCCTACTTCAGTGGTTTTAAATAGGCCATGAGTTTCCCTAGATGGTTTGCCTCAGTGAATAGAACCACATCCTGTGGACTGAAGGGTCCTGGGTTTGATTCCAGTCAAGAGCACATTCCTGGGTTGCAGGCTTAATCCCCAGGAGGTGGTGTGTGGGAGGCAGATCGATTCTCTCTCATCATTGATGTTTCTCTCTCTCTCTCTCTCTCTCTCTCTCTCTCTCTCTCTCTCTCTCTCTCTCTCTCTCTCTGCCTTCCTCTCTGAAATAAAAAAAAATATATTAACAAAAATAATAAATAGGCCATTAATCAAATGTTGCTGCTCTCCATCCAGTCCCCTCAAACCCTCTTTTGTCTTTGACCCTCCCCACACACACACTCTGCTAGGGTCTGTAAAATGGGGTCAGGATTTCTACTTCAACCAAGGGCAAAGCTTCCACATGGCCCTCCTTCCCCGCCTGTCTCTGCCCCCAGTCCTGTGGGGTTTCTCTCCTTCCCCTCCATCTAACTTGGTGGGCCCTGCTCTGACCCCTCCTCATGTGACCTCCTGTCTACAGCCTCCCACTTTCTCCTCTGGGAGTGGAGCTCTCCAAAGGCTGTGTGGGAATTGAGGGGGGTTGTGTAGAGTGGGGTGGGGCAGGCAAAGCAGTGTGGGGTGTGCAGTGGTGGAGAGCTGTGTGGGGCAAGCCCAAGCTTTGGAGAAGAGCTGGGGTGACAAGTTACCGGGAGGAGGAGGGAGAGATGTGGTGCTTGTCCCATGAGAGAGGCATTGAGCTCCTCAGCTGCCCCCACCCATGAGCTTTTCTAGACCCCTGCACAACTATCACCCTCCACCCCTTGATGCCTCCACTTCAAGTTTTGGACTCAGTTTCTCTGACAGCCCCACCCCTCTCTCTGTTGCATTCCAGGGGCCCGAAGCTGCACCTTGGCTTTGGGCAGGTATGCCTGGCCTGCCCCCTGTAATGGTGCTACCCACTCTCCTGGAGTAGTTAGTGAAACTTAACAAATAAAAATAAGCATCTCTGAATATTATAAATCGTGCACTGAGAATGCCACAGGCTGCAGAGGGCTCTTGAATCAAGTGTAGCAGCCTCCCCTCCCACTCCATCCCTCCTGGCTCCCACTGCCATCCTCATCCATCCAGCGGCCAAACCCTGGGAGCTTCCTGACAGCTCTCTCCTCACACCTCACTTTCCAGTCCAACCCACCAGCGCCTGCAGCAAGCTAAGTTACTGGTCCGAGCGTCTGCCCATTGGTGGTCAGTGCATGTCATAGAGACTGGTTAAGCTGTCAAACTCCCAGCCAAACTCTAGTCGAGGAAACAATTTGTATATTAGGCTTATATTATATAGGACTAGAGGCCTAGTGCACAAAAATTCATGTATTTGGGTGGGAGGGTTACCTCAGCCCGGCAAATCCTGACCTTTACTTGTGGTAAATAAATAATAAAAAACATAAAGCACATATGTACATACATCGAAATGACGAAACATTTTTTTATAAATAAATGGGAGATGAAGACTAACCACAAAACGGTAAGTCGAGACCTACATAACCCAAGGATTGACTGTATTTAGGTCCGTTCCCCATTTTTTGATTGGATTGTTTATCTTCCTTTTGTTAAGTTGTATGACTTCCTGTAAACTTTGGAGATTAAACCCTTATCTGAAATAACATTGGCAACTATATTCTCCCATGCAGTGGGCATTTTTATTGTTTTGTTGATGGTTTCATTTGATGTGCAGAAGGTTTTTATATTGATGTAGTCCCATTTGTTTATTCCCTTATTAGTTTCCATTGCCCTAGGATCTGTATTGGTGAAGACACTGCTTTTATTATGTTGAGCTATGATTCCTCTATTCCCACTTTGCTGATGGTTTTTATCAAAAATCACGGCATATGTCTGAGATCTTGCTGCCTGTAGATTCCTCTAAGATTTTTATGGTTTCCCATCTTACATTTCAGTCCTTTATCCATTTTCAGTTTATTTTTGGGTACGGTGTACGTTGGTGGTCTAGTTTCATTTTTTTACATGTATCAGTTCAATTTTCCCAACACCATTTATTGAAGAGACTGTATTGATTCCATTGTATGCTCTTGCATCTTTTGTCAAATATTAATTGAGCATACTGGCTTGGGTAGAATTCTGGGTTCTCTATTCTATTCCATTGTTCTATATGTCTGTTCTTGTGCCAGTACTGGGCAGCTCTGAGAACAGTGGCTTTGTAATGTAGCTTGATATCTGGTATTGAGATCCCACCCACTTTGCTCTTCTTTCTCAGGATTGCTGTGGCTATTTGGAGTTTTCTTAATTCTATATGAATTGTTGTTTTCTCTAGGTTGCAAAATATGCTGTTGGTATTTTAATGGGGATTGCATTGAATCTATAGATTGCTTTGAGTAGTATGGACATTTTAATGGTGTTGATTCTACCAATCCATGAACAAAGTGTGTTCTTCTATCTATTTATGTCTTTATCTATTTTTTCAATGTTCTATAGTTTTCTGAGTACAGGTCAATTTCCTCCTTAGTTATCAGCCTGTTGAGATTTTTTGATTCTTCTTGGTTGAGTTTTGGAAGGTCTTATTTTTCTAGAAATGTGTCCATTTCCTCTAGGTTGTCTAGTTTTTCATAGTATTTTTTTTAACAATCCTTTGTATTTCTGTGGGGTCTGTTGTTATTTTGCCTCTTTCATTTCTGATTTTGTTTATCTAGGTCCTATCTCTTTGTTCCTTGGTGAGCCGCCTAGATTTTCATCAATTTTGTTTATTCTTTCAAAGAACCAGCTCTTGGTTTCATTGGCCATATATATTTGGTCTCTAAGTCATTTATTTTTGTTTTGGTCTCTATTATCTCTTTCCTTCTGTTCACTCTGGGCTTTCCTTGCTACTCTCTAATTCTTTATGTTGTAGAGTTGGATAATTTATTAACATTTTTCCTTGTTTATTTTGAGGTAGGCCTGTAGAGCTATAAACTTCCCTCTCAGAACTGCTTTCACTGTGTCCCATAGATTTTGGATTGTTGTGTTTTCACAACAATGGATTGTCATTTGTTTCGAGGATGTTTTTAACTTCTCTTTGATCTCTTTGGCAACCCAATCATTATTTAATAGCATGCTATTCAGCTTCCAAGTGTTTGAATTTTTTTGATTGTTTTTATTGTAGTTGATTTCATTTTTAAAAAAATTCTTTATTACTTAAGGTATTACAAATGTGTCTTCGTCCCCCCCATTAAACCCCTTTTCTCCTCCCCCTCCCCCCACTCATGCTCTCATCCCCCTGTTGTCCGTGTCCATTGGTCTGGCTTATATGCATGCATACAAGTCTTGCCCCCTCCCTTGCCTACTTTCCCTCTGGGGATTAATAGCCTGATCGCTGTTTCTCAGTCTTTGGATCTGTCCCTGTTCATCAGTCTCTGTTGTTCTCTATATTCCACAAATGAGTGAAATCATGAGGTATTTATCTTTCTCTGACTGGCTTATTTCACTTAGCACACGCTCTCCAGTTCCATCCATTCTGTTACAAAAGGCAAGAGTTCCTTCTTTTTTGCCGCAGCATAGTATTCCATTCTGTAAATCGACCACAGTTTTTTGATCCACTCATCTGTTGATGGGCACTTACACTGTTTCCAAATCTTAGCTATAGTAAAATGTGCTGCTATGAAGATAGGAGTGCATATATCCTTTCTGATTGGTGTTTCTGGCTTCTTGGGATATATTCCTAGAAGTGGGATCACGGGGTCAAATGGGAGTTCCATTTTTAGTTTTTTGTGGAAGCTCCATACTGCTCTCCACAGTGGCTCACCAGTCTGCATTCCCACCAGCAGTGCACGAGAGTTCCTTTTTCTCCACATCCTCTCCAGCACTTGTTGTTTGTTGATTTGTTGATGATAGCCATTCTGACAGGTGTGAGATGGTACCACATTGTCGTTTTGATTTGCATCTCTCATATAATTAGCGACTTTGAGCATGTTTTCAAATGTCTTTGGCCTTTTGTATGTCCTCTTTCGAAAAGTGTCTCTTTAGGTCTGTTGTCCATTTTTTGATTGGATTGTTTATCTTCCTATTGTTAAGTTTCATGAGTTCTCTGTAAATGTTGGAGATTAAACACTTATCCGTGATATCATTACCAAATATCTTCTCCCATGCAGTGGGTCTTCTTGTTGTTTCTTTTATTTCTCTGCTTTTCTTTTTTTATTTTTTTAAGTTGTTTTATCGCTTAAAGTATTACAAAGAGTATTACATATGTCTCCTTTTTTCCTGCCCTTAACAATCCCCTGGCCTCCTGTACCCCCCACTGTCTTATGTCCATTGGTTATACTTATATTCAAGTCCTTCGGTTGATCTCTTACTCCAACCCCTTCTGCCCCACAACCCTCCCCGGTCTTCCCACTGTAGTTTGACAATCTGTTCGAGGCTGCTCTGCCTCCATATCTATTTTTGTTCATAAGTTTATAATGGTCTTAATTATCCATAAATGAGTGAGATCATGTGGTATTTTTCCTTCATTGACCGGCTTATTTCACTTAGCATAATATTCTCCAGTTCCATCCATGCTGTTGCAAATGGTAAGAGTTCCTTCTTTTTTACACCAGCATAGTATTCCATCGTGTAGATGTACCACAGTTTTCTAATCCATTTTTCTACTTATGGGCACTTAGGCTGTTTCCAGATCTTAGCTATGGTGAATTGCACTGCTAAGAACATATGGGTGCATATATCCTTTCTGATTGTTGTTTCTGTTTTCTTGGGATATATGCCTAGAAGTGGCATCATGGGGTCAAATGGGAGTTCCACTTTTAGTTTTTTGAGGAAACTCCATACTGTCTTCCATAGTGGCTGCACCAGTCTGCATTCTCACCAGTAGTGCACGAGAGTTCCTTCTTCTCCACATCCTCTACAGCACTTGTCATTTTTTGATTTGTTGATGATAGCCATTCTGACAGGTGTGAGATGGTACATCATTACTGTTTTGATTTGCATTTCTCTGATGATTAGTGACTTTGAGCATGTTTTCATATGTCTCTTGGCTTTCTGAATGTACTCTTTTGGAAGGTGTCTATTTTGATCATTTGTCCATTTTTGATTGAATTGTTTATCTTCCTTTTGTTAATTTGTAGGAGTTCCCTGTAAATGTTGGAGATTAAACCCTTATCGGAGATAACATTGACAAATATGTTCTCCAATATGGTGGGCTTTCTTGTAGTTTTATTGATGGTTTTCTTTGCTGTGCAAAAGCTTTTTATTTTGATGTAGTCCCATTAGTTTATTTTCTCTTTAGTTTCCAATGCCCTAGGAGCTGTATCAGTGAAGAAATTGTTGCAGCATATGTCTGAGATTTTGTTGCCTTTGGATTCTTCTAGTATTTTTATGGTTTCCCTTCGTACATTTAAGTCCTTTATCTATTTTGAGTTTATTTTTGTGCATGGTGTAAGTTGGTCGTCTAGTTTCATTTTTTTGCCTGTATCTGTCCAATTTTCCCAACACCATTTATTGAGGAGACTATCTTGACTTCATTGTATGTTCTTGCCTCCTTTATCAAATATTAATTGTGCATATTGGTTCGGGTCAATTTCTGGGCTCTATATTCTATTCCATTGATTCTTCTTGTTGTTTTGTTGATGGTTTCCTGTGCCATGCAAAAGCTTTTTATTTTGATGTAGTTCCATTTGTTTATTTTCTCTTTAGTTTCCATTGCCCTAGGAGCATTATTAGAGATGAAATTCCTTCAGCATATGTTTGCGATTTTGCTGCCTGTGGATTCCTCTAGTATTTTTATGGTTTCCCATCTTACGTTTAAGTCTTTTATCCATTTTAAGTTTATTTTGTCTATGATGTGAGTTGGTGGTCTAGTTTCATCTTTTTGCATGTATCTGTCCAATTTCCCCAACACCGTCTTGACTCCATTGTATTCTCTTGCCTCCTTTGTCCAATATTAATTGGGCATAGTAGTTTGGGTCGATTTCTGGGTTCTCTAATCTATTCCATTGATCTAGATGTCTGTTCTTGTGCCAGTACCAAGCTGTTTAAGAATGGTGACTTTGTAATACAAGTTATTATCTGGTATTGAGATCCCACCTACTTTGTTCTTCTTTCTCAGGATTGCTGCAGCTATTCGAGGTCTTTTTTTATTCCAGATGAATTTTTGGAACATTTGCTCTAGTTTGTGAAATATGCCATTGGTAATTTAATGGGGATTGCATTGAATGTATAGATTGCCTTGGGTAGTATGGACATTCTGATGATTTTGATTCTACCAATCCATGAAGATGGTATGTTCTTCCTTCTGTTTATGTTTTTCTCTATCTCTATTTTCAGTGCCCCGTATTTTCGCACATAGGTTTTTTACCTCCTTAGTTAAGTTTATTCCTTGGTATCTTAATTTTTTTGGTGCGATGGTAAATGGTATTGCTTTTTTAATCTCACTTTCTATAAGTTCACTATTGGTGTATAGAAATGCCATAGATTTCTTGGTATTAATTTTGTATCCTGCTACATTGCCAATTCATTTATTAAGTCTAATAAATTTTTGATGGAGTCTTTAGAGTTCTCTATGTACAGTATCATGTCATCTGCTAAAATGACAGTCTTACTTCTTTTCCAATTTGGATACCGTTTATTTCTTCTTCTTGTCTGATCGCAAATGCTAGTACTTCCATTACTATGTTGAACAGAAGTGGTGAGAGGGGCATCCCTGTCTCGTTCCTGTTCTTAGGTGGAATGGTTTTAGTTTTTGTCCATTGATTATGATGTTGGCTTTCGGTTTGTCGTATATGGCTTTTATTATGTTGGGGTGTGATTTTTCTATTCTTACCTTGCTGAGAGTTTTTATCAAGAAAGGGTGTTGAATTTTGTCAAATGCTTTTTCTGCATCAATTGATATGACTGTGGTTTTTTTCTCTCAATTTGTTTATGTGATGTATTACGTTTATTGATTTGCGGAGATTATACCTTCCTTGCATCCCTGGGATAAAACCTACTTGGTCATGGTGTATAATCTTTCTTATGTATTGCTGGACACGATTTGCTAAGATTTTTGTTGAGGATTTTGGCATCTATGTTCATGAGGGATATTGGCCTGTAATTCTCTTTCATTGTGTTGTCTTTATCTGGTTTTGGTATTAGGGTGATGCTGGCTTCATAGAACGAGCATGGAAGTGTTTCTTCCTCTTGAATTTTTTTGAATAGTGTGAGGAGGATAGCTTTTATTTCTTTCTTGAATATTTGGTAAAACTCCTCTGTGAAGCCGTCTGGCCCTGGGCTTTTGCTTGCTGGGAGCTTTTTGATGACTGCTTCAATTTCTTCCATAGTAATTGGCCTGTTGAGATTTTTAGATTCTTCCTGATTGAGTTTTGGAATGTTGTATTTTTCTAGGAATATGTCCATTTTCTCCAGGTTGTCTAGTTTGTTGGAGTAGAGTTGTTCATAGTATTTTCTAACAATCCTTTGTATTTCTGTGAGGTCTGTAGTTATTTCTCCTCTTTCAGTTATGATTTTGTTTATTTGGGTTCTCTCTCTTTGTTTCTTGGTAGCCTGGATAGAAGTGTATCAATCTTGTTTATTCTTTCAAAGAACCAGCTCTTGGTTTTGTTGATCTTTTGTATTGTTTTTTTTTTTTTTGTCTTTTATCTCCGCTCTGATCTTTATTATTTTCTTCCTTCTGCTTACACTGGGATATTCTTCTTGCTCTCTTTCTAAATCTTTTAGTTGTGGGGTTAAGTAATTTATTCTCATTGTTTCTTGTTTCTTGCAGTAGGCTTGTAGAGCTACGAACTTCCCTCTGAAGACTGCTTTCGCTGTGTCCCATACATTTTGGATTGTTGTGTTTTCATTGTCATTTGTTGCCATGATGTTTTCTATTTCTTCTTTGATCTCTCAGGTAACCCAGTCCTTGTTTAATAGCGTGCTATTTATTCTCCATGTGTTGATTTTTTTTGGATTGTTTTTGTTGTAGTTGATTTCTAGTTTTATGCCAGTGTGGTCTGAGAAGATGCTTGATATTATTTCAATCTTCTTGAATTTGAGGAGACTTTGCCTGTTACCCAATATATGGTCTATCTTTGCAAATGACTAATGAGCACTTGAGAAGAATGTATATTCTGTGGCTTTGGGTGAAATGTTTTGAAGATGTCAATTAATTCCATCTGATCTAGTGAGTCATTTAGGATTGATATTTCTTTGCTGATTTTTTGTTTAGAGGATTTGTCCAATGGTGATAGTGGGGTGTTAAAGTCCCCTACTATGATCAATCTCTCCCTTGATCTCCTCCAGAAGTTTTCTTACATTTTTGGGTGCTCCTATATTGGGTGCGTATGTGTTTACCAGAGCTATTTCTTCTTGTTGGATTGCTCCCTTTAGTATTATGAAGTGGCCTTCCTTATCTCTTTTTATGTCCTTCACTTTGAGATCTAATTTGTCAGATATACGTATTGCTACCCCAGCTTTTGGTTTTATTTTCATTTCCATTCACCTGAGAAACCTTTTCCATCCCTTTACCCTCAGTCTGTGTTCATCTTTTTTTTCTGAGGTGGGTTTCCTGTAGACAGCAGATATATGGGTCATGTTTTCTTATCCACTCAGTTACCCTATGTCTTTTGATCGGGGCATTTAATCCATTTACATTTAAAGTTATTATTGATAGACACTTGTTTGTCACCTTTTTGTTCTTTACCCCTGTGTTCCTTCTTTGTTTCCTATTTTTTCTTTTTACAGCAGACCCTTTAGCATTTCTTGCATTGCTGGTTTGGTGGTGATAAGCTCCCGTAGACCTTTTATGTCTGTGAAGCTCCTGATTTGACTCTCAATTTTTATTGATAGCCTTGCTGGGTACAGTATTCTTGGATTCAGACCCTTCCTTTGCATGACTTTGTATATTTCATTCCATTCCCTTCTTGCCTGATGTGTTTCTGGTGAGAAATCAGTCACTAGTCTGATGGAGGGTCCTTTGTAGTTAACTTTCTGTCTCTGGCTGCTTTTAAGATTCTTGCTTTGTCATTGGTGTTTGCCAATTTAATTATAATGTGCCTAGGAGTCGGTCTTTTGGGGTTCATTTTGTTTCAGACTCTGTGAGCTTCATGGATTTGTGAGTTTTTTCTTCCCTATGTCAGGGAAGTTTTCTGTCATTATTTTTTCAAACAGGTTTTCTACTCCTTGCTCAGTTTCCCCTCCCTCTGGCACCCTTATTATTCGGATGTTCTTTCGTTTTGTGTTGTCCCAGGGTTCTCTTAGGCTCTCTTCCTTTTTTTTATTTTTTTTTCTAGAAGCTACTCTGCTTGGGTATTTTTTTCTACCTTGTCTTCTAGCTCACTAATGCGGTACTCTGCTTCTTCTAGTCTACTTTTGATGCTTTCTATTGAGTTCCTTATAGCAGTGATGTCATTTTTCAATTCTTCTTGGTTTTCATTCATTTCCTCTTGATTATTACACATATTGTTGAATTTGTCTTCCATTCTTTCATCCACCGTATGGCCATTTCTCTGAATTCTTTCTCTGGCAGGTTGCTTGCCTCCATTGCCTCCATTTCGTTTACTTCCTTTTCTGGTGATGCCTGTTTTTCTTTCACATGTGGGCTGCTTCTTTGTTTCACCATGATCCCTCTTCTCCAGATGTTTGGTTATGTAGTTCTCTCTCTGTTGTGTTGAATTAAAGACACAAAATACAACACAACAAGGCACAACATACAAGGAACTGAACACAAATGTATTTACAATATTAATAACCCCTAATAAAGGTGGTCACTGAGCAAAGAGAATTAAGGGATAAGGAAGAAAGAAGAGGAAAAGATAAAAGAGAAAAGGGAAAAAAAGGAGTGCAAAAATGGAATTGGGAAACGGGAGAAAAAAAAGTAAGAGAGAAAAGACAGAGAATGAAATAGAAGAGGGGAAGAGAGTATTTATATAGAGATAAAACTCCAATAGAACCACCACTCATCCCAACCAATTCCAGCAACAGATCCCTGGAGATGAATGCAAACTAAAAACAACCACTAATATCAAGGGAGGCAAGGAAAAACATAAGCAAAAAAATAACCGGAGAAAAAAATACCAACAGGAAAAGAAAAAGCAAAAGCAAAACAATCTCACAAACAAGCATAAAAAAAACCCAATATACTCAACAATCAAGCAAACAAAACTAAACAACAGAGAGAAGAAAAAAATTTGGATAGTGAAGAAAGATAAGAGAGAGGTATATATGGATTTAGAGCAGGGGATTGGAAATTAGATATATAAGTAGGGTGAAATTTAGACAGGGGGTGAAAAAGGAATAGGGAAAATCTAAATCAGGAATAGGGTAAGAGTAACAGGACAACAAAGGGGAAAAGTGAGGAAAAGAGTTTTGGCATAACAGTAAAGTTGAGGTAGAGAAAAATGATGCTAAAAGAACGATGAAAATAAAATAAAGAGAAAATAAAATGACACTTTAAAAAATGGTAAAGTGGTAGTAGTAATAATACTGGTTTAAAATAAAAATGTAGTAATTAAAGAGGTAAAATCAGGTGATGAAAAAAGAAAAAAAATAGTTTCTTAATTAAAAGGTGAAAAAAGAACTAAAAATAAAAATGTACAGTAGTGAAGGTGCTTCAGGTCCTCTACTCTTCTTTCTGGCATGCTTTAGTCCTGCCAGGTTTTCAGGAGGGTGCTGAATTTCCCTGCGATACACTGTTCCTCTGTGTTGTAAACCACAGTCCTGATTTTAAGGCAGGCTGTATTTGTTTCCCAGATTGCCTTTATTTGTATTTACAGAAGAGTCAGTTCTGGATCAGCACCTGGGTGGCAGTGTTTCTGGATAGACCTCCGAGGCTATAAGTCCTCTCTGTCCAGCAGTTAGGGTTTATTTTCCCGATCACACTTAAAACTGGTTTGGGAGCCTCGACTGTCCTAGATCCTGTTCTTTAATTGTTACTCCCACTCTGTTTCCCAGGTTCCACAAAAACAACTTTCCCCTGCAGTCTGTGTGAGTGACCCTGACTGGGCAATCCCATGTACTGGGTTTAATAATCAAACGCAAAGATTTAAGGGGAAGAGAGAGAACAAGAGCCTGAGAAGTTGCGCGAATTCACAACCCCCCACCTTTCAGCTCTGTGCGCAGTCCCTTCCGTGCACCCTCTCTTCCCCAGTGCAAAGTAGCCGGCACACTGGCAAAATCCAAGGCTGCTTTTTTGCATCCAGTCCAGCTATGGACTTATTTTTAGCTTTCCCTTCTGCCAGCAGCCCTGCGGGAGCCCTCCCACACTCACAGATCACGCTAGCCCCAACGGCCGTGGACTTTGTGGGGCTCAGATTTCCCCTGCGCGTATGCATGTTCCTCTCTCCAACCTGAATTGCAAACCACACCTTTAGGGGAAATTTGACCTTTCCATAGAGAGAAGCAGGGATCCTCTAAGTTCATGTAGTCTCGATGCTTGGGATCCGTTGTTTCTGGGTTAGTAGCCGATATCTGGATGCTGTGGATGCCTGGTCTTTTGATGGATATGCTTCCAATAACAGCCACTCAAGATGGCATGGTCTCCAGCAGCTGAGCCAGTGCTCCGGGAGAGATTTCAGCCGCAGTCTCCAACTTTCCCCTTTCTCCGGGAGTCCTCCGCCTTTCCCAGCCGCAAACTGTCTCTCAGCTGAATATCTTCTGCTTATTAGGGCTGTATGTTACCCGTTTCAGCGGCTCACCCTTATCTGCTCCGGGACAAGGCACAGGACATGTCCATCTATACCTCTGCCATTTTCTTCTCCCCATAAAATTATTTTCTTTGCTACTTCATAACTGTAATTTTGCTACTGTTATGAATCTTAATGTAAATATCTGATATGCAGGATGTATTTTCATTGTTACAAATTGAACATAATTAAAGCATAGTGATTAATCACAAAAACAATATGTAATTATGTTATGTGTTTTCTGATGGTCTTAGGCGACCCCTGTAAAAGGGTCATTTGACCCCCAAAGTGGTCGTGACCCAAAGGTTGAGAACCACTGGTCTAGAAGATCTATCTAGTGTTGTCAGTGGAGAATTAAAGTCCCCTACTATGATTGTATTGCTGTTGACACTCTCCTTTTAAATCCTTCACAAGTTTTCTTTTCTTTTTTTTTTTTCATAAATTGGCTGCTACTATAATGGGTGCTTATATGTTTTCCAGGGTTATATCCTCTTGTTGAATCATTCCTTTTAGTATTAGGAAGTGGCCTTCATTGTCTCTTTTTATGGCCTTTATTTTGAAGTCTATTTTGTCAGATATGGATATTGCTCCCCATCTTTTTTTCCCCCAATTTGATTTGTTTGGAAAATATTTTTTCTATCTCTTCACTTTCATCCTGTGTGAGTCCTTGTTCTGAGGTGGGTCCTTATAGAGAGCATATATATGGGTCATGTTTTCTTATCCATTAATCTACCCTATGTCTTTTGGTTGGAGCACTTACATTTAAGGTTATTATTGATAGGTACTTTTTTGTTGTCATTTATATTTTTACTAGAGGCCTGGTGCATGAAATCCATGCCTAACTGGTGATCAGGCCTATCAATGGAGCGACCAGCAGGGCAATCGGGGGTCGCGGGGCCTGATGGCACCCACCTTGGCTGGCCTGAGGCCTATGGGCTGGTGTCAGCTCCTGTATTGAGTATCTGCACCCTGGTGGTCAATACATGTCATAGCAACCAGTCATTCTGCCAGTCCTTCGCCATTTGGTCTATTTGCATAATATATGAAGAGAGATTACTTTCCTTCATACTTTCCAATTTGGATGCCTTTTATTTCCCCTTATTGCCTAATTGCTCAAATACTATGTTGAATATAAGTGGTGAGAGAGGGAATCCTTGTCTTACACTTCAACTTTCACCATGGAGTATGATATTACATAAAGGTTTGTCATACGTAGCCTTTATGATGTTGAAATAGTTCTCTTCTATTCCTACTTTTATAATTCTTATGTCATCAGTGTTGACTTTTTAAAAATCCTTTCCTTGTATCATGTCCTTTTAATGATTATATTTATTTCCTCTTTATTATGTCAATGTGGTAGACTACATTGGTAGATTTTCTTACATTGAACCTTATTTTTATTCAAGGAATCAATCCCACTTGATCATGGTGAAAAACATTAAAATATGTTGCTGAATTCAGTTTGCTAGAATTTTGTTAAGAATTTTGTATCATTGTAAATATTGGCTATTGGTCTGTGATTTTACTTGTTGTGGTTTTGTCTGCCTTTGGTGTCAGGGTGATGTAAGATTCATAGAATGAATTAGGAAGTGTTAGGAAGTGATTTTCCTAATCAAGTTTTAAAAACATTTAAGAAGGACTGGTGTTAGTTTTTGAAATTGGTGTTAGACTTTGTAGAATTCTCTGGTGAAGCCATCAGATTCAGAGCTTTGATTTATTGGGAGATATATTCTTATTACTGATTGAAAAGTCTTACTATTTATAGGTCTATTCAGATCTTCTATTTCTTTGTGGTATAGTCTTGGTAATTTTTCTGATTATAGGAATTTGTCCATTTTACCTAAGTTACCCAGTTTGTCAGCGCATATTTGCTCATACAGAGGCAGGAAAATCCCCAGGCAGGTGGAATAGAAAAACTGAGATAAGAAGATTAAATGGGCCAAACACTTTGAACAACTTAAAGCCAGCTAGTAAATCCTAAGACCATATTTTCCCCAACCAAGGACACTTGAGAACCAATGGTTTATACCTCTCCTCCACAAATAGGTAATACATAGCTTAAATCACTCTGGTCAGGAAAATAGAGAATAGAAAGTCAATTAATGACTTTGTTCTATCTAAACTTAAGGACAAATAAAGTCATGGGGACAATAACAAAATCCCAATTAGATCCAGGTAGACCCAAGATAAAAGTAAAATAGTAAAGCAGACGAAAGAATAATCCATATAGGGTCATTTTAATGCACTAGCATATTTGTAAAGCACCTGAAAAGCTAATGAATATTTTGATGAAATCCCCCCTAAGATTCTCACCCCCAAAGGAAAATTAAACAATCAATCCAATGATATGTGTGGGTTCGCTCTAGACTAGAGAAAGCCCATGCTGTTGTCTGCCAAAAACTTTTTCCTTCCTCCTAAACTCTAAGTGTCCTCATGAGACCTGCAATGGAGAGATCAGTGGGCAGTGGCAGCTCATCCTTGGCTTACCCACTGATCGTGTCTCCAAGGCCCCTTCTTTTCTGACTTCTCAGTGGGATAAAAGCAGCCCCGCCTTGGCTCACTTCTTTCCTATAACATTTCTAGAGAGCTAAGAAAAGAATTGCCTGGGCTCTCTCCTGTTGCTTCTTTTACCCAGAGTCCTTCCTTCATTTCAATATTTACAGCTTTAATAAATGTAATCTCAAAATCACCTGAACTTATTTTGTGAAATCTTTCCTGCATGGCTGGTATGATGCAAACCTGCTCTGGGCCAGTCCATGTCCAGCAATAACTCTTCTTTTTTTCATTTAAATTCTTTATTGTTTAAACTATTACATAAGTCTCCCTTTTCCCCCATTGACCTCTCCTTAGCTGCCCTCAACGCCACCCCATCTGTGTCCATTGGTTATGTTCATATACATGTATACAAGTCCTTTGGTTGATCTCTTACCTCCTCACCTTCTGCATTCCCTTATAGGTTGGACAGTCTGTTCGATGCTTCTATGACTCTGGCTCTATTTTTGTTCATTAGTATATGTTGTTCATTATATTCCACAAATGAGTGAGGTCATGTGATATTTATCTTTCTCTGACTGGCTTATTTCATTTAGCATAATGCTCTCTAGTTCCATTCATGCTGCTGCAAATGGTAAGAATTCCTTCTTTTTTTTTTTTTTTTTTTTTTTTTTTTTTTTTTTTTTTTACAGCAGTGTAGTATTCCATTGTGTAGATGTACTACAGTTTTCTAATACACTCATCTGGGCACTTAGTCTGTTTCCAAAACTTAGCTATTGTAAATTGTGTGGCTATGAACACAGGGGTGTATATATCCTTTCTAATTGGTGTTTCAGATTTATTGGGATATGTTCCTAGAAGTGGGATTACTGGGTCAAATGGGAGTTCCATTTTTAATTTTTTGAGAAAATGCCATACTGGTTTCGACTGGTTGCATCAATCTGCATTCCCAGCAGCAGTGCAAGTGGGTTCCTTTTTCTCCGTATCCTCTCCAGCACTTGTCACTTATTGATTTGTTGATGATAGCCATTCTGACTTGTGTGAGGTTGTACCTCATTATTGTTTTGATTTGTATCTCTCAGATGATTAGTAACTTTGAGCATGTTTTCATATGTCTCTTGGCCTTCTGTACGTCTTCTTTTGAAAAGTGTCTATTTTGGTCCTTTGCCCATTTTTTTTTAAATATATTTTATTGATTTTCCACAGAGAGGAAGGGAGAGAGATAGTTAGAAATATCGATGAGAGAGAAACATCGACCAGCTGCCTCCTGCACATCCCCCACTGGGGACGTGCCCGCAACCCAGGTACATGCCCTTGACCGGAATCGAACCTGGGACCTTTCAGTCCGCAGGCCGACGCTCCATCCACTGAGCCAAACCGGTTTCGGCTCTTTGCCCATTTTTTAAATTGGATTATTTATCTTTCCTATGATAAATTGTATAAATTCCCTGTAAATGTTGGAGATTAAACCCTTATCAGAGGTAACATTGGCAAATACGTAGGTTCTCCCATGCAGTGGTCTTTCTCGTTGTTTTGTTGATGGTTTCTTTTGCTCTGCAGAAACTTTTCATTTTGATGTAGTCTCATTTGTTTATTTTCTCCTTAGTTTTCCTTGTCCTAGGAGTTTTATCAGTAAACATATTGCTATGAGTTATGTCTGAGATTTTGTTGCCTTTAGAGTCCTCTAGTATTTTTATGGTTTCTGGTTGTACTTTTAAGTCCTTTACCCATTTTGAGTTTATTTTTGTGTATAGTCTAAGTTAGTGGTCTAGTTTCATTTTTTTGCTTCTAATCTGTATAATTTTCTCAACACCATTTATTGAAGAGACGTTTTTCACTCCATTGTATGCTCTTGCCTCCTTTGTCAAATATTAATTGAGCATAATGTCTTGGATCAATCTCTGAGTTCTCTGTTATGTTCATTGGTCTATATGTCTGTTCTCGTGCTTTGTAGTATTTTTGGTATTGTGATCCCTCCAACATTGTTTGTTCTCATAATTGCTGCAGCTATTTGGGGTCTTTTTTTTTTTTTATTCCAGATGAAATTTTGGAGAGTTTGTTCTAGGTATTTGAAGTATGTCGTTGGCATTTTAGAGGGGATTGCATTGAATCTATAGATTACTCTGGGTAGTATGGACATTTTAATGATGTTGATTCTACCAACCTATGAACATGGTGTATTCTTCCATTTGTTTATGTCTCCCTGTATCTCTCTCTCTCTCTTTTTTTTTTCAGCGTCCTGTAATTTTCTGAGTACAGGTGTTTTATCTCTGTGGTTAAATTCCTAGGTATCATAATGTGTTGTTTGCAATGGTAAATGGAATTGTTTTTATTAGTTTCTCTTTCTGTGAGTTCATTGTTGGTATATAAAAAAGCAATAGATTTCTGGGTGTTAATTTTGTATACTACTACACTGCCAAATTCATTAGTTCTAGTAGTTATTTTTGATGGAGTCTTTAGTGTTTTCTATGTACAATATCATGTCGTCTGCAAATAATGACAATTTTACTTCTTCTTTTACAATTGGGATGCCCTTATTTCTTTTTCTTGTCTGATTGAAATGGCGAGCACTTCCAGTACTATGTAAAACAGAAGTGGTGAAAGTGGGCATCCCTGTCTTCCTCCTGTTCTTAGGGGGAATGGTTTTAGTTTTTACCATTAAGTATGATGTACTGCAGGTTTGTCACACAAGGCTTTTATTATGTTGAGGTATCATCCCTCTACTTTCACTTTCCTGAGAGCTTTCATCACAAAATGGTACTGGATTTTGTCAAATGCCATTTCTGCCTAATTGATATGATTATATGACTTTTTAAACATTTTCAATATATTTTTTTATTCTAATTTTTTTCAATCTTTAATTTCTTCATTGATTAAGGTATTACATATGTAACTTCATTGCCCCATAACACCCCCCCACACACACACACACACTCATGCCCTCACCCCCCTGTTGTCTGTATCCATTAGATGGGCTTACATGCATGCATACAAGTCCTTTGGTTGATCTCCCCCCTCACCCCCACTCTCCCATACTTTCCCTCTGAGGTTTGACAGTCTGATCGCTGCTTCTCTGTCTCTGGATCTGACCCTGTTCATCAGCCTATGTTGTTCACTATATTCCACAACTAAGTGAGATCATGTGATATTTATCTTTCTCTGATTGGCTTATTTCACTTAGCATAATGCTCTCCAATTCCATCCATGCTGTTGCAAATGGTAAGGGCTCCTTCTTTTTTACTGAAGTGTAATATTCCATTGGTATATATGTACCACAATTTTTTAATCCACTCATCTGATGATGGGCACTTAGGCTGTTTCCAAATCTTAGCTATGGTGAATTGTGCTGCTATGATCATAGGGATGCATAAATCCTTTCTGATTGGTGTTTCTAGCTTCTTGGTATATATCTAGAAGTGATATCACTGGGTCAAATGGGAGTTCCATTTTTAGTTTTTTGAGGAAACCCCATACTGTCCTCCACAGTGGCTGTACCAGTTTTTATTTCCACCAGCAGTGCAAAAGGGTTCATTTTTCTCCACATCCTCTCCAACACTTGTCTGTTGATTTGTTGATGATAGCCATTCTGACAGGTGTGAAATGATACTGTATTGTCGTTTTGATTTGCATCTCTCATATAATTAGTGACTTTGAGTATTTTTTCATATGTCGTTTGGCCTTCTGTATGTCCTCTTTCGAGAAGTGTCTATTTAGGTCCATTGCCCATTTTTTGATTGGATTGTTTATCTTCCTTTTGTTAAGTTATATGAGTTCCCTGTAAATGCTGGAGATTAAACCCTTATCAGTGATAATATTAGCCAATATGTTCTCCCATACAGTGGGCTTTCTTTGTTGTTTTGTTGATGGTTTCCCTTTGCTGTGCAGAAGTTTTTTATTTTGATGTAGTCCCATTTGTTTATTTTCTCTTTAGTTTTCATTGCCCTAGGAGCAGTATCAGTGAAGAAATTACTTCAGCATATGTCTGCAATTTCGTTGGCTGTGGATTCGCCTAGTATTTTTATGGTTTCCCATCTTATGTTTAAGTCCTTTATCAATTTTGAGTTCTTTTTTTAAAAATTAAATCTTTATTGTTCAGATTATTATAGTTGTTCCTCTTTTTTCCCCCCATAGCTCCCCTCCACTTGGTTCGCAACCCCACCCTCTGCCCTTCCACCCCCAATGTCCTCATCCATAGGTGTACAATTTGTCCAGTCTCTTCCCGCAGCTCCCATACTCCTTTCTCCCCAAGAATAGTCAGTCCACTACCTTTGTATGCCCTTGATTCTATTATATTCACCAGTTTATTCTGTTCATCAGGTTATTAATTCACTTGATTTTTAGATTCACTGTTGATAGATGTGTATTTGTTGTTCATAATTGTATCTTTACCTTTTTCTTCTTCTTCCTCTACTCAAAGGATACCTTTCAGCCTCTCAGATAATACTGGTTTGTTGGTAATGAACTCCTTTAGCTTTTTCTTATCTGTGAAGCTCTTTATCTGACCTTCAATTCTGAATGATAGCTTTGCTGGGTAAAGTAATCTTGATTGTACGTTCTTGCTATTCATCATTTTGAATATTTCTTGCCACTCCCTTCTCGCCTGCATAGTTTCTGTTGAGAAATCAGCTGACAATCTTATGGGTACTCCCTTGTAAGTAACTGACTGTTTTTCTCTTGCTGCTTTTAAGATTCTCTCTTTGTCTTTTGCTCTTGGCATTTTAATTATGATGTGTCTTGGTGTGGTCCTCTTTGGATTCCTTTTGTTTGGGGTTCTCTGCGCTTCCTGGACTTGTAAGTCTATTTCTTTCACCAGGTAGGGGAAGTTTTCTGTCATTTTTCAAATAGTTTTCCAAAATCTTGCTCTCTCTCTTCTTCTGGCACCCCCATAATTTGGATGTTGGTACGTTTGAAGCTGTCCCAGAGGCTCCTTACACTATCTTTGTATTTTTGGATTCTTTTTTCTTTTTGTTTTTCCAGTTGGTTGTTTTTTGCTTCTTTGTATTTCAAATCTTTGTCTTGATTCTTGGGATCCTCTAGTCTGCTGTTGGAACTCAGTATAATATCCTTTATTTCAGTCAGTGTATGTTTAATTTCTAGTTGGTCCATTTTCATAACCTTGAGGGACTCACTAGATTTCTTGAGGGTCTCACTAAATTTATTGGCAGTTTCTAGAAAATTCTTGAAAAACCTTAAAAGTGTGGTTTTGAACTCTATATCCAGTAGTTTGCTTTTCTCCATTTCTGTTGTTTGTGACCTGTTTCTTTGTCTCCACATTTTTTATGCTTCCCTGTGTTGATAGAGTGGCTTTCTGTGCTAGGTGTCCAACAGGGCCCAGTGGCTCAGCTTCCCCAATTACCTGAGGTGGACACTCGTGGTGCACCCCTCTGTGGGCTTTGTGCACAGTTTTGTAGTTAAGCCTTGATTGTTGTAGGTATCACTGGGAGGAATTGATCTCCAGACCAATTGGTTGTGAGAATCAGCTGTGTCTGCAGTAGGAGAACTACTGTGCCGGAGACACCCTTATGGTGCAAGACTTGCTTCAGTGGGGCTTTGGTGCTCACTGAGTTCTGGGGTACAACCCCAGCAGGTCCAGGGGTCCCCGAAAGTGTGAAAAGAGTCGGCAAAGAAGGAATGACATGGAGACAGCATTCAGTTGATCAGGAGCCTAACCAGAATCTCTAGCCAAGTTCTGGTTAGGATCTCCAATCAAGTTCTGGTGTTTATTGTCTTGTTACATCTGTATTTATACCAGTTGATTTTAATCCTATCAATTTCTATTGCAAAGGTTAGGGCGTTTCTTATCTCCATTCCAGGGAGTAAAGATTATGTAGCTTAAGTGTGATTATTTGTAGTTAAAGTGATTAACTACCCACTTGGCACGTAGTTAAGGGGTCTTATCCCCTCCCTAACTTCAGGGAAAAATCCCTAGCTGGGGAAACAACCTTTCTCGGAGAGGTGACCTTGGGAAAAACACATAGCGCTAAAGGGAGCAAAAATATTAAGAACAGTATGCTATATACGCCAGATCCCTTGAAACATATGCTGTGCAGATGTTTCTTTCCTGCAGTGACTGTGTCAAGCAGCAAGGATGGACCGGCTTCTGGCAACTGAGTCTACCCCCTGAGTGTGTCCCTTATGGATCTGAGGAGTTGTAATCTGGATGGTCCCACTCTGACCACTGGGTACACTGGCTCTTGGATCTCTAAGGAGGTGCGAATTTAGCCTCTGCCTGAGACTACACAGAAGGAGCTATGGAGAGATTCCTCTTCTTTGTTTGGGGTTTGGAGGTGTTCAAATGAGGCCCAGCTGTGAATCAATGCAAGCTGCAGTGGGGCCTTGGGCCTTTTGGAAGTTCTGGGTCTCTCTGACCCAGCTGCAATTTGTTAGGTAATTTTTAAATTGCAAAGGGCTAGGCCTTTCATATGCAAAAGCCTCTGAGCACAGCTTGGGTGGGGCGGGGTCTCAAAGGATCAACAGGGAAGAGCAAGCAGCTATGGCTGGTCCCCAGTCATACCCCAAGAGGCCCTAGGTCTCAGTGTTTCGTGGCAATCACTGAAAGCTCCTCTGAAAAAAAGTCGCCCTCGAATTCTGCCTGATGCCAGGCAGTTCAGTATCTCCCCCTATGAGTCTGGGTCCCCAAAGACTCACCTGGAACTGGAGTTCAGAGCAGTCGGGAGCTTGAGACTCCCTCCCAATTGAAAAAGACAACTGCGTCCTCAGCTGCGCCCTTTCCACATGTGCTGCATCCTCAGCTGCGAGCCCTTTCCACCAGTGCCGCGTCCTCAGTTGCCAGCCCTTTCAGTGGGTGCCTCTGTACCTCTGCACTTTACTTCTGCACCTCCTCTGAGTCTCAGTGTGCTTTTCTCTTTCCATCTAGTTGTAGAATTTCCACTCAGCCAGCCTTCCTGTGGTTCTGGATGATGTCCGTTTTGTCTTTTAGTTGTATTTTTGAAGTGGTTGTGCAAGGCATCAATTTCTGGTGTTTACCTATGCCACCATCTTGGTTTTTCTTGAGTTCTTTTTCTGTGTATGGTGTAAGTTGGTGGTCTAATTTCATCTTTTTGCATGTATCAATCCAATTATCCCAACACCATTTATTGAAGAGACTGTCTTGACTCCATTTTATGCTCTTGCCTCCTTTTTCAAATATTGGGCATATTGATTTGGGTCGATTTCTGGGTTTTCTATCCTATTCCATTGATCTATATGTCTGTTCTTGTGCCAGTACCAAGATATTTTAAGAACAGTGGCTTTGTAATACAGGTTGATATCTGGTATTGAGATCCCACCTACTTTGTTCTTTCTCAGGATTGCTGTAGCTATTCAAGGATTTTTTATTCCAGATGAATTTTTGGAACATTCGTTCTAGATATGTGAAATATGCCATTGGTATTTTAATGGGGATTGCATTGAATCTACAGATTGCTTTGAGTAGTATGGACATTTTAATGATGTTGATTCTACAAATCCATGAACACGATATGTTCTTCCATCTCTTTATGTCTTCCTCTTTCTCTTTTTTCAGTGTTCTGTAGTTTTTAGCATATGGACCTTTTACTTCCTTAGTTAAGTTTATTCCTAGGTATTTTAATATTTTTGGCATGATGGTAAATGGTATTGCTTTTTTAGTTTCTCTTTCTGTAAGTTCACTATTGGTGTAAAGGAATGCCAAAGATTTCTTGGCATTAATTTTGTATCCTGCTACATTACCGAATTCATTTATTACGTCTAATAATTTTATTGATGGAGTCTTTAGGGCTTTTCATGTACAGTATCATGTCATCTGCAAATAAGGACACTTTTACTTCTTCTTTTCCAATCTGGATGTCTTTTGTATCTTCTTCTTGTCTGATTGCAATGGCTAGTACTCACAGTACTATGTCGAACAGGAGTGGTGAGAGTGGGCATCCCTGTCTTGTGCCTGTTCTTAGGGGAAATGGTTTTAGTTTTTGACCATTGAGTATGATGTTAGCTGTGGGTTTCTCATATATGGCTTTTATTATCTTGAGTTATGATACTTTTATTCCTAACTTGCTTAGAGCTTTTATCAAGAAAGCGTGTAGGATTTTGTCAAATGCTTTTTCTGAGTTAATTGATATGACTTTATGATTTTTATCTCTTAATTTCTTTATGTGATGTATCACATTTATTGATTTGCAAATATTGTACCACCCTTACATCGTCAGGATAAATCCTACTTGGTCATGGTGTACGGTCTTTCTGATGTATTGCTGGATTCAATTTGCTAGAATTTTGTTGAGTATTGTGGCATCAATGTTCATGAGGGATATTGGCTTATGATTATCTTTCATTGTGTTGTCTTTATCTGGTTTTGGTATTAGGGTGATGCTGGCTTCATAGAATGAGCTTGGAAGTGTTCCTTCCTCTTGAATTTTTTTGGAATAATCTGAGGAGGATAGTATAGTATTTTTTAACAATCATTTGTATTTCTGTGGGGTCTCTTGTTATTTTGCCTCTATCATTTCTGCTTTTGTTTATTTGGGTCCTCTCTCTTTGCTTCCTGGTGAGCCTGGCAGGAGGTGTATCAATCTTGTTTATCCTTTCAAAGAACCAGCTCTTGGTTTCATTGATTTTCTGTATTGTTTTTTTGCTCTCTATGTCATTTATTTCTGCTCTAATCTTTATTATCTCCTTCCTTATGCTCTCTCTGGGCTTTTCTTGTTGCTCTCTTTCTAATTATTTGAGTTGTAGAGTTAGATGATTTACTATCATTTTTTCTTGTTTTTTGAAATAGGCCTGTAGTGTTATAAACTTCCCTCTCAGGACTGCTTTCATTGCGTCCCATAGGTTATGGATTGTTGTGTTTTCATTGTCATTAGTTTCTAGGATGTTTTTATTTCTTCTTTGATCTCATTGGTAACCCAATCAATATTTTATAACATGCTATTCAGCCTCCAAATGTTTTAGTATTTGGTAGTTTTTTCTAACATTATGCCATCCTGTTTTGAGAAGAGTCTTGGTATGATATCAATCTTCTTGAAATTGGGGAGATTTTGTTTGTGACCCTATATGTGGTCTATTTTTGAATATGTCCCATGAGCCCTTGAGAAGAATGTATATTCCGTGGCTTTGGGGTGAAGTGTTCTAAAGATGTCAATGAAGTCCATCTGATCTAGTTAGTCATCTTGGATTGCTGTTTCTTAGCTGATTGTTTGTCTAGAGGATTTATCCAGTGATGACAGTGGTGTATTAAAGTCCCCTACTATGATTGTATTGTTGTCAATCTCCCCTTTGATGTCTTCTAGGAGTTTTTTTATGTACTTGGGTGCTCCTGTATTGGGTGCATATATGTTTATCAGGGTTATTTCCTCTTGTTGTATTGATCCCTTTAGTATTATGAAGTGGCCTTCCTTATCTCTTGTTATGGCCTTCACTTTGAGGTCTATTTTTTCCCATATAAGTATTGCTACCCATAGTTTTTTTGTTGTTGTTTGTTTGTTTTTGTTTTGTTTTGTTTTTTTTGTGTTTCTTTTCATTTCCATATGCCTGAAAGATATTTTTCCATCCCTTCACTTTCAGTCTGTGTGAGTCCCTTCTTCTGAGATGGGTTTCTTGTAGACAGCAACCGTATGGATGATGTTTTCTTATCCATTCAGCCACTCGATGTCTTTTGATTGGAGCATTTAGTCCGTTTACCTTTAAAGTTATTCTTGAAAGGTACTTGTTTGTAGCCATTTCTTTTTGGGGGGGTCTGTTTTCTTTCTGAGCTTTTTATTTCTTCATTTTACACTGGTCCCTTTAGCATTTCTTGCATTGCTGGCCTGGTGGTGATAAACTCCCTTAGCCTATTTTTGTGTGTGAAGCTTCTTATTTCTCCTTCAATTTTGATTGATAGGCTTACTGGATAGAGTATTCTTGGATTCAGTCCTTTGCTTTGCATCACTTTGTAAATTTCTGTTCATTCTTTTCTGGCCTGATGTGTTTCTGATGAGAAATCATTTGAAAATCTTATGGGAGATCCCTTGAATATAACTTTCTGTCTCTCTCTTGTGGCCATTAAGATTCTCTCTTTGTCCTGAGCATTTGCCATGGTAATTATGATGTGATTTGGTGTGAATCTTCTCCGATTCACCTTGTTTGGAACTCTCTGTGCTTGTGTGATTTTTTTCTTCCCCACCTCAGCGAAGTTTTATATTATTTCTTCAAATAGGTTTTCTAACCCTTGTGCCTCTTTCTGTTGTTCTGGCACCCCTATTGTTCATATGTTGTATTGTTTCATGTTATCCCATAGCTCCCTTAGTCTCTCCTCCTGTCTTAATTTTTTTCTCCAATTTCAGTTCAATTTGGGTGTGTTTTGCTTCCCTGTCTTCTAATTCGCTAGTTCGGTCTTCCGCTTCTCCTAGTCTACTGTTGAAACTTTCAATGGTGTTTTTTATTGCAGCTATATCAGTCTTCATTTCTTCTTGGTTCTTACATAATTTGTTTATTCTTTCATCCATTTCCTCTTGCTTCTTGCATAAGTTGTTGAGTTTTTCCTCCATCTGGTTTATGCATTCTAGGACCCTTAATCTGAATTCTTTTTCTGTCATGCTGAATGCCTTTTTCACTTAGCTGCTTTTCTGGCGAGTCCTCCTTCTCTTTCCTTTGGGGGTTTCTTTGTCTACCCATGTTTGATCTCACCAACATATCTAGATGTTGAGTCATTCAGTGGCTGCTCCTTGGGTGGCAGTGGCTCCTCAGACTGAGGTTGCTCCTCTGGCAGTTGTGGTAGCAGCTGCTCCTCAGTTGGCAGCAGCTCCTCTGGTGGGTGCTGTTCACAGTTGTGGTGGCTCCTCTGGCTGGTGGGGGGAGGCTTCACACACAGCTGCTGTTTCTCAGACTTAGGGTGTGCTGATCACGAGGCCGCTCTTCCTTGGATGGGTGCAGGCTACACAAGCCTCTTATTCGAGTCTTATAGACGTCCTTAATATGGTAGATTTTAGGCTAGGTGAGAGAGAATTAAAAAATTATTTGGTTAGGGAATGACTGGAGATACCTATTTTAGAAATATATCCTTGACTTCAATGTGAATATCTATAAATATGTATTTTAGCTTCTGTTGCCATGGATTATCTACACATATATAGCCAAGTGACTGGAATGACGGAACAACCACTATGACTAGTCCCTATGATGTACACTGCAACAGCCAACCAGCCTGATTGGGGCCCGATCAGCACTCACTTCTAACTCTCTTGGTACCTCTGCCCCTGCTGTCCCAGCCCCTCCCCCTGAGCCAGCTGGACCTCACATATGCATGAATTCATGCACCAGGCCTCTCGTTCTCTAGATAAAATATGAAAATAAGAATTTGAGTGCCATTAGTTTACATGGAACTAATTAAAGAAAAAAAAACTGGAAAGTTTATTTGTGACATAATTTAAGGAAACAGAAGTGAGAGAGCTTAGAAAATAAGACAGGGAAGGGGAAAAGCCAATATCAGAGGAGGTTATTATGCCGAGTCAATGCCATATAATCTCAGTTGTATGTGTTAATCTAATGATCAAAATGAACTGATTAATAAAATGGACACTGTTAGAAATGCTCTCAACAATGTCACTGGAATGAGACAGACACTCAAAACTTCATTGCACCCTCCTGTGCCAAAGGGTGATTTTGCCAGCTGGAAATCAGGGGCAGAAAACAATGAATGTGAAGTCTATTTGGCTTTTGTTTCTTGATGTGGGTCTGCCCTGTGCCTCACTCTGAACTCTGACCTGATTGGTCAGGGCTCAGAGCTCAGGTTCACATTATTTCATGATTGGCTAATTCAGAGGAAGAGGAGGGGTAAGGCGGAGCTAAGATGGTGGCACTCTGATAGCCTGAAGGTCAGGTCAAAATAGTGGGATCTAATATGGCAGTAAGCTCCTTTCTTTGACAGAAAAGATCACTGGTTCACTCTCACAACACAGAGGCATAAAAACATAGAACAACTGACAGCTGTCAAAGAGGAAGGATTTTGGGGAGAAGATACCACATGAAAGAAGAAGGGATTAGACAAAGAACATACATGCATACCCATAGACACATACAACAAACAGTATGGTGAAAGCCAAAGGAAAGGGAGGTGGGGCTGTGTAAAGGGGGTGAAGGGGAGGAAATGAGGACATAGTGTAAACAATGAAAATAAATTTTAAAAAGAGTACATTATCATAGTCATTGTCAAAGTCAATGCGGGTTCAAATTACTCAGGTTCTTGCACAGTGAAATAATGCATTTTAGAATTGGCCCTTAGAAAGGATAGCTAAAGCTTTTTTCACAGGCCTTTGTCCCTATTGGTTGAAACTTGTTCTTGCAATTGTAAACTTTCACCTTATGAGCTATCTTTTTATAAGAACACTGTGAAAAAGTAAGAAGCTCCTTGAATATGTGTAAAATTGTATTCTTCCTGTACAACTTCATGTGCACTCTCAGAACTATCTACCATAACACTGGCATAGGTGAATCAAGAGATCTGTAACAGAATTGTAAGAGTGAGACACTAATTAGGAGACCATTGCTATTGCCTCAATATTGACTTAAAAAAATCTATCTACACTAATAAAAGACAAAGATGCTAATTAACTGTACCTTCACTATGCCCTAAGCTATGGCCACCAGCCAATCAGAGCAACTATATGCAAATTAACCCAACCAAGATGGTCGCTGGAAGCCATGGAGCTGTAGCAAGCAGGAGGCTTGGTTGCCCGGGTGATGGAGGAAGTCAAGCTTCCCACAGGCCCTGAGCTGGCTGCGGCCTCCGCTCATGGCAACAAAGCTTCAATTATAGAAGACAAATAAATCCCAGACACCTGCTTCCAGCCAGCCTCCACTGGTAGTTTGGGTAGCTGGGGGTAGTGGCCATCCTGCAAACAGCCATAAGCCCCTCACCCAGGATGGCCACACCCTCATGGGGTGAGGGCCCCCGCTGTGGGTCTTGGCCTGCCTGCAAACAGCCATCAGCCCCTCACCCAGACTGGCCAGGCAACCCAGCAGGAGCCCCCCACCCTGAAGGAGGTGTGACCAACTTGAAAATGGACCTCAGCCCCTTACTCAGGCTGGCCAGGCACCCCAGTGGGGACCCCCACACTGAATGGGCTGTGGCCAGTTTGAAAACAGCCATCAGCCCCTCACACAGGCTGGCCAGGCACTCCTATATAATAAAAGGGTAATATGCAAATTGACCCTAGCTGCAGAATGACTGGAAATGACTGGTCACTATGACACACACTGACCACCAGGAGGCAGATGCTCAATGCAGGAGCTGCCCCCGGGTGGTCAGTGCACTCCCACAGGAGGAGCTCTGCTCAGCCACGAGCCAGTCTGATGGCTACCAGTACAGCGGTGGTGGAGGGAGCCTCTCTTGCCTCCTCAGTGGCACTAAGGATGTCTGATTGCAGCTTAGGCCTGCTCCCTGCTGGCAAGTGGACATCCCCTGAGGGCGCCCAGGCTGCCAGAGGGATGTCTGACTGCCAGTTTAGGCCCAATCCCCCAGGCAGTGGGCCTAAGCCAGCAGGTAGTCATCCCCCAAGGATTCCCAGACTGTGAAAGGGCACAGGCAGGGCTGAGGGACCCCCCAAAGAGCACAGACTTCTGTGCACTGGGTCTCTAGTATGCATATAAACTAGAAGCCCAATGCATGAACATTCGTACAAGAATGGGACTTCCTTCCCCTGGATGCCGGCACCATCTTCGCTCCAGCCGAACCACCTTTCTGCCTTCGCTTCAGCCTGGAACCACCTTTCCATCTTTGCTCCAGCCCAGAGCCACCTTTCTACCTTCCCACACTGCCCAGAGGCCCGGAGCAGCTGAGATGGTGCAGAATGCCATGGTGATGACGCAAGTGTCCTGCCCCACCCCCTGGCCAATTGGTGCCTACACATGTGAGTGCTGCTCACATGCCCACCATCTTTGTTGGGTTTACAGACTAACACCTGCTTGATTGTGGGACATCATGAAGGTATGGTCAATTTACATATTTGTCTATTCTTAGTGTAGAAGCCTAAGTGACCAAACGACTGAATGATTGGTCATCTGGTCACTATGACATGCACTGACCACCAGGGGCAGATGCTAAACACAGGAGCTTCCCCTTGGTCGTCAGTGCACTCCAGATGGGTAGCACTGCTCAGCCAGATGCCAAGCTCACAGCTGATGAGCACATCTGCAGCAGTGCAAGCCTCTCCTGCTGACACTCCCCATGTGCGCCCAATTGGCGGTGGCTGGTGAAGTGGGGCTGGGATGAGCAGAAATAGCATGGCACCCAGCCTGGGCTTGGGCTCCTCCCCAGCCACCTGCTGCTTCACACACTACTTCATGTTTTGCAGGATTGATGCAGACAGCAGGCTAGGGCCTGATGAGCTGGCAGATAAGACCAAGCAGTAGAAGCATGGAAGTCCACTGATACCTGAGAGACAGGCTGAGGGACCCCAGTGGTGTATCAATCCATGAACTAGGCCTCTAGTAAGAACATACAAAGCATGGTCCCTGTGAGAGGAAGATAACTGGGTGTTCCAAGAATCACACTGAATTAGTGTGGACAAAAAGCACAGGAATACTTATAGAAGATGAGATTTTAAAAGTAAGTGGGTCAAATATTTTATAGACCATTATATACATATTGGCCTTTATTCGCGGATAAAGAGGTAGCTGTGAAGTTATTTAAGTCACTAATCATTAGAAAAATGCAAATCAAAACAGTAATGATGTACCATCTCACACCTGTCAGAATGGCTATCATCAACAAATCAAAAAATGACAAGTGCTGTAGAGGATGTGGAGAAGAAGGAACTCTCGTGCACTACTGGTGAGAATGCAGACTGGTGCAGCCACTATGGAAGACAGTATGGAGTTTCCTCAAAAAACTAAAAGTGGAACTCCCATTTGACCCCATGATGCCACTTCTAGGCATATATCCCAAGAAAACAGAAACAACAATCAGAAAGGATATATGCACCCATATGTTCTTAGCAGTGCAATTCACCATAGCTAAGATCTGGAAACAGCCTAAGTGCCCATAAGTAGAAAAATGGATTAGAAAACTGTGGTACATCTACACGATGGAATACTATGCTGGTGTAAAAAAGAAGGAACTCTTACCATTTGCAACAGCATGGATGGAACTGGAGAATATTATGCTAAGTGAAATAAGCCGGTCAATGAAGGAAAAATACCACATGATCTCACTCATTTATGGATAATTAAGACCATTATAAACTTATGAACAAAAATAGATATGGAGGCAGAGCAGCCTCGAACAGATTGTCAAACTACAGTGGGAAGACCGGGGAGGGTTGTGGGGCAGAAGGGGTTGGAGTAAGAGATCAACCGAAGGACTTGAATATAAGTATAACCAATGGACATAAGACAGTGGGGGGTACAGGAGGCCAGGGGATTGTTAAGGGCAGGAAAAAAGGAGACATATGTAATACTCTTTGTAATACTTTAAGCGATAAAACAACTTAAAAAAATAAAAAAAGAAAAGCAGAGAAATAAAAGAAACAACAAGAAGACCCACTGCATGGGAGAAGATATTTGGTAATGATATCACGGATAAGTGTTTAATCTCCAACATTTACAGAGAACTCATGAAACTTAACAATAGGAAGATAAACAATCCAATCAAAAAATGGACAACAGACCTAAAGAGACACTTTTCGAAAGAGGACATACAAAAGGCCAAAGACATTTGAAAACATGCTCAAAGTCGCTAATTATATGAGAGATGCAAATCAAAACGACAATGTGGTACCATCTCACACCTGTCAGAATGGCTATCATCAACAAATCAACAAACAACAAGTGCTGGAGAGGATGTGGAGAAAAAGGAACTCTCGTGCACTGCTGGTGGGAATGCAGACTGGTGAGCCACTGTGGAGAGCAGTATGGAGCTTCCACAAAAAACTAAAAATGGAACTCCCATTTGACCCCGTGATCCCACTTCTAGGAATATATCCCAAGAAGCCAGAAACACCAATCAGAAAGGATATATGCACTCCTATCTTCATAGCAGCACATTTTACTATAGCTAAGATTTGGAAACAGTGTAAGTGCCCATCAACAGATGAGTGGATCAAAAAACTGTGGTCGATTTACAGAATGGAATACTATGCTGCGGCAAAAAAGAAGGAACTCTTGCCTTTTGTAACAGAATGGATGGAACTGGAGAGCGTGTGCTAAGTGAAATAAGCCAGTCAGAGAAAGATAAATACCTCATGATTTCACTCATTTGTGGAATATAGAGAACAACAGAGACTGATGAACAGGGACAGATCCAAAGACTGAGAAACAGCGATCAGGCTATTAATCCCCAGAGGGAAAGTAGGCAAGGGAGGGGGCAAGACTTGTATGCATGCATATAAGCCAGACCAATGGACACGGACAACAGGGGGATGAGAGCATGAGTGGGGGGAGGGGGAGGAGAAAAGGGGTTTAATGAGAGGGACGAAGACACATTTGTAATACCTTAAGTAATAAAGAATTTTTTTAAAAATGAAATCAACTACAATAAAAACAATCAAAAAAATTCAAACACTTGGAAGCTGAATAGCATGCTATTAAATAATGATTGGGTTGCCAAAGAGATCAAAGAGAAGTTAAAAACATCCTCGAAACAAATGACAATCCATTGTTGTGAAAACACAACAATCCAAAATCTATGGGACACCGTGAAAGCAGTTCTGAGAGGGAAGTTTATAGCTCTACAGGCCTACCTCAAAATAAACAAGGAAAAATGTTAATAAATTATCCAACTCTACAACATAAAGAATTAGAGAGTAGCAAGGAAAGCCCAGAGTGAACAGAAGGAAAGAGATAATAGAGACCAAAACAAAAATAAATGACTTAGAGACCAAATATATATGGCCAATGAAACCAAGAGCTGGTTCTTTGAAAGAATAAACAAAATTGATGAAAATCTAGGCGGCTCACCAAGGAACAAAGAGATAGGACCTAGATAAACAAAATCAGAAATGAAAGAGGCAAAATAACAACAGACCCCACAGAAATACAAAGGATTGTTAAAAAAAATACTATGAAAAACTAGACAACCTAGAGGAAATGGACACATTTCTAGAAAAATAAGACCTTCCAAAACTCAACCAAGAAGAATCAAAAAATCTCAACAGGCTGATAACTAAGGAGGAAATTGACCTGTACTCAGAAAACTATAGAACATTGAAAAAATAGATAAAGACATAAATAGATAGAAGAACACACTTTGTTCATGGATTGGTAGAATCAACACCATTAAAATGTCCATACTACTCAAAGCAATCTATAGATTCAATGCAATCCCCATTAAAATACCAACAGCATATTTTGCAACCTAGAGAAAACAACAATTCATATAGAATTAAGAAAACTCCAAATAGCCACAGCAATCCTGAGAAAGAAGAGCAAAGTGGGTGGGATCTCAATACCAGATATCAAGCTACATTACAAAGCCACTGTTCTCAGAGCTGCCCAGTACTGGCACAAGAACAGACATATAGAACAATGGAATAGAATAGAGAACCCAGAATTCTACCCAAGCCAGTATGCTCAATTAATATTTGACAAAAGATGCAAGAGCATACAATGGAATCAATACAGTCTCTTCAATAAATGGTGTTGGGAAAATTGAACTGATACATGTAAAAAAATGAAACTAGACCACCAACGTACACCGTACCCAAAAATAAACTGAAAATGGATAAAGGACTGAAATGTAAGATGGGAAACCATAAAAATCTTAGAGGAATCTACAGGCAGCAAGATCTCAGACATATGCCGTGATTTTTGATAAAAACCATCAGCAAAGTGGGAATAGAGGAATCATAGCTCAACATAATAAAAGCAGTGTCTTCACCAATACAGATCCTAGGGCAATGGAAACTAATAAGGGAATAAACAAATGGGACTACATCAATATAAAAACCTTCTGCACATCAAATGAAACCATCAACAAAACAATAAAAATGCCCACTGCATGGGAGAATATAGTTGCCAATGTTATTTCAGATAAGGGTTTAATCTCCAAAGTTTACAGGAAGTCATACAACTTAACAAAAGGAAGATAAACAATCCAATCAAAAAATGGGGAACGGACCTAAATACAGTCAATCCTTGGGTTATGTAGGTCTCGACTTACCGTTTTGTGGTTAGTCTTCATCTCCCATTTATTTATAAAAAAATGTTTCGTCATTTCGATGTATGTACATATGTGCTTTATGTTTTTTATTATTTATTTACCACAAGTAAAGGTCAGGATTTGCCGGGCTGAGGTAACCCTCCCACCCAAATACATGAATTTTTGTGCACTAGGCCTCTAGTCCTATATAATATAAGCCTAATATACAAATTGTTTCCTCGACTAGAGTTTGGCTGGGAGTTTGACAGCTTAACCAGTCTCTATGACATGCACTGACCACCAATGGGCAGACGCTCGGACCAGTAACTTAGCTTGCTGCAGGCGCTGGTGGGTTGGACTGGAAAGTGAGGTGTGAGGAGAGAGCTGTCAGGAAGCTCCCAGGGTTTGGCCGCTGGATGGATGAGGATGGCAGTGGGAGCCAGGAGGGATGGAGTGGGAGGGGAGGCTGCTACACTTGATTCAAGAGCACTCTGCAGCCTGTGGCATTCTCAGTGCACGATTTATAATATTCAGAGATGCTTATTTTTATTTGTTAAGTTTCACTAACTACTCCAGGAGAGTGGGTAGCACCATTACAGGGGGCAGGCCAGGCATACCTGCCCAAAGCCAAGGTGCAGCTTCGGGCCCCTGGAATGCAACAGAGAGAGGGGTGGGGCTGTCAGAGAAACTGAGTCCAAAACTTGAAGTGGAGGCATCAAGGGGTGGAGGGTGATAGTTGTGCAGGGGTCTAGAAAAGCTCATGGGTGGGGGCAGCTGAGGAGCTCAATGCCTCTCTCATGGGACAAGCACCACATCTCTCCCTCCTCCTCCCGGTAACTTGTCACCCCAGCTCTTCTCCAAAGCTTGGGCTTGCCCCACACAGCTCTCCACCACTGCACACCCCACACTGCTTTGCCTGCCCCACCCCACTCTACACAACCCCCCTCAATTCCCACACAGCCTTTGGAGAGCTCCACTCCCAGAGGAGAAAGTGGGAGGCTGTAGACAGGAGGTCACATGAGGAGGGGTCAGAGCAGGGCCCACCAAGTTAGATGGAGGGGAAGGAGAGAAACCCCACAGGACTGGGGGCAGAGACAGGCGGGGAAGGAGGGCCATGTGGAAGCTTTGCCCTTGGTTGAAGTAGAAATCCTGACCCCATTTTACAGACCCTAGCAGAGTGTGTGTGTGGGGAGGGTCAAAGACAAAAGAGGGTTTGAGGGGACTGGATGGAGAGCAGCAACATTTGATTAATGGCCTATTTATTATTTTTGTTAATATATTTTTTTTTATTTCAGAGAGGAAGGCAGAGAGAGAGAGAGAGAGAGAGAGAGAGAGAGAGAGAGAGAGAGAGAGAGAGGGAGAGAAACATCAATGATGAGAGAGAATCGATCTGCCTCCCACACACCACCTCCTGGGGATTAAGCCTGCAACCCAGGAATGTGCTCTTGACTGGAATCAAACCCAGGACCCTTCAGTCCACAGGATGTGGTTCTATTCACTGAGGCAAACCATCTAGGGAAACTCATGGCCTATTTAAAACCACTGAAGTAGGCTGAGGAGGAGTCTTACCATGATGGTGTTACCTGATAATGAGGGTGTCTCTCCTTATGTTGGAGTAATTGGAACTGCAGCTAAGTTAAGACACATTCATGGAGCCTGCAAAGGGTTTACACACACACAATTCAATTTACTTCATGTGGCAGCTGATGATGGTGAGCAGAGCCTTGGAAAGACATGCGGTCTCCAAGACCAGGGGCAGGAGAAAGTGCATGCGGGGCATTCCGCACCTTGAGTTACTATCTATTCCTATATAATAAAGATGTAATATGCAAATTAACCCTCACACCCTCACAAGACCAGGCCAGCAGGGGGGATAGTGAGGGACAACCAAACAACTGAACAAGCAGTCGCATGGTGTGACCAGGTCGGCAGGGGGGTTAGTGAGGGATGACCAAATAAATAAACAGCAGGCTGCGTTGGGCGACAAGGCCAGTGGGGGAGGAGGCATCAGTGGTGACCAGGCTGGCAGGGGGCACAGTTGGGGGCAACCAGGCCAGCATGGGGGCAGTTGGGGGTGGCCAGGCCGGCAGTAGGAGGCATTTAGGGGCAACCAGGCAGGCAGGCATATGAGCGATTAGGAGCCAGAGGTCCAAGATTGTGAAAGGGATCCCAGATTGGAGAGGGTGCAGGCTGGGCTGAGGGGACCCCCCCTCCCTTGCATGAATTTTGTGCACTGGGATTCCAGTCTTATCTAATAATAGAGAAACATGGTAATTAACAGTAACTTCGCTACCCTTCCCATTGGCTAATCAGCAAGATATGCAAATTAACTGCCAACCAATATGGCAGCCGGCAGCCTGACAGCTGAAGCAAACAGGAGGCTTGCTTCAGTGAAGGAGGAAGCCAACGTTCCCCGCCTGCTGCTGCCAGCCTCTGAGCTTGCACTCTAAGAAACAATGTTGCAATTATAGAAGCTAAAAAATCCCCAGAAACCTGATTTCAGGTGTCAGAGCTGGAGCGAGCAGGACCGCAAAAGTGTTACAATTATAGAACCCAAACAAACCCAGATAAATGCTTTCAGCAGCCAAGGTCTCAGAGCTGGAGCCAAGCCTCCGAGCTAAAGCCGGCTCTCAGCTCCAGTGACAGCCATAGCAGGTAAATAAATCCCAGAATTAAAAAAAAAAAAAAGAAAAAAAGGAGAGGTTTGGAGCTTCAGTCACCTGCCAGTCTGAAAATGGCCCTCAGCCCCTCACCCAGACTGGCCAGGCACCCCATTGGGGACCCCCACCCTGAACGGGGTGTGACCAGCTGAAAACAGCCATCATCTGCTCATCCAGGCTGACCAGGCACCCAAGCAGGACCCTCACCCTGATCCAGGACACCCTTCAGGACAAACCAGCTGGCCCCCACCCATGTACCAGGCCTCTATCCTATATAGTAAAAGGGTAATATGCCTCCCAGCACCAGGATCAGCGGAGCCGCGAGGCCTCCTGGCACCGGGATCAGCGTGACAGGGGGCAGCGCCCAAACCCCCTGATTGCTGTGTGGCTCTGTGTGTGACAGGAGGCGGGACCACAACCTCCCTATCCGCCCTGCTCTGTTTGTGACAGGGGAAGGCGCCCCAACCTCCTGATCAACCCTGCTCTGTGCCTGATTGGGGGAGCTCCCCAAACCCCTGATCGCCCTGCAGCTCTGTGTGTGACAGGGTGCGGCACCCCAACCCTCTGATCGGCCCTGCTCTGTGTGTGACAGGGTGTGGCGCCCCAACCTCCTGATCGGTCCTGCCCTGAGTGTAACAGAGTGTGGCGCCCCAACTCCCCTATCAGCCCTACTCTGTGTGTGACAGAAGAGAGCTCTCCAAACCCCTGATCGACCCTGCTCTGTGCGTGACAGGTTACGGAGCCCCAACCCCCTGATGGGCCTGCTCTGTGCGTGACAGGGGGGAGCTCCCCAACCCCCTGACTGGCCCTGCTCTGTGCATGACAGGGGGTGGCGCCGCAACCTCCCCATTGACCCTGCCTTGAGTGTGACAGGGGGCGGTGCCCCAACCCCCCAATCATACCTACCCTGAGCGTGACTGAGGGTGGCATTGCAACCTCCTGATTCGCCCTGCTCTGTGCATGACAGGGGACAGCAACCCAACTCCCTAATCAGCCCTGCTCTGAGCCTGACCAGGGGCTGCACCTAGGGTTTGGGCCTGCCCTCTGCCACCTGGGAGCAGGCCTAAGCCAGCAGGTTGTTATCTCCCGAGGGGTCCCAGATTGCGAGAGGGCACAGGCCGGGCTGAGGGACCCCCCTCCCCCCCAAGTGCACAAATTTTTGTGCTCAGGGCCTCTAGTATATATATAAAGCCTAATATGCTAAGTGTCGGACTGTGCAGTTGGCTGACTAGTCACTATGACATGTGCTGACCACCAGGGGGCAGATGCTTGGACCACTAGGTTAATTTGCAGCTTGAGTCCCGCCAATTAGGACTGGGTGAGATTAGGCCAGACAGGCCCTGGAGCCCTCCCTTGGTCTCTCTCCAGCTACTGGCCCCAATCAGAAGTGGGTGAGAGAGCCCTGATCAGCCCCAATCATTGGACAGGCAGAGGGACCCCAACCATGCATGGATTCATGCAGTGTTGAGTAAGCGTGGTGAAAGTGGACATCCTTTTCTTATTCCTCTTGTTAAGGGAAACACTTTTAGTTTTTGTCCATTCAGTATTATGTTGTGTGTAGTTTTGTTATATATGGCCTATATTATGTTGAGATATGATCTCTCTATTTCCACTCTTTTGAGAGTTTTTATCAAAAAAGAGTGCTTGATTTTATCAAATCCTTTTTCTGCATCTATTGATATGATCATGTGGTATTTATTTTTCAATTTATTTATGTGATGTATCACACTTATTGATTTGCAAATATTGTGCCAGCCTTATAACCTTGGAATAAATCCCACTTTATCATGGTATATGATCTCTAATAATAAAAGCATAATGTGCTAATTGGACTGGACAGCTGAACAACCTTCCTCGCATCCTTCTAGATGGCCTTCTGGACGAAGCCAGGACTGTGAGGCCTAGGCAAGCCAAGGCAGCTGCAAGGGCCAAGCCCCTTGCACAAATTTTGTGCTTGGGTCTCTAGCCTTTTCAAAATATTGTTGGATCTGATATGCTAATATTTTGCTGAGGATTTATTTTTTATTTATTTCATTTATTAATACTTATTGTTGAGATTATTACAGATGCCCATCTTTTTTCCCCCCATAGTTTACCTCCACCCAGTTCCCACCCTACTCCAGGCCCTCGCCATCCTATTGTCTGTGTCCATAGGTAATGCATATAAGATCTTTGTCTAATCTCTTCCCACCATCCCTCCAAATCCCCTTGCCTATAAGAATTGTCAGTCTGTCCCATTTCCATGCCTCTAATTCTATGCCATTCACCAGTTTAATTTGTTCAGTAGATTTTTTATTCATTTGATTTTTAGATTCAATTGTTGATAGATATATCTTTGTTGTCACTTTGATGCTCATATTTTTTATCTTTACCCTTTCCTTCTTCTTCCTCTTCTTTTTTTTTTAAATACATTTTATTGATTTTTTACAGAGAGGAAGGGAGAGAGATAGAGAGTTAGAAACATCGATGAGAGAGAAACATCGATCAGCTGCCTCCTGCCCACAACCCAGGCAATGCCCTTGACCGGAATCGAACCTGGGACCCTCCAGTCCGCAGGCCGACGCTATCCACTGAGCCAAACCGGTTTTGGCTTCTTCCTCTTCTTAAAGAATACCCTTCAGCATTTCATATAATACTAGTTTGGTGGTGATAAACTCTTTTAGCTTATTCTTGACTGAAGCCCTTTATCTGACCTTCAATTCGAAATGATAACTTTGCTGGGTAAACTTGGTCATAGGTTCTTGCTATTCATCACTTTAAATATTTCTTGCTTCTCCCTCTGGCCTGCATAGTTTCTGTTGAGAAATAAGCTGAGTCATATGGGCACCCCTTGTAGGTAATTAACTTGCTGCTTTTAAGATTATCTCTTTATCTATAGCCTTGGCATTTTAATTATCATGTATCTTGATGTGGTCTTCTTTGGATTCCTCTTCTTTTGGGTTCTCTGAGCTTCCTGGACTTGAAAGTCTGCTTCTTTCACCAGGTAGGGGAAGTTTTCTGCCATTATTTCTTCAAATAAGTTTTCAATATCTTGCTCTCCCTTTCATCTTCTGGCACCCCCATAATTTGGATATTGGTGCACTTAAAGTTGTCCCAGAGGCTCCTTACTCTATCTTCATATTTTTTAATTCTTTTTTCTACAGCCACTTGGCCTGGAGGTCAAACCCTCCCTGGTATTAGCTACAACAATCAAGGCTTAACTACAAGACTGCGCACAAAGACCACTAGGGGGTGCACCAAGAAAGCATAACAAAATGCGGAGACAAAGAAACAGGACAAAATTGTCAATGGAAGCAATAGAGTTCAGAACCACACTTTTAAGGTCTCTCAAGAACTGTTTAGAAGCCGCCGATAAACTTAATGAGATCTACAAGAAAACTAATGAGACCCTCGTTGTTATGATGGGGAACCAACTAGAAATTAAGCATACATGGACTGAAATAACGAATATTATACAGACTCCCGACAGCAGACCAGAGGAGCGCAAGAATCAAGTCAATGATTTGAAATGCGAGGAAGCAAAATACACCCAACCGGAGGGGCGGAATGAAAAAAGAATCCAAAAATGCGAGGATAGTGTAAGGAGCCTCTGGGACAGCTTCAAGCGTACCAACATCAGAATTATAGGGGTGCCAGAAGATGAGAGAGACCAAGATATTGAAAACCTATTTGAAGAAATAATGACAGAAAACTACGCCCACCTGGTGAAAGAAATGGACTTACAGGTCCAAGAAGCGTGGAGAACCCCAAACAAAAGGAATCCAAAGAGGACCAAGACACATCATAATTAAAATGCCAAGAGCAAAAGACAAAGAGAGAATCTTAAAAGCAGCAAGAGAAAGAAACTCAGTTACCTACAAGGGAATACCCATACGACTGTCAGCTCATTTCTCAACAGAAACTTTGCAGGCCAGAAGGGAGTGGCAAGAAATACTCAAAGTGATGAATACCAAGAACCTACAACCAAGATTACTTTATCCAGCAAAGCTATCATTCAGAACTGAAGGTCAGATAAAGAGCTTCACAGATAAGGAAAAGCTAAAGGAGTTCATCACCACCAAACCAGGATTATATGAAATGCTGAAAGGTATCCTTTAAGAAGAGGAAGAGGAAGAAAAAGGTAAAGATACAAATTATGAACAACAAATATGCATCTATCAACAAGTGAATCTAAGAATCAAGTGAATAAATATTCTGATGAACAGAATGAACTGGTGATTATAATAGAATCAGGGACATAGAAAGGGAATGGACTGACCATTCTTGGGAGGGAAAGGGGTGTGGGAGATGCGGGAAGAGACTGGACAGAAATCGTGCACCTATGAATGAGGACAGTGGGTGGGGAGTGAGGGAGGAGGGTGGGGCGGGAACTGGGAGGAGGGGAGTTATGGGGGAAAAAAGAGGAACAAATGTAATAATCTGAACAATAAAGATTTAATTAAAATATAAATAAATAATTTTTTTTTTCTCTTCTGGTTGGGTGTTTTTTGTTTCCTCATGTTTCAAATCATTGATTTGATTCTTCGGATTCACTAGTCTACTGTTGAATCCCTGTATATTATTTTTTATTTCAGTGTATGGTCCTTTTCAATTTTCTTGGCATTCTCCCTAAGATCCCTGTAAGTATCACTAAGTTCTGCTGGGATCCAACCCCAGCAGGTCCAGGGGTTCTCAAAGGCGTAGACGAAGTCGGCGAAGAAGGAAGGACACAGAGACAGTGTTCAGTTGATCAGCAGCCTACCCAGGATCTCCAGCCAGGATCTACAGCCAACTTCTGGTCTGGATCTCCAGAGAGGTTCTGCTGTTTATTGTCTTGTTACATCCGTGTTTATACCAGTTGATTTTAATCCTGTCAATTTCTATTACAAAGGTTAGGGTGTTTCTTATCTCCATTCCAGGGAGTAAAGATTATGTAGCTTAAGCATGATTGTTTGTAGTTAAAGTGATTAACTACCCGCCCGGCACTTAGTTAAGGAGTTTCATCCCCTCCCTAACTTCAGGGAAAAATCCCTACCTGGGGAAACAACCTGTCTTGGAGAGGTGACCTTGGTTAAAACACACAGCGCTAAGGGGAGCAAACATATTAAGAACAGTATGCTATATACGCCAGGTCCCTTGAAACATATGCTGTGCAGATGTTTCTATCCTGTAGCGACTGTGTCAAGCAGCAAGGATGGACCGGCTTCCGGCAAATTCCCCCTTTCTTGTTTTTCAAATGATAGCACATGCAAATCACTGGCCACCTCTCAGATTGGGCCATTTAAAACTCGGAAGAAGACTGGCAAGCAATGACAGTGAGCATAACTATAAACATAGTGGATGGAGTGCACAAGGAGCCCCATTCCTGTAGAAGGTTGCCGGCCTCTTCAGTCAAGGGATTACAGCTGTCTTCAAGTTGTTGTTTTGATTGTCTTTGTTGGTCTGGCTAGCGGGCGGCGTCACTGGCGACGGGCTTCCCGAAGCATCAGCGAGTTGAAGGGCTGCATCAAAGCGTCCATCAGGGCCGTGGTTGATGGTGGTGTCGGTGTCCGAGGAGGAGTAAGCTGTGCCCTCTGGGTCAGCTGATATGGAAGATGGAGGGCAATAGAGAGAAAAAGAAGAGAAAGCAAAAGAACTACAAGGCATGGAAGTGTTTAGAAAAAAGAGGGAGAAGACAGGGAAGAAGGCAGCATCCTGACACAGCCCTTTCCTTCAGCTGACCCTTTCCCCATGGTCCAAGGTAGAAATGGGAAACAAGTCCTGTTGCAGTGAGAGGGCAGCTGCTGTCAGCCAGTCTCTGTCTTTACCTGGGTCCCGATCTGAGCTGGGTGTGGGAAGCAGGAAGCAGCCATGGCGACAGGAGACCTTCCTCAGAAGGGGCGAGTGTTCAAGCCCCTGAACCATTGGGGGGGTGAGGATCTGTGCCCCACCTCTGTTGAACCCCAAGTTCTCTCCTACTGGCCCTCCGAACTGTGCCTGTCTTAGGTTGCCCCACCCCTTGGGGTCTTACCCGTCTTTGACTACCAGCCATCTCTGGGCCAAGTAAGGTGATGTGAGGTTCAGTTCTGTCTCCTTGGTAGCCTATGTCCCTCTGGCCTCCATGCCCAGCAACTGCCTTGGGATCCCCTTGCCTGCTGGCGGGGCCCCGACATTGATCACATATCTTGGGGAACCCGGGTTTCTTCTCCAGGGAGGGCCCAGCTCACGCTATTGGGTGAGAGACAGATCCACGGTACCAGCCACCATGAGGCTTCAACCTCAGCATGAACAGAGAGCTCAGGCAATAGCTATGGGCAATTGGATTATAAGAAGAGGGTCCCTCTTGGCACAAGGGTAAGAGAGGCCAATACAGGACAAAGGAGAGTCCAGGAACAGGGCTTTCTCAGCCCAGGATGTCAGGCTCTTGGCACAAGGCAACTCCATGTATGGGACATATACCAAACACCCCTAGTCACGGCGTAAAAGAGAGGTGCCCTTCCTGGAACAGTAGGGTAGGGCGATTCTAGAAAAGGCTGTGTTCAGGAAAGAAGGAGAAAGGCCAAAGAACCATCAAACAAGTAGTTAGATTTTAAAAGAAGGAAAAAAGGAAAGGAGATGTGGGGCAAAGCTGGGACATGTGGAAAGACAAAAAGGAGGCACATGTGATCCTCCCAACAGACAGATTGTTCCAGCTCAGGGCTGCACATCTGCTGCAGACGGGCACTGGTCAGGTGTGCTATGGTGAGGCAGAGATGGAGGGCGGTGAGACATAAGGTTGGACTAGACGGTCTGGAATCCACACAGGTGAGTCTGCGTCCTGTGGAAATATATAAGCATATCCTCTCCCCCAGGTTAAAAGTACATCAGGTCCCTTCCAGGTTCCTGTAAGCAAGTCTCTCCATTTGACTAGGGCTTTAGGTTTAGTTAAATCAGGGTTCCAATGCCTGTACATCGGGGAATTTCCCTCAGAATCTACATTTAGTATATTAATTACAAATAGAGTATGTTGTAGAACATGATGAGGAGAGGAATATTTAAACTCGTTTTCTTGTAATATTTTGTAACAGGAGTAAATCAAACACCGCTGGGGCTATATAATAGAACTCCCATTTGAGATAAGATATCTCTTCCCCATAATGTAAACGGGATAGTCGTAATTACATAGGGACAGAATGTTCCTGAATGTTGATCTTCATCAGCCCAAGTTAAAATCTGAGAACTCTTTTTTACATTAGATGCCTTGCCTAGGCCTACTAGGGAAGTGGAGGTGGTGTGCGTGGGCCATGAAGAGGGCCAATCCTTCCCTGCTATACAGGAAACATCTGCTCCTGTATCCAATAGACCTTCAATTGGTTTTCCCTGAATTTGTAAAATTTTTGTAGATCTAGTAGCATGGATTTCTTGTATCCAAAATGCTGCATCACTAGATCCAAAGCCTCTGGCCCCTCTAGCTTTCTGGGTAACAGCTGTCCCTATTTTATGTATTGGTAACAGGAGTAATTGGGCAATTCTCTGGTTGGGCTGAATCTGTATAGCTGTGGTGGGTGGGGAAAGTAAAATCTGTATTTCTCCTGTGTAGTCTGCATCAACAACTCCTGGGATGACTAAGATCCCCTGTAACGAGGTGGAGTTCCGTCCTAATAATAAACCTACAGTTCCCTCAGGCAGCGGCCCAGACACTCCTGTAGGAATGGCTGCTACTGGTGAGTCTGGGGTTAGTATTGCATGGGTGGTTGAGTGCAGGTCCAATCCTGCACTGCCTGGGGTTGCCCTGAAGAGGTCACTGACTGATCGAAATTTGCAGAGGGGTTGAAGGTTGATGCCCCTTTTATTGCAGGGGCCTGGGGCTGGCCCCTTCTCAAGTTTCCCAATTGAGGTGATGGGATATAACCTCCTTGGGAGCTATTTGTAGAGTTTAAAGGCCGACCATTTTTTTTTTTTTAAATATATTTTATTGATTTTTTTACAGAGAGGAAGGGAGAGAGATAGAGAGTTAGAAACATCGATGAGAGAGAAACATCGATCAGCTGCCTCCTGCACATCTCCCACTGGGGATGTGCTCGCAACCCAGGTATATGCCCTTGACCGGAATCGAACTTGGGACCTTTCAGTCCGCAGGCCGACGCTCTATCCACTGAGCCAAACCGGTTTTGGCTGGCCAACCATTTTTATGGTATTTTGATCTACATTCCTTTGCCCAATGGAATCCTTTCTGACATCGGGGACAAACGGTTTTTGGAGGATTAATATTATTCCCTAATGTATTTCCAGGCTGTCGAGGAGCTTGCCATCTGGCCTGAGTATTATTATTTTTATTTGGGCATTCTCTGCTAAAGTGCCCAGATAAGCCACAAGAGTAGCAGTTCATATTTCTTTTATTACCTGTAGTATTGCTGGCTTGTCCTATACCCTGTACATATTGAGGGTATGTCTCCCCTTTGAGAGCTGCAGCTATAGCTACACCCTGTATAAATGCTGGACTTACATCAGCACACTGTTTTATAAAATCATTTATAGTTCCTGTTCTGCGAATCGGCCTTAATAAAGCCTGACAGGTATTATTAGCATTTTCAAAAGCCAGTTGTTTGATTAGGATATCGGCTGCCTCTTTGTTATTGATTACTCTCTTGACTGCCTGTATGAGGTGAGAAAGGAAATCCTGATATGGTTCCTCGACCTTCTGTTTAACCTCTGTAAGGGTGGTTGTTTTTCCTGCTGTATAAGGTAGGGATTTCCAGGCATTTCCTGCACAACTGGTTACTTTGGTAAGTGCCCCTGTGGGCATATTCATTCGCTCCTGAGCCATGTTAAAATCACCTTCTCCTAATATCATGTCTAGGGTTATTCTTTTTCTTTTTGCTAGTGGCTACAGCTTTCTTAGAAAGATCATCATATTCAGTTTTCCATAATAAGTAATCGCCTCCTGAGAGACAGGCTTTACAAACCTGTGACCAATCATAAGGAGTCATGCATTTACTGGCTAGGGTTTCTACCAAGGTTTGTGTGTAAGGAGCTAGAGGTCCATATTCAGAGCAGGCCAATTTTAATTCTTTAAGTACTATGTAAGGTATAGGCTCCCAGGTGGGGTTTCCGTCCCCACCAGACTCATTCTCATATGCAACTGGGAAGCAGAGTGAGAATTCAAGATCCCCATTAGCTTCAGCTTCTCTTATCGCCCTTTGAAATTTAGACATGGAGCTCCTAGGAGCCACAGGCTTCCTTTCTAATTTGGGGAGCCTGTTTTGAATGGGAGGGCCTCTCTCCTCTCTACTGACTGGAAAGGACCAATGGTCATGTTTATGATATTTATTCTCCTCCCGATCAGTAGGCATAGCTAAATTGCTTTTAGATTGAGCTGAAGACAATGATGATGTGTCCTCTCTGGGTGGAGCCGAGGGACTATTTAAAATTTGAGAAAGTTCAACCGTTTTTGCCTCTGGTGCCAAGGTGTCACAGATTGAATTCCAGAGGGAAAAGACATTTGGCAGGACTTTCTCAGATCCATGGTAGCTGTAATAGTTCTTTCATTGCTTTCCTGCTTTAGTCCAAGTTTCTAAATTAACAGTTCCATCCTCAGGAAGCCATTGACATACGTCTTCTATAAAACTTTCTGTCTGACTGGGAGTAACCTTAACTCCTCTGCTAGCAAGCATATGCGTTAAAAGATTAATACAGAGTCTTTTTTCTTTAGACTCAGTATGACCCATCCTGTCAATCTAAGTTCTGTACTAACTACCCACTTACCCTACTTATCCTCTGGGGGGTGGGGGGTCTGCAGCACCCTAAGGTGCAGTCCTATCCGTCCCAAGTATAGGGGGAATTACCTAAGGGTTCCTGTTCGGGCGCCAGATGCCGGGGTCCAACCCCAGCAGGTCCAGGGGTTCCCAAAGGCATAGACGGAGTCGGCGAAGACGGAGTCGGCGAAGACGGAAGGACACAGCGACGGTGTTCAGTTGATCAGCAGCCTAGCCATGATCTCCAGCCAGGATCTCCAGCCAGGATCTCCAGCCAACTTCTGGTCTGGATCTCCAGAGAGGTTCTGCTGTTTATTGTCTTGTTACATCCGTATTTATACCAGTTGATTTTAATCCTGTCAATTTCTATTACAAAGGTTAGGGTGTTTCTTATCTCCATTCCAGGGAGTAAAGATTATGTAGCTTAAGCATGATTGTTTGTAGTTAAAGTGATTAACTACCCGCCTGGCACTTAGTTAAGGAGTTTCATCCCCTCCCTAACTTCAGGGAAAAATCCCTACCTGGGGAAACAACCTGTCTTGGAGAGGTGACCTTGGTTAAAACACACAGCGCTAAGGGGAGCAAACATATTAAGAACAGTATGCTATGTACGCCAGGTCCCTTGAAACATATGCTGTGCAGATGTTTCTATCCTGTAGCGACTGTGTCAAGCAGCCAGGATGGACCAGCTTCTGGCAAAGTTCCTCAGAGGTTTCTAGAAGATTCTTGAGTCATCTTATAACTGTGGTTTTGAACTCTATATCTAGTAGTTTGTTTTCTTCCATTTCTTTCATGTGTGACATGTTTCCTTGTCTCCACATTTTGGCTGCTTTCCTGTGTTTGTTTCTATGTATTAGGTTGCTGCTAAGTCTCCTTGAGTTAGTAGAGTGGCCTTGTGTAGTAGGTGTCCTATAGGGCCCAGTGGCTCAGCCTACCCAATCACCTGATATGGACATCCTTTGTAGGCTGTGCGCACAGTTTTGTTGCAGTTAAGCCTTAATTGCTGTTGGTGTTATTTAGAGGAATTGACCTCCAGGCCAATTGGCTGTAGGGACCAGCTGTGACTAGAGTGGGAGAGCTGGTGTGCAGGAGACACCCTTATGGAGCAGGACTTGCTTTAGTGGGACTTTGGTGCTCACTGAGTCTGCCCCTTGAGTGTATCTCTTATGGATGTGAAACGTTGTAATCTGGTATGGTCTCACAGTGACTACTGGGTACACTGGTTCTTGGGTCTCCAGGGCGGTGCAAAGACAGCCTCTGCCTGGAGCCATCCAGCAGGAGCTACAGAGACATATGCAGATTCCTCCTCTTTGAATCAGGTTTGGAAGTGTCCAGAGGAGGCCCAGCTGTGAAGCAAGGCAGGCTGGTTCTGATGCCAGTTTTGATGCCTTTTATTTATAAGTTTGGGACTCCCTGACCCAGCTGCAGCTTGTTTGACAGGTTTTAGCCTGAGAAAGAACAGGCCATTCATATGCAAAAGCTGCTGCACAGAGCTTGGGTGGTGTTATAAATTGGGTGGGGTGGGGTCTTAGGTATTCACCTTGGTGGAGCAAAGAGAAATGGCTGCCAGTCAGCTCTGCACCAGGGAGGTCTCAGCTTGGGAACAATGACCACTGAGAGCTCCTCCATCTGGAAGAAAGCCACCTCTGAGTTCCTGCCCTGCTGCTAAACAGTCCCATTTCTCTCCGTATATGTCTGGGACCACGACAGCCTCATCCAGCAGAGGAGCTCAGAGCTTATAAATTCAGTTTGTGGTGTCAGCCTTTTAAGAGGAGCAGCTAGGTCTCCAGCAACCTGTATGTTACTCAGCCCCAATCCACACTGGTTTTTACAGCCCATATTTCTTACTTCCTGTAGGGACCTCTTTCCCCAGCTCTGGAACCCTGAGCTGGGTGTCTGATATGGGGCTGGGACCTCTTGCTCCTTCAGGTGGCCTCTGCAGAGGCAATCTCCCTCCTGATTAACAAAGTGGCACACCTAGGTGCCAGACCAGCCCGTTCCATGCCTCTGAACCTCCTATCAGTCTCAATGCACTTTCTTCTTTACCTCTCTAGTTGTAGTATTTCCACTCAGCCAGTTTTCTCATGGTCTGGAGGATGGTTGTTCTGTATTTTAGCTGTAATTTTGATTTGGTTGTGGGAGGCAGCAAGTACAGGCATTTACCTAACCTGCCATCTTGATTCTCCTCTTGCTGAGGATATTAGCATCCGTGTTCATTAGGGTTATTGTCCTATAATTCTCTTTTTTTGTAGTTTCTGGTTTTGGAATTGATATAATGCTGGCTTTGTAAAAAGAGCTTAGAAGTGTTCCTTCTTCTTGAATTTTTTTGAATAGTTTGAGGAGGATATGTGTTTGTTCTTTGCACATTTGGGAAAATTCTTCTGTAAATCCATCTGGCCTAGGACTTTTGTTTGCTGGAAGTGTTTTTATTATTATTACTGCTTCTATTTCATCAATAGTTATTGGCCTACTCAGCTTTTCTGGCTCTTCTTGATTGAATTTTATAAGACTGTATGTTTCTAGGGATTTGTCCATTTTGTTGGCATATAATTGTTCGTAGTATTTGTTTACCATTCATTGTATATCTGTGGTGTCTGTTATTATACCACCACTTTCATTTCTGATTTTATTTATTTGGATCCTCTCTCTTTGATTCTTGATGAGTTTGACTAAGGATTTTCATCAACTTTGTTTATCTTGTAAAAAAAAAAAAAAACACCAACCACCCAGCTCTTATATTCATTAATCTTTTGTACTGTTTTTTTTTTATTCTCTACATAATTTAGTTCCATTCTGGTCTTTATTATTTCCTTCCTTCTACTTCCACTGGGCTTTTCTTTTTCAAATATATTTTATTGATATTTTACAGAGAGGAAGAGAGAGGGATAGAGAGTTAGAAACATTGTTGAGAGAGAAACATCAGTCAGCTGCCTCCTGCACACCTCAAACTGGGGATGTGCCTGCAACCAAAGTACATGCCCTTGACAGGATTCAAACCTGGAACCCTTCAGTCTGCAGGCCGACACTCTATCCACTGAGCCAAACCGGTCAGGGCACTGGGTTTTCTTGCTGTTCTCTTTCTAATTATGTATTGCGGGTTAAAGAGTTTATTAGTGTTTTTTCTTGTTTCTTGAGGTAGGCCTATAGCATCTATCTTTTTGTGTTTTTTAGTTTTCATGTTGTGATTAATGTCAAGTTTCATAGCATTACGGTCAGAGAAGATGCTTGATATGCTTCAATCTTCTTAAATTTATTGAGGCTTATTTTGTGTCCTAACATGTGTCTGACCTATAAAATATTTCAAGTGCACTTGAAAATAATGTATATTGTACTGCTTTGGGTGAAATTTTCTGAAGATATCAATTAAATCCATCTGATCTGGTGTGTCATTTAAAGCCACCATATCCTTACTGATTTTCTGATTTGAATATCTATCCATTGATATCTATGAGGTGTTTAAATCCCCTACTATGACTGTATTGCTGGTAACCTCCTGCCTTATGTCCATCAAGATTTGCTTTACATATTTTAGTGCTCCTATGTTTGGTACATAAATATTTACAAGGATTATATCCTCTTGTTGGATTGTTATTGTTATCATTTTATAGTGTTTTAGTTGTATTAACTATAACTTTTGCTTTAAAATATATTTTATCAGATATAAGTTTTGCCACCCAGCAATTTTTTCTATTTGTGTGAAATATCTTAATTTTTTTTTTTTTTTTGCTTTTAGTGTATGTATCTTTTGTAGACAACATATGTATACTTTTTCTGTTCTTATCTATTCAGCTGTCTTATGTCTTATGTTTGAAACTTTTAAGCTATTTACATTTAAAGTAAATACTATGTTTCATATATATTGCCATTTTAGTCTTTTAACTATGTTCCTTTGTTTTTCTTCTTTACCTCTTCCTCTTCCCTTTCTCCCCTCCTTCTTAATGCAGCCCCTTTAACATTTCTTGTAATACTTAGTGGTAACAAACTCCTTTTGATTTTCCTTGCCTGGGAAGCTCTTTTTCCTTTAATCCTATCTAATAAAAGAGAAACATGCAAATTAACCATCACTCCATTCCACCCACAAGCCACGCCTAGCAGCCAATCAAGAGCAAGTATGCAAATTAACCCAACCAAGATGGTGGCAGCCATGGAGCTGGAATGAGCAGGAGGCTTAGGTTACCCCTGGTGATGGAGGAAGCCAAACTTCTGGCCTGCCCTGACAGTCCCTGGCCTCCCTCAAGGCTACAAAGTTTCAATTATAGAAGATAAATAAATCCCAGATACCTGCTTCCAGCCTGCAAGAAGGGGCTAGGAGCTTGGGTCACTGGGGCCATGGCCATCCTGCAAACAGCCATCAGGCCCTCACCCAGGCTGGCCAGGCACCCCAGTGAGGACGCCCACCCTGAAGGGGATGTGGCCAGCTTTAAAAAAGCCTTCAGCCCCTCACCCAGGCTGGCCACACTCCCCCAGCAGGGATCCTCACTCCATGAGGGCATGACCGGCCTGCAAACCACCACAGGCCACTTACCTAGGCTGCCCCGTGCACGAAGAAAACCCCTACCCTGATCCAGGGCACCCTTCAGGGCAAACCAGAAGGCCCCCACCCATGCACCAGGGCTCTAGCTAATCTAATAAAAGAGAAACATGCAAATTGACTGTACCTCTGCTACACCCACAAGCCACGCCCATCAGCCAATCAGGAGCAAATATGCAAATTAACCCGACTCAGATGGCAGCGGCCATGGAGCTGGGGCAAGCAGGTGACTTGGGTTGGCCCCGGCAATGGAGGAAGCCAAGCTTCCAGCCTGCCCTGCCGGCCCTGAGCTCTGCTCAAGCCTACAAAGTTTCCATTCTAGAAGATAAATAAATCCCAGATACCTGCTTCCAGCCATGGCCGTGGCCAGCCTGGAAACAGCCATCAGTCCCTCACCCAGGCTGGCCAAACCCCCATGGGGTGAAGGTCCCCACTGGGGGGCTTGACTAGCCTGCAAACAGCCATCAGCCCCTCACCCAGGCTGCCCAGGCATCCCAGTGGGGACCCCCACCCTGAAGGGGGTGTGGCTAGCCTAAAAACGGCTCTCAGCCCCTGACCCAGGCTGGCAGGCATCCCATAGGGACCCCCACCCTGACCTAGGACACCCTTTAGAGCAAACCAGACAACCCCTACCCATGCACCAGGCCTCTATCCTATATAATAAAGGGGTAATATGCAAATTGACCCTAACAGCAGAATGACTGGGAATGACTGGTCACTATGACACACACTGACCACCAGGAGGCAGATGCTCAATGCAGGAGCTGTCCCCTGGTGGTCAGTGCACTCCCACAGGGGGAGCTCTGTTCAGCCACAAGCCAGGCTGATGGCTGCCAGTACAGCGGTGGTGGTGGGAGCCTCTCCCACCTCTTCAACAGCGCTAAGGATGTCCAACTGCAGTTTAGGCCTGCTCCCCACTGGCAAATGGACATCCGCTTAGGGCTCCTGGGTTGCCAGTGGGATGTCTGACTGCCAGCTTAGGCCTGATCCTCTGGGGATTGGGCCTAAGCCAGCAGGTGGACATCCCCCAAGGGGTTCCAGACTACAAGAGGGCACAGGCCAGGCTGAGGGACCTCCTCCCACAAGGTCACAAATTTTTGTCACCGGGCCTCTAGTCTATACTAATAAAAGGGTACTATGCTAATTAGACTGGGAGACCTTCCAGGAGACCTCTGGACATTCTCCCGGACAAAGCCATGGTGGCAAGGCTGAGGTAGAGGTGGTTAGAGGCCAAGAGGGGAGGGCATTTGTGGGTGATCAGGCTGGTGGGGGGCAGGGCTATTGGGAGTAACAGACCAGCAGGGGGACCAGTTGTGGCAAGCAGGCCATCAGTGGGGGTCAGTTGGAGGTGATCAGGACAGTGCGGGGGGAGGGGGAATGCAGTTTGGAGTGAGCAGACCAGCAGGGGCACAGTTGGGGGCAAGCATGCTAGTGGGGAGGGAAGTTGGGGACAAGCAGGCCCGCAGAGGGGGAATTTGAGAGTGAGCAGGCTGGCAGGGCAGGAAGTTGGGGGCAAGCACACTGGCACAGAGGGTAGTTGGGGGTGACTAGGCTGGCAGAGGGGGCAGTTGGGGGCAATCAGGCAGGCAGGCAGGTGAGCAGTTAGGGGTCAGCAGTCCTGGATTGTGAGAAGGATGTCCGACTGCCATTTTAGGCCCAATCCCTTCGAGCGGTCCCAGATTGGAGAGGGTGCAGCCTGGGATGAGGAACACCCCCTACTCATTGCACGAATTTCGTGCACCAGGCCACTAGTTTTAAATAATTGCATTTCTTGATAATGTAGCCTTGTTTGTAGGTCCTTTATCTTCATCTCTTTGACTATTTCATGCCAATCCCATCTGACCTGGTGTTTCAGCTGATAGTCCTACGGGACCCTCCTTTTAGGTAACTATCTTTATCTTGGAGCTTTTAAGATATTCTATTTGTCCTTAACCTTTGCAGTTTTAATTACTATATGTCTTGGTGTGGGCTTCTTTAGTTCCTCTTGTTTGGGACTGTGCTTCATGACTGTGCTGTTTTTCTTCACCAGGCTAGTATAGTTTTTGTTCATTATTTCTGAAAATAGGTTCTCATTCCCTTACTCAATCCCTTCTCTTTCTGGTTCCCCTGTGATGCAGATGTTGGTACATTCTATATTGTCCCTAAGTTCCCTTGAATTATCCTCTTCCTCCTTCTCTCTCTCTCTCTCTCTCTCTCTCTCTCTCTCTCTCTCTCTCTCTCCTTCCCTCCCTCCCTCCCTCCCTCCCTCCCTCCCTCCCTCCCTTCCTCTCTGTGTTAATCCTCACCTAATAGTATTCTTCCCATTGCTTTTCAGAGCATGGAAAAGAGAGAGATCAATGTCAGACATATCAACTGATTGCTCCTGCATGCATTCTAAACAGGGGCAGGGACAAACCCTCAACCGAGGCCCATGTCCTCAACCAGGAACATGGTGTGCAGGTTGATGCTCTAACCAATGAGATAACCAGCCAGGGCTAATTATCATTTTTTCTGTTCATCTGATTGTGTTTTTTTATACCCCATCTTCCAAATTGGTGAATCACACCTATGCTTCATTTAACCTACCATTTATTCCTTTCAGTGTATTCCTCATTTCAAATATCATACTAGTATTCTTTTTTTTTAATGAGCAGTTAAAAGTGAGGTATTTTTAAATGTATTTTCAGGAGAGAGAAATGTCAGTGTGAAAGAAAAATAATTGATTTCCTTCAAATGTACCGACTGGAGATTGAACCCACTTTTAGTTTATGAGACAATATTCCAACTAATTTAGCCACTGGCCAGGTTCAGATATTGTATCCTTTATTTCTGACTGGTTATTTCTTATGGTTTCTATATTCTCTTTCATGTGGTTGTAGTTTTCATTAAGTACCTTGTAGTTCTAAGTTCTTTGAGCATCCTTATAACCTTTTCCTGAACTGTCAGATAAGTTGTTTGCCTCAATATTACTTAGCTCTTTGATTACATGGATCACTACCAAATAAATGCCCCTTGAATAAATCAGATAAAGATTTGAAGTAAAATTAAAACCACCCATTTATTTTCTGTGATAAAGGACTTTTATGGGCGGGCCTGTTTTTCCCCCAACACAGTCTTTCCTTGCAGAGCCCACAAAATTGGTAACTGTAAATTCTTTTTGAGTAGTAGCTGATTTATCAAAGCCAGTTCTCAAATTACATGTAAGATTTTTATGGGAAGAAAAACTGTTCCTGGATCTGAAAGTGTTAAATATGTTGAAATATAAGGAACTTGAAATGTAGATTTTGTAGGAAAGATGAGGGAAATAAATGTGAAAAAGTGTTGCCACATCAACTGTAAAAATTCCCAATCAGAATTTTTACTTTTTTGGAATGAAATAGTTATAAAATGAAAAATGTATTTTTACTACTAGAAATTAGTTAACACAGACTGCATGCTTTGCTTGTAATTTTTAAGTTTGATTTTGAAATTCACTTAATTATTTCATGTTAATTATGTAGTTATTATTTACCCAAAATAAACATTGTTTACATTTTTTAGGTCTTTCGTGTAATTGATTTTTATTGTGTAAAAGACCTTTCATAGGAAAGATATTTGCTCTACAGTTACTTGAAAATAACCACAATGTTTCTTAATTTCTGCATTAGTTTATGAAATTACTCTATGGTAAAAGCACCCTCTTGTTTTATATTTGCCTTTTAATAACTTTGGCCATTTTTCCAAGTGCATTATATCTGTATAACTTTTCTTCTGCCTTTTAATATTGACTCTACTAGAACATGCTTTCAGTATCTGATGCCTCTGATTGCAGAATGAGTATTGAACTTGGGTGGAGCAGCAGAGCCTAATCCCAGGTCCCCGCCACAGCCCACTTGGGCGGAGCCAAGACTGACAGTCAGAGCTGCGGGGACTCTGGGGCCCATCACAGGAGGAGATATATAGGTCAGAGCCTCCCCACTAGTTCAGTTCCGGCTTTGAATCTGGAATTCCTTGGACTAGCAGATCTGTGAAATAAAGGTTAAACTTTCCTCCCTCAGAGTGTTAACTGATTGTTCTCCCATGATTTCTGCCACATTTTTGCTGCACAGAAGCTTTTTGCTCTTAGGTAGTCTCATTTGTCTCTTTTTCCTTTGTTTCTCTTTCCTTGGAGACAAATAAGAAAATATATTGCTTCAAGAGATGTCTGAAATTTTACTACTTGTAATCTTTTAAGATTTTTATTATTTTACAACTTATATTTGTCTTTAATCCATTTTGAGTTTATTCTTGTGATTGGCTTAAGATGGTGGTCTAGTTTCATTTTTTTTTTTTTTTTGCATGTATCTGTCCAGTTTTCCCAATATTTACTGAAGAGACTGTCTTTACTCCCTTCTATGCTCTTGCCCCCTTTGTCAAATATTTATTGGCTATAAAGGCGTGGATTGAATTCTGGGCTCTCTATTCTATTCCACTGATCTATGCCTGTTTTTGTGCCAATACCAGTTTGTTGAGACACAACAATGGCTATATATGACAAATCCACAACTAACATCATACTCAACAGTGAAAAGCCGGAAGCTTTTCCTCTAAAATCAGAAGGATGTGTACTTTTGTAACTTTTATGCAACACAGGATGAAAGACCCAGCCAAAACAATTAGGAAATAAATAACCCACCTATCCAAATCAGAAAGAAGTAAAAGTGTCTCTATTTGCAAATGACATGGTATCATATATAGAAATCCCTAAGTACCCTACTACTGTTGGAACCAATAAGAAAAATCTGTAAACAATGAAAAACCAATATATAAAATTCAATGCACTAACAATGAAAACTCAGAAAGAAAAATTAAGAAAACTATCATTTACAACAGTATCTACACCAATAAAAGAGAAACATGCAAATTGGTGTCACTAAGCTACACCTACCAGCCAATCAAGGAGAGTATGCAAATTAACCCAACAAAGATGCCAGCAGCCATGGAGCAGGAGGCTTGAGTTGCCCCCGGTGATGGAGGAAGCCAAGCTTCCCCCCTACCCTGGCCACGCTCAAGGGAGGAAACAACACGCAGCCGCGGCCAGGAGCCTGAGAGATCAACACAGAGGGGTGCCTGCTCCAATCCTCAGCAGTGTGGCTGGGGGCAGGCCCCCAGTGTACACGGACACACACACACACACACACACACACACACACACACACAGAGGGCCTGCTCCGAGCCTCTGCTGCCAGACTGTGGCTTAGGCCCACTCCCTGTCAGTAGGACATCCACTAGGGCTCCCGGACTATAAGAAGGGGCAGGCTGGGCTGTGGGACCCCCGACCCTCAGTGCAAGAATTTCGTGCACTGGGCCTCTAGTAAAAATAAGAAAATACTTAGGAGTATATTTAACAAAGATAAAACATCTATACATTGAAAACTGTAAGACACTGATAAAAGAAACTATAGACACAAATACATGGAAAATATTCCATGCTCAACTGGAAGAATGCTGGTAAGATGTTCATATTACCCAAAGAGATCTAAAAAGTCAATGTAACACTTATCAAAATTACAAAGTCATTTTTTTTCATAGCAATAGAAAAAAAATCCTAAAATTTGTATAAAATCACAAAACAACAAAAATCTGAATAGCTAAAATGATGTTAAGAACATAATTGGAAGCATCACACTTCTGATTTCAAAATATGTTACAAAGATATAGTAATCAATAGTATGGTATTGGCATAAAAATATACATAGATCAATGAAACAAAATGGAGATCCTAGAAATAAATCCACGCTTATATGGTCAATTAAGTTATGACAAAGCAGCCAACAATGTACAATAAGGAAAGAAGTCTCTTCAACAAATTTTATCGGGAAAGTTGGGTAGGCACATGCAAAAGAATAAAAATTGGACCGCTATCTTACACCCTATACAGAAATCAACTCCAAATGGAATACAGACTTGAATGTAAGACCTGAAACAGTAAAATTCCTAGAACAAAACATAAGCAAGCTCCTTAACAGATTTGGCAATTATTATTTTTTTTTGGGGGGGGGGGTTAAGACCAAAAGCAAAGCTAACAAAGCCAAAACAGATAAGTGGGACTACATCAAAGTAAGCTTCTGCACAGCAAAGAAAATCATCAACAAAATAAAAAGGCAAACTAGATAGGATGGGAGGAAGTATTCACAATTCATCTACTATTATATGATAAGAGGTTAATATCCAAAGTATATATTCTGTCCCTTTCATACAACTCAACAGCAAAACACATTAAAAACAATTAATCCAGGCACTAGGAGCTACAGCTGGCATGGACCCTGCAGGGCTGGATGGCGGTGGCGGTGGCGGCAGCCATGGTGAGGAGGACAGACCCCACTCCCAGTGGCCATTCAGGACCTTTACCTGACGGGCCCATCACTCGGGATCCAGCTGCCATTTTGCTCAAGACAGGAAGGCGTCCCAGGACTGCAGGTACTTCAGCGAGGATTCTGCTTCCATGGAGACTGGTGCAGCTATCAGCACCCGCAGCCCCCGGGCCACGTGCAGTGGGGGCCGCCGCCATTCCTAGCCGCTTGTCACCCAGCCAGGACTCCCGCTGGGGCTGACCCGCAGGGGCTCCGAGCCCACCTACTTGCCCACAGTGGCTGTGGGTTAGGGAGGGGCTGAGGCCGAGGCTGAGGCCATCTGGGACACGGAGCCTGGCCTCGAGGGGCTGGCCAGCCGGAATGAGGAGCTTGGTGGCTGACATCACCTGATGGAGATCACGGCTACTCCCAGAAGTCTCGGCCTAAGTCAGACCCTGCCCAGGGGCTCTGGGCCCCACTTCAGAGCACGGACCTTGCGAGGGAGCAAGACAGCCGCGATGTCGTGTGTGGCATCTGCATGGACAAGGTGTGGGACAAGCCGGAGGGCAAGCGGATCTTCGGCATCCTGCCCAACTGCACACAAGCCCACTGCCTGGGCTGCCTGAGCACCTGGCGGATGAGCCGCCAGCACTTCCCGCTGAATGTCATCAAGGCCTGTCCCCAGTGCCGTGTCTATTCCAGCTACATCATCCCCCACAAATTCTGGGTGAGTGAGGGGGGCAGAGAAGGTGCAAATCATCAGGAACTTCAAGGCTCGGACCAGCCAGATCCGATGCTGGTACTTTGCGCGGGGGAATGACCGCTGCCCCTTCAAGTCTGACTGCATTTACCTGCACCAGCTCCCGGACACGGCCCCATCCTCGGCTTCTCCCTGCCCATCCTCGGCTTCTCCCTGGCCCAGATTGCACATAGCTGGCCTCCGGGAGTGAGATGGTGCTGGGCTCCGCAGTGCTGCTGGAGGACGGATGTTCCTGGATTATAACCTGGCCGCGGCCTTCTTGGGGTTAGAACTCCTGCTGGATGGCACCAGTTCTTAACGACAGGCTCCTGCAGCCAGGACCAACGTGTGAGGGGTGGGGTTGAGGGGCAGGGTGAGTTAGGGGGAAGGTCTTTCCCCTTTTGGGGTTTCTAACACGTCTGTGACAAATGTAAAACTTGTATGTTACCTATGACGTTAACGGAGCCCACTAAGTGGGATGGAATTAGCCCCCTCTCCACCTCCATGAACATGAGAAGGGTGGAGGGCTCTGGGTAAAGGGGAGGGTTCTCACTGCCTTATTAGGGACTTGGATTTTAACTTTGCCCTTTTGTAGAAGGATTCTGACAGAAAACCAATAAAATGCACCTAAGCCAAAACAAACAAAAAACAATTAATCCAAAAAATAGGCAGAATTGAAGACGTTTTTCCAATGAAAACATACAAATCGCTAACAGGTACATGAAAATGTGTTCAAAATCACTAATCAGGGAAATGCAAAATCAAAACCACAATGAGCTATAACCTCACACATTTAGGTTGGCTATCATAAAGAAGACAAATGTTGGTGATAATATGGAGAAAAGGGGAACCCTTGTGCACTCTTGGTAAGAATGTAAATTGGTCCAACCACTATGAAAAACAATATGGAGGTCCCTCAAAATATTTAAAATAGAACTACCATATGATCAGCAATTCCACCTCTGGGTATTATCAAAAGAAAATGAGAACAGAATACTGAAGACTGCACTCCAATGTTAGCAGATATAATGCAGCATTAATCACAATAGCCAAGATATAGAAACAACCTAAGTGCTTAGTGTCTATAAGGGATGAATGGAGAAAAATATGTGTGGGTGTGTGTAAGAGACTACTATGAACAATTATAGGCCAACAATTGAACATCCTGGATAAATTCCTAGAAACACAGCCATGAGAAGACATGGAAATCCTCGCATATGCAACAACATGGATGATTCGTATGCTAAGTGAATAAATTACAGAGACAAATGCTAAATCTCTATATGTGGAATCTTAAAAAGAACTCATATAAACAGAGACTAAAGTAAGGGTTTACCAGAGGCTGAGTAGTGGGCAAAAAGAGATGTTGGCCAAAAAGCATATACTCCCTGTTAGGGAATGAGTAAGATTGGGAAATCTATTATGTGTTATAGTAACTATAGTTATAATGCTATGTTGTATAATTGAATATTGATGAGAGTAGGTCTTAAATGTTCTCACCACAAATATTTGATAATTATATGACATGATGCAGGTGTCACTGAATGCCATGGTGGCAAACATTCTGCAGTAGTGTGCCAAATGAACACATTATATACCTTACCTTAAACTCACAATCTTCTGTCAATTTTATCTCAATAAAGCTGGAAGAAAAATAATGTTATCTAAGAGCTGTTGCAAGAGATGTCAAATTCTTGGTGGCAACATGAGTAAATGTTTTGCTTATGCTAATTGTGACAAAAAAAAATAGTGCTTAAATTCTTTCAATTACTTTCCAAAATATTCTTCAAAAGCCCTGGCTGGTGTGGCTCACTTGGTTGGAGTGCACCAAAAGGTCACAGGTTTGATTTCTTGTCAGGGCACATACCCAGGTTGCAGATTTGATCCCTGGTCAGGCACGTAGGGGAGGCAACCAAACTGATGTCTCTCTCTGTCCCCGTCTCTAAAATTAAAAAAACTAAGAAATGAAAAACATATTGTCAAGGATTAAAAATACTTCAAAGATACATTTCTTAAAGCCTAAAGAATAACACTAAAAAGCCTTATCATTTTGTTGTAGAACTCAAGGGCTAGACAAGTATTAATGGCAAAAACAATTCAGCTTAGCTTGTATTTGTAAAGGAAGATGATCCACTCCAGGATTTTCATGGAAGGACTGACCAGATAAATCCTTCCTGTGTTAGGCTGGATTTGGGTGAAGTGCTTTTTCTAAAGGCCATTCTGGAAGAGCTTCTAGGGGCTGAGCCATTCCCAGTCCTGGGATGTATTCCATAGAAGCAGCTCCAGCACAGCCCAGGCTAGAGGCAGCGATGCTGGTCTAGACACCTGGGTCCTGGCTGCACAACTGGATGGTCACAAGACCTTGGTCAAGTCTCTAACCTCTGTGTCCCACGTTCCCTAATCTATAAAATGCAGGCAGTCACACTTCATATGGCTGATATGAGCATTAAGTGAGTTAATACAGGTACAAGTTTAAAGAATACCTGACACACAGTCAGTAAGTGCTCAGTAACTGTTACCTTTTCTTCTCAGGGTTTGGGTTCATTCTCAAGACAAAGATGTCAGAAATAAAGCCCAGTGTACTATGCTGTTTCTGGCACCTAGAATGAAAAACCTTTGTCTTTATTTTGAGGGACAAATCAGAAGGATGGTGCTGGGGAAGATGGCCTCTGGTTTGACAGGCAATAGCCCAACTCTGGAGAGCAAGGAACACAGAAGAAACGACCAAAATGCAGTCCGGAAATTTGACCAATAACATGATTTTCAAAGAAATATCTAACACAAAAATGAGGAAAAAAACACGTAACAGCTCATTCTAGTGTAATGAAAGGTCTAAGTATGAGGAATTCTGATTATTTTTAATTTTATACACTAGAGTACCAAATTAAATGATGAAAAAGAAACCACCCTGTATTAAACAAACATTTTTTATTGAGAATTGTATTTATTACATTGTGTTACATGAGAAAAAAGCTGGGCAACACAGGTGGTTACCAGAAGTCATCTGGTTCTTCATGAGACAGCCCTGTGAAACTAAATTAGAGAAAGACAAAAATTTTAAAAATTTGTTAAATTCTTGTCAGTTCATTAGGGGACCTTTCTAATGTTCTCATTCCTTTCCTAATCAGTAGCCATATCATAACTTCAAAATGTAAAAGATTCTTTTGGCAGTCAGTAATTTTGATTAATTCAATAGTTTCTTAGAGGCAGACCTCAACATATGAACAATGCTCTTGGGCTAACAAAGTCAGCAATGTGATGAATGATTTGCATAAGAACACAATGTCGGGGAAAGCATACCTTTAATCTTTATCACTAGGGAGCAGCTTGTCCACTTGTGAGTCTTCTCTGACACTCTTTATTGAGCTCTGAAAAGAGGAGAAAGAATAATTTTGAAATTAGAGGTGTATTAATGTATTAATTTTATTAAACAACTAGGGGCCCGGTGCACGAAATTCGTGCACCGGGTGTGTGTGTGGGGGTAGTGTCCCTCAGCCCAGCCTGCCCCCTCTCACATACTGGGAGCCCTCAGGCGTTGACCCCCATCACCCTCCAATCGCAGGATCGGCCCCTTGCCCAGGCCTGACGCCTCTGACAGAGGCGTCAGGCCTGGGCAGGGGACCCACATTTCCCCCCATCACTGGTTCTGCCCCCAGCCCAGGCCTGATGCCTCTGGCCCAGGCGTCAGGCCTGGGCAGGGGACCCCCAGACCCCTCCGATTGCTGGCTCTGCCCCTTGCCCAGGCCTGATGCCTCGGCCAGAGATGTAGACTCCCATCACCCTCCGATCGTCTGATCAGCCCCTTGCCCAGGCCTGAAGCCTCCGCCAGAGATGTCAGACTTGGACAAGGGACCCCCATCTCCCCCCGATCACTGGCTCTGACGCCCGCCCAGGCCTGAGGCCTCTGACCCAGGAATCATGGCTGGGCAGGGGACCCCCATCTCACTCTGATCGCTTGCTCCACCCCCCGCCCAAGCCTGACGCCTCTGACCCAGGCTTCAGGCCTGGGCAAGGGGACCATCATATCCCCCCAATCCCCGGCTCCGCCCCCCACCCAGGCCTGATGCCTCTGGCCGAGGCATCCAGCCTGGGCAGCGGGGACCCGCAGTGGCAGCAGCGCCGTGATCCCCCGCTCTGCCCCTGCCCAGGCCTAACACCTCTGGCCGAAGCATTAGGCCTGGGCAGGGGACCCCCAGCTCCCAGTGGTTGCAGGCTCCGCCCCTGCCCAGGCCTAACGCCCCTGGCCTAGCCGTCCGGCCCGGGCAGCGGGGACCCGCAGTGGCAGCGGGGGGCGCCGCCATCGCGCGGGCTCCGCCCCTGCCCCTGCAGGACGCCTCTGGCTGAGGCATCCGGCTCGGGTAGCAGGGACCCGCAGCTGCAGCGGCCCCGCGATCATGGGCTCCGCTTTAGGCACAGGCAAGGGACCCCTAGCTCTCGGGACTGCCAGTTTCGACCGTGCCCAGCTCCCATCGCTGGCTCCACCCCTACTTCCTGCTATCACTGGCCAGGGTGGCAAAGGCGCCTGATTTTCAGATCATGGCTGGGGGGAAGGGCAAAGGTGGCCCCAGGGCCGCCTTTGAACTGCCCCCCACCTCTTAGCTCCCCCCTGGGTTTCCCATCACTGTCAGTGGCAGGGAGCTTCTTCCTGCTTTCCCTTTCGCCTCCCTGCATGTGCCTACATATGCAAATTAGCCGCCATCTTGTTGGCAGTTAACTGCCATCTCAGTTGGCAGTTAATTTGCATATAGCCCTGATTACCCAATGAAAAGGGTAGTGCCGTACGCCAATTACCATTTTTCTCTTTTATTAGTGTAGATTTTGATTTCTCTGAAACTCTTAAAAAAATGATTTTGAAAATATCAGAAGATCACAGACATTCCAGAAAACTGGGATCTTAACCCAGCCAAAGGAATGACATTTCAATTTTTCAATTTTATTTATTATTTTGTTAGCTTTTGTTTTTCTTTTTTGTTCCCCCCCCCCTTTTTTTTGTTTGTTGCTTTTATTCTTTCTTCTTTCTTTGTTCTCCTTTTTTTGTTGTTTGTTCCTTTATTTCCTACTTCTGTACACATTATTTTTTCAACCACGTGAGCAAAAGACATGTGAGCGGTGCACTCTTGTCCAGGGAGCATTAGCCCCGTGAGCAGCCTGCGTCGAGCCAAAGAGAGGCAGCCTCATGTGGCCTGCCCCTATCCAAGGAGCAGCAGCTGTGTGAGCAGCCCGCTTCCCCATCCGAAGAGCAGCAACCACATGAGCAGTCTGACCTGTCCGAGGAGCAGCAGCTGAACAAGCATCTTGCCCTTGTCCAAGCAGCAGCAGCCGCACAAGCAGCCTGCCCAATCCAAGGAACAGCAGCTGTGTGCCCATCCGAGGAGCAGCAGTTCTGCAAGTGGCCTGGCCCCATTCGAGGAGCAGCGGCAGCCGAACCCGGTCCAAGAAACAGCAACCACATGAGCAGACCGGCCACATCTGGTGAGTGGCAGCTCTACACAGCATGCACCGGAGGAGCAGAGCCACAACAGCCTGCACCTGTCTGATGAGCAGCAGCCGATACTAGGAGCAGTAGCCCCACAAGCAGCCCACCACAGAGGAACAACAGCAGCATGCAGCCAGCCCCCAATCAAGGTTCAGCAGCCACGTGAGCAGTCCGCCCCAGGTCAAGGAGTAGCAGCTGCGTGCGTAGCCAGCCCCAACCAAGGAACAGCAGCTTCGTGATCAGCACATCCTCTGTCTCAGGAAGAGATTCTGTGTGAAAAGCCTCCCCCCACCAGCCAGAGGAGCCACCACAACTGTGAACAGCACCCACCAGAGGAGCTGCTGCCAACTGAGGAGCAGCTGCTACAATAACCGCCAGAGGAGCAACCACAGCCCGAGGAGCCACTGCCACCCAAGGAGCAGTCGCTGAATGACTCAACATCTAGATATGTCGGTGAGATCAAACATGGGTACACAAAGAAACCCCCGAAAGAAAGAGAAGGAGGACTCGCCAGAAAAGCAGCTAAGTGAAACCGAGGCATGCATGACAGAAAAAGAATTCAGATTAAGGGTCTTAGAGTGCATAAACCGGATGAAGGAAAAACTCAACAACTTATGCAAGAAGCAAGAAGAAACAGAAAAAAAAATCAATAAATTATGTAAGAACCAAGAAGAAATGAAGAGTGATATAGCTGCAATAAAAAACACCATTGAAAGTTTCAACAGTAGACTAGAAGAAGCGGAGGACCAAATTAGCGAATTAGAAGACAGGGAAGCAAAACTCCCAAACTGAATTGCAATTGGTGAAAAAAAATTAAAAGGCAGGAGGAGAGCCTAAGGGAGCTATGGAACAACATGAAACGAAACAACATGCGAATAATAGGGGTGCCAGAACAACAGAAAGAGGAACAAGACTTAGAAAACCTATTTGAAGAACTAATATCAGAAAACTTCCCTGAGGTGGGGAAGAAAAAAGAGTCACACAAGCACAGAGAGTCCCAAACAAGGTGACCTTAAAAGACCCACATCAACACACATCATAATTACCATGGCAAATGTTCAGGACAAAGAGAGAATCTTAAAGGCTGCAAGAGAGAGACGGAAAATTACATACAAGGGATCTCCCATTAGATTATCATATGATTTCTCAACTAAACACATCAGGCCAGAAAAGAATGGACGGAAATTTACACAGTGATGCAAAGCAAAGCAATGAATCCAAGAATACACTATCCAGCAAGACTATCATTCAAAATTGAAGGGGAAATAAGAAGCTTCACAGACAAAATAAGGCTAAGGGAGTTTATCAATACCAAGCCAGCAATGCAAGAAATGCTAAAGGGATCAGTGTAAAAAGAAGAAATAAAAAGCTCAGAAAGAAAACACACAGAAAAAATAGAAATGGCTACAAACAAGTACCTTTCAATAATAACTTCAAAGGTAAATGGACTAAATGCTCCAACCAAAAGACATCGAGTGGCTGAATGGATAAAAAAAAAACAAAACAAAAACAAAAACAAAACAACAACAACAAAAAAAACCATGACCCATACATTTGCTGTCCACAAGAGACTGACCTCAGAATCAGGGACTCACACAGACTGAAAGTGAAGGGATGGAAAAATATCTTTCAGGCAACTGGAAATGAAAATATAGCTGGGGTAGCAATACTTATATCTGACAAAATAGACCTCAAAGTGAAGGCCATAATAAGAGATAAGGGAGGCCACTTCATAATACTAAAGGATTGAATATACAGAGGATTTAACCCTGATAAACATATATGCACTCAATACAGAAGCACCCAAATACATAAAAAAAAAAAAAACTCCTGGAAGATATCAAGGGAGAGACTGACAACAATACAATCATAGTAGGGGACTTTAATACACCACTGACATCACTGGATAAATCCTCTAGACAATAAATAAATAAATAAATAAATAAATAAATAAATAAATAAATAAATAAATAAATAAATAAATAAAATGGTAAAGAAACAGCAATCCTAAATGACTCACTAGATCAGATGGACTTAAATGACATCTTCAGAACATTTCACCCCAAAGCCACGGAATATACGTTCTTCTCAAGTGCTCATCGGACATATTCAAAAACAGACCACATACTGGGTCACAAACAAAGTCTCCCCAAATTCAAGAAGATTGAAATCATACCAAGCATTTCCTCAGACCACAAGGGCATAATACTAGAAATAAACTAGAATAAAAACAACTCAACATTTTCAAACACTTAGAAATAAAAACACTTAGGAGATGAATAGCATGTTATTAAATATTGATTGGGTTACCAATGAGATCAAAGAAGAAATTAAAAACATCCTGGAAACTACTGACAATGAAAACACAACAATCCAAAACCTATGGCACACAATGAAAGCAGTCCTGAGAGGGAACTTTATAGCTCTACAGGTCTATCTCAACAAACAAGAAAAAATGGTAGTAAATCATCTAAAACTACCTCTCAAAGAATAAGAAAGAGAGCAACAAGGAAAGCCCAGAAGGAGCAAAAGGAAGGAGATAATAAAGATTAGAGCAGAAATACATGACATAGAGACAAAAAAAAAAAAAACAATACAGAAAATCAATGAAACCAAGAGCTTGTTCTTTGAAAGGATAAACAAGATTGTTGAACCTCTAGTCAGGCTCACCAAGAAATAAAGAGAGAGGACCCAAATAAACAAAATCAGAAATGATAATGGCGAAATAACAACAGACCCCAGAGAAATACAAATGATTGTTAAAAAATACTATGGACAACTCCACTCCAACAAACTAGACAACCTGGAGGAAAAGGACATATTCCTAGAAACATACAACATTCCAAAACTCAATCAGGAAGAATCTAAAAATCTCAACAGGCCAATAACTATGGAAGCAATTGAAGAGTCATCAAAAAGCTTCCAGCAAACAAAAGCCCAGGACCACACGGCTTCACAGGGGAGTTTTACCAAACATTCAAGGAAGAACTAAAACCTATCCTCCTCAGACTACTACAAAAAATTAAAGAGGAAGGAACACTTCCAAGCTCATTTTATGAAGCCAGCATCACCCTAATTCCAAAACCAGGTAAAGACAACACAATGAAAGAGAATTACAGGCCAATATCCCTCATGAACATAGATGCCAAAATCCTCAACAAAATCTTGGCAAATCAGATCCAGCAGTACACAAGAGAGATCATACACCATGAACAAGTAGGATTTATCCCAGGGATGCAAGGATGGTACAATATCCGCAAATCAATAAACATGATATACCACATAAACAAATTGAAAGAAAAAAAACACACAGTCATATCAACTGATACAGAAAAAGCATTTGACAAAATTCAACACCCATTTTTGATAAAACCTCTCAGCAAGGTAGGAATAGAAGGATCATACCTCAACATAATAGAAGCCATATATGACAAACCCACAGCCAACAGCATACTCAATGGGCAAAAACTAAAACCATTTCCCCTAAGAACAGGAACAAGACCGGGATGCCCACTCTCACCACTCCTGTTTGACAGTGTACTGGAAGTATTAGCCACTGCAATTAGACAAGAAGAAGAAGAAATAAAAGGCATCCAAATTGGAAAAGAAGAAGTAAAACTGTCTTTATTTGCAGATGATATGATATTATACATAAAAAAACCTAAATACTCCATCAAAAAACTATTAGACTTAATAAATGAATCTGGCAATGTAGCAGGATACAAAATTACTGCCAAGAAGTCTATGGCATTTCTATGCACCAATAGTGAACTTATCGAAAGAGAGACTTAAAAAGCAATCCCATTTACCATCGCACCAAAAAATACTAAGCTACCTAGAAATAAACTTAACTAAAGAGGTAAAAGACCTCTATTCAGAAAATATTCATGTTCTTGGATTGGTAGAATCAACATCATTAAAATGTCCATAATACCCAAAGAAATGTATAAATTCAAGGCACTTTCCATTAAAATACCAATGGCATATTTCACAGACCTAGAACGAACTCTCAAAAAATTCATCTGGAATAAAAAAAGACCCCAAATAGCTGCAGCGATCCTGAGAAAGAACAATGTAGGTGGGATCTCAATACCAGGTATCAAGTTGTATTACAAAGCCACTGTTCTCAAAACTGCCTGGTACTGGCACAAGAACAGACATATAGATCAATGGAATAGGACAGACAGCCCAGAAACGGGCCCGAACCAATATTCTCAATTAATATTTGACAAAGGAGGCAAGAACATACAATGGAGTCCAGATAGTCCCTTCAATAAATGGTGTTGGGACAATTGGGCAGATACATGCAAGAAAATGAAACTAGACCGCCAACTTACACCACACACAAAAATAAACTCAACATGGATAAAGGACTTAAATATACGACCAGAAACCATTAGAATATTAGAAGAATCCAAAGCCAACAAAATCTCAGACATATGCCAAAGCAATTTCTTCACCGATACAGTTCCTATGGCATTGGAAACTAAACAGAAAATAAACAAATGGGACTACATCAAAATAAAAAGCTTCTGCACAGCAAAGAAACTATCAACAAAACAACAAGAAAACCCACTGCATGGGAGAACATATTTGCCAATGTTATCACCGATAAGTTTTTAATCTCCAACTAGGGAACTCATACAACTTAATAAAAGGGAGATAATCCAATCAAAAAATTGGCAAAGGACCTAAATAGACACCTTTCAAAAGAGGACATTCAGAAAGCCAAGAGACATATGAAAACATGCTCAAAGTCACTGAAATCATCCGAGTGATGCCAATCAAAATAACAATGAGGTACCACCTCACACCTGTCAGAATGGCTATCATCAACAAATCCACAAAACACAAGTGCTGGAGTGGATGTGGAGAAAAAGGAACACTCGTGCACTGCTGGTGAGAATGCAGACTGGGGCAGCCACTATGGAAGACAGTATGGAGTTTCTCAAAAAACTACAAATGGAACTCCCATTTGACCCTGTGATCCCACTTCTAGGAATATATCCCAAGAAACCAGAAACACCAATCAGAAAGGATATATGCACTCCTATGTTCATAGCAGCACAATTCACCATAGGTAAGATCTGGAAACAGCCTAAGTGCCCATCAGTAGATGAATGGGTTAAAAAACTGTGGTACATCTACACGATGGAATACTATGCTGCTGTAAAAAAGAAGGAACTCTTACCATTTGCAACAGAATGGATGGAACTGGAGAGCATTATGCTAAGTGAAATAAGCCGGTCAATGAAGGAAAAATACCACATGATCTCACTCATTTATGGATAATAAAGACCATTATAAACGTATGATCAAAAATAGATACAGAGGCAGAGCTGCCTCAAACAAACTGCCAAACTACAGCGGGAAAGCCGGGGAGGGCTGGGTGGCTGGAGAGGGGTGACAAGAGATCAACTGAAGGATTTGTATGCATGCATATAAGCATAACCAATGGACATAAGACACTGGGGGTAAGCGAGGCCAGGGGATTGTCAAGGGCGGGAAAAAAAGGAGACATATGTAATACTCTTTATAATACTTTAAGCAATAAAACAATAAAAAATACTAAAATAAAAAATAAAATAAAATAAAATATCAGAGAGGAATGGAGAGGGAGAGATAGAAACATCAACAATGAGAATCATTGATTGGCTGCCTCCTGTACATCCCTCACTGGGGATCGAGCCAGCAACCTGGGTTATGTGTCCAGACCAGGAATCAAACTGTGACCTTCTGACTCATAGGTCAACACTCAATCACTGAGCCATGCTGGTTGGGCTGAAAACTTTTTGAAATATACAGTAGGTCCTCGGGTTATATCGCGACATAACGCGATTTTCCCCGTTAAGTCGGAACCCACCTATAGAATCACCTACATCACTCACATGGAGCACATACACAGCAGTAATGAAGTGAAAGAGTAAAAAAAAAAAAAAAATTAAAGCAAGATAACAATTCCTGACCTTTACTTGTGGCAGATAATAAAAAACAAAGCACATATGTACATATGTCGAAATGACGGAACTTTTTTTTATTAACACTGTAAATGGGAGATAGTGATGTAACCGCAAAACAACATACATCGAGTTCAACGTAACCCGAGGACTGCCTAAATATAATTTGAGTCCAAAACGTTGACTTTTAGATGTGAAATTTAGCAAGCACTCTAACTGTCCTGTGCGCATTCTCAATAGCCATAGTATTCTAGACTTATGTAATATATTAGAGGCCCAGTGCATGAAATTCGTGCACTCAGGGGGTCCCTCAGCCCGGCCAGAACCCTCTCACATTCTGGGAGCCCTCGGGGGATGTCCCACTGATCGCTTCGCGATGCTACAGAGGTGGGAGAGGCTCCCACCACCACCGCTGCGCTCGCCAGCCATGAGCCTTATGGGAGCGCACTGATCACCAGGATGCAGCTTCTGTATTGAGCATCTGTCCCTGGTGGTCAGTGCCCATCATAATGACTGGTCATTCTGCGGTTCAACCATTTGCATATTAGGATTTTATTATATAGAATTCATGTCTCAGATAGTACCAATCCATTTGTTTTTCATTGATAGCACTTTCATTCTTGTTCTGAAAATAATGAGATAGCTCCAATTTTACAAACCTTACCAATCAAGATCTGTTCACTCTTTGGCCCAAGCAAAGGAGATAACATTTTGTCAGAAGTGTAATATACATACGACTTGAGGCTCCATTTGAATTTTGGATTTCCTCTGCTGTTACCTTTTGTCTCCAACTCCTGTCCCAAGGTTTTCTAACAAACCACAGAAGCCCTCACATCCTCACATACAGACCACTGGTCCATAGCATCAGTACCTTATCCACCTTCTTCAGGTCTTGGTCCTTTTGGGTGATATGCATGTATTTCTTTAAAGCATATTCACCACAAACAGATTTGTCTTTCATTTCCTGAGCACTCACTTCTAATTCTTTCTCCATTTCCGTCTTGAAAGACTCTTCAATAATCTGCTGTAAATAGATGACCAGCAAAATAGGAGATACACATATACATTTTAAAAACACATAGTACTATAACTCTGTTTCTTTATGTGACATGTGCATGACAGAAAACTGTTTCATTCGTTGCTACTATCAAAGTGGCACAAATATATCATGTAATGAAGAATAGGAATTACTGTGCCTAAAGTGTCTGTGTTCCAGATCAAATGAGCCAGGAATTCAAGGAACATGATACAGAAGATTAATCTACGTAAGGTCCAGCAGGCATGAGAAGTAGCAGGGTAATCCATCTGCCTGGGACCAGAATCAGGACATAGAAAGTCAAAGACAATGAGGAGGGAGGAGGGCAGGGCAGCCTGAGGAAGCCACCAGATTGGCAGCCACCTCCCCCAGTTTCTTCTGGTCCTAGCCAGCTGACCTTGAAACCCCTTACACAGGGAAGTTCTACAGCAAAGCAGAGTCCATCTCCATTCCGAGTGTGTATTCAGGAACATGAGAATGCATGCTCACAGACTTGCAAAGCTCCCTTTTCCTATGAGACTCCTATTATGCCCATGTACAGCCCTTTTCAGTGGGCTTAAGCACAGGAGAGGATTGGGATGCCTGCAGCAAGCTTTTTAAAAGTTACCTACTAGCATGGAGAACTGAGCTATGCTTATTATACCTTTTCTCGATCCAGTTTTTCTAGTTTTCTCCGTTCTCTTTCCAAAGCTTTCTGTTCATTCTGCCTTCTTTCTTCTCTCAGCTTCTGTTCTTTCAGCAGGTTCCATATTCTTGCTTCTTCACTCTCTTCTCTAACTTCTTTCTCATCTGCACCTAAAGAGACAGAAAATAAAGAGCAGAGGCCCAGGGAGACAGCTCAACTCTCAGTTGATTGTGTTGGCCTGCTGATCCATCTTCATGGTCTCGCAGCCTCCAGCCCCACACCTGGCACAGCATCTGCCTTTTACTTTACTTAGATGAAAACAAGTCACCCTTGCCATGAACAACTTCAACTGTCCTCCTGCCACAACACATTTCCTTATCTTCCTCACCCCTTCTTCTGTACTCTGCCCTTCGCAAGCCTTGCATTTCTGCCTCTATCCTCAGTTGTAACTCTCTATTTAGGATTCTAACTTAAACATTAGTCTGTATTTATACAGCAGTTGTATAACTCTTCCCCTAATTCCCACAAAAGCAATCGAGCCTCTCCCGCCCAGAACAGTACAAAATTAGTACAAAACCAGCACCCCGCCCCTGAACCCCCCTAGTCATCTTACCAACATTTCCCACTTGCCCTGGGCCGATCCCTTCCTGGAGTTTTAGCTATTACCTCTGCCCTGATCATTCTCACATCTTTTTCTCTAGCACAGATCCCTCCCCGAGTCTCATCCGCATTTCTGGCCAGTTCCCTACCATCAACACTTGGAAATCCCACAGCATCAGCTTCAGACCTGAAGTTATCATTCCTGTCCCTTTTTATCATGCCTTTCTACACTACATTCACTCATCCACCAGGGCTTACAGGCTCTAACTCCCCCAGATACTGCAATAAGACTACCTCTCACCTTTTACCTGGACAGCTGAGCTGAAATAACCTAATCAATGTGCTCACCCTGACATCAGTCTCTCTGCCTTCAAGCAACCACCATCAGCAGCACCCTTCATTTCCTGAAAAGAAGACCTGGATTTCTGTTGCTGTCTCTGCTCTGGTGGTGTCCACACCTTCTTTCCGGACTGACCTGAAATAGTACACTACTTCTGCACTGGGAACACTGCACCTCCAGCAGCAGACTCATGCTACCTGGGTATATTTGTGCCTCCCTTGCTCTGTGCTTTGCTTTCAATCTCTCCCTAACCTAATACTCACTTCCTCCCACCTCTCCCACACAACCCCACCACTGAGCAAGCGCCCAGGACCCTGAAAAAAGAGATAAACGAACAGAAGAATATACCATGTTCATGGACTGGTAGAATTAATATCATTAAAATGTGCCTACTATCCAAAGCAATCCTTAGATTCAATGCAATCACTATTAAAATGCCAAGTGCATATTTCACAGATGTAGAAATATGCAAAAAATTTATATTTGCATATAAATTTGAATGTTCTGAACATTCAAATGAGATACAGAACACTGAAAAAGACCCCAAAATAGCCACAACATTCGTTTTTGTTTTTGTGTTTTTTTTTCTTCGGTATAGCAAAGGCGGAGATTTGTTAAAGAACAAGTACAGACTCCAAAGTAGGGAGGGGGAAAGAGTACCACAGAACAGACTCCCACATAGGGAGGGGGGTAGGGTCCCCTAGCCTCAACATTCTTGAGAAACAGGAACAAATGAGACTACATTGAACTAAAAAAACTTCTGCAAAGCAAAAAAAAATCAGCATCAAAATGAAAAGGGAATCCACTGTATTGGAGCACATATTTGCCAATAATACATATGGTAAGGGGTTAATTTCCAAAACACATGAAGTACTCCGATAACCCACCAAAAGAAAAACAACCCCATTAAATGTGGACAGAAAATCTAAATAGATACTTCTCCAAAGACAACATACAAATGGCAAGAGACATGAAGATAGGCTCAATGTCACTAATTATTAGAGAGATGCAAATTAAAATGACAATGAGGTGCCACTGCAAACCAGCCAGAATAGCAACCATTAATAAGTCATACAATAAGTGCTGGTGAGGTTGTGGATAAGAAGGAACCTTAGCACACTTCTGGCTAAGGAATACAAGATACAGCCACTAAGAAAAACAGTATTCCTAAAGTGACACCTCTCCACCACCACATTTAAACAGTATTTTGTACCTGCCTTCTCACAACCACATGAATCTGTTTGTTCTACATCTATTGTTCCAGGCTTTATTTGTCTATTCCCTGTAGCTCAAAGCAAAAGTCCTCACCTGTCACAGGTTTAACTCAATGTCAATCCCACAGATGGCTATGCTTGCCTTTCTCCTCTGGCTCTGGAAGAGCCTAAACTTTTGTAGGCTACACTTTCCCCCCAGCAATGCTAAGAGACAAATTCATAGGTTCACCAAAGGATTTTGAAGGTTTTTGCTAACAGGACAGAAACAACACAGTCATTTCGGACTCATACTCCTGGTCATGAAATTCAAATACCAGAGGAGGCAGTTGATCATTTTCACAGGCAGAAATGCAATCTTCTTCTTGCTTGCAGACCTAAATGCCATCACTTTATCACATGGAATAGCAATCTCAAAATAGAAATGCTGTTTGGTTGCTGACTTTAAACAATAAAGAAGAAAAAAGGACTATATCTTTGCTGTGCATTGCATAACAACATTTCGTTCAACAGACCACATATATGACAGTGGTCCCATCTTCTCTCTATATAAAAGTCCAAGCAACGGTTAAGACTGGCCGGTAGCTATGATGTGCACTGACCACCAGAGGGCAGATGCTCAAGGCAGAATCTGCTCCCTGGTGGTCAGTGTGCTCCCACAGCCAAGCTCCCATGACCAGACAACTTCCCATGGTTGCTCCCGCGACCCCACCCCTGCCAGTAGGCCCCGATCAGGAGTGGACAAGATGGCCCTGTTCACCAGCCAGGCCAAGGGACCCCCCAAAATCATGCACCAGGCCTCTGGTAAGATTATAATGGAGCTGAAAAATCACTACTGTCTAAGTGGTGTGGCTATCACCACATGGTAATGTAATACAATGCATTACTCCCGTGTCTATGGAGATGCTAATGTAAACCAACCCACTGTGCTGCCAGTCATATAAAAGTACAGCACATACAACTACGTCTAGTACCTAATACTTAATAAATATAATAAAGGACCATGTCACTGGTTTATGTATTTACTACACTACCCTTTTAATCACTGTTTTATAGTGGTTTGTTTTTTTTTTCTAATGATAAAGAAAAGTGTGCTGTGAAACAGCATCCCATGTTATATGGGCAGCAACTTCATATACCTCATGTTTATTACATCTCTCGATGGCGTCATTTTCTCCTGTGCTTGATTTAATCTTGTTTTGTACAGTAACATGCTGTATGTGCTTGCACCGGAGGGGCAATAGGCTACCTGGATGTACAGGAGGCTGTACCACCTAGATTTACAAAAGTGCACTCTGATGTTCACACAACAATGAATTCCCGAAGGACACATTTCTTAGAATATATACCTGCTATTAAATGGTGCATGACTGTACTTTGTAGCTACCTAATTAGTATTTCCACTGGACATCTCAAAGATATCAAGTTTTGGATTTTTTCACTTCCCTTTGTATCCAAACGAAGAGGGGAAATGATGATTATAAGAGAATTTTTCAATGATCAATGTAAACATTACTTAAGAATAATTTTAAAAGCCATTGTTATAATTTTCATTCTATCTCTGAGATAGAACACCTATGAACTCAGTTGGTTTCCTTTATTGTATTATTTTTATTTCCTACTCACCCAGGTCTCTGCGAAACAACCTATCACAGCCACTCTTGGGTGGCCACTGCCCCTACTCAGTATCTATCCCATCAGAGGTCTTGGTGATGGCTAGCTGACTGCTGACTTTCCCACTAGAAGCTCCATGAAGAAAGGGCTTGGGTTGTCCCACTGCAGTATGCCCAGCACCCAGCACACAGGAGGTGTTTGTTTTTCTTTTTTCACAATTAAATCAATGAGGTGATATTGGGTGATAGAGTTTTCATATATGAAGTGAAGGTTCTCAATGAAGTCTCGCTGAATGAGTGCTTTACAGGATGGTGTACCCTGGAATCAGTGAGAACAATCCTTTCAAAGTCTTGTTTCCTTTGGCAATTCCTCATCTCCCTGAGTATGCTGACTTGAACCAAGAAACTACTTACAAGAGGCGTTGAACATGATAGTCCCATCCAAACACTGGAAAAACAAGAGGTGGTTTTACTTAAGAAATCTCCTTTCAAGCTTGAGGCTTAAACTCTTTAGTTCAAGGAGAAAAAGATCTGGCTGGAGTATGAGACAAAGCTCTAATCTCCCCCTAGAGCTTTCCTCCCTGATTCCACACAGGGGAGGGAAGTGTGTAAATTAGAGACAGTAAGAAGAAAGAGAAAGTGGGCCAGACAAGTTTGATGACGAGTTTTCCTCCAATGTCATCAGCTCTTCTGAAAACTGAAATATAAAGGTTCTTCTGTCCTTATTTTTTTTTTAAAGACATGAAGGAAACAAAGAATTATTAACATACTACAATCACATTGAAGATGTATATGGGTATTAACCGCCATTTCAATTTTATACTATGATTTCCCAAAATGGAATGGTTTCTGAAGAACTGTCTTAAGCAAAAAGGTAACTGCTTTGTCAGACTATGGACAAATAAGAAAAATACAATCTTCCAAAACTCAATCAGGAAAAATCAGAAAACCTGAATAAGCCAGTAAGTACTGATGGAATTGAAGCAGTAATTAGATAACTTCCAGCAAACAGAAGTCCTGGTCCAGATGGCTTCATAGGGAAGTTTTATCAAACATTCAAAGAAAAACTAATACCTAATCTCCTCAACTATTCCAAATATCCAAGGGAAAGGAACACTTTCTATGAGGACAGCATTACCCTAATCCCAAATCCAGATAAAGCCACTACAAAGAAAGAGAATTATCCCCGATGAATACAGACCCTAAAATCTTCAACATAATTTTAGCAAATGAGATCCAGCAATACATTAAAAAGACCATACATCATGACCAAATGGCATTTATTCTAGGAATGCAAGGCTGGTACAATATCCACAAATCAATAAATGTGATATATCACATTAACAGACTGCAACACTCAAAAATCACATGATCATTTCAATCAATGCAGAAAAAGCATGACAAAATCCAACACCCTTTTTTGATAAAAACTTTCAGTAAAGTAGAAATAGATCATATCTCAACATATTAAAAAGCCATATATTACAAACCTACAGCCAATATCATACTCAATGGCTAAAAACTAAAACCATTTTCCCTAAGAATAGGAAGACAGGGATGCAACATAACAGGATATAAAATTAACACCCAGTAAACTATGGCATTTTTATATACCAATATTGAACGCTCAGAAAGAGAAATAAAAGAACAATCCCAATTAGCACTGCAACAACAACAAAAAATTGAGACTTATGAATCAACTTAACCAAAGTGGTAAAATACCTATACTCAGAAAACCATAGCACATTGAAAAAAGAGGTAGAAGAAGATATAAACTAGAGGAAGAATATACCATGTTCATAGATTGGCAGAAATAAATACCATCAAAATGTCCATACTACCCAAAGCAATCTTTAGGTTCAATGCATACCTATTAAAATACCAATGGCATATTTCACAGACTTAGAAAAATACTCTAAAAATTATACCAATAAAGACCTCAAAAGCTGCAGCAAGCTTGAGAAAGAGAAAAGTTGGAGGAATAACAATACTAGATATCAAGTTATACTAGAAAGCCACTGTAATCAAAATAGCCTGGTACTGGTACAAGTATCGCATACAGAGCAATGGAACAGAACTAAGAACCCAGAAATTGACCCACACCACTATACTAAACTAGTATTTGACAAAGGAGGCAAGAGCATACAATGGAGCAGAGGCAGTCTCTTCAAGAAATGGTGTTGGGATAATTAGACAGATATATGCAAAAACATGAAATAAGACCAACTTATACCATACACAAAATAAACTCAAAATGGATAAAAGACTTAAATTTAAGTTGGGAAACCATAAAAATCCTAGAAGAAATCACGGGCACCAAAATCTCAGCCATCTTACACAGCAACATGTTTATGGATACAATGCCTAGGGCAAAGGAAACTAAGAAGGAAATAGACAAATGGGGCTACATCAAAATAAAAAGCAGCTGCACAGCAAAAGAAACCATCAAGAAAATAATAAGAGCCCTGACTGGTTTGGCTCAGTGGATAGAGCGTTGACATGTGGACTGAAGGGTCCTAGGTTCGATTCTGGTCAAGGGCATGTACCTTGGTTACAGGCACATCCCCAGTGGGGGGTGTGCAGGAGGCAGCTGATTGGTGTTTCTCTCTCATCGATGTTTCTAACTCTCTATCCCTCTCCCTTCCTCTCTGTAAAAAATCAATAAAAGTATTTTTTTTAAAAGAAAATAACAAGAGAGTCTACTGCATGGGAGAACATATTTGCCAATGATACATCCAATAAGGAGTTAGTTTCCAAAATATATAGAGAACTCATACAATTTAACAAAAACAAGGTAAACAGTCCAATTAAAAAATGGGCAAAGGACATAAATAGACACTTCTCCAAAGAGGACATACAGAAAGCCAAGAGACATATGAAAAAATTCTCAAAGTAACTAATCATCTGGGAAATGCAAATCAAAACAACAATAAGGTACCAGCTCACACCTGTCAGAGTGGCTATCATCAAGAAATCAAATGACAGCTGTTGGCGAGGATGTGGAGAAAAGTACACTGCTGGTGGGAATGCAGACTGGTGTAGCTACTGTGGAAAACAGTATAGTTTCCTCAAAAACTTCAAAATGGAACTCCCATTTGACCCAGTGATCCCACTTCTAGAAATATATTCTAAGAAACCCAATGCACTCATTAGAAAGAATAAATGCACCCCTATGTTCATAGCAGCACAATTTACAGTAGCTGAGATTTGGAATGAGCCTTAAGTGCTCATCAGCAGATGAGTAGATAAAAAAAACTATAGTACACTTACACAATGGAATACTGTGTGGCAGTAAAAAAGAAAGAACTCTTACCATTTGCAACAGCATGGATGGACCTGGAGAACATTATGCTAAGTGAAGTAAGCCAGTCAAAGAAAGATAAGTATCACATGATCTCCCTCATGTGTAGAATCTAATGAACAAAATAAACTGATGAACAAAAATAGACCCAGAGACATAAAAGCATGGAACAGACTGTGAAACCTCAGAGGGAAGTCAGGGGAGGGGAGGTGGGTAGGAAGAGCTCAATCATTGAACTTGTATGCATATATGCATAATGAGTGAACACAAATAATGGGATGGTGAGGGCCTGTGTGTGTGGGGTGGGGGTGGGGGGGCGGGCGTGTGCCAGGAGCAGGCTGGAAGAGGTCAATGGGGGAAAGAAGGGGACTTCTGTAATAGTTTCAACAATAAAGATTTTTTTTAAAAAAAGCCACTGTTGGGGAAGATTAATGAGAAGCAACTCCTTTAATTTTCTCCTCTTTACATGTTCAAATTTATTTCAGAAATGTATTAACAATGGCAATACTCAACTCTAAGACTTTGAATAATTTATGCTTATAAAGGTCCTCCCTCAATAAATGAAATAACTCACTAGGAACAGGCTGGCATTTAGTAGCTATCATACTATCTGTAGTTACAACCAAGGAAAACTTACTTGGGTAATGAGAGGAGATAGGTCTGGCAGGAGGAGCACCCAAGGCAGTTCCCAAGAGAGGCATGTCACCAGCAGGATGGAGGCCATTCACTTCAAACTGTATCGGCATGTCTGCTGCATCTATAATAGGTACAAATGAGTGTCCCAGGAGTCCTTAACAACAGCAAAAGAAGGCAGGGCAGTATGGGGGTAACTTTGGCTGCGCTCAAGTCTCAGCCAAAGCAACCAAGCCAGATCTTTTCCTACAGAATTAATCCTAAGACTTTCAGCATACCACTTGACAATCTATTTGCTTCTCAAAGTGTTATTACACTTAAAAGAATTAGATTTGTTTCCAAAACTAGATTTATAACCCAACAGGAAAGTGACAGAATTCACCTGACTTGCTGATAATTATATGAACTCCATTTAGATAGTAAAGCCTTAACAAAATTGTTAAAAAGTTAGTTGCAAAGAATTTACCAATTTTACTAAGCTCTTTCATTTAACTGTTCAAAGTAGAGTACTTTCAGATTTGACAATGAAGCTCACAATGCAAAACTACAGATTATATACAAATATAAAGATTTCCTAGGCTAGAGAGAACCTTAGAGCTGACTGACTTCTATATCCTAATTTTATACTTAAGCAGTATGCTCCCAGAGAACAATCTAAGGCAGAGCCAGAGCCAGGCCTCCAGTTTTCAGATAAGGAAGCTAATATACTTCCACCTCCATTCATTCACTAAGAATGAGGTTTCTACATCTGATGCAGTCATCAGAATCTGTATAACTTAAATAACTTAGCATCTTCATATTCCATAAAAAGAAAAAAAAATTAAGAATCAGGTATTTTAATCTGAGGCAATCCCAAACTTGGTAAATTAAGTTAAGGGTTCACTTGTGAGCTTAGCTCCAACTTTGAAATTATTGGTTATCTTGAAAATTAAAAAAAAGTAACACTCAAATAGACCCATCAAAATCTGTGATATAAAAAAGGTAATACATCTGTATCCATGTTTTTATCACAAAATACAAATGTTGTAATTTTTAAGGCCTTTGATTTAACAATGGATATATTTCACCAAGACTTCGCTTTCTACATTTTCAACTGTTAAAAACTGGTACTTACATTTAAACTTACGTTCAAAAGATGATCCAAATTCCTCATTATCCTCAAAAGATAGTTCATCCACATTTGAAAATTTATGTCTGTCTTGAACTTCAGTTTGTCTTTGATAAAGACTGGGTTGAAAGAATAAAATTCATGAGTGTGAAGTTGTAATAAGGTAAAACCAAGAGCACAGGGCTATGAAAAGCCTTTGTGACTCTGGAAAAGGCTCTAGAGCGGTGGTTCTCAACCTTCCTAATGCCGCGACCCTTTAATCCAGTTCCTCATGTTGTGGTGACCCCCAACCATAAAATTATTTTCGTTGCTACTTCATAACTGTAATTTTGCTACTGTTGAGAATCGTCATGTAAATATCTGATATGCAGGATGTATTTTCATTGTTACAAATTGAACATAATTAAAGCATAGTGATTAATCACAAAAACAATATGTAATTATATATATGTTTTCCGATGGTCTTAGGCGACCCCTGTGAAAGGGTCATTTGACCCCCAAGGGGTCTCGACCCACAGGTTGAGAACCGCTGCTCTAGAGAATGAACTGTGCTCTGTGAAAATGAAAGCTGTCCTGCACTGGGCACGCTCCATGCAACTGGCATCATTCCAAGTAATCAAGACATTAGCTTGGGCACTCTGCAGAACCACCTTACACTGTGAGGCAGGTATTATATTGCTGACAAGAAATAATGTGGCACTCTCAATGCTTTTATATTTTCAAGAACCACAAAACGTTTTTGAAAAGAACAAATTCTGCACAGCATCAGTATGAGTCAGCTGAAGATGCAAAACTACAAGCCCCATGTGCATCCAAGTGCCCTAACTCCCACATGGGTGTGCTGTTTCTCCTCTTGGCTTTATCATGAGAAAGCAATATAAATAAATGCACATTACACGCATTAGGACCATGATGGACACATGTGGCAGTTTTCAACTCTGTACACTGGGAGTGAATCAAAATATGCAGACAGATGTCCAGCCTGGAGCCCAGAACTAAGGAGTCAGAGTGCCGTCCATATGGATCAAGCACAGACAGGAGTCTCCTATGCGCCTCAATCCCAGCCTGGGTGACCCGCCACCCAACTTCTACATACGCCATTCTACTTCAGCAATCAGACCCTACAACCCACTACCAATTCAGTATTTATCTCAATAGACAAATTAGACTTTTGTTTGGACTAAATGCCCAAATATTTTTTAACTGACTTATTTTTTTTGAAGGACTTTAAAATTAAAATGTGTGAAACTACTTCAAGTTTAAAAATAAACTGAATTTGCTTTTGTAGATTTTGTATGTTGCTTTTTTATTTCTATAAACCAAGTCTATTCATAGAACTATGAAAATGCTTACTGCTACCATAGTGCACTGTGTACACATCAGGTTTAGCAAACAAGGAAAAATTAATTATTTGCTAAAAGGAATTTTCCCCAAATAATTCAGATGATTCTTGAAGATTACACATCATCTTACAATCTGATTCTACACTCCACATGGTCTTGAGCGTCACTTTAAAACAACGCAAAGTCAGGGCCATTCAGCTAACCAGACTTGGCTGGGCCAATCAGAATGTGGAACTTACTTGGCTTTCTGCTCCAGAAGGCTTGAGAGTGAATGGATGGAAAGGCTGTGCCTAGATTCAGTTGCTGAAGGCGGGAGCATTCTTTCAGGACAAGGACTGGGAAAAGCAAAGGACTGGGATTGGTCCAGACCTAAAGGGCAAAAGGTATCAGGACAAGAGTATTACAAATTACACAGTGAAAACAGCAACATGGTTCCTAAGGAGTTTAATTTGAAAAGAAATTCTATTATCCTTGCAAATAGTTGAGTATGATGTATAACTGACCCACATTATTAAGGATTCAGCATTAATAATAAAACTAATCAGCAGTAAGGGAAAAGCCATTGATTACCATTCTCTGAACACGTCTGCATGTCAAGCAAAGTGCTGAACTTGCTCTAACCCGTTGCCTCCCACAATGTTATGTCACAGGGGAGAAGTCTCTGGTAAGCAGGCAACCATAGGTGCACTGAGGATGAAGCTACTCAGGCTAAAGATTTCCCAGGTACAGCAAGCATAGACTTCTCCTCCTTCTTGCTCTCTACAGCTCACTCACTCGTACTCAGATAAAAGGACCATGAAAGTCCTGAAACCCTTTCTGCAGAAGCTTACCTAAATGAGTGGAGGCAGACTCTTAGATGCTAGTGGGCTTCTAGCAACAGAATACCGAAGAAAGCTTTTTCTAAGCAATCAATCTCTTGCTCTAGCTCTTTCATTCTTGCCTTGGTGTGATTACAAACTAAAGATCAGAAATGTGGGAGCAAACAACTGTGCTTGTATTTGGATGATTTATGATCCTTGGTGTAACTGTCTCTCCCATCAGCTTTTCCTGTTTGAGATGATTTTTTTCAAGAAATCCCTGCTTGTTTCACCAGTAGGAGACACCATAAATCTGCTGGCAGAATGATGAAACAGAGATGGCTTTGGCTGGGGGCTAAATGAAAATAATGTGACCAATGAGCAGGAAAAAAAATTCAAATATGCTTGATATTTTTTTTTAAATGAAGAGAGAGGTATTAATAAGAACAAATATGCACACTAAACAATTTCTGAAGCCAATTCTTATTTATTAGCATTTTTTTTGAGAGCTTTATGTACCAGTTATAACTTCACAGACCTTGTTTTTAGGCCTTTTTTTTAGTCCTCATTTAAAGATGTATTTTCCATTGAAGAGTGAAAGGGAAGAGTAGAGGAATAGGGAGAGAGAAGAGAAACACTGATGTGAGAGACACCTCAACTTGGCCTCCCACATGCACCCCCAACCAAAGATGGTGAGAAAACCCACAACTGAGGTATATGTGGTTGACAGGAATGGAACCCACCATCTTTTGGTCTGCAAGCCATCGCTCTAACCACTGAACAAAATTAGCCAGAGCTAGGCCTTCCTTCTTAATGCATGATATTATTTCACAACCCAGGATCCACAATCATATTCATAAATTTGGTAACAAAGCCTAAGCAGACCTGAATTCACTGTTGATAAACTTTACCTGAACTGATGCAAATCCATTCATTACCTTTATTTATTCTACCCAGCATGGATAGTCACATATTTGACTGCAAACATGGTTCACTAAAGGATGCTGCCCCAGAACTCCCAGGGCTGTGGCAAAACCACTATAGGGCCCAATCTATCTATGCTAATATAAGTTTATGTGGTTGTTAAGCCCTCACGCCGCAATGCCCTCATGCCCATCACATCCATCATCAGGAGGCTGCGTGCACAGGTGGGCGCAGACTTGATGCTGTGTGCACGGAGGTGGGGCCTGGCAGCTAGCTCCACATGGCGTGGCCTGGGGTGCCGCAGTCTTTTTGCATCAAGGGTTCAGGAATTTGGAGAAGGGGCTGACACATAAATGGATACACTGGACAAGAAGTATAAATTTGGAAGGCATGGGGGAAAGCCAGGCGGAAACCAGCTCTCTAGTGGAGTGGCTTGCCGAATTTCTGGACCCATGGCTTTTTATTTACACATTTTGCCCTTTAGCAAAATAAACACACATATCAAAGGTCAGGTTTGATAAACAGGAAAAAATTATCAGGTTAGAGGAACTGCTTTTGGCCTTTCCTCTAGCAGCAGGTAATAATTTGCAGATTTTCAGCCCTGCTGAATATCGAAGCCCATCAGCCTTCTGGTGAACTTCTCGCATTTATTATGACCTGCTGGTCTTAGCTTCTAGCACTGGGGGTCCCGAGGCTTTACATGCCTGCAGGCAGGGACCCTACTCCAGCCTACCTCTTTGGGGCAATTCATCCAGGAGCCTACATCTTTGGGGCGATCTATCGTGGGGCTCCAGAACTGAGAGGGCACAGGCCAGGCTGGGGGGCCCCTTCCGCCTGACTGCAGGAATTTTGTGCACCAGGCCTCTAGTCGATAATACAAACATAATGTGCTAATTAGACCGGACAGCCGAATGACCTTCCAGACATCCTTCTGGACAACCTTCCAGACAAAGCCACAGCTGCGAGGTCTGAGGCGAGCCACCGAAGGTGAGTGCACAAATTTCATGCATCAGGCCTCTAGTTTTCAGATAAGGGTATGAGGACCTGCAGCCACAACAAGACTAACAACTCTGCTCCTCCCACATTACACCTGGGGAGCTAAGGCTAGGTCATACAGGTAGGGAGGTGTACAGATGCTGGGACTCCCTAAGCAAAACCTGAACATGCATAGCCAGTCTTGTGGCCGCTACTCTCCAGCAATGCCTCCAGGGCAATGCATGTGTTTGAAAAGGTTCCATCCTCAAACTATTCATCTTTCGAGATCACTGTGATTTCAGCTGTGGGCAGTTTAGCAAATAGGCTTGAGAGAAAATAAGGAACAGGGAAGGAGTCAAGAGATAAAAATGAAACTAGTGTGGAAGATGGGAAAAGGAACTGAGGAGGAGTGAGTACAAATAGGAACTGAGGAAGGCTCCAGGCCAGGAAATGTGGAAACCAGTTCAACTGCTAACACACAGAAACTTTCTTTTTGAGCTTTGTATCTCAGCTTCAGTACACCTGTTATGAAGAAGAGGCAGGCAGTATGCATCCTCAGGGCAAACATGCAGTAACATGATAGCAGTAATCCTTCTGAGTATCTGATGTGTTGCAGGCACTCAACTGAGAGCCATCTCATTTTGCCTTCTTCACCATGGCAAAGTAGATATTCATATCCCCATTGCAAATGAGGAAACTGAGGTCCAACTGTAGCTGGAGAAATCACTGGGTCAAATTTTTCCGACTTTAGTGGTAGTGGGTGGCTCTTGCAGTATCTTTAGAAAAAGACTTTTCTAAGACTCCCATGGGAGAATGAATGTATTTTATTGGTGTGTAATTATATTTTCTGGTCTGCAGGGTTCAATGTCCCTTAGCCTAGTCCTGAAAAGAGTGCAGACGGGGCTCCAGCAGAATCAAAGAGTAGGGCCAGTATCCAGAGTGTCCATTCCATGGTGGAGCAGGGCATGATTTAGTGTCAGGCTACATTTAGTACATCAGTACACTGTGTGAAGTCTACATGGCTGTGGGTCACAGGGTGAGTAGAGGGAGGTAAGAACACCATAAGCTGGGAATCTGAGGTGAGCAGCGAGAGAGAGGGGCTTCTTTGTTCAGGAGCTTAAAAATTAAATATTCCTGTACTTGCGGTGGCATGCCTATTTCTGGCTACTGACTTATTCCCTGGTGTGACTGACTAACAGATAAGCAACATCCCACGTCATGCAGACCTCACTGGGCATGGGTCCATTGTCTAGTGCCTTCCCACAGTGATCTTTAGGTAATAAACTTGGAGACTATTAACTGCAATTCCCTGGCAAAGCTGTATAAATGGCATGTCTCTATTACCTAATCTTCCTTTTACTCCTTCCCTGTTAATAACCAGGTTATTATAATGGTTATCACAAAGAAGTTAAATGTGTCCAACCAAGGTTAATCAGTAACTTCAAAACTGAGGTGCAAAAACATAAACATTGTATATAATCAATGTGATATATACTAACCTCTATCTAAAGCAACTGCAAGACAGGTCCACCAGTCACTCTGACATGTACTGATACCAGGGGGCAGACACTCAACGCAGGAGCTGCCCCCTGGTGGTGAGTGCGCTCCCACAGGGGGAGTGCTGCTCTGCTGACTGACCTGTTCCTGGAGGCCCACCAGCCAGCAGCAGTAGCCACTCACTCCCTCAGTAGTCCTGCAGGTCCAATCTCTAGAGAACAGGCCAGGCACCAACAGACCAGTACCACTAGCACAGGGCCACTAGCCTCCTGAAAGTTGGCCTCAGGCACCGCAGCTGCTTCCCCTCCCTAGATACTCTGCAAGGAAGAAATCTTGACAATCCCTGCGAACATCAGGGACAGATCTGGATCCTGGGCAGGCAAGGGCATCCCACCACCTGCCCAAAGGGCAGATTGCGTTCTCCCCCCACCGACCCCTCCATCCCATACCCTTTGGGACAGGCGCCAGATGCAGGCAAGTGCCACTGCAGCAGACGAGCTTCTCCTGATCAGGACTGACTGGGCGTGAGCCTGTGGCAGGTGCAGCAGGATCAGGATGAGCGAGAGTGGTAGGCAGTAGCAGCAGGTGGCGCTGGACTGCCAGTTTCAGCACAATCCCCACAGGCCACACTGAGGGACCCCACCCATGTACAAATTCATGCACCAGGCCTCTAGTGTGACATAAGTCACCCTGCTTCTCACATATTTTACTCATCTCTCAAGGAACACGTAAAAACCCTGAAGGGTCAGATTGATCTTATTATCAAGGTAACAAATATAAAAGAAAAACCAAGGTCCATGAATTTGGGAACCTCTGTGCCATTACACCTTTCTTATTTGGGGTACAAGGCTCTTCCAAGCCAAAGGAACCTATAAAAGCAAGTCACGTTAGCTGATGACTGACTGGTTGGTATTCCTGAAATGGACAGAGTTTTTACTTCTAAGATGACATATTTCTATGGCTTTTCCCCTACTATGAGAATTACTGAAACTTCAGTAGTGATCATTACATTTCCATATATACTGGAAGTTTTACACATACACATTTGTAAGTTAAAAATCTCTCTAACCTGTCTCAATCTGCTTCAGTTGCAATTTTAAATCAGCCACCTGCATAGTTAACCTCCTTACAGAAGCATCATAATTTAATATCCGGGCCTTCAGCTTTGCAGAATGCTCAGTCTGAAAAGATTTAAAGAAGGGAAGAAATCAATGTAAAAGAAATCCCAGTTCACTTCAAAAGGAACAAGTCTTTTATAGGGCTTATTCTCTTTTCCACTTTGCCCATTCTGAGCAGCTTCATGCCTGTGGTCCACAGGTCCCTAGAAAACAATAGAGCACACAAACAAGTTTGCCACCTCCATTTGCACTCATCTCTAAGAACAGTTCTATAAGGTATGAGGCAGACACCAGAGTGTCAACAATTCTAAGTCACAGGGCAAGAATCAAGAGACATTACTAGAGGGCACAACCGAGACTGGGACAATTTCTGTTTATGAGTGCGCTTTCCTTGGGATTTTATTACTGTTATAAATATAGTTATATCATCACCCAAGAATTTCTCAGGTGAGAAGGTTACCTTAGAATAGTGGGGGGATAATTTTTGATGTTAAAACCAATCTGATTTACACTGGTGTGACACACACCAAGCTTACATGTGTACACAGTGGATCAGACTAACACCCGACCAAATAAAGATCAGTACTCACTTCACTTTGCAGCTGTCTCTGCAGAGCCTCCTTGTGAGTTTCAAACTTCTTATGCCCTAACACGAAAGCAGCTCCTGCTTCCTTCAACTGTTTCTGCAAATTTACCAGTTCAGGAGGTGGTTGAGCTATAACTAAGAAGGTAAAAAAGCCTGGTGATTATCAACAGTAAGTTTTCCCATCTCACTTAGCAAAAGCAGCTAAAGATATTTTAAATTGTTCTTTCTTTTCTTTGTACACATGTAGTTAATACCATATTAATTCTATGGAATGGACTAAGAGCACAAATTTCAGAAGAGTTTAATGCATGCAGAGGCAAACTTCACTACTCTTTTCTAATGCAAATGAAAGAAATTCTTTCAAATCCTTTAACTAACCTGAAAGCCCACCTCTTTCCTCTATCACACACAGGAGGCATAAAAGGAGTTCTCCATCAAAACCTGTTAAGTACCCCTAGGTCTAATCTGATCTGTGCACCAGTCAGCAACACTCAGGGTTCAAGCAGACATCAGATGGAGTTCCACCATTTCAGTCACTGAAGAACCACTAAAGGGTGATTCATGTAGGTTAGCCACTAAGGGTGGTATAGTTCTCTGGGCTAGTAATGGGGCCATGCTGTTAACTCCGTGGGCCCAAAGTAGGAGTGGGGAAACTTTCTTCTGCCAAGGGCCATTGGGATATTTATTTTTAGTTAGTTATTTATTTTTAAATATATTTTATTGATTTTTTACAGAGGGGAAGGGAGAGAGATAGAGAGCCAGAAACATCGATGAGAGAGAAACATCGATCAGCTGCCTCCTGCACATCCCCCATTGGGGATGTGCCCGCAACCCAGGCACATGCCCTTGACCGGAATCGAACCTGGGACCCTTCAGTCTGCAGGCCGACGCTCCATCCACTGAGCCAAACCGGTTTTGACATGGATATTTATAACATCATTTGCAGGTCATACAAAATTATCAACTTAATTAGCCTCCTATATTTGGTCAAACATTTAATTAACTCACCCCTAATGCCTTGGCAGGGCCAGATCAAAAGATTTTATGGGTCTTCTATAGCCTGTGGGCAGGACAGTCTCCACACTTGGCCTAAACCATCAGGGAGGGAAGAATTCCCAGAATTGGGAGAGAAAGATCTGGCACAGGCACAGAGCAATGGTGAGAGGTCATCCTGTAAGCACTGGATCTTGCCTTGCTGAGAGGCACAGGGCCAGCCCACAGCCAATATATACAGTGGGGGTGAGGATGCAATGGTGGAGAGGGAATAATAACCTCAACCTCACTCTCATTCCTCCTTCTCAATGGCCAAATCTGAGCAGCAGAAAGTGAGGGGAGATTTGTACAACCCAGAAGGCAGATTTGTAGTTTAAAGATACTTCTTAGTGACACTAATAATATACTATAGTAATAGCAAGCAAAAAAGGAAGTAACTTCAAATTGAGAATCTTAATTTTATAAAAATTTTCCTGATTGAAGCCTTCCTTACAGATACAAAGCATAGTGTCATAATATTAAGCTAATATGAATTACAAAGACATGCAAATCAGGAAAAAGACATACGGTTAAAAAGATGCAAGTTTTCATTTCTGCTCTCTTCCAGTTGTTGTTTAAGTAATTTATTTTGAGCCTGAAGCTCTAATTTCTCTTCTTTTAGAAGCAAATAGCCACTCATCTCTTTCATCTCTTCATTCAGCAGGTGGTTTTGCTTGGTTATTGCCAAGAACTGGGCCTTGAGAGATTCGAGTTCAAGCTGGAATTGAAAAAAAAACTTGCATTTGAACAGTTACTGCAGTACTTCTTATGCAAAAACTGGCAGGCTGCTATAAACTGGGTGTCATAGTAAGTAAGGTCACTGGACAGAGGACTCATTCTCTGCAGTAAGAAGAACCTGATTCCAACATGGAAGCTCATCTTTGCCCTAGAAGGGGCGGGGGAAGTTCATCCAACCTTATACTTATGCAGAAGAACCCTGGCCTACAAAGCAAGTGCTTCAGATTAAGTTTGTTGCCCATTTTCCAGATACAACTAAGGTCCCAATAGCAATCACAGACTGCAGCAATGTTTATAAAAATGAAAAGCTGAGCTATCACAAACATGCTGTGGTGCTTTCCTTTTTTTATACATTTCATGTTTACATACAAAAGTCTACAATGTTCTCAAATAAATAGATCATTACAGCTGCAAAAATACATTTTATGTGCAGGATATATCCAGGTACATCAAGTTCCAGCTCTGTCCTTCAGAGAGCACACGTGATGAACAGCAAGA
>NC_138094.1:8106930-8546930 GCF_964212035.1 Myotis nattereri
AGCTCATCAACATTTTTATTCATGTTTCACATACCTCATATAAAAGAAAGAAAGAAAGAAACACCAATAAACTTGCTGAATCATTGGTTTGTAGCCTTTTTCTGGGTCAGAGACCCCTTGGTGAATCTATTTAATACCATAGACATTTCTCTTATGTAATTTCCAAATGGAAATTTTTCTACATCAAACGTAGGTACAAGATCGTCTTATCAAATTAATAATAGAGATTATTATTTTACACAGTACAGGGTTGCACATTCCTATACTCAAAACTAGTATTTCAAATCCAATTCTAAATAATGAAGTGTGTGTCCTTGAAGTTTATGTAGTTAGACTAACTTTTATTTCAGTGGGAATTTTCCAAGGTGAACTGATGTCCTTTATTCAGACGAAAGAAGGGTACTTTCAGAGCAAATTCTTAGTAGTTCAATAAGTATGAATCTTCACTTTAAACCTACATGCTTCCTGTTCCCAAAGTGTAACATTCTAACATGAGATCAATAGAACTGAGTTCTTCAGAGAACAGTTGAAGTGACTAGAGGCAAACAGTAATGCTAAAATAGACTGAATTTAGCTTGAGGTTTAAATCCTATCCGTGTAAGGTCATTAGGAGTGTTTCACACATTATATATTGCATTCATTATTATAAGTGCTATACCTCTTTAGCAATTACAAATCATATTGATCATCAGTATACATTCTCAATCTAATGAATGGTATCATTTCTTTTGCTTTGAATGATATGAATGAAATTGAGGTGTATCTCTTCATTCAATGTTACTGTTTTCACATAAATAATGGTTTCATGCTCATACCTATTTTTAATTTTTTAAAAACATTTGAGTTACCGACAGTTTATGCACTCTTTATTGAATTTATAGGAGTTAATATATCACATAGGCTTCAGGTACACAAGTCTATGATACCTCATTTGCATATTGCATTATGTTTTTACCTAAGTCAGATCTCCTACCATCCCTAGATTTTGAAACATTACCTGTTTTCCACCTGAGGGTCCTTTTGCTTCTCTTACTTCCTCCTCTTCCACTTCCAGACTTCTCACATCACCTCTATTTCTTTATGGAAGTGGTGCCCTCTGCCCACCCCCACTTTGAAAAGATCGTTTCTTGGTGTAGTCTACTTTAATTGTTTTTCCACCCACAGAATAAAATGAGTACACATAATATCAACACTACATAACATTTAACCTGAACAAATGAGCAACTGTTTGAAACTAATTATTATTGCAACCAAAATCAAGACCTACCTCAAATTCTTCTCCCAGACCAAGAATTTCTTTCAAAAATGATAGAGTCTTTCTCATGGTAAGTTTATGAAACACTTCATTATTAACAATATTCCATTGTAGTGTTCAACACAGAACCATATATGTTGGTTATTAAAAGTCCTCCAAAGACCTCTAGTAATAAGAACTAAAATGTCTCACATTCCAGGGGAAAACACATACATTTCATTCTTGTTTTTTAATAGGCTTATTCTTGGTTATCTGGAGAGAGGGATAGAGAGATGGAAACATAGATGAAAGAGAAATATTTTGATCAGCGGCTTCCTTAAATGTCTCATACTGGCAAACCAGCCTGCAACCTGGGCATGGGTCCTGACCATGTATAGATGATGAGACATGTTGGTTCACGATTCTATCCTCTACCATTGAGTAATACTGACTGTGCACTGTGGATTACTTTTTAGGATGTATCTGTTACTTCATTTATGTTTTGACACATCTATTTCATTTTTTCCAGTGCACCCGGCTTAAATAACCTATATTTTAAAACAAACAATCATTCATTAAAAATGATTAGGTACTTTATTGCTCCTCTACCACTTCTCAGATTTCTTACTTTTACTATTTCTTCAGTTAAAATGACAGAAAACAATGTCGAGTATGAATGCAACTCTGTATACATAGTTCTGATTTGTTTCTCCATTCTATTTTTAATCGGCTCCTTGCACAATCTTTAGTATTTTTTGGTTAGTACACTGTTTGATGTTAAATATGGTTCTAAGAAAACAAGCCATCTTGAAGGGGAGATTTGCTATGACTAGGAACTCAGCCTCACCTCCACCCAGATGGGCCTCACATATCACCTGAGAGCCACACTGGCCAAAGACCTTTTTAAGGCAGCAGCAGATCCACGGGCACCGGGACTCCAACCCCCCACCACTGCCACTGCCTCCTGTGAGTCTTAGAGTGTACAATTGAATTGCCGATGCACTCTGTGGCCATTGGCCCATCGCACTCAAGCACCTGGATTCTGCAATGATAGCTAAAATGGGGAGACAAACAAACAACCCCCAAAGGACAGAAAAGGAGGAATTGCCAGAAGAGGAACTCAATTAAATGGAGACATACAATATGTTCGAAAAGGAATTCAGAATAAGGGTCATAAAGTTCATACACCAGATGCATGGGAAATCCACAACTTACATAAGAATCAAGGAAAAATGAAAAAAATTGATAATAGCTGCAAAAAAAAAATATGATGGAAGGTTTCAATAGTAGACTAGAAGTAGCAAAGGATTGAACCAGTGATTTAGGAGACACGGCAGAGTAACACACCTGGAACAACACAATCTGAACAGCAATTGGAGAGAAAAAATAGAAAGCAGGTGGATATCCTAACGGAGATTGGGGACAACATGAAACAAAGTAACATGTGTATAATAAGGGTGTCAGAAGGACAAGATGAGGAACAAGGATTAGGGAACCTATTAGAAGAAATAATCACAAAAACTTTCTGATCTTGGGAAGAAAAAGTCACACAAGCACAGACAGTCCCAAACAAGATGAACCCAATAAGACCTATACCAAGACACATTGTAATTATAATGGCAAACAGTAACAACACAAACAGAATCTTAAAGGCTGTAAGAGAGAGACAGAGAGTCACCTACAAAGGCTCTCCTGTTAGGTTATCAAATGATTTTTAACAGAAACACATCAGACCAGAGGGAATGAAAGGAAATACACAAAGTGATGCAAAACAAGGGACCAAATCCAAGAATACTTATCCAGCAAGGCAATCATTCAAAACTATAGGGGAATTCAGTGTCCTCACAGAAAAAAAAAAAAATCTAAGGGAGTGTTTCACTACTAAACCATCAATGCAAGAAATGCTAAAGGGACTGTTGTAAAAAGAAGGAATAGAAGAGACAGAAGAAACACAGGCATAAAGAAAAAAGTTGCAAAATATCAGTACCTATCAAAATAACCTTAAACCTAAACAGACTAAACACTCCATTCAAAAGATATATAATGGCCAAAATTATAATAAAAAAAAGACCCATATGTATGCTGTCTATGAGAGACCCACCTCAGAATAAGGGCCTCACATGGACTGAAAGTGGAAGGAGAGAAAATAATTTTCAGGAAAGGAGGGGGAAAATCTAGGGGAGCCATAATTATATTTGAAAAAATAAATCTCAAGAAGCCAAGATGGCGATGGAATAGGCAGACGCGTCCCAGGGCTTGTCTGGGAGCAAATGGAGTGAGCAGCTGAAACTAATAACACCCACCCGGAAGTGGCAATGTACACTCAGGTGGTCAGACAGTTTGCAGCCAGGAAGGGCAGAGTTCCTCTGGTAAGGTAAAAACCATGGATCGGGGCAGGAAACTTTGCCACACCTCTGAGCCCAGAAAGGATATAAGCACCCCTATGTTCATAGCATCACAATTCACCATAGCTAAGATCTGGAAACAGCCTAAGTGCCCATCAGCAGATGAATGGATTAGAAAACGGTGGTACATCTACACGATGGAATGCTATGCTGTTGTAAAAAAGATGGAATTCTTGCCATTTGCAGCAGCATGGATGGAACTGGAGGGCATTATGCTAAGTGAACTAAGCCAGTCAATGAAGGAAAAATATCACATGGTCTCACTCATTTATGGATAATAAAGACCATTATAAACTTATGAATAAAAATAGATAGAGGCATAGCAGCTTTGAACAGACTGTCAAACTACAGCAGGAAGGCCGGGGAGGGTTTGGGGGCAGTCGGGGAGGGTAAGAGATCACCCGAAAGACTTGTATGCATGCATATAAGCATAACCAATTGACATAAGACACTGGGGGGTAGGGGAGGCCAGGGGATTGTCAGGGCGGGGAAGAAAAAGGAGACATATGTAATACCCTTTGTAATACTTTAAGGAATAAAGCAATTTAGAAAAGAAAGAAAAAAGAAATCTCAAAGTAAAGGTCATAAAAAAGAGATAAGACCAATTGCTATGATGTGCTCTGACAACCAGGGGGTAAACTCTCAATGCAAGAGCTGCCCTTGATGGTCAGTGAACTCCCACAAGGGCAGCACCACTCAGCTGGATCCTCTGCTGACAACTGGCAAGTGGAGCAGCAGTGGCAGGAATCTTTCCCACCTCCACAGAGGTGCTAAGAATGTTTGGCAACTGGGATTAAGCCTAAGCCATCATTCTGACATCCCCTGAGGTCTCCCAGACTTCCAGAGGGTGAGGGACTCTGCCAAGTGTACAAAGTTCGTTCACTGGGCCTCTAATATTACTAATAAGCTACAATAAGATATAACAGAATTCAAATACTTGGAGGCTAAATAGTCTTTTATTAAATAAATGGAGGCCCCGGATATGAATTCCTGCAAGGAAGCAGTCTGGTCGGCATCCCGAGATGGGGGCACATGGGGCCAGGCCTGCAGCGGTTAGTGGCCATTGGTGGTTAACCAGAAGGCCATGCCTCCAATCTGGGCGTAGGCGCATATAGGGGGTGTGGCTGACCAGGGGAAAGGCTGTGAGTGGTTTGCTTATCAGTCATGCCCTGAATGGGTCATTGGGGGCAGATGGGAGGCAAGGCTGGTCAGGGATATGGCCGATTAGGGCCCAGATAAGGTTGGTTGGCTTCTGCAATGCAAGTCTTAGCCACCCCCCATTCTGGTCATTCTGCCATTCGGGTCACAGGGCTTTTATGTACAAAGATAGATTATTGGACTACCGAAGAGATTAAAGAAGAAATTAAAATCATCCTGGAAATAAATGACAATTAAAAATAAAAATCCAAAACCTATTGGACACACTGAAAATAGTCCTTAGAGGGAACTTCATAGCATTACAGGCCTAACTCAAAGAACAAGAAAAACAGTTAACAAATTATCTAACCCGCACAACTTAAAAAGTTAGAGAGAGCAACAAGCAAAGCCCAAACTGAGCAGCAGGAAGAAAATAATGAAGATAACAGCAGAAATAAATGGCATAGAGTCCAAAAACCGCACAAAAGATTAATAAAGACATGAGCTATTTCTTTGAAAGAATAAGCCACATTGATTAACCTCTAGCTAGGCTCACCAACAGGACTCCAGTAAACAAAATAATACATTCTGAATATTTTAACAATACAATATGTAAAAGTTAAACATTTAAGTATATTGTAATTTAAATCAGCACTTATGAAACAACTTTGAATAATTCAAACCTTGCCTCCAATCCTGAAACTTCATAATGGTACCTACAATTCTTGATGCTTCCCCCAAACCTACCATTTGCTTTTAGTCATTCTTAAATAACAGAAGCCAAATCCTTTACAATAAAATGTTGTCTGTACCTTATCATTTTTAATTTCAGTGTCTAATTCTTCTGTCATAGGGGCTTCCTCCCTGATCATTGCCAATAAGTCTGGGTGGTGGACAAACAGCTTTGGGTCAAGCAACCTGCACCCTGGGAGCTGGGCATGGACCAGATAGAAAGAGCAGACTGGCCTGGCCTCTCCTTCCCTTAAGGCCACTCCTTCCACTTTAACGGCAGAAAGGGGCACAGCACCACTCTGTTTCCTGACAGACCCTGATGCCCACCAGACTGTGTTGTGCTGAGGGCTTGACAGGCTACACATCACACATTCCTGCTTCTGACTGAGGAACTGGACATAGAGATGGCCTGTAAGGCAGTATTAGTTAGTCCCAGAACAGCCCGTGCAACATAGCCCTGTTTGTGGGCATCAGCCCCTGGTGTATGCGTGCCTCTGCCTTGGAGCTCTGCCCCTGGACACCCTGGTAATGCTTCTATGGTTCCTGTACAAGACAGAGGGTGTCTCCAGGATCCTGGGCCAGACCGGGGCGCACTGCCCCTAGCTTGTCCTCAATGTTCTTTTCTATGGGAACCATCCCCGCTTACACCGTTCTCCTGCACTGTCCCATGCTCCTTGTGATCCTGCTCCTCTACCCTCAAGGATACAGCTGTGAGCCAGAACCCAGGGATGCGCCGGATATTGAGGCTTCTCTGTTTGAAATAGGGCTTGAGCCTCTGCCGAGTCCTGCACCTGAGCCAAGAGAAGGCCCTGCTGGCTTGCTCATTCACGGGCTCCATCTCCAATTGGACGGCCAGGAGCACCTCCAGAGGGGACCAGGTGACTTGGCCCCGGGCCCTGACTGGGCCTGCTCCTGATGCACTGGCTCCTCTTCTTCTGGCTTTGCTTTGGCCTTGGACTGAGGCTCCACCTCTCCCACCTGTTCCACTGCCTTCATGGTGCACTTCCCCTCCCCCTGCAGGAAAAACTGCTGCCCTGCAATAAATTGCTCCTCCATCCGCCCCTCCTCCTGGTGGTCACTCCCTTGCAGGTCACCTGGAGCCTGTGCCTCCAGCCTCAGCTCTTTACTCACCACCTCCTCCTGCCTCCCCACCTGCAGATGTGGGAAAACCTCCTCCCCTGCCCACATTGCCTGCCATGGCACCACCTGCAGCAGGCCCTCTGACCACGGGACAAACTGAGCCTGTGCCTGCAACTCCTCCCCCAGGCCCTTCTTGTCTTCCCTTTGCTCCTCACTCTGGGTTCCCTGCTGCACCTCACTCTCCTCTCTCTGCACACAGTGCTCTGCAGCCACCCTGTCCTCCCCTGCCCCCCACTCAAGATCTAGCCAAACTTCTTGCCTGCATCCAACCTCAGCTCCAGGATCACAGCCTCCCTCACCTGCATGAAATCCTCCCTCTCCAGCCCTATAGCTTTCCTCCAAACCTCCTGTGTCCTTGTGTCCTGGGTATCACCACTTCCCTGCACCGAGGTGAAGCTAAAAGCCTTCTGGGCCATCCTGCTTGCCCTGTCCTTCCTGGTGCAAAGGCCCTGGGGTGCACTGTGAGTCCTCAGGCGCCCTGCAGCTGTAGACCCCCAAGTGGAACTGAGAGGAAGCGCGCTGCCCCCAGGAGCCCCTCAGTCTCCCAACACAGCCTGACTCTGGATGCCCCCTGGCTCTGAGACTGGTGCTATGAAGGAGCAAGTGGTGCAGAGCCTGCTGATTCCAGGTAAAGCGCTCGCTCACTGGTGCATGCATCCAGGCCCTGGTGTGCTGAGTGGGTGCACACTGGGCCCATGCACAGGCGCTGGTAATGTGAGCATGTGGTACAGAAGGCACCTGGCCAGGCCCAGCCTGCAGTCTCTGGATGGGCTCCTGAAAAGTCCCCTCCAATCAAGGGCAGGGCAGTGGGCGTCACCCTGCGCAACTCCACCCCCCAGTCTCAGCACTGGTGTATGAACCTGGCCCCTGCAGCCCAAGGTTCCTGAGGAAGCCCACCCACTTTCACACATGAAAATCCTCCCCCAAAAAAGCTGAGTGTGAAAGCTGGAATGGAGAAAGGCATGCCAGTCCCCCACTTTAACAAAAGGCAAGTTTTGTTCATGTGATTGCCTCCTTTGGGAATGGGTTTCCAGTTTCATTCTTGCTTGACAGGAAAATAAACTTTGTTGTGTTGAGGTTCCCCCCTCTAGAATGTTCTGATTGGCTTATGCGGTTGTCTGTGTACAAGGAAGGCTTTGGTCTACTGGCAGAGTTTTGACCTTTTCCCTTTCCCAAGTGCAACCCATGCAGGGTGCTGCAGTGCGCACCTGCCTCCATACACCCCAGGCCTTAGCACCCTCCCTGGCGTGTAACTCCTCTCCTCTGCCCCACACCCCTGCTCACTTCATTGCAATCCTGCCCCACACAGGGAGGGTGGCTCTACCTGTAAACTTTCACGTTCACAGGACAGGCCAATGGCTTCTGTTGAGCAGTGCCTCCATCTTGAAAAGGCCAGCTGTCTTCTGTCTGACCATGGCATGTCTATGTGAGTGACCACCCAAGCCAAGGGAGTTGAGAACCTAAGGGTCAGGATCTAAAGCCTGCCCCCTGCACTCCTGTAGTGTACAAGGTCCCTGTCCCCTGGCCAAATTATAATACTTGTCATCAGAAGTCAGCCATTCTTCCTTCCTCCTCCCAGACAACACCCTGAAAGAAGAGGCCGGCTGTCTCCTCTTCTGTAGCCCTGCCTCTTTCCAGGCAGGCTGAAATGCTGGAGATGCTGCTCCCACAGCCCCTTGTGAGGTCTTTGCCCAATACTTTTACATTTCCCTGCTACCAACAACGCAGAGTCAGCAACACCTTGCAAGCTTCTTTATGGTTCTTTCAGTGACACTCATGTTAGGTGGCATATGCTCTCTGACTCTTCCGCAGGCGATCCTTTTCTCCTCTTTTCCTCCTGTGTAAAGGGAATGGACAGAATCCCTCAGCCAACCTTGGTGTGTGCCCACACACTGCATCGTTTCTGTCCTTCGGGGCCATATTTGATGTTCTGCTCCCTCTCCTCTGAATCTGGAGTGTCCCCTTCTATACACACACACCCACACTCACAGACACTGGCATGTGCCTGAAGGTGTGTGGGGCCCCTCTGAAGCACATGTCCACAGTCAGTACACCGTGCCTTTTCCTGGCCTGTTTAACTTTCCTACCCCAGGACTTCAATAGTCTCGTCCAGATCCTGCTGCCATTGCCAACATTGTGGGCTCAGCTCAGCGGAACTGAGCGGTGGGTATAAAAACAAAGAAACGTGAATTAGAGGCACTGAAAACGGGTAAGGCATGGGAAGGTAGGACTCCACTGGAGTGGCAAGAGGCCTAAGTGGGTGGTGAAAGCACCTACAACAGGATTGCAGAAACATGATGAAGAACCATGTTTGTTGCCCAGGGCCCGAGGCCAGTCATCCTGAAAGCCATGGTGCTTACAGCGCCCCCATCTGCTTACATTCTGTGGGCACCAGGACTCCCAGTTTCCCTTTGCTGCTCTCACACACATTCCTGGCGCACTAGGGTACCTCCAATTTACCCAGGCCTGGTTTTCCACATCCACTTTTCTAAGGAGATTCACAGGGGCAACTACTCACCTTTTAATGCCCAGCAGGGGGGCTCCTCCTCTCCAACAGGTCCCCTCGGCAGCTCCCTCCTCTGGGTCCTGAGTCTGCGGGGTAGTACTGCAAAGGATTGGGCCACAGGTCCTCGCTGATGATCTGGGAAGGAACACAGGGAAGAGGGGGACCAGACCAGTCTGCTACTCTGCTTTTCAAGCACGTGGGGCTTCCACCATTACATTTTCTGACAGTGGCCAGAGCAGTATCAATCACCTCAGCAATCTTGCCTGACCCGGGCAGGGTATGTTCAGACAACCAGTTGAAGAAGCTGACGCTCCTTGTATCTTGCCAGCGGCTGGGGGCTCCACGTTCATAATCCCAGAACCAGAGGATTGGAGTGGAACTAGAGGCCCTGTACCCTGCCAGAAGGCTGGATTCCCATCGGTCCAATGTCCACACCCACCCACCATTTTCCTGCTCTTCCAAAGGCCCATCCTGGGAACTGTCACTCACCTGCAAGGCTGACATCATATTGCTTAATGATCAGGTCATTCAGGAAGTAGGGGTTGCTCCAGAAGAAAAACATCAACCTGCAGCGGTATTTGGGAAGGCTCACTTCCTTCACCTGCCAAGAGATGCAAATAGTAAAGTGTCTTGTCTGCCAGCTTCTGGAGTGAGCCTGCCTGCAGGAATCACCCACCTCCCCTCCCTTTCTTTCTGCTCGGACACGTCCCACTGGGTGCCAAAGCCCTCATCCCACGCTCCACTCTGCCTCCCAGTCTGACCTCCACATTGATCAAGTAGTTCAGCAGGTCTTCATCTTCCTCAGTGATGATGGCTGATATCTCCGGGTGGTTCCGGATCTGCTTTTGGTCAAGGAGCTCTCAGAGGCTGTGAAACGAAATGGGCAGCTAAAAGCCACGGAGCCATCCTGGGGGCATACGAGAGTTGGCCGTGGATGGCAGACATTGCCCCTGTTCCAACCTCCTCACCGCCTACCTTTCTTCACACATGCTCACAACAATGGTACCTGTGGGTTCATGTTCACCTGAGCATGAACCTGCCCTAACAATCGGAGGGTTCATTTCCAGACATGTTCTGAGACCTCCCTGTCCTCTGTGTGCCTGTGCAGATGACGCAGTGTTTAGGGCAGCGGTTCTCAACCTGTGGGTCGCGAACAATGAAAATACATCCTGTCTATCAGATATTTACATTATGATTCATAACAGTAGCAACATTACAGTGATGAAGTAGCAACGAAAATAAATTTATGGTTGGGGGTCACCACAACATGAGGAACTGCATTAAAGGGTCGTGGCATTAGGAAGGTTGAGAACCACTGGCTTAGGGTGTCTGCATGGACTCTGGCCTTGTCCCTTGGGATCGCCTACACGAAATGTATGGTCTCCAGAAACAGTGGCAGCACACAACTTCTAGAGGTCCATGTGGGTCACAAAGGCTTCATTCCGGGTTGGAAATAAGCCTTTTATTGCACACGAGTTGCAATAAACGGGTGTGTGTGTTTGTGTGTGTGTATACCTCTGGTCCTTTGTGTATACCTGTGTGTGTGTCTGTGGAAGAGGGAGGAAGCCTGCCTGGAATTCCTATGGGCATCTGATGTGTTGAGAGTGGACACTGGAAGCATTCGCCTTAAACCTGGCTAAAACGAGCTGAGTGTTTACACTGAGCTTTTTGGTCAAAAAGGGAGAAACACAAAACACTACCTCCAAGGATCTTTCCACTGCCCAGAAAAGGTGCCCTTCCACTATCTCATTGTGGTGTGGTATGTTGTGCCCATACTTCCTGACCTGACACCTAGAAGCCGGCCATCGCTTTGCCCAGTGCTGTGCCACTGGGGAGGGGAGGCCCTTTCCTCTGTCCTCCTCCCTTTCACCTTCTCCTGGATCCTCCTCCACTTACTTCCTGTGGTCTTTGTCAGCAGTGAAGCTGGAAGGGCTCAGGCAAGGATACAGCTTGGGCCCAGAAGTTGGGGATGCACTGGATGATGGCCCTTCTGCACTCAAGAATGGGCTTTCTATGCCAAGAGGTCTTGCGCTTCACCTGAACGTAGGCCCTGCTGGCTCGGGCGCTCTCAGTGCTCAGCTGGACCTGAAGGGCCGCCAGCACCTCCAGTGTGGGCCAGGTGCTTGTCCCACTGGGCCCTGGCTCTGCTCACTGCTCCTCAGGCTTCGCCTCTGCTTCTACCTGGGACACCGCCTCCTCTGCTGCACTCATTTTGTCCCCAGCCTCAGCTTCCACCACCTGGGAGAGAAGGTCCACGTCCAGTAGCTGCCCCGCCCCAGCAGCACCTGGGCCCTCGCCTCCTAGGGCCTTGGTTTCTGCACAGCCTCACGCTTAACATGGAGGTCACCTCGCCACCCATCCTGCCCTGGCCTGCGTGGTCCCTCCCACGCCCCACCCTGCACCTGTACACACAAGCTCCTGTGTTCACCTGAAGGGCCCTTGCGGGTACACTTCTGACACAAAGTGCTGGCGAGATCTGCAGTGTACTGACCCAGCAGGACCCGCCCCCCTCCCCCGAACCCCCCACCTCCAGATGGCACTGGTCCTGAACTGTGCAGCTGCCAACAAGCAGGTGGCAGTGTTTGGAGCTCACTGCATGTCCCCAGGTCCCTTATCTGGATCCTTCAGGCATAGTCTTGGTTTCACAGGGTAATTCTCCTACCGAGGGGGTTTGGGGCCATCTCATGGAAAGGAGGATGCACTAGCTATGCTGGGTGCGCTGGCCATGCACAAGATGCTCTTTGCACATGAACTTCAATCAGTGAGGGAGACTGCACTTGACCCCATTCTGCTCCGCCCCTCCCTTCTCCAGAACCACTGCTGGCCACCAATCTCCATGCAAACTCCTCCTTGCCCCCCCTTCTGAAGTATATATAATCCTCTGGCCTTTTCCTGGCTGTCACCACCTGCTTTTCGCATTGATGCAAGCGCCAGAGTTTGCACATGGAGAATTTGCTTTCTGTGTCACTTACAGACTGGTACACATTTGCCCCTGGTAGAATGGACAGTCACAGTCCTGGCTGGTGTCTCCATGAGCTGGAGCCTGATCCCAAACACCAGAGGTTGCTAGTCTGGCAGGTAAGGGAATTCACCTCGGTTTTGTGTTGGATTCCAGGTCAGGGTGATTAAGGGAAGAAAGGGATCTCTTTTCTTCTTCTTCTTCTCCTTCTTCTTCTTCTTCTTCTTCTTCTTCTTCTTCTTCTTCTTCTTCTTCTTCTTCTTTTTCTTTCTTTCTCTCTCTCTCTCTCTCTCTCTCTCTCTCTCTCTCTCTCTCTCTCTCTCTCTCAGCAGTAAACATATCCTGGGGTGAGAAATAAAAATGTAATAATAAACAGGTTCATAGGACCTGGGCAAGAGAGTGTGGGAAACTGTTTATTGCCTTCACTATCTGATAAGCATAGACAGAGAACTCCCGGAAACCCCCGAAGGCTGGGTGCCTTTGAAGCCCTCCCAAAGGTGGGAGCTAGGCGCCACCTCTGTTTGTCCAGACAGTGGTAGCTGAAACTACTCCCCCATTTATTATTATGTAAATCCTTGCTGATGGGCTAGTCTGCCTGTTACTAGGGGGTCACCTGCCTAAGGGCTATGCTATGGGTGCATCCCAGATCAATAAAAGCTTGGTGAGGCCTGAGCAAAGAAGAAGTCCTTTGGGACTTGCCGCCTGGTCCCCCAATTTTGCAAAATTATCTCGTGTCTTTTTCTCTCATTTGCGGTGCGGCTCCTCTTTCAGATACCGAACCCTACTCCACGCAGGGCGTGGAAGGAAACACTCAACAAGAGAGGGCACCCCAACCTGGAAGGTCTCTGAGGTCCAAGCTGGAGCCAAGGGCAAGGCCTATGGCTATAGGGGACTGTAGCCTCTATTCTTGCAGATCCAAGGCTTAGGAGAACAAAGCCAAGAAAAGGGCTCATTCTCTGGGCCTGCAGGTGATTGCTTTGCTATCTGCATCTCATTTCTTTCATTCTCACTGTCTTTTCTTCTGAATATGTGGGTGCATATGCCCTTTCTGAGTGGTGTTTGTCATTTCTTGAGATATGTTCCTAGTAGTGGGATTCCTGATCAAATGGGAGCTCCGTTTTTTCAATTTTTTGAGGAAAATCCATAGTATTCTGCATAGTTGCTACACCAGTCTGCATTCCCACCAGTAATGCAAGAGGATTCCTTTTACACCCCATCCTCGCCAGCACTTGTTGTTTGTTGAATTGTTGATGATAGCCATTCAAAACAGTGTGAGATGGTATCTCATTGTCCTTTTGATTTGCATCTCTTGAATGATTAGTGATTTGGAGCATGTTTTCATATGTCTCTTGGCTTTCTGTATGTCCACTTTCGAAAAGTGTCTAAGTCCTATGCCCATTTTTTGATTGGAATATTAATCTTCCCTTTTGTTTAAATGAATGAGTTCAGTATGAATTTTGGAGAATAGGTCCTTATCGGATATAACATTGGCAAATATCTTCTCCCAGGCAGTGGACTTCCTTGTTTTGTTGTTGTTGTTGTTGTTGTTGTTGTTGTATTTTTTGACTGCTTCTTCTCTGCAGAAGCATTTTAATTTAACGTCGTCCCATTTATTTCTTTGCTCCTCAGTTTCCATTGCCCTAGGAGCTGTATCAGTAAAGATATTGCTGAGACAGATGCCTGCTATTTTGCTGCCTATGGATTCTTCTAAGATTTTCATGATTACCCACTTACCTTTAAGTCCTTTATCCACTTTCAGTTTATTTTTGTGTATGGTGTAAGTTGGTGGTCTAGATTCATTTTTTGTTTGCATGTATCTATGCTATTTGTCCAACATTAATTACTGAAGAGACAGTATGACTCCATTGTATGATTTTGCCTCCTTTGTCAAATATTAATTGAGCATAACTGCTTGGATTGAGTTCTGGGTTCTCTGTTCTGTTCCATTGGTCTATATGTCTGTTTTAGTGCCAGTAACAGGCAGTTTTCAGAATGGTGGCTTTGTAATATAGCTTGATATCTGGTATTGTGATCCATCCAACTTTGTTCTTCTTTGTCAAGATTGCTGTGACTATTTGGGGTCATTTTTAATTTCATAGGAATTTTTGGAGACTGTGTTCTAGGTCTGTGAGATATGCCATTGGTATTTTAATGGGGAATACATTAAAACTATAGATTGCTCTGGGTAGTATGAACGTTTAATGATGTTGATTCTACCAATCCATGAATGTGGTGTGTTCTTCTATATGCTTTTGTCTTCATCTATCTCTTTTAAATTTCCTGTAGTTTTCTAAGAACAGGTCTTTTACCTCCTTAGTTAAGTTTATTCCTAGGTATGTTAACTTTTTGTTGCAAATGCAAATGGGATTTTTTGTTGTTGTTGTTGTTGTTGTTTTAGTTTTTCTTTCTGTAAGTTCATTATTGGTATATCAAAAAGCCATAGAATTCTGGGTGCTAATTTTGTATCCTGCTGCATTGCCAAATTCATTTATTAAATCTCCTAATTTTTTGATGGATCCTTTAGGTATTTCTATGGACAGTACCATGCCATCTGTGAATAATGACAGTTTTACTTCTTCTTTTCCAGTGGGCATGCCTTGTTTGACTTCTTCTTGTCTGATTGCATTGGCTAGCACTACTAGTACTCTGTCAAACAGAAATGGTGAGAGTGGGCATCCCCGTCTTGTTCCTCTTCTTAATATTTTTTGCCCATTGAGTATGATGTTGTCTGTAGGTTTGTCATATAGTGGGTATGATCCCTCTATTCCCACTTTGCTGAGAGTTTTTATCAAAAGTACAGTCCCAGTGTAGAAAAATTTGTGCACTCGGTGGGGCGGGGGGGGGGGGTAGTCACTCAGCCTGGCCTGTGCCTTCTTGCAGTCTGGTACCCTTGGACGATGTCCACCTGCTGGCTTAGGCCTAATGCCTGAGGGATCAGGCCTAAGCTGGCAGTCAGATCTCCCTCTGGCAGCCCGGGAGCCCTTGGGGATATCCACTTGCCAGAGGGTGCAGGCAAAAGCTGCAGTGGGATATCCTTAGCGGTGCTGAGGAGGCGGGAGAGGCTCCCACCACCACTGCTGTGCTGGCAGTCATCAGCCTGGCTTGTGGCTGAGCAGAGCTCCACCTGTGGGAGGGTACTGACCACCAGGGGGCAGCTCCTGCATTAATGTTAGGGTCAATTTTCATATTACCCTTTTATTATATAGGAGGACAGAGGCCTGGTGCACGGGTGGGGGCCGGTCGTTTTGCCCTGAAGTGTGTCCGGATCAGGGTGGGGGTCCCGCTGGGGTGCCTGGCCAGCCTGGGTAAGGGGCTGATGGCATTTTGCAGTCTGTCGAAGCCCTCCAGTGGGGATCCTCAACCCGTGGGGGTGCCTGGCCCACCTGGGTGAGGGGCTGAGGGCTTTTTTCATGCTGGCCACATCCTCTTCAGGGTTGGGGGGGGGGGTCCCTACTGAGGTGCCTGGCCACCATGGGTGAGGTGCTGATGGCTATTTGCAGGCTGACCAAGCCCCGCAGTAGGGACCCTCACCACATGGTTGTGTGGCCAGCCTGGGTGAGGGGCTCAGGGCCGTTTTCAGGCTGCTCACAGCCCCTTCAGGGTGGGAGAGTCCCGCTGGGGTGCCTGGCCAGCCTGGGTGAGGGGCTGATGGCCATTTTCAGGCCTGCCAGGTCCCTGGGCAACCTACGCTCCCAGCCTTTCTCTTTTCACTTTTTCTGTTTTTCTGGCATTTATTTATCTTCTATAATTAAAACTTTGTAGCCTTGAGCACAGCCCAGGTCTGGCTGGAAACCTGCGTTGCCTCTGGCAACCCAGGCTCCCAGCCCTGCCTTGAGCAGAGGCTGGCTGGAAGCAGGTATCAGAATTTATTTATCTTCTATAATTGAAACTTTCTAGTCTTGAGTGGAGCCAAGCGCTTGCCAGAGCAGGCGGGAAGCTTGGCTTCCTCCATTGCCGGGAGCAACCCAAGCCTCCTGCTTACTCTAGCTCTGTGGCCACCATCATCTTAGTTGGGTTAATTTGTAAACTCACTCCTGATTGGCTTGTGGGCGTGGCATGTAGGTGTGGCTTGAGCATAGCAGAGGGATGGTTAATTTGCATGTTTCTGTCTTATTATATAGGATTGGGTGTTGAATTCTATCAAATGCTTTTTCTGCATCAATTCCTATGAATATTTCTCAATTTATTTATGTGATACATCATGTTTATTGATTTCTGGATGTTGTATCATCCCTACTTCCCCAGAATATATCCACTTTGTCATGGTGTATGCTCATTCTGAAGTAATGTTGTATCCAATTTGCTAGAGTTTTGTTGAGAATTTTAACACCTATGTTCATCAGAGATATATTGGCCTGCATTTTTCTTTCTTTGTATTGTCTTTATCTGGTTTTGAGAATTAGAGTAATGCTGGCTTCATAGAAAGTATTTGGAAATGCTCATTCCTTTGAATTTTATAGAATAGTCTGAGGAAGAAGGTCTTAGTTTTATTTTATTGTTGAAACACTTGGTAAAAATCCCCTGTGAAGCCATCTGGCCCAGGCTTCTGTTTGCTGCAAGGTTGTTATTGGTTTTGTTGTTGTTGTTTTTTGACTACTTCAATATCCTTAGTAGTTATTGGCATAGTCAGATGTTTTATTCTTCCTGATTGAGTTTAGGAAAGTTGTATTTTTCTAGAAATATGTCTACTTTTTCAAGGTTGATCAGTTTATTGGAGTAGAATTGTTCATAGTATTTATTTACAATCCTTTTTATATCTGTGGGGTCTTTTTCTATTTTTCCTCTTTCATTTCTGATTTTTTAAATTTCGGTCCTCTCTCTTTGCTTCTTGGTGCACCGACCTAGAGGTACATCAATCTGGTTTATCCTTTCAAAGAACCAGTTCATGGTCTTATTGATCTTTTGTAGCTTTTTTGGTCTCTATGGCACTTATTTCTGCTATGATCTTCATTTTCTTTCCTGCTGCTCACTTTGGGATTTTCTTGTTGCTCTCTCTCTCCAACTCTTTAAGTTGTAGAGTTAGATAATTTATTAACTGTTTTTCTTGTTCTTTGAGTTAGGCCTGTAATGCTATGAAGTTCCCTCTAAGTCTGTTTTCAGTATGTCCCATACATTTTGGATTTTTATGTTTTCATTGTCATTTGTTTCCAGGATGATTTTGATTTCTTCTTTGATCTCTTTGGTAACCCAGTCATCTATCTTTATACACAAAATCCCTGTGACTGGAGTGGAAGAATGACCAGAATGAACAGTGGCTAAGACTTGCATTGCAGCAGCCAACCAGGCTTATCTAGGCCCTGATTGGCCATAGCCTTGGCCAGCCTGACCTCCCATCTGTCCCCAATAACCATTTCAGGGCGGGACTGAAAAGAAAACCACCCATGGCTCCTCCACCTGGTTAACACCACCCCTATATTCCCCTAACACACAGATTGGAGGCATGGCCTTCTGGCTAAATGCCAGTGGCCACTAATCCCTGCCAGCCTGGCCCTGATGGGCCCCCATCTGGGGAGGCCGACCGGACTGCTTCCATGCAGCAATTCATACACTGGGCCTCTAGTTATTTAATAACAGACTATTTAGCCTCCAAGTATTTGATGTTGTTACATTTTATTGTAGTTTATTTCTAATACTAGAGGCCAAGTGCATGAACTTTGTACACTAGGAGTCCCTCACCCAGTCCTGTACCCTCTTGCAGTCCAGGAGCCTTCAGGGGATGTCCGACTGACGGCTTCGGCCTAATCCTGCTTGCCAAACATTACTAGCACTGCGGCGGAGGTGGGAGTGATTCCTGCCACTGCTGCTCCACTTCCCAATACCTGCCGAGCTTAAGCACAAGCAGAGGGCCCAGAGAACAAACATCACAGCCACTTGCCTGTGGTGGTGAGAGAAGGCCACTGGGCCCAAGCCTCCAAGACATCCCAGGGCATGGTGTTTTCTCAGTCCCAGTGGGGCTGTAGCTCTGAAGCTCTCGGCAGGGTGTGCTTCTAGTTGGTCAATGTCAGTTCCTGTTGCTACATACTTTGATCCTCAGTCTGGGGCAGGGAAGGGCCTGGCACAGTGAATATGAAAGATGACCATCATGCCTGCGGGAGGGATGAGCAAGGAGCATAGGAACAGGAGAAGAGTAGGGGAAGCTGGGGGCCTCCATGTTATTGCAGAAGCAGATCTCCCTTTTATAAGAGAAACAACACCACTCTGAAAACTAAAACTGGGGCTTGGTACCATAAGGACCCACTCAGGCTAGAAGCTGGGTAAGCAGCCTCTTTCAAGCCTTCTACCATCTCTAAACCTGTGCTATGGCCCTGAAGCCTCTCAATCCCTTTTTCCCTTAGACATTGGTGCACTGGGATTTTCAGTCACTTTTAGGTGGATGGAGAATTTTTTCAATGTGGGTTTTATTATATGTAGGCAGCATAATGTATCTGTGTGTTTTGTTGTTGCTAATCCAAGTAGAGGACCTTTTTCTAGTGTTGTCCATTTTCAACAGAAAGCATGGAAGGGGAGGTGGGAGTGAGAAAGATGAGAGAGAGAGAGAGAGAGAGAGAGAGAGAGAGAGAGAGAGAGAAACATCATGGTTAACTAGAACCCAGGGACATGTCCTTGACCTGGAATCAAATCCGGGATCCTGCCATGCCAAGCCAGATTCTCAACCCACTTAGACACAGCAGCCAGGGGGCATATTTTAACATTTTTTCATCAGAAGGAGCATCTGACAGCGAGAAGCATAGAAATAATACGAAGGTCTGAATTTCAGCCCATTTCCAGAGAATGTGCCTTCATATTCATTCATAATTAATTATTTAAGTTAAAACATTATTCTTCAGCTGTATTTTAAATAAATAAATATCTCAGCATCACTGACACCTTTTCAGCACAGGCAGATAAAGGATAGCTTTTCTAAATATTTAAGACTTTACTAGGGTCATGTCATACTGACATAAAATTATTCATAAAGAGGCTCAAGTATCATTGTTTGGTCACTGACTTTTTAGGAGGCTCATGTGGAGCACCACCAACACAAATGCCCCCTCTGACTTACAGTGAACCAGTTGCTGTGATGATTATTATAGCCGCACACTAGGTGGTTATGATGAGGGGCAAGGCAATTATTACAACAGCAGATGGGACACCTCTGTAAGAGGTCCCGAGCATACTGTTGTCAGAGATAACAGAATTCGTGAATTATTCAGTACAATTTCTCAACTTATTGGGCTCTTTCTGGGGGAGTCAGGGGGAAAGACAGTTAAATTAAAAATAATGCTAAGGTACGGGTGATATTTAATTTTTAAAAAATAGGTCTTCTGTTAGTTAAGAATGGGTAAAAGCAAATGGTGGGTTTGGGGAAGAAGCAAGAATAGTAGGTCCCTTTATGAAATTTGTGGATAGGATGCAAAGTTTGAATTACTCAAGGTTGTTTCATAAGTGCTGATTTAAATTACAGTATACTTAAATGTTTAAACTGAACATATTGTATTGTTAAAATTTTCAGAATATAAGCACAACCAACAGAGGCAATACACTAGGGCGAGGGTTGGGGAGACCTAGGGGAGGTCATTGGGGACAAAGAATAAAAAGAGTGACATATGTACTACTATCTGTAATACCTTAAACAATAAAATTAAAAAACAACAACTTCAGAATAAAGTTTTCCACAAAAAGGGAATCCTTGTCTTATTTTACTACAAACACATAAAACCAATGTATTTGGATTGTGAGTTGAAGTCTTGCCCCTAAATTTCCCAATGTGCCTTTGACCATAAGTGCATAATTCTTTGAAGTGAACTGCATACAAAATGAAGCAGTGTGGGATTAAAAGTAACAATTCGAAGAAGTAGCAGCTGCTTGTGTAGCCCGCCCCCATCCAAGGAACAGCAGCAATCCTGATCTCCACACCCTCTGTCTGAGGAACAGCAGCTGTGTGTGAAGTCTCCCCGAACAAGCCCAGAGGAGCCAGCGCAACTGTGAACAGCACCCACCAGAGGAGCTGCTACCAACTGAGGAGCAACTGCTACCACAACTGCCCAAGCAGCAACCGCAGCCCAAGGAGCCACTGCCACCCAAGGAGCAGCCACTGAAAGACTCAACATCTAGATATGGTGGTATGATAAACATTGGTAGACAAAGAAAACCCCAAAGAAAAGAAAAGGAGGACTCACCAGAAAAGCAGCTAAGTGATACAAAGGCATGAAACATGACAGAAAAAGAAGTCAGAATAATTGTCCTAGAGTGCATAAATCAGATGGAGGAAAAAATCAACAACTTATGCAAGAAGCAAGAAGAAACAGATGACAAAAATCAGTAAATTATGTAATAAACATGAAGAAATGAAGAGTGATATAGCTGCAAGAAAAAACAGCATTGAAAGTTTCAACAGTAGACTAGGAGAAGTGGAGGACCGAATTAGCAAATTAGAAGACAGGGAAACAAAACACACCCAAACTGAACAGCAATTGGAGAAAAAAATAAAAGAGAGGAGGAGAGCCTAAGGGAACTATTGGACAACATGAAATGAAAGAACATATGAATAATAGGGGTGCCAGAACTACAGCAGAGGAACAAGGGTTAGGAAACCTATTGAAAGAAATAATATCAGAAAACTTCCGAGAGGTGGGGAAGAAAAAAATCACTCAAACACAGAGTGTTCCAAACAAGGTGAACCCGAAAAGAACCACATCAAGACAAATCATAATTACCATGGCAAATGTTCAGGACAAAGAGAAAATCTTAAAGGCTGCAAGAGAGAGAGACGGAAAGTTACATTCAAGGGATCTCCCATTAGATCATCAAATGATTTCTCAAGAGAAACACATCAGGCAAGAAAAGAATGGACAGATATTTGCAAGGTCATGCAAAGTAAAGGACTGAATCCAAGAATACTCTATCCAGCAAGGCTATCATTCAAATTTGAGGGGAAATAAGAAGCTTCACAGACAAAAAAAAATGCTAAGGGAGTTTATCACCACCAAGCCAGCAATGCAAGAAATGCTAAAGGAACTGGTGTAAAAAGAAGAAATAAAAAGCTCAGAAAGAAAATAGCCACACACAAAAAAGAAATGGCTACAACAAGTATCTTTCAATAATAACTTTAAACGTAAATGGACTAAATTCTCCAACCAAAAGACATCGAGTGGCTGGATGGATAAACAAAACATGACACATACATTTGCTGTCTACAAGAGACCCACCTCAGAAGAAGGGACTCACAGTCTAAAAGTGAAGGGATGAAAATATATCTTTCAGGCAAATGGAAATGAAAAAAAAAGCTGAGGTAGCAATACTTATATCAGACAAAATAGACCTCAAACTGAGGCCATAACAAGAGATAAGGAAGGCCACTTCATAATACTAAAGGGATCAATACAACAAAAATATATAACCCTGATAAACATATATGTACCCAATGCAGGAGCACACAAATACATAAAAAAAAAATCCTGGAAGATATCAAAGGAAGGATCGACAACAATACAATCATAGTAGGGGACTTTAATACACCACTGGCATCACTGGATAAATTCTCTATACAAACAATCAGCAAAGACACAGCAATATTACATGACTCACTGAACCCGATGGACTGAATTGACATCTTCAGAACACTTCACCACAAAGCCAAGGAAAATATATTCATCTCAAGGGCTCATGGGACATATTCAAAAATAGACCACATATCGAGTCACAAACAAAGTCTCCCCAAATTTGAAAAGATTGAGATCATACCAAGCATCTTCTCAGATCACGATGGCATAATATTAGAAATAAACTACAATAAAAACAACCCAAAATACTCAAACACTTGTAAGCTGAATAGCATGCTATTAAATATTGATTGGTTTACCAATGAGATCAAAGAAGAAATGAAAATCATCCTGGAAACTAATGACAATGAAAACACAACAGTCCAAAACCTATGGGACACAATGAAAGCAATCTTGAGAGGGAAGTTTATAGCTCTACAGGCCTATGTCAAGAAACAAGAAAAAATGGTAGTAAACCATCTAACCCTACAACTCAAAGAACTAGAAAGACAGCACAAGAAAAGCCCAGAACAAGCAGAAGGAAGGAGATAATAAAGATTAGAGCAGAAATTAATGATATAGAGATCAAAAAACAATATATAAAATCAATGAAACCAAGAGCTGGTTTTTTGAAAGGATAAACAAGATTGATGAACCTCTAGCCAGGCTCACCAAGAAGCAAAGACAGAGGACCCAAATAAACAAAATCAGAAATGATAGAGGCAAAATAACAACACTCCCCACAGAAATATAAATGATTGTTAAAAAATACTATGGACAGCTCTACTCCAACAAACTAGACAACCCGGATGAAATGGACATATTCCTAGAAAAATACAACATTCCAAAACTCAATCAGGAAGAATCAAAACATCTCAAGAGGCCAATAACTATGGAAGAAATTGAAGCAGTCATCAAAAAGCTTCCAGCAAACAAAAGCCCAGGACCAGACGGCTTCACAGGGGAGTTTTACCAAACATTCAAGGAAGACCTAAAACCTATCCTGCTCAGACTACTACAAAAAATCCAAGAGGAAGGAACACTTACAAGATCATTCTATGAAGCCAGCATCACCCTAATACCAAAACCAGGTAAAGACAACACAATGAAAGAGAATTTCAGGCCAATATTCCTCATGAACATAGATGCCAAAATCCTCAACAAAATCTTAGCAAACCAGATCCAGCAGTATATGAGAAAGATCATACACCATGACCAAGTTGGATTATTCCCAGGGATGCAAGGATGGTACAATATCTGAAAATTAGTAAATGTGATATATCATATAAACAAATTGAAAGAAAAAAACCACATAGTCTTATCAATTGATGCAGAAAAAAAAACATTAGACATAATCCAATACCCATTTTTGATAAAAACTCTCAGCGAGGTGGATTAGAAGGATCATACCTTAACATAATAAAAGCCATATATGAAAAACCCACAGCCAGCATCATACTCAATGGAGAAAAACTAACACCATTCGCCCTAAGAACAGGAACAAGACAGGGATGCCCACTCTCACCACTTCTGTTTGATATAGTACTGGAAGTATTAACCATTGAAATTAGACAAGAACAAGAAATATAAGGCACCCAAATTGGAAAAGAAGAAGTAAAATTCTCCTTATTTGCAGATGACATGGTATTCGACATACAAAACCCTAAAGACTCCATCAAAAAACTATTAGACTTAATAAATGAATTCGGCAATGTAGCAGGATACAAAATTAACATCAAGAAATCAATGGGATTTCTATACACCAATAGTGAACTTACAGAAAGAGAGACTAAAAAAACACTCCCATTTACCATCACACCAAAAAAATTAAGCTACCTTGGAATAAACTTAACTAAGGACGTAAAAGATGTCTACTCAGGAAACTACAGGACGTTGAAAAAAGAGATAGAGGAAGCCATAAACAGATGGAAGAACATACCATGTTCTTGGATTGATAGAATCAAGATCATTAAAATGTCCATACTACCCAAAGCAATCTATAAATTCAATGCACTTCCCATTAAAATACCAACGGCATATTTCACAGACCTCTCCAAAAATTCATCTTGAATAAAAAAGGACCCTGAATAGCTGTAGCGACCCTGAGAAAGAACAAAGTAGGTGGAATCTCAATACCAGATATCAAGATGTATTACAAAGCCACTGTTCTCAAACCTGCCTGGTATTCCCACAAGAACAGACATATAGATCAATGGAATGGAATAGAGAGCCGAGAAATTGGCCCAAACCAATATGCTCAATTAATATTTGACAAAGGAGGCAAGAACATACAATGGAGTCAAGATAAATGGTTTTTGGAAAATTGGACAGATACATGCAAGAAAATTAAACTAGACCACCAATTTACACCATACACAAAAATAAACTCAAAATGGATAAAGGACTTAAATGTAAGACAGGAAACCCTAAAAATACTAGAAAAATCCAAAGGCAACAAAATCTCAGACATATGCGGAAGCAATTTCTTCACTGATACAGCTCCTAGGGCATTGGAAACTAAAGGGAAAATAAACAATTGGGACTAGATCAAAATAAAAAGCTTCTGCACAGCAAAAGAAACCATCAACAAAACAACAAGAAAGCACACTGCATGGGAAAACATATTTGCCAATGTTATATCTGACAAGGGACTAATCTCCAAAATTTATAGAGAACTCATACAACTTAACAAAAGGAAGATAAACGATCCGATCAAAAAATGGGCCAAGGGCCTACACACCTTTCAAAAGAGGACATTCAGAAAACCAAGAGACATATGAAAACATGCTCAAAGTCACTAATCATCCAAGAGATGCAAATCAAAACAACAATGAGGTACCATCTCACACCTGTCAAAATGGCTATCATGAACAAATCCACAAACGACAAGTGCTGGAGAGGAGGTGGAGAAAAAGGAACACTCATGCACTGCTGGTGGGAATGCAGACTGGTGCAGCCACTATGGAAGACAGTATGGAGCTTCCTCAAAAAATTAAAAATGGAACTCCCATTTGACGCTATGGTCTCACTCTAGGAATATATCCCAAGAAACCAGAAACACCAATCAGAAAGGATATATGCACCCATATGTTCATAGCAGCACAATTCACCATAGCTAAGATCTGGATACAGCCTAGGTGTCCATCACTAGATGAATGGATTAGAGAACTGTGGTACATCTCCATGATGGAATACTATGCTGCTATAAAAAAGAAGGAACTCTTACCATTTGCAATGGCATGGATGGAACTGGAGAGCACTATGCTAAGTGAAATAAGCCAGTCAATGAAGGAAAAACACCACATGATCTCACTCACTCATGGATAATAAAGACTATTATAAACTTAAAAAAAAAAAGAAGAAGAAGACTATAGGATTATGAAAGAGTGCATTCATTCATTCTTTTAAATACATACTGAGATCTTACTGTTTCCAAATAATACATATAGTTACCAAAAAAGAAAGAGAACTGTGCTTGCTTCGGCAGCACATGTACTAAAACTGGAATGATACTGAGCAGATTAGCCTGGCCCCGCGCAAGGATGACATGCAAATTCATGAAGCGTTACATATTTTTTATATGAAATGCTGAAAGGTATTCTTTAAGAAGGGGAAGAAGGAAAGGTAAAGATAAAAATTATGAACAACAAATACATATCTATCAACAAGTGAATCTAAAAATCAAGTGAGTAAAAAATCTGATCAGAGTAAACTGGTGAATATAATAGAATTGGGCATAGAGAGGGGGTGGACTGACAATTCTTGAGGGGGAAAGGGATGTGGGGGGTGTGGGGAGTGTGGGAGGAGACTGGACAAAAATCGTACACCTATGGATGAGGACAGTGTGGGGGTAAGGGCAGAAGGTGAGGTGGGAACTGGGTGGAAGGGAGCTATGTGGGAAAAAGAGGAACTGTAATAATCTGAAAAATAATGATAAAAAAAATAAATGAAGCAGTGTGTTACTTCTTCATGGCATGCTGCCCTGTTTCCAGTTAGGGAGGGTAAACAATTTGCATATTCTCCTTGGAAAACCTAAATGGAAAAAAGGATTGGGGAACTCCACCAAGGCTGCAAAACAATTCTTGACCTCCTTCCTGTGACATTTTGTATGTCCTCAACCTTGAAAGGAATAATATAAATAGGGAAAAATTGCATACGGAATGATATAAAAGTTTGATGAAGTCTAAATGTAGGCATCCTTTTGCTTACTTAAATGACATCAGCACTTTCTGAAGTGGTTATACTAAGATTGAAACAGAGATTACCACTTAAACGGAACCAGTTAGCTTTCCTGACTATACTTCTAAACGGAGTGAACAAAAGTGCCCCTAGATTGTGATATGTATTTTATTGGAGAACTATTCATGCACTTTCTCTGCAACTATTTGATATTTAATGTACCACAAAGGGTATGATCAGTCAAACTATGAGTTATCTCGAATCCTCAGTATTTTTATTAGTGAATATAAACAAACATCATGAATGGGAAAGGTTTTTAGAAACTCACCTCTTGGACTGTTGAGTGTATAGTTATCAACAAGCCTTCCAACTTCAATTTTAAAAATTACCCCAATAATGTGTGGTTTTTAACATTCTTTTTATTAAAATAGTGTATGTGAAATTAATTGAAAATTTAGGAAGCTGGGACCTCAACTTTTTAAGGATTTTAACATCTAGCCTGTCAGATTGCGCGTTGTGGGGTGGCACAAACCATGGATGGTATGGCTCAGTGAGCCCATTTTCCAATGCCAGCTGGTATGCTCCTGGATTGGTGAAATACTTAATAAAGCCATTTGGATGCCAAATTTACTCAGCCTAATTTTACCACTGTAGGTTTGTACTGATAACGTATTATGGTACAGAGAAATACAACAAGACAAACAATACAAAACGTCCCAGCATGAAATAGATCACTTTATATACAATCCCATGGGGAAGTGGAATACAAAGGAAGATTAAAGGGGAAGAAGGAACAGCATAAAAATCCTGACCATGACAAAAGACTCCTTCTTGTATTTCTAAATGGATATTCAGGGTATCAAAACCCTAAGCTATGTACATACTTTTAGATATATATTTTTATTGATTTCACAGGGGAAGGGAGAGGGAGAAAGAGTTAGAACCATCAATGGTGAGAGAGAATCATTGATTGCCTGCCTTCTACAAGACATCTACTGGGCTAAGAGCCCACAACATGGGCATGTCCCGGCCTGGGAATTGAACCCTGACCTCCTGGTTCACAGGTCGAAACTCATCCACTGAGACAAGCAGGCCAGGCTTTGGCTCTTCTTTATTCAGAATCTTCCTTTTGACATTCGTGTGCTCCAGCTGCCCTGTATCCAGCCTGCCTGACAGCTGTGCAGATTGGTGGACTCTAGGGTACATTCTAGTAGTAAGGAACCTACTATGTGTGCCTTACTCTCCCCGCTTGCTTTCTGATGGCCTAGAGACCCTGCCCATAGTGCCTTCATGTACAAGATGCCTGTGCACCAGCAGTCACCTCCTATCCAGGCCCCTTCTGTGCACATCTTCACAGATGTGGTCTCTATCTAAGCTTTCTAAGCCTCATTGCCTTAATATTATGCTTTTATGAATATTTTGATGGAAAAATCCAGATTCCAATAAAGAATTTTTCTAGATTTATCATTGTGGTCTCGAGAACAAATAAAGCGTCAAGTGCAGGACACTTGGTTTTAGAGGCAACATGCAGCAATGAGTTTTCTTTTGTTGTGTCTTAATATGGTGGGTTTTTAAAATTGATTCTTTAGAGAGAGGTGAATGGAGAGAGACAGGCACAGAAGCATGCATTCATGTGAGAGGGAAACAATGTTGGATGCCTGGGGACTTAACCTGCAACCTGGACATGTGCCCTGGCCAGAAATCAAATGGCTAAACTTTCTGGTGCACAGGACAATGCCCAGACACACTGGCCAGGGTGCACTGACTTTTATTTTCTTCCTTATCTTGCATCTGGTGGTTAATAAATACCATCAATGCTAATAACAGTGGGCAATTCCAGAGGAGGACATGCTGACAAGAGCTTTACATAAGTTGGCCCCACAGGTGAATCTCCCCACAAGGCAATGGGCATGATCTCTATGTGTGGAGGAATTAACACCCTGACCACAGGATGTTTTGCCTTTGCCCTTCCTCCCTCAGAACCTGCCAATTTTTATGATTTTCCTCAAATGCCAGAGGTTCTGATTCCCATCATGGACACTACTCCCTGTCAAGGTGGGGATGGGAAGAAAAGATGCATGTCAGACAGAGGGACAGGGAGAGGGAGAGGGAGAGAGAATAATAGAGAGGAAGAGAAAGAGAGCGTTTGCTGTAAGAGATATACATTTTCTGACCCATGTTCTCTTATCCCCTTTTATGGGGGGTGGGGAGCTCACCGACTGTTACAGAGACTTCAGCATTTTCTCTTCCCACTAGAAGAAGCAGAGTGTGCCTGGCCAGTGTGGCTCAGTAGGCCTATGAACCAAGAGGACATAGTTCAATTCTCAGTTGGCGCAGGGGCCAGAGTTTACATCTGGATCCCCAGGTGGATGTGCAGGAGAAAGCCAACCAATGATTTTGTCTCATTATTGATGTTTTATCCATCTCTCCCTCTCCCTTCCTCTCTGAAAACAATAAGAAATGTACTTAAGAAATGGGAAAATGAGCTCCTACACTGATGGGCCCAAGGTAAAAGAGTGGAAGGTAGAAGAAAAAGAAAGGAACGGCAATAAAAAGAGAACGAAGGGCCAGGTGCTGTATGTGACAAGCTAGGAAGCTGCTGACACCCAGCAGAGAGCAGCAAGCACATGAGTGGCTGGCACTGAATGAGAGGCAGTAGAAGGAGAAAAACCAGGACTGACTTCCTCACATTTAGGGAGACATACAGGCAAATGGAGCCCTGCCCCTGGGCCTGGATGTGTGGCCTTCTCCCTAGGTGGTCCTCTGGCAGGCGACTCAGTGAGCAAACTGAGACAGCCTAGGGCCAGAATGAGGTGGCAGGTGGGCAGGGAGCCTGTTCCATGCTGAGCAGCTAACTGTCCATTGACTGTGGGATCCAACAGCACACTAGGACATCTCCCTTTCACTTGGTTGTATTGCCCCTCAGGGTGGCCCTCCATACCCCCATCTCCCCGGTGTGACCTTCACCTGTGTCCACTTAAATGCTCTCTGGGAGCTGGCTTGGGGTTGTCCACTCTTCAGACCAGGGGCCTGTCACTGGCTGAGAGTTGCTTTACCACCTCCTTGATTGATGGGAAGGAGGATCATGAGGGGAAAGTCTTCTAACATTAGACCATCCTCCACAAAAGGATGTTCTATTCTTAGGACGGGACACAGAACAAAGCAGAGGTTTATGCCAGCTTAGTATTTTGCTGAAAAGAATGTAAATGTGTTTATAGGCCACAGGAACTTGAATTCGAGAAGGGGCTTGATCCAGTGGAATGACAGGCATAGACTTGTGAGGCCAGGGCTCTGGCTCCCTGGCAGGCTGATGTCCCTTTGAATACTGGGGGCCTGACTTGTGCACAGGGAAGCCCTACCATGGAGCGGCCACAGGCCAGTGGGGAGGAGTGTTTGAGTCCAGGGCCTGGACTAGTTACCCGTGACGGCCCCAGACAAGTTGTACCTCCGTGGTGCTCACTGGAAACCACTTGTTCCAGTCCCTGCGGATGCACCTTGTGTGCGTTGACCCACTAACAGAGAGACAGAGAGGCACAGCATTTCTGTAGGCCCTTCTGTCCCCCCTGCACTGTGATGCCCAAACAACTCTCATATTCCAGGCAGAGGGTCCACGTGACAGACTACAACAGTGGTGTTGACCAGAAAATTCCAGACTGGCTGATGAGGTTTGTGGAAGAGGTTCAAACTGTAATGAGGTCAGCAGTTGAGTCTAGACTTGGTATCATGGTTTGAAAGCCTGAGTGGTGCCACCTGGGGGCTGAGATTTTCTCTTTAACACAAATATTACACGCACCAGGCAGAAATTGGAAAATTGTAGGAGCCCAAACTCAGGCAGCCACTATGAGATCCCAGTGTCCAGGAGATACAAGGAGGCAGGAGGGACCACTTAGAATGACCTAGAAACGAAGCCTGAGCGAACATGCCTTCTTCATGAGCAACAAACACTCCTCTATCCACCCCCCAAATGCAGATCCTGCATTCCCTGGACATGTGCTGTGGCACTGGGGGCAGGAGAACTTCATGCCCAGTATTGGACTGGCCCCGCCGACTCCCAGCACCCACACATGAATTTGGGAGATGTTTTCACCACATCCTGGTCACCTGCCACCTGCTCTCATCATGGCCCTCACTTATGTACAGGACACAGTAGCCTCTCAGCCCATGAGTAGGGCCGTCCTGTGCAACCTCCTTCTCCAGTCACAAAATTCCTAGTGCGATCCCAGGTCATCTGCCCTTGTGACCTTTTTTTTGAAGGAAGGGAGTCCTTAGAATGTGCTCCAAGTCTGGGACCCTCTTTATGCATCCCTGGAATGTCAGTCAGCCAATCAGGAACCTGATTCTGGGGACACCTACTGACAACAGAAATCAGGAGTTCTCCCCAATTCTTCTGAGCTGTTTTGGAGAACATGACAAGCTACAGTGTACAGAAGGAAAATCAACATCCCAGCTGCCTTTCTGGATCCAAAGAGGCACCAGAGAGGAAGGCGGATGCCCTTCCTGGGTTCCACAGCAAGCCCTGCCTCTGTGGGCCTTCAGAGGCCCTGGGGACCATTCCCCATGCATGGGCTTTCCCATCGTCCGCTCTCTTAACCCAGCCTTCGAGCAGACAGCCTTCCACCTGGCTTCTTTCCCTCTGCAGTCAGACGTCTTCCTACCCTCACGTATTTTGTCCTCTGTGCCTTTTTCAAACCCACAAGTCTCTGCTGGCACTACCTGCCCTGCCTGTGCCCAACAAGACCTGGTTTCACTTCAGAGCCAATGACATCTACACCTAAACAAGGGATTGCCCCTCTTTCTTGCTCCCCAAGGAGAACATGCCTCACGTCCAAGACATGCCTGGGTCTAGCCGTTTAATGCCAACAGCAGCGCTTCTAGAGGCACAGGGGAGGTGCATGACGAAGAGCACTCACTCTGGGCTAGAGCGACAGGGCAGAAAATGGCCCAGAGAATCCCATGAGGAACCCAGAATGGGGGACAAAAGGGAAATGGCAGCAGAGCATTGGCCAGTCTTGCTGAATCTGAGATCTGCATCCCTTAAATATCAGAGACATAATCTACCAGATTATGCAGACCGCAGTGGTGGCGGGAGGGGTTGGGGTGCAGGGGTGGCCTGGTGTAGATGAGGTGCCAGTGACATTCCCAGATCCCAACCCCAAAGGCACTGGGTCATTCCAATAGAGAGTGCATGGCAAGGTGGGGAGAATGGCACACACCGATCCTGGACACAAAGAAGAGGAGAGGGCTAGAGGGAAAGGGAGGGCCCAACCATGGCATTCAGGCCTGCAGAGGGATGCTTCTGGTGAAGATTGCACTTCTGCCTCATCAGATGGTAAGAATTATGCTTCTGACCAGAGAAGGAGAGAATGGTTCCTGCTACTGCATCCCTGTCATCCACTGACCCTAAATCTCCAACTCGAAGCCAGAGGAAGACTATTGTGGCTGAGAGGAAAACCAGATGCTATAGGCTGTACAGCCCGTTCCACTGCTGATTGTTCCCCTGGGGACGGTTCCATAAGCCTCAGGGTCACAGAAGGTCTGTCTCCATACTTGACAGAAAATCCCTCTATGCCCTATGTGAAGGCTGGCAGGACACACTGGCACAGAGTGGACATCTTCTCAGGGATGTCCATCGGTCAGCTGATCCTCATCTGCCAAAGCCAGACACCTCTCCTCACTCTTCAATCCTTGATTTACTCCAAAAAATTTACTGAGTGCCTAAGGGTACATCCACTATTATTCTGGGTGATCAGCTGGGACACCTCATGAGAATTTCATGGTCTTCCTCAGAGTATCTCTGAGGCATGAAACCTCACTCGATTGAGGAGACAAACAAACAAAACAACTGAACTGGAAAATGAGTAAATCACAGACTAGTCTTGCTTTGCACTGTAGAGCAACCCACACAGAATGGTACCTCCAGCTAATACCCTGCCCAGCAATCCTAATAACCATAGGAAAAGTTGTTATTTTTCAATGGCTATTACAGAGTTATGTAACAACATTAAAAAAACTCTGTTATAAACATAACATACATGTAAATAAATAAAGTAGTAAAATCACTACTTAGCACCCTGTGATTTTAACTGTTTGAGAATTAAAAACTGACATGCGCCTTTGCAAACTATTTCCTGAGTAGTTTAAACATGGCTTGCGGGTCTTCTGCTCATACAACTTTCCACACAGAGTGAGAGTCTTTTCCATGCCCTGGCCAACTGTCACATTGCTTTCTACATTTGGATAAGCTTCCAAGGTCCCATCCTTCCTGCTGCCTACGTGGGCACATGTCTCTGGGAGAGTTCCTTTAGTGTGAAGCTCTTTGGCCTCATGGCTTGCCCTGGGACCTCTCCATCCTTTTTTTGGTCACAACCATGTTGCTCATTTACACTTCTCTGGGAGCTGGCCATTGAACCTGAAGCTGGGTTCTGAGTCATGATGATGAGTAAAAGTAATTCCTCATGTTTGGCAGAATTTAGGAAATTACAGAAGCATTCCACTTTCCAAGTCTCATTACTTCTCTCTCCAGACAAGAGACCTTGGAAGGGGCCATCAATTGACTTCCTTCTCCATGTTCAGTATCTGAGGCCTGAATCAGTCGCCTGCACTCATATCTCTGAGTGGGTCATGGGACGGTGACACAAGAACAAGGCCCTGGTTCCTGGTGTAAGGCTCCCATGTCCATCACCTGGGCCAGCCTGATGGGAGTGTGCCTAGAGAAGTCACCGGAGAATGGGAACATGCCACTCTATGTGTGGCAGCGGTGGACACGATCAGGGTCATGGGCAGACAGCGGGAGTGTCCATTTAGGTGACAATCACTAACCGCAATCCAAGTTCTCAGCAGGTCTGTGCTCAGTCTTGGTCTATAGACCCAGCCAGTTCTTCCAGTCAGATGGGGGAGGGGAAAACATGTTGGAAGAAATAACGACAGAAAACTTCCCTTTTACAGGCCAGAAAATAACTATGCAAGTTCAAGAACCACACAGAGTCACAAATAAGATGAACCCAAAAAGACCAACACCAAGCCACATCATAATTAAACATCAATGCAAAAGTAAGAATCATAAAGGTTGACAGACAGAGACAGAAAGTTACCTACAAGGCATCTCCCATTAGAATATCAACAGATTTCTCAACAGAAACACACCAGGCCTGAAGGGAATGGAATGAAATATACAAAGTGATGTAAAACAAGGGGCTGAATCCACACCCAGCAAGGCTATAATTCAAAATTGAAGAACTAATAAGGAAATTTACAGACAAAAAAGGGCTATGAGTGTTTATTACCACCAAGTCAGCAATGCAAGAAATGCTAGAGGGATGGAAGTAAAAAGAAGAAACAGAAAGGCAAGGAGAAGCACACACATGAAGAATAAATATGACAAACAAGTACTTACAATAATAACATTAAAGGTAAATGGATTCAGTGCTCCAATCAAGACATAAGGCAGCTGAATGGATAAGGAAACAAAACCCATATTTTGCAGTCTGCAAGAGACTCACCTCAGAGCAAAGGATTCACACAGATAGTGAAAGAGGGAAAAATAAATTTTCAACAAATGGAAATGAGAAAAAAGCTGGGGTGGCAATGCTTATATCGGAACAAAATAGAACTCTAATGAAGGTCATAGCAAGGGATAAGGAAGGCCACTACACAATACTAAAAGGAGCAAATCAACAAGAGGATATAACTCTGGTAAACATATATGCACCCAGTACAGGAGTGCCCAAATACAAAAAACAACTTCTGGAAGGTATCAAGGGATAGATAGATAGCAATAGTATCAAAGTAGGGTACTTCAATACCTCACTGACACCACTGGACAAATCCTCTACACAAAAAACCTCCAAACAAACAGCAATCCTAAATGACTCTCCAGTTCAGATGGACTTGACATCTCCAGAACATTTCATCCCAAAGCTACCAAATATACATTCTTCTCCAGTGCACACGGGACATTTTCAAAGATAGGCCACATATTAGGACACAGGTAAAGTCTCTTCAAATTCAGGAGGATAGAAAACGTAATAAGCATCTTCTCAGGTCACAATGGCATAAAACTAGAAATCAAGTGCAATAAAAACAATGAAAAAAATCAAACACTTGGAGGCTAAATAGCATGCTATTAAACTATGGTTGGGTTACCAAAGAGATCAAAGAAGAAATGAAAAGCATCCTGGAAACAAATGACAATGAAAACACACAATCCTAAAATCTATGGGACACAATGAAAGCAGTCCTGCGAGGGAAGGTCACAACTCTACAGGCCTAGCTTAGAAAACAGGAAAAAAAATGGTAATAAATTAAGTAATCTTCAACTTAAATAATTAGAAAGAGTGCAACAATAAAAGCCCATATTACCAAAAAAGAAAGAGATAATAAAGATCAGAGCAGAAATAAAAGCCATAGAGACCAAAAAAATAATACAAAAGATCATGAAAGCAAGAGCTGGTTCTTTGAAAAAAAGAAAAAAAAATTGATGAACCTCTAGGGAGGCTCACCAAGAAACTAAGAAAGGGGACCCAAATAAACAAAATCAGAAATGGAAGAGTTGAAGTAACAAATAACCCGGCAGATATACAAAGGATTGTAAAAACTATAAGAACTCTACTCCAACAATTGGAAAACCTGGACAAAATGGACACATTTCTAGACAAATACAAGCTTCCAATACTCAATCAGAAAGAAGCAAAAAAACTGAACAGGCCGATAACTACTGATAAAATTGAAACGGTAATCAAAAAGCTTCCAAAAAACAAAATCCCTGGACCAGATGGCTTCACAAGGGAGTTTTTCCAAACATTCAAAGAAGAACTAAAACCAATCTTTCTCACACTATTTCAAATAATTCAAGAGGACGGCATACTTCCAAGCTCTTTTCATGAAGTCAGCATTACCATAATCCCCAAACCAGAAAAAGACACCACAAAGAAAGGGACTTACAGGCCAATATTCCAGATGTACATTGATGCTGCAATCCTCAACTAAATTCTACAAACCGGATACAACATTACATTAGAAAGATCATACACCATGACCAAGTGGATTTATTCCAGGGATTCAAGGATGGTACAATATCCACAAATCAATGCACATGAAACATCACATAAACAAATTGAGAGAGAAAAACCACACAATCATATCATCCGGTGCAGAAAAAGCATTTGACCAAGTGCAACAGCCTTTTCTGATAAAAACACTCAGCAAAGTAGGAATAGAAGAATCATCCACATAATAAAAGCCTTATATGACAAACCTACAGCCAACATCATACTCAATGGGCAAAAACTAAAACCATTTCCCTCTAGAACAGGAACAAGAGAGGGAAACCCACTTTCACCACTCCTGTTCAAAACAGTACTGGAAGTCCTGGTCACAGTGATCACACAAGAAAAGGAAAGAAATGGTTCCCAAATTGGAAAAGAAGAAGTAAATTGTCATTATTTGAAGATGACATGATACTGTACATAGAAAACCACAAACAGTCCTTCAAAAATTTAGTAAACTTAATAAATGAATTCGGCAATGTAGCAGACTACAAAATTAACGCCAAGAAATATATGGCATTTTTATACACCAATAATGAACTTACAGAAAAGGAGATTAAAAAAAGAATCCCATTCATAATCCCACCAAAAAAATTAAGATAACTGGGAATACTCTTACCTAAGGACGTAAAAGACCTCCACTGAGAAAACTAGAAGATGTTGAAAAAAAGAGATAGAGGAAGACATAAACAGATGGAAGAACATACCTTGTTCATGGATTGGTAGAAACAACATCATTAAAATGGCTATACTACCCAAAGCAATCTATACATTCAATGCACTCCGCATTCAAATACCAACAGCATATTTCACAGACCTAGAATGAACTCTCCAAAAATCCATCTGGAATAACAAAAAAGATCACGAATAGTGGCAGCAATCTTGAGTAAGAAGAACAAAGTAGGAGGGATCTCAATACCAGATATCAAGCTGTATTACAAAGCTACTGTGTTCAAAACTGCCTGACACTGGCACAAGAATAGACATATAGGCCAATGGAATTGAATAGAGAACCCAGAAACCAATTCAAACAACCAAGCTCAATTAATATTTGACAAAGGAAGCAAAAACATACAATGGGGATAAGACAGTGTCTTCAATAAATGGTGCCGGGAAATTTGGTCAGACAAATGCAAAAATTAAACTAGGCCACCAACTGACACCATGCATAAAAAATAAGCTCAAAATGGATAAATAACTTGAACATAGAGCTGGAAACCATAAAAATAGTAGAGGAATCCATAGGCAGCAGAGTCTCAGATATATGCGGAAGCAATATCTTCACAGACACAGCTCCTGGGGCAATGGAAAATAAAGTTAAAATGAACAAATGGGAAGACATCAAAATAAAAAGCTTCTTCATAGTAAAAGAAACCATCAACAAGGCAACAACAAAGCCCACTGCATGGGAGAACATATTTGCCAATGTTCTCTCTGATAAGGGTTTCATCTACAACATTTATAGGGAACACATACTACTTAACAAAAGGAAGATAAACAACCCAATCACAAAAATGGGCAACGGACCTAAATAGATACTTTTCCAGAGAGGACAAAAGGAAGGCCAAGGGACACATGAAAACATGCTCAGAGTCACTAATCATCTGAGAGATACAAATCAAAAGGACAATGAGATACCACCTAACAGCTGTCAGAATGGCTATCATCAACAAAGGGCAAGTGCTGGTGAGGATGGGGAGAAAAAGGAACCCTCCTTCACTGGTGGTGGGAATGCAGACTGGTGCAGCCACTATGGAGAAGAGTATGGAGTTTCCTCAAAAAACTAAAAACGGAACTCCCATTTGACCCAGTGATCCCACTTCTAGGAATATATCCCAGGAACCTAGAATTACCAATCTGAAAGGATGCATGCTCCTCTATGTTCACTGCAGCACAATTTACAATAGCTAAGATTTGGAAACAGCCTAAGTGCTGGTCAGCAGATGAGCGGGTTAAAAAGCCCTGGTATATCTACATAGTGGAATAGTATGCTACATCAGAGCAAAAGCTGGCCCAGTATAAAAAAAAAAAGGAGCTGTTGGGAGCTTCAGTCACCCGCCAGCCTGAACACAACCCTCAGCCCCTCACCCAGACTGGCCAGGAACCCCAGTGGGGACCCCCACCCTGAAGGGTGTGTGACCAGCTGCAAACAGCCATCATCCCTTCACCCAGGCTGGCCTGGCACCCCAGTGGGGATCCCCATCCTGATCCAGGACAGCCTTCAGGGCAAACCAGCCGGCCCCCACCCGGGCACCAGGCCTCTATCCTATATAGCAAAAGGGTAATATGCCTCCCAGCACTGGGATCAGTGTGACAGGGCAGAGCGCCCAAACCCCCTGATCGCCCCGCAGCTCTTTGTGTGACAGGGGGCGTGGCCACAACCTCCCTATCTGCCCTGCTCTGTTCATGACAGTGGAAGGCGCCCCAACCCCCTGATCAACCCTGCTCTGTGCCTGATAGGGGGGAGCTCCCCAACCCCCTGATTGGCCCTGCTCTGTGTGTGACAGGGGGGAGCTCCCCAACCCCCTGATGGGCCCTGCTCTGTGCATGACAGGGTATGGAGCCCCAACCGCCATATGGGGTATGGAGCCCCTCTGTGTGGGATGCAGCACTCCAACCCCCCTTCTCTGTGTGTGATGGGGTAGAGCCATAACTTCCCCATTGACTCTGCCATGAGTGTGACAGGATGTGGTGCCCCAACCCCCTAATCCGCCCTGCTCTGTGTGTGACAGAGGGCGGTGCCCCAACTCCCCTATCTGCCCTACTCTGTGAGTGACAGGGGGGAGCTCCTCAAACCCCTCATGGGCCTTTTCTGTGCATTACAGGGGGAAGCTTTCCAAACCCCTGATGGGCCCTGCTCTGTGCGTGACAGAGGGGAGCTCCCCAACCCCCTGATGGGCCCTGCTCTGTGCGTGACAGGGTATGGAGCCCCAACCCCCCTGATGGGCCCTGCTCTGTGTGTGACATGGGGTGGCTCCACAACCTTCCCATCGACGCTGCCTTGAGTGTGACAGGGGGCGGTGCCCCAATCCCCCAATCGGACATACCCTGAGCATGACTGAGGGTGGTATCGCAACCTCACAATCCACCCTGCTCTGTGCATGACAGGGTGCGGTGCCCCAACTCCCCAATCAGCCTTGCTCTGAGCCCGACCAGGGGCTGCACCTAGGGATTGGGCCAGCCCTCTGCCACCCGGGGGCAGGCCTAAGCCTGCAGGTCATTATCTCCCAAGGGGTCCCAGACTGTGAGAGGGCACAAGCCAGGCTGAGGGACCACCCCCCACCCCCCAGTGCACAAATTTTTGTGCACTGGGCCTCTAGTTCAAGTATAAGGGGCTTTCAAAGTTGCGGAGGGAGGTATGAGAGGAAATCAGGGGGAGATGTGACTTCAGTAGAGTCACAAGATGCAATATTCCTGGCTTTTAATGATGAAGGAAGCGGTCACCAGTCACAGAATATGGGTGGTCTCCAGAAGCTGGAAAGAAAGTCTCCCCAAGAGCCTCCAGAAGAGAATGCAGCCTCCTGATACCTGGATTGCAGCCTGGTGAGCCCCACACCAGACTTCTGTGCTAATAACTGTAACACATTTGCATTGTTTCAGGCCACTAAATTTGTGATAATTTTTTACAGCAGCAGTAGATAACTAACACACATGTCAAAGCTTAAAAAAAGCCTTGCAGGCATGAGGAAAAAATATTTAAAGAAGTGTCAGCAAAAAGGTAAAAGAAAGTGAGGATAGAGGGAGTTCATTTACTATGGCACATGGATTGTAAAACTTTGTCAGAAAGGTTGGTCTGAGCACAATGCTGCATCAAGGTGGAGCTACTTACAGCAATATGGAGAAAGAGTATGGAAAAGAACAGGGTTGTGTTTTTTTCCAGCCTGATTCCCTAACACTGAGACCAGGATATAATAAGTGCTCAATGTTTGCAGAATGCAGCTGCAAGGAGGGGACTGTAATTTAGACAGTATAAGATGACCCTGAGATTAGGGCAGAGGTAATGCTGGCATGAAAGGCAGGGTGGGATTGACTAGCTCAGTTGAGGACCTTTGAGGGCATGGAGGAAAGGGGTGGTCTCAGGCCTGAGAGCTGAAGTCTGTGTTTGAACAATTATCACCACCTTTTTGAGAACCGGCTGAAGTTGTTAAGGTCCTTACATAAAGCAATCCTCATTACAAGGGACAGGGCCTGTTGCCTAAAGGTAGGGGAGCCCTGACTGGCTCCTGTGGGGAAGATAGCATCTGTCTCGAGTAGCTAGGGTGACTTTGTTAGGGGCAGAAATAGAACATTCAAGACTAGCTATCCTATATAATAAAAGGTTAATATGCAAATCAACGAAAAGGTGGAACAACAAGTTGCTATGACATGCACTGACCCCAGGGAGCAAATGCTCAATGCAGGAGCTGCTCTCTGGGGGTCAGTGCACTCCCACAGAGGGAGCACTGCTTGGCCAGAAGCCGGGCTCATGGCTGGCAAGTGCAGTGGCAGTGGCGGGAGCCTCTCCTGACTCCATGGCAGTGCTAAGGATGTCTGACTGATGGTTTAGGTCCACTCCCCAAGGGCTCCCGGACTGTGAGCGGGTGCAGGCCAGGCTGAGGGACCCCTCACCCCTGAGTGCCCAAATTTCGTGCACCAGACCTCTAGTTAATTATAAAAAACATTAATCATGTTCTGCTCACTGTGATTGTTTTGTCCTGATTAAAGAAGGCACATTCTAACCTGGCTGGGAGTTGCAAGCAGGACCTAGGACCTCACTTGGAAATACGGCCCATCCTCCACATCCAGTGATGCCTTCCCCAGGATATAAGTGACACATTTTCCCATGGAACTCTGAATTAGTACCTTTCCCTCTAACTTTCTTCAAATTAAGAGAATCTATGGAGTTCCCTATACTGCACAGTTTTAATGAAAGAAAACAAGACTTTCTAAGAGCATCAAATACATTTTTTTTATTTATAAACATATATACTCCTCTCTCTCTCTCTCTCTCTCTCTCTCTCTCTCTCTTTCTCTTTAAAATATATTCTTACTGATTCAGAGAGGAAGGGAGAGGGAGGGAGATAAAAACATCAATGATGAGAGAGAATCGTTGGTCGGCTGCCTCCTACACACCCCGTATAAGGGATCAGGCCAAAACCTAGACATGTGGCCTGACCTGGAAACAAACTGTGACTTCCTGGTTCATAGGTTGATGTTAACCCACTGAGTCACACTGGCCGGGCTCAATTCTTATTTATAAATTCATTCCAAGGACATATACAGCTTGAAAAGCTTTGAAAGCAGTTTTAAAAAAAAACAACAACTAGCTTTTAAGTAGCAAGAAAACAGTTATAGAAGAAAGTTTAAATTAAAAGAAAAAATAATTGTTTTACTTTATTCAAGAGTGGGAACATCCTCCATGAAAATGTGTACCTTGACTGAGGATGGCTGGGTGGCCTTATCACACCTTAGGAAATCAAATGCTTTTTACAATGACAAGAAAGAGAGTTTCATCTAATTTCTCTCCCAGGGTAGATGTCTGTCAACAGAAGGTGGACATGAATAAAAGGAGGGGCTTGCACAATCAATCAGGAAATCAGCAATCTATGAGTAATCCAGAACCCAGTATTTATCTCCTCTGCCACACACCCTCCCTCCCAGCCAGTGAGCAAGACAATTACTCTCAAGTCAAGCTAAGTGAACCCCCACTCACAGTGGCCCAATGCTGACATACAAAGCATACAAATAATTCTCACTCTGGCATAAAAGTGACAACTTTCTTGGAAGAAAAGCAGATACTGTAAATTCTCAAAGTCTTCCTGAAACATTTTCTAAAGTAATTTTTACTTCTTTAGAAAAAATGCATACCTGGCAAACCATCTGTAATAAAAGGCCCATTCTATAAAACCTTACCTGATCCTACTCATATCTGCAATCATAATCATATTTACAGACAAATATATCTATACTAAGAAAAGAGCAATATGCTAATTAGACTGGGAGACCTTCCAGGAGACCTTCCAGATGTTCTTCTGGACAAAGCCATGGTGGTGGGGCCAAGGTAGAGGCGGTTAGAGGCCAAGAGGGGAGGGCAGTTGTGGGTGATCAGGCTGGTGGAGGGCGGGGCTGTTGGGGGTAAGCAGATCAGCAGGGGGGCCATGTGGGGGCAAGCAGGCCGTCAGTGGGGGTCAGTTGGAGGTGATCAGGATAGCGGGGGTGGGGGGCAGTTTGGAGTGAGCAGGCCAGCAGGGGACAGTTGGGGATGAGCAGGCCAGTGGGAAGGGAAGGAGGGACAAGCAGGCCAGCAGGGGGGGAAGTTTGTGGTGATCAGGCTCATGGGGGTCATGTGGGTGCAAGCAGGCCAGCAGCGGGGGGCGAGGGGAGGTCAGTTGGGGTCGAGCAGGCCGGCAGGCAGAGTGATTAGAGGCAACGAGGCAGGCAGGCAGGCAGGTGAGCGGTTAGGAGCCAGCAGTCCCAGATTGCGAGAGGGATGTGTGACTGCTGTAAACTGGCAGTAGGACATCCTTCGAGGGGTCCCAAATTGGAGAGGGTGCAGGCCAGGCTGAGGAACACACTGTCCCCCGTGCATGAATTTCATGCACCGGGCCACTAGTAAAAATATAAACAAACAGATAAAAACAAAGATAACATGCTAAAGACCACAAATTTATTATATGGCAAAAGTCAAGATTCAAAAATATCTCCCCTACTAGCAGAATTAGGTGGGAAATTAACAAAGTAGAATTTAATAGGATGCAAAATAAAGTCTCGTACTAGGGCTTTAAAAAAAAAAAAAACCTGCACAACAGGATAACCTAGTTTAAGACCAGTGCATCTACAAAAACACATTTTCGTTTATTGCAAGCTCAACAAGAGGCAGCAGTCTGAAACAGTGGTCCCAAAAAGCTAATGCAATTCTAAGTTGCATTAAGAGAAGACAATGTCCTCTTCACAAATAATATCATCCTGGGGACCATACTCAGTTCTGGGAATCACATTTTAAAAGAATCAATAACTGAACTGTGTGTTGGGAGAAGGGTGGGATCTAGCCTAGGGAATATTCTGCACAAAAGCTAGTGAAGGAACTGGGGATGTTTAAACTGTTTTATTTTGTTTTTCATCTCATCTGTAAAGAGGATATGCTGCATAATGGAAAAGGGAGTGGACTAGGAATGACAAATGGGTTTCCTTTCCTGAGCCAGTTCTAATCAACTGGTAGTGACTCCCAGGACCTGATGCTGAGAAAGATTCTGAGAGTAGAAAGGAGGGAGTGAGGGCAGAGAGAGAGACACCAACTGGTTGCCTCCCACATTATCCCAATCTGGGGATTAGGGGAGTAGAGGAGCAAACTGCAACCAAAGTAGGTACCTCTGACTGGGAATTGAACCCAGGACCCTTGGGTATGCTGCAATTCTCTAACCACTGAACAACACCCGCAAGGCTTCAGTGCATCTTAGTTCTTATACCATTCTCTGGCTATGGTTTTATTACCGTGTTAACATAAGAAACATTCAAACCTGTAAAGAATTTTGTGTTTATTTGAGCAAACTGTCGACAAGTGCCTGGAAGCAGTACCTCAATGGATTGGGAAAGTGCTCTGGAGAGTGGCGGGTTTTCTTCTATTTTTATACATTACAACCAAAGGAGGAGACATAGGTAGGTTACAAGAAATTCATTGGTGATAGATTAGAGAGGCGGGAGAAACCAAAGGGGTCTTGGGGGTGAGGGAGAGAACCTGTGGGACTGGATAAAAAATAAAATGATAGACACATACTTAGAAGGGTGTAGGATAGCCAACAGTCAACAATTAACATGAGAACAATGAAGGAATGAGTGGTAACTGTCCGGGAGCCCAAGCACATTAGGTTGTGCCACAAGGGGCCCAGAAAAAGGGAAGTTACAAGTTACCCAGATATTTCAAGGGTATCCTAGCTAATAAAAGACAAAAGGGTAATGAACCGTACCTCCGCTATGCTTCCCATTGGCTAATCAGGGTGATATGCAAATTAACTGCCAACAAAGATGGCGGTTAATTTGCATACATAGGCACAATGATGGGAGGCGAAAGGGGAAGGACAGAGGAAGCTGCCTGACGCTGACAGTGATCGGAAACCCAGGCAGCAGGCAAGAGCCGGGTGGCAGGGCAAAGGTGGAGAACCTGGGCCGCCTTTGCCCTGCATGAACTATGCAGCTGGGAGAGGGGTGTGCGGCCGCTGGGAGCAGGGCGGGAACTTCCCGGGGTTTGCATCAGGCAGCCAGGAGAGGGGCGAGAACTATGCAGCCAGGAGAGGGGCACCAGGTGGCTGGGAGCAGGGCGGGAACTTACCTGGGTTTGCAGCAGGCAGCTGGGAGCGGGGCGGGAACTTCTGCCGCATTGTCATGGCAATGCAGCAGAAGTTCCCGCCTCGTAGCTGCTTGCTCATTCACTTACTCGCTCATTCATTCACTCATTCACTCAACCATTATTCACTCACTCACTCACTCACTCAGCAAACCCTCTCAGGTCCCTGGCACCAGGCCAGGCACTGAAGTTGAAGCAGGATAAGACAGAGCAATGTCCTCAAGATGTTAGTAATTCAGTAGGGCGAAGCAGGCACATGAACAAGGCAGTTGTACGCACAGATGCAGTGTACTGGGTTCAGTGAGAGCAGTAACTAATGCCGACTTTGTTCTCTTGATACAATGGGGCCTCGGGAGCCAGGCCGCCCCAAGCCTGTAGGCCTGTGCCTAGGCCAGGAGTGGCTGGGGTCCAGGAACATGACAGAAGGCGCAGGTCGGGCTGAGGGGTCTGACCCCACCCCTCACCCTCACCCCCGAGTGCACAAATTTTTGTGCACCGGGCTACTAGTCTATCTATATAAAAGACTAATATGCTAAGTGTCCTGCCGTCAGGGTAATACGTTATGTCGCAATGCCCAGCTTCCTCTCCCTAGCAACTAGCCTCCTAGAAGTTTCTTCAGCCCAGGAACACAAGTTGCTTTATAGCCAGGTAGAAACATTCACAGTTAACCAAATGTCTGTGAAGTTTTTTCCTGTGCCTCATCTCATTTGATCCTCACACAAGTCGTGGAGTAGGTAGATCGGAGACTTGGTAGAATCCTATTTTCTTTTCATTAAACAGAAAATGAAGATTTAGAAAGTTTAGAAACTCGACCCAACTGAAAAGAATTGAGAAATGGTGCCCCCTCCCCTCCACCCCCCGCCCTTCCCCCGCTCAAAAAGAAATAAAGAAAAGAAATGGTGGACCTTAAAAATGACTTCAGGTTTTTTCACTGCACAAAATATAGTCAAACACTGCTGCAAATTAAATATTTTACCCTTTGTTCTCCCTGCGTGATCTACAATAATAATGTGCTTCTTCGTGTTGATATTTACTGCTGTGTTGCTGACAATTACCTGAAAAGAAGTTGGAGTGCTTCACTGGGCTGGAAAAAGTTTAGCTAAATCAGAAAGCAGCTCTAATTAACAAGTTTGTTTTATATCTATAAAAGGCTAAGTTGACTCGCACATGGGTGATACATATAAAGCTCTCATTGGCAGCAATCACATGCATTTCAATCTGTCATTGTCGATCATGAATTTGGTTGACACTTCTATTATTGAGAAAGGGTGAACAGGGATATTAAAATATTTCTTCTAATTAATTTCCTTTCAATGTGCACAAATTCATGCACCAGGCCTCTAGTGTTATTATAGATGCAAAAAGACAGATAGGCTCAGTGAAGATACTGTCCTAGAATGTAACTACCCACTATTACTGCTTTTGGTTAAAGTTTAATTTCCGATCGTCCTTTGTGGTTACTTCAGGTCTTTGAGTTTGCAAGACCATCATACAGGCCTTCCCTGAGCTTGTCAGGTTACCATGTGGCCCCTTTCACCCACAGCATCTTGGTAAGCCAGCTTACCTTTATCTTCCTTGGTATGCACAAGAGTGGGTACTTGCCATGGCCTGTGTTGCTCGGTGGTTAGAGCATCAACCTGAGCAGCAGAGTCACCTATTGGATTCCTGGCCAAGGGCACATACCTGGGTTGCAAGTCCAAGCCCACAGTGGAGTGGAATGGGGGTGCTGCAGGAGGCAACCTATAGATGCCTCTTTCACATTGGTGTTTTTCTGACTCCCCCCCCTCCCCCGCCACCCCCCCTTCCTTCCAGTCTCTAAAATCAATGGAAAATATGTCCTTACTCCTTGGGAGAGGTACAAAGAAAACCAAAAACCAAAAAACGATAAAAAGGTAGATACTTAAAGTTTAGCTCACTGATTTTCAACCAGTGACTTTTGCCTCTCCAAGAACATCAGGCAATGTCTGAGACATTCAGTAAGGTCAGAACTGGTAAGAGGCGCTGCATTTAGTGGGCAGAGAGGCCAGGGATGCTGCTAAATCACCCGGCGGTGCACAAGACGGAGCCCCCTACAAAGGGTTTTCGGGTCCCAAAAGGCAACAGTGCCGCGGTTACTGAGTGACTTAATGAAAGGCAAAATAAGCAAAGCCCGAGCTGGCGGAGCTCGCTGGGTGCAATGCCTGGGCTGTGATGGGACCAGCTGGCCAGGGGATAGCCAGGTTGGGTCCAGCGCCCTAGGCCGCAACAGGAGGAAGACACAGGGTTAACACCCAGATCCCGCAGGCCCCGGATGTGGTGCAGAGCACATGGCTTCTCCTCCAATCCCCGCTCTAGCCCAGGGGTCCTCGCGAGACTCAGAGGCCAAGCTCTCGCGAGAAGTGGGCGGAGCTTACGGCGGTTGTTGGCACTGACTTGGCTGTAAAGCTCTGGGTTCCCGGATTCCCAGATTCCCGTGCTGGGCTGGCTGGGTCTCGGGGAGAGGGCGGGATCGGCTGTGAGGCCCCCACCCGCCGCGAGGTGCCTCCACTTCCAGGGCCGCGGGTTTCACAGCCTCGCTCCGTATCTCTACTCTCCAGCCGCTGGTGAGAGTCGCGCCGGGTACACAACCCGCTCACCCGTGGCAAGCCGAGGGGAGGAAATGTGTTTATCCGCCATTTCCTAGTTCGAGTGGGCGGGAGAGCCTTGAGGTATACCCGTTCCTCTTGATTCCCGGCCCGCGGTTGGGCTCTGAGGACAGGTGAGGAAAAAGTACCGGGAGCACACGTGAGGAGATGTAGCATCTTGTTTGTTTCCGTTAAAGCACCAACCCGGTGCGCGGGTGAGGAGGCGAACCTTCTTGCTTGTTGTCGTGCAAGCGCCATCCCCGCTGGGCTTTCGTGCTTTCCCGCTTTCCCGCAGGTCAGCCACTGTTCCGTCTTCAGAAATTCCCGTGCCCTCTGCCTGCCTGGTAACCGTTGGCATCTTCTCTTCCAGCTCACCGTGCCCCCCAAATATGACGTGTTGAGTCAAGACGAACTACGCACAAAGCTGTCCCAGACCTTCAAGCGCCGAGGTATCCTGGACTCCCTCAAGGTGTCGGCTTGAGGCATATCTGTTCTGTAACTTTTACAAGTGGAAGCGGTAACAGGGAGTCCGCATTTAAACCCACTGGGTCTTGGTTTTAAAAATAATATGATATGCAGGTGGTATTGGGGAGTGACGCTTTTATGTTTTGTAGAACTCGTTATCCTGGAGAGCATTCTCAAACGGTTGAGAGTTTGCCCGGTCTTCATATTCAAATAGATTTATTGACTGACATTCAGGTAGGAGCGAGTAGCTGTATAAAATGAAAACATTTTAGCAACAAGGCAAGTTTTGTGAAACTGGTTTGTAGGTTCTTGAATTAATACGTGGTTTTGTAATAGTCATGTTTGGATGAAGGATATTGAGACAATATAATAAGCATTGTGTGCTGCTTACAGTACAATAGTCTGGAGAATGACAGCTTTTTTCTTTAAAATATAATGAAAGCTCTGAAGGTTTCACTTGGGCAGCACATACGTATAGTATGAATTAACAGCAAGGAGTAGGGTTACCTCAAATGTGTTTTCATTACTATATACAGTTAGACGTGTATTTTACACTTATCAGGGGAAATACTGAGTTTTTCCTTCTCCCCCCATTGTTTTCGTAACTTAAAAAACAAAACAGAACACTTTATACCTATCTGAAAAACCCATAAAAACATAGAGGAAGAGAGTCTTTTCTGATTCAGCTATTATTGGCACAGTGGTGTGTGTGTGTATTCTTAGTTCACTGTTGTATAGTGAGCATTTTCCTGTGACCCGAAAAGTTCCTTGAAACCCTCCATTTAAGTGTCCCATGATTGGATGTATGGGTAATTTATGTAGCAGTCCCTGGTGAATGTTTAATCTTGGCAGAGAATAATTTACTAATACACTTTACATGTAAAGTAACATCAGGAATAGAATTGGTTTAAATGTGTTTTCATTACTACATATATTTCAGAAGTATATCTGAAATATAAATGCTGAATAGGTTATAACCAGGTCTGTGCATCCTTCAGTTGCATTTCTCATTTTTGCCTAGGTTACGTGGCATTCTTACATTCTTGTATGACTTTATCTATATAGAAAAGGCTAATATGCAAAGTGTTTCCTTGGAGGTTAGCCCAGGAGACCGGGAATTCGATTGCTCACTATGATGTGGGCTGACCATCGGTGGGTCGCACAGAAAATTGCAGGCAGCGAGCTGGTGTTGGCGGGGTACTGAGGGAGCAAGGAAAGGGGGAAGCAGGAACAGGGGAGGGGGGAACCGCGTGGTGGTGGTGCATGAGGGAGCAGGAAAGCAGGAAACCTGATCAGCCGTGATTGCCAGCCAGGCCTAGGGACCCTACCTATGCACTAATTTCTTGCATCAGGCCTTTAGTCCTGGAAAATAAAAGGCCATAAGCATTTTTTAAAAAATACATTTTATTGATTTTTTAAAGAGAGGAAGGAAGAAGGGTAGAGAGTCAGAAACATCGATAAGAGAGAAACATCGACCAGCTGCCTTCTGCACACCCCCTACCCAGGTACATGCCCTTGACCAGAATCGAACCTGGGACCTTTCAGTTCTCAGGCTGATGCTCTATCCACTGAGCCAAACCGGTTAGGGCCGTGGTCGCCAAACTGTGGCTCGCGAGCCACATGCGGCTCTTTGGCCCCTTGAGTGTGGCTCTTCCTAAGCCTTAGGAGTATCCTAATCTACACTAATAAAAGAGAACAATGGTAATTGGCATACGGCGATACCATTTTTATTGGCTAATCAGGGCCATATGCAAATTAACTGTCAACAAGATGGCGGCTAACTTGCATATGTAGGCACAATGCAGGGAGGCGAAAGGGAAAGCAGGAAGAAGCCCCCTGCCACTGACAGTGACCCTCAGACAAGTGCAATTTTGCCTAGCAAAGACTCTCTTGGTAATTTCAGGCTTTTTTCCTGATTCCAGGTTTCTATTTTCTTTTTGAATGAAGAAAAAGATCTGCTTTCTTATGTTGTGTGTGTTCCTAAACTGTGTGCAGGTGGAGTGCTCATTTCCCATTGTGTCAGCACAGTCCTACCTTCAGTGCTGCCCCTCCCTCTGTGATCACCAGGTGGATGCAAAGGCCCATGTTCTTGTTTGTTGGGTCAACCCCTCAACTGGCAGGCTCTTCCCTGTGACTCATCTAACTTTATCGTATAGCCATTAACGTGAGAAGATCCTAGACTATTTGCATTGCGGAAAACTAGAGAAGTCAGTGGCCCGTCACTTCATGTTATAGTTGAGGAAACCAAGGTCACCAGATGAAGGAAAAGTGATACTGGAGTCCAAGTTTTCTGGTCCATGATCCAGATCCTTTTCCATGGGACAGCCTTTCTACATACAGTACCATCCTGCCTTTAGGTGTATGCTCAGAAGGGAAACAGGTGGCTAAAATGCTGTGATTAATCCTGGCTCCTCCTTACTCATTAAAAGCAATAACTTGTTAGACAATAAATTCAAATATCTTAATCTGATTCTGCCAGTCTTTTTTTCCTGTGCATACTTTTTAGTGGGCACTGGTGTTTACATGATTGAGATTGCACTCTCGTGTGGGTTTTGCACTCTGTTAATGTTTGATTCTAATCCACATTTGGTTTGAGGGCTTCGGGTCTGCTGCAGAGAGCACTGGAATGAGAGAAATAGCAGACCTGGCTTTTGTCCCAGTTATGCCGTTGTGTAGTTGCTAAGCCCTCTGGGAGTCACCTACACTGTGTGGGCACCTGTGTCCTCTGTAAAATGGAAGACTTAAAACTAAGAATCTCTGATTCATTTTAAGATCAGTGTTTTGAACATGTGACTCAGCTTTCACCAAAGACCATAAAAGAACTCTTTGGCACTTGGAGACTGGAAAAAGATGCCATTGTTTTCTGACCTACCTTTTGCTTTCTTTTCCCCTGACTTTTATGATGGAAATTTTCCAGCATTCAAAAAAGTTGAAAGTTTTACAGTTCACCAGTAAGTTTGTATTATGTTTGCTTGATCACTTTCTGTACATCCAGTAATCTATCTCAGTTTTTTGAATTGTTTCAGAGTAAATTGCAGATGCCCCCTGTCCGTATCCCTGTACTCTTTTCTTTTGAACAGACTTCTTGCTCACCTACCCTGAGTCCTCTGCCCTGTTTGTGTTTTTTTAATAGCTGAGAAGCTTCAACATATTGATGATCAGTTTTCAGGTGCTTACCCTCAGCATCCAACATTAGGAACTTTAGAAATAAAGTTAAATGAATATAAGAGAGAACTAGAACAGCAGCTTCAGGCAGAAATGCATGAAAGGGTAAGTTTATCTTGTTGCTGTTAACAAAAGTGATATTTTTGCTTATCTTTTCATTCTTAATCTTAGGTATATAGGAAAATATCTAGAATCTTTAATAAACTAGAGGCCCAGTGCATGTGTAGGTTCCCTAGTAGCTACCTGCTGGTGGGGCCTCCCTTTCCCTGGCCACCTGCTGCCAGGTGGGGCTGGTCTCAGGGGACGGGCTGCAGGTGGTTGGCCAGCCCCGCCCCTGCTTGAACTCCCGGTGAAGGGGACAATTTGAATATATGGCTTTTATTATATAGTTAATATGATATGTACTCTTGTGCATGTTATTATTTTTCTTTCCACTTGCTGTTGTTTCTTTTTGCCTTTTGAATGAGTTTTACAGGAACAGTTAATGAGACCAAAGATGAATTAAACTATAAATATAGGGTGTCCCAAAAATATATAAACACACCTTGAATAATTATAAAGGCAGTGTATATTAAACAACATTTTCACAATTGAGCTATCGGCTGTTAGAGTGTGTATACATTTTGGGGGGGATACCCTGTATAATTAATGAATATTGAACTTAAACATGGAGAATTTGTTACTAATTGTTTAGTATTATTATTTACAATGATTTGTAGTTAATTTGCAGTTGAAGCATTTTAAAAATACTGAAGTAGTACAAATTAAAATGGAAGAGAAAGGAAAGTCTGAGGAGTTAGTGGTTTGGGAATGATGTTGGAGAGCTTGTCAAGCAAGATCGGAAGCCTTCTTGGGAAAAGATGTTCCTTGAGAGAATTCAAAAGCACCAGAAGGCAATATTTTAAAATCATTTACTGGATGGCTCCTTCCTGCAGCTGCTTGTAGATTTGCTAAAAGTCCAGGGGTGAGATGAGACATTTGCTGGAACACTTGAGGACCTAGAGCAGTGATGGTGAACGTTTTGAGCTTGGCGTGTCAAAAATTTTGAAAAACCCTAACTTAACTCTGGTGCCATGTCACATATAGAAATATTCATATATTTTTTTGATATTTGCAACCATAATAAAAAAAGATTTATATTTTTGATATTTATTTTATATATTTAAATGCCATTTAACAAAGAAAAATCAACCAAAAATATGTATAAAATGAACAAAAACAGAAAAACAATGTACATTTAAGAAAAAATAATAATAAAAACAATGATAATCATTACCATTTGCAACGTCATGGATGGAACTGGAGAGCATTATGCTAAGTGAAATAAGCCAGTCAATGAAGGAAAAATACCACATGATCTCACTCATTCATGGATAATAGAGACCATTATAAACTTTTGAACTATAATAGATACAGAGGCAGGCCTGCCTCAAACAGATTGTCAAACTGCAGCGGGAAGGCCGGGGAGGGTTGGGGGGCAGGAGGTAGGGGGGTAAGAGATCAACTAAAGGACTTGTATGCATGCATATAAGCATAACCAGTGGACATAAGACATTGGGGGATAGGGGAGGCTAGGGGACTGTCTAGGGCGGGGGAATAAAATGGAGACATATGTAATACCCTTTGGAATACTTTAAGCAATAAATTAAAATAAATAAAATAAATAAATAAATAAATAAGTAAATAAAAAATAAATTAAAAAAAAAACAAACAATGATAATCAAATGGTACGAAAACTAGAAATTAGTGACTTTTTTGGTGCTGAAGTTTGTCTGCTAATTCTTCGATTGCAGGTTCATACTTGGTGCACTTCAAAGCCAAGCAAGCGCCACTAACATCATGCTAGCCGGTTCCTTTTGTTCATTTTAATATTATTTAATGCTGAGAACAAAGTCTCACAAAAATATGTTGATGAAAAAATTGTTAGCAAAGCCATCGCTAGGTTTTTTATATTGCTAAAAGTGTCAGGAACTCTGTTCCAAGCACTCAAAATTTCTTCTTCATAGTTGCACTCTTCATGTTTCAAACGATTTCGTTCCAGATTTTCAAGTTTCGACCTTAAGTCGACAAACACGAGTCCAAATGCTACCTTGAAAATCTGCAAGTTGCATCTCTAAATCATCAATTTGCATCCATTGGAAATTATTCAATTCCAAAGTACTGTAAACTACATCCAGATACTTAATTATTTTAATTGTCTGTTCTAGGCTTCTAAATTGGTTGAATCTTTCGCTGAACTGTTCAAAGAACGTGTTTACTATATTCTGGTACATAAGTATAGACTCCATTACACTTGTAGTAGCCTTCTCGAAATACTTTTTCATCTGAGGAAAATACGAGTTTTAGTTTCAATATCTCGCTTGAAAATTTTAAGTTTACTTTCAAAAGATTTGATGTATCCAAACATAACGTCAATATTTTTGCCAAAACCTTGTAATTTTAAGTTCAGTTCATTCATATGAACAGAGAGATCTGTAAAAAACATCAAATTGCTGACCCACTTATGATCATTGATCTGAGGAAAGTTTGCCAGATCCTTATTCTCAATAAATACCATAATTTCTTCAAAGCACTCCACAAATCGCTCAAGTAGTTTTCCTTGACTTAGCCATCTCACACGATTGAACATCAGTAGTCCACTGTAGGTTGAATCAACTTCCTGTAAAAGTACAGAAAATTCTCGCTTGTGAAGGGGTCGAGAAGCTATAAAATTCACAATTTTTGTTACAACTGACATTAAATCATTCAATTCAGAGAATCCCGATTTGGCACACAACACCTCCTGATGGATAATGCAATGAAAAGGTGCAAGTGGATGTCTAATAGCTTCCATAAACAATTTCAGGAATCCCACTTTTTTCCCACCATCTTTGGTGCCCCGTCTGTCGTGACTGACACAATTTTAGAGATATCAAGGTTTAGGACACTGAATGTTTTTATAACAACTTTACATATTTGGTTTCCTGATGTACTCATTGGCACTTATTCTAACTTCATCAACTCTTCTCTCATAGTGAGACCATCAGAATATCTAGCAATAATGGCCAACCGAGCATATGATGTGACATCAGTAGTTTCATCAAGAGAAATCAAAAAATATTTACATCTATTTAAGTCTTTTTTTTATTGACTTTGTACGTTTTTGCCAAGATCTGTTATTCTACCTTTTTTTTTAAATTAAATCTTTATTGTTCAGATTATTACAGTTGTTCCTCTGTTTTCCCCCCATAGCTCCCTGCCACCCAGTTCCCACCCCACCCTCTGCCCTTACCCCCACCCCCTACTGTCCTCACCCATAGGTGTATGATTTTTTTTTCTATGTCCCTGATTCTATTATGATCACCAGATTATTTATTCACTTGATTCTTAGATTCACTTGTTGATAGATGCATGTTTGTTGTTCATAATTTGTATCTTTACCTTTTTCTTCTTCTTCCTCTTCTTAAAGGATACCTTTCAGCATTTCATATAATCCTGGTTTGGTGGTGATGAACTCCTTTAGCTTTTCCTTATCTGTGAAGCTCTTTATCTGACCTTCAGTTCTGAATGATAGCTTTGCTGGATAAAGTAATCTTGGTTGTAGGTTCTTGGTATTCATCACTTTGAGTATTTCTTGCCACTCCCTTCTGGCCTGCAAAGTTTCTGTTGAGAAATGAGCTGACAGTCGTATGGGTATTCCCTTGTAGGTAACTGAGTTTCTTTCTCTTGCTGCTTTTAAGATTCTCTCTTTGTCTTTTGCTCTTGGCATTTTAATTATGATGTGTCTTGGTGTGGTCCCCTTTGGATTCCTTTTGTTTGGGGTTCTCTGCGCTTCCTGGACCTGTAAGTCTATTTCTTTCACCAGGTGGGGGAAGTTTTCTGTCATTATTTCTTCAAATAGGTTTTCAATATCTTGCTCTCTCTCATCTTCTGGCACCCCTATAATTCTGATGTTGGTACGCTTGAAGCTGTCCCAGAGGCTCCTTACACTATCTTCGTATTTTCGGATTCTTTTTTCTTTTTGCTTTTCCAGTTGGGTGTTCTTTGCTTCTTTGCATTTCGAATCTTTGACTTGATTCTTGCGCTCCTCTGGTCTGCTGTTGGGTGTCTATATAGTATTCTTTATTTCAGGCAGTGTATGCTTAATTTCTAGTTGGTTCTTTATCACAACATCGAGGGTCTCATTAGATTTCTTGAGGATCTCACTACATTTATCGGCGGTCTCACCAGTCTTTTAGAGGGCCTTACTAAGTTTATCAGCAGCTTCTAGACAGTTCTTGAGAGACCTTAAAAGTGTGGTTTTGAGCTCTATATCTTCCATTTCTGACATTTGCGTCCTATTTCTTTGTCTCCGCATTTTTTTATCTTTTCTTGGTGCACCCCCTAGTGGTCTTTGTGCGCAGTCTTGTTGTAGTTAAGCCTTGATTGTTGTCGGCAATACCGGGGGTGATTTGGCCTCCAGGCTAACTGGCTATGAGAGCTATTCTGCCTTTGATAGTATTTCTACTGAGTGGTAACTTAGAAATTCTTTTAATAACATCATCTTTTTTTTTCATATTGTGAAATAGAGCTGGTGCACCTCTTAGAAATGTTTCCTTACTAAATTCTCTGTCACTGAGGGTTTTTTCCATGCTGAGCTATGGAGAGAGCAATATAGTAACTTGCTGATATTAAATTTGTAGAGCATCTTACAAATTTAATGATGGAATTTGATTGACTTTTATAGAGGTGTAGCTGCCTAGAAATGCATTCCTTCCTCTCATCAATACTTTTTTTCAAGAACTGACAATGATTAGTTTCAAAATGTCTCTTTACATTCCACGTTCTGCTTACTACTGTTTCATTAAACACTATGCACAATGAATTGTTGTTTCTGTTGACAATCCCGTACATCTCGGTGCATATGTCTTTTTAAGGGTCGGCTACTGCTACTTCCACTTCCCTTATCATTCAATCTTGCTTTTTTATTTTTTTGATTCTCCATCACAAGGCTGCAAAAATAAACATAAATGACGGCATTTTTTATAAAAGGTTGATAGTTTTCTTACCTATTAACTTTTTGCAGTGTTGTTGCACTGACTCCTGTTGCAAAACAATTCAAAAACAGTACGTATAACCAACAAATATATGGTGCTGTAATCAATTATCTGATACGCAGAATGTCTCGTTGAGCACTGTTGCACTGTATATCTTTTTTTTTTTTTTTATTAGGTAAGGTATTACAAATGTGTCCTCTTCCCCCCCATTATCCCCAGCCTCCCCAACCTCCCCGCACACTCATGCTCCCATCCCCCTGTTGTCCATGTCCATTGGTTTGGCTTATATACATGTATACAAGTCCTTCGGTTGATCTCTTCACCTTACCCCCGCCCTCCCCTACTTTCCTTCTGGGGATTGATAGCCTGATTGCTGTTTCTCAGTCTTTGGATCTGTCCCTTTTCATCAGTCTATGTTGTTCTCTATAATCCACAAGTGAGTGAGATCATGTGGTATTTATCTTTCTCTGACTGACTTATTTCACTTAGCATAATGCTCTCCAGTTCCACCCATGCTGTTGCAAAAGGCAAGAGTTCCTTCTTTTTTACCGGAGCATAGTATTCCATTGTGTATATGTACCACAGTTTTCTAATCCACTCATCTGCTGATGGGCTCTTAGGCTGTTTCCAAATCTTAGCTATGGTGAATTGTGCTGCTATGAACATAGGGGTGCATATATCCTTTCTGATTGGTGTTTCTGGTTTCTTGGGATATATTCCTACTAGTGGGATCACTGGGTCAAATGGGAGTTCCATTTTTAGTTTTTTGAGGTGGCTACATACTGTTCTCCACAGTGGCTGCACCAGTCTGTATTCCCACCAGCAGTGCAGAAGGGTTCCTTTTTCTCCACATCCTCTCCAACACTTGTTGTTTGTTGATTTTTTGATGATAGCCATTCTGACAGTTGTGAGATGATGACGCGTTGTCGTTTTGATTTGTATCTCTCCTATAATTAGTGACTTTGAGCATGTTTTCATATGTCTTTCGGCCTTCTGTATGTCCTCTTTCGAAAAGTGTTCATCTAGGTCCGTTGCCCATTTTTTTATTGGATTGTTTATCTTCCTTTTGTTAAGTTACATGAGACCCCTGTAAATGTTGGAAATTAAACCCCTGTCGGTGGTATCATTGGCAAATATGTTCTCCCATACAGTGGGTCTTCTTGTTGTTTTGTTGATGGTTTCCGTTGCTGTGCAAAAGCTTTTTATTTTGATGTAGTCCCATTTGTTTATTTCCTCTTTAGTCTCCATTGCCCTAGGAGCATTGTCAGAGAGGAAATTCCTTGGGCATATGTTTGCAATTTCGCTGCCTGTGGATTCCTCTAGTATTTTTATGGTTTCCCATCTTACATTGAAGTTTTTATCCATTTTGAGTGTAATTTTGTGTATGGTGTGAGTTGGTGGTCTAGTTTCATCTTTTTGCATGTATCTGTCTAATTTTCCCAACAGCATTTATTGAAGAGACTGTCTTGACTCCATTGTTTGCTCTTGCCTCCTTTGTCGAATATTAATTGGGCATAGTGGTTTGTGTCGATTTCTGGGGTCTCTATTCTATTCCATTGACCTATATGTCTGTTCTTGTGCCAGTACCAAGCTGTTTTAAGAACAGTGGCTTTGTAATACAGTTTGATATCTGGTATTGAGATCCCACCTACTTTGTTCTTCTTTATCGGGATTGCTGCAGCTATTCGGCATCTTTTTTTTATTCCAGATGAATTTTTGGAACGTTCGTTCTAGATTTGTGAAATATGCCATTGGTAATTTAATGGGGATTGCATTGAATCTATAGATTCCTTTGGGTAGTATGGACATTTTGATGATGTTGATTCTACCAATCCATGAACACGGTGTGTTCTTCCATCTGTTTCTGTCTTCCTCTACCTCTGTTTTCAGTGTCCTGTAGTTTTTTGCATATAAGTCTTTTACCTCCTTAGTTAAGTTTATTCCTAGGTATTTTAATTTTTTTGGTTCAATGGTAAATGGGATTGCTTTTGTAGTTTCACTCTCGGTAAGTTCACTTTTGGTGTAAAGAAATGCCATGGATTTCTTAGCATTAATTTTGTATCCTGCTACATTGCTGAATTCATTTATTAAGTCTAATAATTTTTTGATGGAGTCTTTTGGGTTCTGTATGTACAGTATCATGTCATCTGCAAATAAGGACAGTTTTACTTCTTTTTTTCCAATCTGGATGCCTCTTATTTCTTCTTGTCTGATCGCAATGGCTAGTACTTCCAGTACTGTATTGAACTGGAGTGGTGAGAGGGGGCATCCCTGTCTTGTTCCTGATTTTAAGGGGAATGATTTTAGTTTTTGCCCATTGATTATGATGTTGGCTATTGGTTTGTCATATATGGCTTTTATTATGTTGAGGTATGATCCCTCAATTCCTATCTTGCTGAGAGTTTTTATCAAGAAAGAGTGTTGGATTTAGTCAAATGCTTTTTCCGCATCAATTGATATGATTATACGGTTTTTTTCTCTCAATTTGTTTACGTGATGTATCACATTTATTGATTTGCGGATATTGTACCATCCTTTCATCCCTGGGATAAATCCTACTTAGTCATGGTGTATGATCTTTTTGATGTACTGCTGGATCCGATTTGCTAGGATTTTGTTGAGGATTTTGGCATCTATGTTCTTGAGGGATATTGGCCTATAATTCTCTTTCATTGTGTTGTCTTTATCTGGTTTTGGTGTTAGGGTGATGCTGGCTTCATAGAATGAGCTGGGAAGTGTTCCTTCCTCTTGGATCTTTTGACATAGTCTGAGGAGGATAGGTTTAGTTCTTCCTTCAATGTTTGGTAAAACTCCCCTGTGAAGCCGTCTGGCCCCGGGCTTTTGTTTGCTGGAAGCTTTTTGATTACTGCTTCGATTTCCTCCATAGTTATTGGCCTATTGAAATTTTTAGATTCTTCCTGATTAAGTTTTGGAATGTTGTATTTTTCTAGGAATATGTCCATTTCCTCCAGGTTGTCTAGTGTGTTGGAGTAGAGATCATAGTATTTTCTAACAATCCTTTGTATTTCTATGGGGTCTGTTGTTATTTCTCCTATTTCATTCCTGATTTTGTTTACTTGGGTCCTCTCTCTTTGTTTCTTGGTGAGCCTGGCTAGAGGTGTATCAATCTTGTTTATCCTTTCAAAGAACCAGATCTTGTTTTTGTTGATCTTTTGTATTGTTTTTTTTGGTCTCTGTGTTGTTTATCTCCGCTCTGATCTTTGTTATTTCCTTCCTTCTGCTTAGAGTGGGCTTTTTTTGTTGCTCTCTTTCTAACTCTTTGCGTTGTAGAGTTAGGTCATTTATTCTCATTGTTTCTTGTTTCTTGCAGTAGGCTTGTAGAGCTGTGAACTTCCCTATCAAGAGTTCTTTCACTGTGTCCCATAGGTTTTGGATTGTTGTGTTTTCATTTTTGTTTGTTGCCATGATGTTTATTTCTTCTTTGATCTCTCTGGTAACCCAGTTGTTGCTTAATAGCATGCTATTTAGTCTCCATGTGTTTGATTTTCTTGGATTGTTTTTGTTGTAGTTGATTTCCAGTTTTATGCGTTTGTGGTCTGAGAAGATGCTGGATATGATTTCAATTTTCTTGAATTTGAAGAGACTTTATCTGTGACCCAGTACATGCTCTATCTTTGAAGATGACAAATGTGCAGTTGAGGAGAATGTGTATTCTGTGGCTTTGGGGTGAAATGTTCTGAAGATGTCAATTAATTCCATCTGATCTAGTGAGTCATTTAGGATTGATGTTTCTTTGCTGAGTTTTTGTTTAGAGGATTTGTCCAATGGTGATAATGGGGTGTTAAGGTCCCCTACTATGATTGTATTGCTGTCAATCTCTCCCTTGATCTCCTCCAGAAGTTTTCTTACATATTTGGGTGTTCCTATATTGGGTGCATATATATTTACCAGAGTTATTTCTTCTTGTTGGACTCCTCTGTTTAGTATTATGAAGTGGCCTTCTTTATCTCTTTTTATGTCCTTCACTTTGAGATCTAATTTGTTAGATATAAGTATTCCTACCCCGGTTTTTTTTTTCACTTCCATTGGCCTAAAAAACCTTTTTCCATTACTTCACCATCAGTCTGTGTGCGTCTTTTTTTCTGAGTTGGGTTTCCTGTAGACAGCGGATATATGGGTCATGTTTTCTTATCCACTCATTTACCCTATGCGTTTTTACTGGGGCATTTAATCCATTTACATTTAAAGTTATTATTGATAGAAACTTGTTAGTCACCATTTTTGATCTTTACTGTTGCGTTCCTTCTTTGTTTCCTATTTTTTCTTTTTACAGCAGACCCTTTAGCATTTCTTGCATTGCTGGTTCGGTTGTAATAAACTCCCGTAGACCATTTTTGTCTGTGAAGCTCCTGATTTGACCCTCAATTTTGATTGATAGCCTCGCTGGGTACAGTATTCTTGGATTCAGACCCTTCCTTTGCATGACTTTGTATATTTCATTCCATTCCTTTCTTGCCTGATGTGTTTCTGTTGAGAAATCGGTCTCTAGTCTGATGGAGGATCCTTTGTAGGTAACTTTCTGTCTCTCTCTGGCTGCTTTTAATATTCTTGCTTTGTCGTTGGTGTTTGCCAATTTAATTATTATGTGCCTTGGTGTCGGTCTTTTTGGGTTCATTATGTTTGGGACTCTGTGAGCTTCTTGGATTTGTGTGAGTTTTTTCTTCCCTATCTCAGGGAAATTTTCCGTTATTATTTTTTCAAACAGGTTTTCTATTCCTTGCTCAGTTTCCTCTCCTTCTGGGACCCCTGTTATTTGGATGTTGTTTCGTTTAGTGTTGTCCCAGAGTTCTCTTAGGCTGTCCTCATGCTTTTTAATTTTTTTTTTCTAGAAGCTGCTCTGTTTGGGTATTTTTTCCTACCTTGTCTTCTAGCTCGCTTATGTGGTCCTCTGCTTCTCCTAGTCTACTGTTGATGCTTTCTATTGAGTTCTTTATAGCAGTGATGTCATTTTTCATTTCTTCTTGGTTTTTCTTCATTTCCTCTTGGTTCCTACACATATTGTTGAATTTGTCTTCCATTCTTTTCATCCACCTTATGGCCATTTCTCTGATTTCTTTCTTTGACAGGGTGCTTGCCTCCATTGCCCCCATTTCGTTTACTTCCTTTTCTGATGATGCCTGTTTTTCTTTCATATGTGGGTTGGTTCTTTTTTCACCATGATCTCTCTTCAGGTGTTTGGTTATGTAGTTCTCTTTCTGATGCGTTGATTTAAAGGCACAAAATACAACACAACAAGGCACAACATACAAGGCACCGAAAACAAATGTATTTACGATATTAATAACCCCAAATAAAGGTGACCACTGAGCGAAGAGAATTAGGGGATAAAGAAGAAAAAAGAGAAAAAGATTAAAGAGAAAAAGAAAAAAACAAAAAGGAATGCCGAAATGAGATTGGGAAAAGGGAGAGAAGAAAGAAGAAAAAAAAAAGTGAGAGAATGAATTAGAGGTGGGGAAGAGGCTATTTGGGGAGAAAACTCTAATAGAACCACAAATAATCCCAATGAATTCCAGCAGCAGATCCCTGGAGATTAATGCAAACTACAATCAACCACTAATATCAGGCGAGGCAAGGGAAAACAGAAGCACAAAAATAACCAGAGAAAGAAAAAGCAAAACAGGAAAATAAAAATGAAAAACAAAACAATCTCCCAAACAAGCATAAAAAAAAAATATACTCAAAATCAAGCAAACACTAGCAAAACGACAGACAGAGAAAAAAAATTGGGTAGTGAAGAACGAGAAGAGAGAGGTGTATATGGATTTAGAGCAAGGGATTGGAAATTAGGTATATAAGTAGGGTGAAATTTAGACAGTGGGTAAAAAGAATGAATAGGGAAAATCTAAAGCAGGAATAGGGTAAGAGAAACAGGACAACAGAAGGGGAAAAGTGAGGAAGAGTTATGGCTTAAGGGTAAAGGTGAGATAGAGAGAACTGATGCTAAAGGAACGATGAAAATAGAGTGTAGAACACTAATTCCAAAATAAAATAACGAAAAAAAAAATAAAATGACACTTGAAAAAGTGGTAAAATGATAGCAATAATACTGGCTAAAAAAATGTAGTAATTACAAAGGTAAAATCAGGTGATGAAAAAAAATAATAATAGGTTCTTTATGAAATGGTGAAAAAAGAATTAAAAAGAAAAAAAGATAAAAATGTGCAGTAGTGAAGGTGCTTCAGATCTTCTACTCTTCTTTTTGGCACGCCTTAATCCTGCCAGGCATTTAGGAGATTGTTGAATTTCCCTGCGATACACTGTCCCTCCGTGCTGTAAACCACAGTCCTGATTTTAAGGCAGGTTGTATTTGTTTACCAGACTGCCTTTATTTGCATTTACAGAAGAGACAGTTCGTGGCTCTGCCTCTGGGTGGCAGTGTGTCTGGATTGACCTCCGAGGCTATAAGTCCTCTCTATCCAGTAGTTAGGGTTTATTTTCTCTATGTTACTTGGAACTGGTTTGGGAAAGTCCACTGCCCAGAGCTGGTTCTTTAATCATTACTCCCCGCTCTGTTTCCCAGGCTCCCCAAAAAGATCTTTCCCCTACAGGCTATGTGAATGACCCCACCTGGGGAATCCCATTCACTGGGTTTAATAATCAAACACACGGATCTAAGGGGAACTGTAACAACAAGAGCCTGAGAAGTTGTGCGAATTTGCAAGCCTCCACCTTCCAGGTCTGCGCACAGTCTCCACGCACCCACTCGCCCCTGGCACCAAGCACCCGGCAGACTGGCAGAATCCGAGGCTGCTTTTTTGCATCCAGTCCAGCTATGTGCTTATTTTTATCGTTCCCTTCTGCCAGCAGCCCTGTGGGGCCCCTTCCCCACTTGAGGGTCACGCTGGTCCCAAGGGCCACGGACTCTGTGGGGCGCAGATTTCACCCCGCGCGGTTCTCTCTCCAACCTGAATTGCAAACCGCACCTTTAGGGGAAGTCTAACCTTTCTGTGAGAAGAAGCAGAGCTCGTCTGAGTTCACGCAGTCACGCTGCTTGAGATCCCTTGTTTCCATGTTAGTAGCTGATCTCTGGTTGTCTGTAACAGCCACTCAAGATGGCACAGTCTCCGCTGCTGAGCCGGCACACAGGGAGACGTTTCAGCCGCAGTCTCCAACCATCCTTTTTTTTCTGGGAGTTCTCTGTCTTTCCCAGCTGCAGACTGTCTCTCAGCTGAATATCCTCTGCCTATTCGGGCTGTATGTTACCCGTTTCAGCTGCTCACCCTTATCTGCTCCAGGACAAGGCACAGGACACGTCCGTTTATACCTCCGCCATTTTTCTCCCCTTATATCTTTTTCTTCTAACCTTCCCACTCCTGTCTCCTAATGAACATGGCGATCAAGTGCGTCCGTTTGCTGAATGCACCCAAACGCACAGGAAGCTTACCCGAGGCACATGTTGACAATAATGAGGCCGTTTCCAGAATTGGGCATTTTGTCACTCGAGTAAAAATAAAGTGTCTTGAGTAAAGATTAATCTCTTTATAGTGCAATTCTTAACCTTTTCATATTAATGCCAATATTGGAACAGTGTATCTTGGATGTTTTCACAATGTATCTTTGCTACGCAACACTGATGTACATGCTTACATCTGGTTTTAGAATTGTGTAATTGATCATGAGTAACATGAGTAATAATATTACTCGAGTGATGCCCAGCTCTGGCCATTGCGAGAGACAAATATATGAATACGCAATTTTTTGTCTCTGTCGATGCGTGTCACCCAAAATGGTACGCGTGTCATAGGTTCGCCATCACTGGCCTAGAGGACTAGTAGGGACTGCGGTCAAGAATACACCTGGAAGAATCAGCTTTGAAAAGGATACTAAGACTTCTTTTTTCGAGATTACTGGAAGGAAGAGTGGAAGTGAATGTCCGAGTCAGGGGCGTGAGACAACCTCACTAAAATTGCAGCAGATGTGAGAATTAAGTGATAAGGAGAGGACCAGAGGTATGGAATGGCCACTGGGTGGCGGGGGGTTGCAGAAGGAGCAGAGCAGCTCTCTGAAGCTGACAGGATTCTCGAGCTGTTTTGAGGGTACTGCTGAAGTGGGCAACCTGGAATTGAAGTAGACCAGACCAAGTGCATGTAGGTGAAGAATTTCAAACACTAACACGAACCAAGTTTATGTGGGCTGCAAAACAAAAGCTTCAATTTTCATAGAAAGGTTTATTTCGATAAAGACATGCTGGATACAAAGGGCTAAAATAAATGAGTAATCGTTAACAAAAAATAATAGAACGTTTTAATAAAAATCAGTATTTTGCATTGAACATTAACTTCCCAGACACTGAATAACTGGACAGATTAATAAGCACAATGCAAATAAACCTACTTTTCTCATTCTCCAAAAGCAAAGTATTTCCTGTTGCACATACCAAACAAGTCAGTACAAGACTAATGATGTGGTCATCGGGTGCTAAAATATTGTCTGCTAGTATTAATGGAGAGAAATGGCACGCCTGCGCTTAAGGCGCACAAGGGAAATGAATGCAACACAATTATAATCAGTCATTAGCAAATGTAGTTAGTAATTAATAATTATGTAAATCAGGTTATTGTAAAAATCAGGTTACGAAATTTTTATTAATACGCTACATACTGTTATATTCGCTGAGCCACAAACATATTCATTGTGGGCCACGAGTTTGACATGCTTGTTGTAGGTGATTGTTCTGTTGCAGCTCTTGGGAGGATTTGGAAGGTCATTGAGGGCAGAAAAATGGTCGTAGTTGAGGAGTGTAGCTTTATAGAGCTGAATTTATTTCATTTGAGAAAGGCAGCCTGTTTAGTTGAAGACATTGGGGTTCAGCATGATGGTGAGCGGAACCAGAGCAGAGTGTGGATGACTAATAATCCAGGAGAGAAGGGAGTGCTACGTGGCAGTCTCAGACATCAAGGAGTAAGTCTGGGGATACAGACAGATGGAAGAATAAGGGTGGACCAACAGGACAGAGTTGCAGGTTGGGGTTCTAGGTGAAGTTGGAAACCAAATGCAATGTGCTTCCATCTGAGCAAAGGCAAAGGTCCCTGCAGTAGAAGGGTCTGGGGCTTATAAGTGCCATCCATGTGGCCATTTGATCTTGTCACCCAGAAAATGACTGGACAGGACATGAAGAGGTTGAGGAATGGTGGGGAGTGCATGCCAGCAAAAGAGATTGGATTGTTTCTTTTGGAAAAACAGTTCCTTTCCCAAGGGTTGTCAGACCTAACTAGGTTGGGGTCATGGTTTCCTCAGCCAGGACTACTGATACCAGGAGATGGTTGAAGTTAAAAGGCTTCCTTCCAGTGTCAACCTTTCTTGGAGCTTCTCAGTAAAACCCAGTTATTAATGGTGACCACACCCCCTCTCCAATTTTTTCTGGCATTTCTGGGAATTGGGTTAATTTTAGCTATAAAAATAAATGGAAGCACTGGTCTTTGAGATGATGGGTTGTGTTCAGACTAACACTTTGAACCTTAAAATGAGTGACTAGATCAGATCAACCAGTTGACAGCCTGTCTCCATTCAGTCAGATTCTCTGAAGGCACTGGAGAAGCTTGGCATCCTCATAAAAGGCACCATACTTTTACTCTGCCACCCAACTGTTCACCCCCTTCTCTCCCTGATAAAACTGTCCTGTCCTTCAAACTTTAGCTTCAATGATGCTTCCTGGTGACGCCTTCCCTGAATCCCATTGATAGACTCATTTAGGCATTATTCCTGCCGTGGAGACTGGACTCTGGTTGTGAAATTATCACATTGTAGTATTATTTCTCTCTCCCTCAGTAAATTGTGAATTTTTTAAAAGATGGGGACTGTAGCTGTTCATCTTTTCATATCCAGCTCACTGTGCTTTTTGACATGATATTCAGTAAATCCTTGCTCAGTGAACACGCAAATGTAAGTGTGATCTATTTTTCACAGTTTCATTCCAGCTTGTTCATTCTGAGTCAGAACCGCCCATGAATTGAAACTTTCAGACGACTATTGAACCATGGGGATTCTACTTTGTTAAGTTCCCCCATTTTGTTTTTTGTTTTTTTTTTCTGGAGAACTTACAAAAATGTTAAGGAAGTGTCAGGATATTCTGCACAAGGGATATTAGGGTAATATAGCGTAACAGTCATTGGGCTAGGGAAGCCATGGGCAAACTACGGCCCGCGGGCCGGATCCGGCCCGTTTGAAATGAATAAAACTAAAAGAAAAAAAGACCGTACCCTTTTATGTAATGATGTTTACTTTGAATTTATATTAGTTCACACACACACTCCATCCATGCTTTTGTTCCGGCCCTCCGGACCAGTTTAAGAACCCATTGTGGCCCTCGCGTCCAAAAGTTTGCCCACCCCTGGACTAGGAGGTAAATTCTTGTGTAACTAGAATAGGCAAAATGCATACCTTGAGATGGAATGTTTTAAAAGTGAAATTGTTCCTCTAATTGTCTGTACTTTGTTCTCTGGAATGTAGGAAGCAGTCCATTAGTTCAAATCTGTCTTATTTTCCTCAGCTTGCTTGCTACAATTAATGCTTTCCTCTACAGATGGAAACAAAAGAAAGTTATGCTCAAATACAGCTTCTACTGAAAGATATCGATTTCCTAAAAGGCAGAGAAGCAGAACTGAAGCAAAGAATTGAAGCTTTTGATTTGTAAGTAATGTTTTCATTTTGACTATTCAGAGTCTGTGAGTTTAAAACAAATACTACTAATTATTCTAATGCTAATTGCCAAGTAGAGTTCTTGGTTGTAAAGGTGCATTCGGCTAGTTTTAAAAGGCATAAGTTGAGAGAAACAAAGACTAGGATTTTGCTTTTGAAATATTAGTTATTGGGATGAAAAGCAGTGAGACACCATCATCAGGCTACAGTAAAACCAGACCAGTACTTTGAAGAAGCTAACAACTGTTAACAAATTATGTTCAGTCACACACTTATGTTTAGTCATTGAGATCTAACGGTTCCATGTGCATGTAGTAACTCAATGCAGTGGCTCTGACTTGATTTGTACTGGGTGATGGATGTGTGTGTACTAAGTGCTCACCACTATTTCATTCTTCACATTGTACCTGCCATTAATGGCAAGCTCACCAGTCTAGTTTATGAAACAGGTTTCATTTCCATTAGGTTCTACTGTTAGTTGACTCTTACTTCCTTAGTGGATTTGCCCTGGTCTTCATTAATGTGGTTAGATCATTTATATAGGCTTTAATTCATTTTATTTTTCATCTCTGCTACATTACTCTGTTCTAAGCAGTACTGAAGTGGTAAATTGATCATGACAGAAAAAGAAAGTGACAAATAAGCCATCGATTTTCAACTGGTGTGCTGCAAGAATATATAAAACGTGACATACCTGACTGTAGTCAAGGGCGTTAACCTCTTTTTCCTTAGATTTTCAAATAAAAAAAAAAGACAACAGTCAACACAAAATAGCGGTTCATTGTGAACGATTCAAAAATATACCTGTTGTGTTTTTTTTAAATGGGCAAATATATTTTTGGCATGCTGCAGAATTTTAGTAGTTTATGTGTGTCAGAGATAAATAAGGTTGAAAATCGCTGATATCTTACGTAATAAAAGCCTAATATGCAAATTATTCCCTCTACTGGAGTTCCACTGTGAGTTTGACCACTGGATCAGTCGATCAGTCACTATGACGTGCACTGACCACCAGGGGGCAGACGCTCAGACCAGTAGGTTAGCTTGCTGTGGGCACTGGTGGGCTGGACTGGAAAGTGAGATGTGAGGTGAGAGCTGTCAGGAAGTTCCTGGGGTTTGTCTTGAGCCCTGGGCAGAGGCAGGTGGGAGCGGGAGCCAGCAGGGACCCGGTGGCTGGGGAGGCTTCTATGCTGAGAGCCTGGACTATGCAGCCCTCCGCAGCCTGTGGCCTTCTCAGTGCTCAATTTATAATCTTCAGAGCTGCTTATATTTATTTAAGTTTCACTAACTACTCCAGGAGAGTGGGTAACACCATTATAGGGGGCAGGCCAGGCATAGCTGCCCAAAGCCAAGGTGCAGCCTCAGGCTCCTGGAACGCAGCTGAGAGGGGGGTGGGGCTGAGTCAAAGAAACTGAGTCCAAAACTTGAGGCGGAGGCAGCAAGAGGTGGAGGATGATAGCTGTGCAGGGGCCTAGAAAAGCTGTTGTGTGGGGACAGCCAAGGAACCCAGTGCCTCTCCCACGGGACAAGGTCTACATCCCTCCCTCCTCCTCCCGGTGACCTGTCACCCCAGCTCTTCTCCAAAGGTTGGACTTGGCCCACAGAGCTCTCCACCACTGCACACCCTGTACTGCCTTGTCTGCCCCACCCCACTCTGCACAGCCCGCTCCATTCCCACACAGCCTTTGGAGAGCTCTGCTCCCAGAGGATAAAGTGGGAGGCTGCAGACAGGAGGTCACATGAGGAGGGGGCAGAGCAGGGCCCACCAAGTTAGATGGAGGGGAAGGAGGGAGAAACCACACAGGACTGGGGGCAAAGACAGTCGGGGAAGGAGGGCCATGTGGAAGCTTTGCCCTTGGTTGAAGTAGAAATCCTGACCCCATTTTACAGACCGCAGCAGAGTGTGTGTGTGGGGAGGGTCAAAGCAAAAGAGGGTTTGAGGGGACTGGATGGAGAGCAGCAACGTTTGATTAATGGCCTACTTACTATTTTTATTGATTTCAGAGAGGAAGGCAGAGTGAGAGAGAGAGAGAGAGAAACATCAATGATGAGAGAGAATCCATCGCCTCCTGCATGTGCTCCATACTGGGGATTAAGCCCGCAATCCAGGAATGTGTCTTTGACCGGAATCAAACCTAGGACCCTTTAGTTCACAGGCTGCGGCTGTACCTACTCTACCAAACCATCTAGGGCGACCCATGGCCTATTTAAAAACCACTGCAGTAGGCTGAGCAGGGGTCTTACCATGATGGTGTTACCTGATAATGAGGGTGTCTGTCTTTATGTTGGAGTAATTGGAACTGCAACGAAGTAAAGACACAGCAATGGAGCCTACAAAGGGTTTCCACGCACACAATGCAATTTACTTCATGTGGCAGCTGAATTTGGTGAGCAGAGCCTTAGAAGAACATGCGGTCTCCAAGACCAGGGGCAGGGGAAAGTTCATGCTGAACATTCTGTGCTGTGAGTTACAACCTATATATATAAAGGCATGATATGCTAAGTGTCTGACCGAGTGGTCAACTGACTGGTCGCTACGACTTGCACTGACCACCCGGGGGCAGATGTTCCAACCAGTAAGTTGCTTGCTGCTGGGGTGGGGCCCATCAGGACCAGGCAAGACAGGACCAGACTTGCCCTGGAGCCCTCCTGTGATCCCACCCCAGCCCCAATTGGGACTGGGTGAGAAGATCAGGACTGTGTGAGACCACCGTGATCAGCCAGGTGGAGGGACCCCTGCCATTCATGAATTTGTGCACCAGGCATCTAGTAAGCTAATAAGTATAGTTTACTGCTCCTTTGCTTTACATGTTAGTCAGCAGAGGGTGCTAACACATAGAGCTTTTATCCTTTGCTTGGAATGGTCAGCATTCCCTAGCACTTACCTGGCTCGATCAAAGGGAAGACCATTCCATTCTTCAGTATTTGGAAGTTCTGATTGACCTATCTATCTTTTTCTATTGTTCAGCACTCTTCAGTATTCAATCACTAGATTATTAAATATCAGAAACAAATCTTTTGTCTTTCATACCTATGGGCTGATCAGTTAAACCTCACAGAAATAATCTTACTGAAGAAATAAGTACTAAAGCAAAAGTACACTAACTTAAGTTTGGTATGTAGCTTTTCTCTGAATTTATTATGGCCATTTATTACCTGCAATCATTTTTTAAGTGTTCATCATCTTCTATGAAAAGCACTTTGGTCTTGAAACTTGCACACTCCCTGCAGCCTGGTGCACCATGCTGCTCCATCTGCTACTTCAGATCCCACATAACTTGGTCAGTTCATAAAATAGATGGAGAACTCCAGCTCTTTCCAGTTACTTCCCAGCAGTGACAGTCACATAACAGTTTTAGCTTGTGGAGCTAAAATTATGTTATTTTTTTCTCCTAAAGTCTTTACTTCAGCAATTACAGTTTTATTTTTTTGCTTTTTATATTTTTGCTAATATCAGAGGCTACAGAAGAAAATCATAAAAGTGTGGCTGATGCACTTAGGAGACAGGATCCTGAATATAAAGAGCATGGAGGAGACCTGTGACCAAAAGCTCAAGAATGAAATTCTAAAGAAATTGTTTGGTGTTCTTAAACAAGTAATAGATTTGGAATAAGTTGATGGAAACACAGCAATACTAGTGAAGTAGATAAGACTTAACATTTTATGGTGATAGTGTTTAAAAAAATACGTGTTTTTTATTGACAGTCAAGCCTTTCCCATGAATATTTAAGATAATTTTACAGAGTTACAGTATAGGGAATAGCATCCTCTGCTCTTTCTTACTCATAGCTTTTCTAACATGTATTGAGGGTCTGTGATTTGCTTTCATTTTATGGCACATTGTGAGTTGCTCAGCTCACATTGTAGATAAACTATAAAAGTGGTTGATCTAAGGCAGTTGTTCTCAACCTTCTGACCTTTTAAATACGGTTTCTCATGTTGTGACCCAACCATAAAATTATGTTCGTTGCTACTGCATAACTGTAATGTTGCTACTGTTATGAATCGTAATGTAAATAGCTGTTATGCAGGATGGTCTTAGGCGACCCCTGTGAAAGGGTCGTTCAACCACCAAAGGGGTCGCGACCCACAGGTTGATCAACTTTTTAAAAATTCACTTTTTTTAAAAAAAAATAATAATTTTAGGGAGGAAAGGAGAGAGACAGGTAAAAATCAGCATGAGAGAGAAATATTGATCTGTTGCCTCCTGTATGTGCCCTGATCAGGAATTGATCCCATGACCTTCCAATGCACTGGACAGTGCTTCAACCATCTGAATCAGGCTGACCAGGGCTGGAATTATAATGCCTTTTAGTTCTCTTTTCCTCTCCCGCCTCATACTTGCCACTACGATGGAGGTATCTATCAATTTATAAATTATTCTGCCTAGTGGTTTTAGTGCTTATCAGGTAACATGTGCCCTGTATTCCTTCAAGATTCTGCAAAGCCAGAATCAAAAGAAATAAATGGAAATTAACAATGGAGCAAAAAAATTATACAGGAAAAGGAAAATATGATAACTATGGTTACTATGACTTCCCTATAATCTGAGTTTTAATGTGTTGCAGTGATTAACTACTCAGTGCAGACATCAAGCCCATATGGTAACTTTTCTCTACAGTGCTCAGTGTAGTGTCTAGCACACAGGTGTTCATATAATATTCATTGAGTAAATGAATTTGTGGTGAAGAGATGACTCAACTAACTTTTGGTATGTCTTAATAAGTGGTCTCTTTTTACTGCCTTGCCCGTAATTTGTCATGAGATTACATTACATAGTACTTACATTACATAGTACTGAGCTTATTCTTTAAAAGAATTCTAATTAAAATATAGTACCTTTCCATGTATAGATTTTGAAATGATGACATACATATAGTATGTCAGCTTCTCGAGTATAATAGCAAATGCTGACATGTCTGTAGTTGTTAAACCCTTAGGACTAAATGAATGAGTAAATGTGTATGTTAATTTTCCCACTGCTTCGCAGATCATGTACTGTTTGATGTTGTCTGGTTTGGGTATCCTCTATGACTTGAGCAAGGGTGGGAATTCACAGGATACTCACCATCTCTCTCAACTGAAACGTCTGCTAGTGGCAGTTGGTGGAGATAAGTAAAACTTGAAAGTGTGCTTTTGGTATTGCTAACCCAGATATGAGGGTGGTCGAAGTTGGCCCCGAACCCTATGCCCAGCCCTTGAGGGCAAAAGTTCTTTGGGGTGGGGATGGGGTGCAAGGCAAGGCAGGTGGATGTGACTGACTTCTTGTTCTTGGGATTTAGAGTCAGTTGTACCAGTGTAAATTGAACTTAATTTACTTTTGTGTGCCAATCCAGACCACCATGGAATAATTGTTCTCAATAACCTCACAATAACGAGTTTTGGGGACCAAATTAAAGGATTGTAGCAGGTTTTATATTCAGAATTTGCATCTCTGGGCTTTGGTACTGATAGTCCTTGAAGTTATGCATGGCCATGTTCATGCCCTTAGGTGCCTGGGTGCCACAGAAACCCATACATTGATAGGAATCTGTTCAGGAAAGTGACAAGAAAATCATTTTGGTCATTCTAATTCTCAGGTATCAACTTGAGCTAAAGGATGACTACATCGATAGATCTAACAGACTGGGTGAAGAGGACAGGAAGAATAAAGGTGATTCTTGTGGAGAAGAAAGCTGCATTTGTAAATTTCTGGTATAGGTTATTAGCTTCCTAAATTGGGCCTGTTCTAAATTTATATGTGTGTGTGTAGCTTACAGTTTACTTTTACTACAAAATTAATCATTATTTTGTTCTTTTAATTTTACGTATCAAAAATGACCTTAACCTGAGAGAGGTAGGGTATTCAGGAGGTTTTTCTTCCCCCATCTACTTTCCTCCCTCCCCTTTGACCACCACTTGCTTGTTATCAATATTTATGGGCCTGTCTGTTTTGTTTTGTTTATTTTTATTTCTTAAGATTCCACATGTAAGTTAAATCATAAGGTATTTGTTTTTCTCTGTAACTTATTTCATCATAATATCCTTTAGATTCATCCATGTTGTCACAGGTGGCAAGATTTTATTCATTTCAGTGGCTGAGTAATATATCACATCTTCTGTATCCACACATTCATTTATTGATGGTAGTCTAGGTTGCTTCCAAATCTTGTCTGTTACTAGTAATGCTGCCGTGAACATGTGGGTGCACATGTATGTCTTTTCAAATTGGCATGTTGTTGTTTTTTACATATACTGAGAAGTAGAATTATTAGAACATATGGCCGCTCTTATTATTATTTTTTTTGGGGGGTGGGGGTGGGGAGAGTGACTTCACACTGTTTTTCCATAGTGGCTGCACCAATCTGCATTCCCACCAACAGTGTATGAGGGTTCTCTTTTTTCCACATCTTGGCCAGCACTTGTTATTTATCCATTTATTGATGATAGCTGTTCTAACAAGTGGGAGGTGATATCTCATTGTGGTTTTAAGCATGAGAGACTTCATTTTTTACTTATGGAAAATTTTAACTTCTCCATTCCCTGTGACCTCTTTCCTTATTTCTTTTACTTGTAACATATGTTTATGCCTCATGATATTTTTACCTGACATATAACTTCCTAAACTGTTTTATAACTAACCCAGGAGTAGGAAAGTTGAATAATTTTTCAATCTCTTGATATTTTATGTCTCAGTATATTTGTAGAAACTTGTCTATGAAAAGAAGTGAACTTAAGTAGAAATTTCAAAGGAACCAGAGCTGGGTACTTGATAAGGACCCATAAGGTCACCCAGTGTGTGGCTGCTCCTCTGTGACTATCTTGTGAAAACTAGACTAATACTTCTTAGGAATTAGTACCATCATGTAGTCAGCTAATTTTTTTTTAATGATATATCTGCATAGACTCATATTGAATGAAGTGGAAATGATGAAATAGACATTAAAATCATAAGACAAATCTTTGTATTTAAGGAAATTCAGATCTTTGTGTATGAGGGCTCTGAGCAGCTGGTGCAACTGGTTGGTATGTGTAGTGGAAGAAAGTTCACAATATATGTGACCATTAAGACTTCCCATTACCTGTTGGGTAATAGGACTTATTTCTTACTTTCCCTACTGATTTTTGACTATGACACCTGCTATTTTAGATGATGAAATAATCGTCATTAGGTCTGACATTGTACATAAATTCTTAAATGAGTTTTTATTCACTAGAAAAACATCTTTAATTGGTTGGCTTTCTCTTTCAGTAAAACCTATTCTTGTGCAAGAGCAGTCCATGGCTACCAATTCAAAACAGGAAGAAGAATGCAATCATTCTGCAACTCGTGTGAAAGAACTTGAGGTAATTGCTAAGCCTATTGTTTTTTGAAGTGGATAAAACTTCAAGGCAGTAGATGAAATTTTAGCTTCAGCCATACATTATTTAGCTTGATGTGTTTAGACTGTTTATTTTATGACTAAGAAGGCCCAACTTAAGTTAATTTAGTAGTTCTTCCTTTTAGTCCTTCCTGCTTGTTGCCTGGAACAAGTTCCTTAATCATTGGGGTGGTTGAGGTTCCGTGGTGAGCTGACCTATGTGCCTAGCCCATAGCAGGTGGCCAGTGCTTTTAGTTTCTGCCTTAGCCTCTCCTTCCTTCCCATCAGCAGAAGGTGAACATTCCTGTCATTACATTGGGATCTTACAGGATAAAACAGAATGAGATGTGTTTTTCACATGCCATTTATTTTCTTGCTGTTCATCACGTGTGCTCTCTGAAGGACAGAGCTGGAACTTGATGTACCTGGATATATCCTGCACATAAAATGTATTTTTGCAGCTGTAATGATCTATTTATTTGAGAACATTGTAGACTTTTGTATGTAAACATGAAATGTATAAAAAAAGGAAAGCACCACAGCATGTTTGTGATAGCTCAGCTTTTCATTTTTATAAACATTGCTGCAGTCTGTGATTGCTATTGGGACCTTAGTTGTATCTGGAAAATGGGCAACAAACTTAATCTGAAGCACTTGCTTTGTAGGCCAGGGTTCTTCTGCATAAGTATAAGGTTGGATGAACTTCCCCCGCCCCTTCTAGGGCAAAGATGAGCTTCCATGTTGGAATCAGGTTCTTCTTACTGCAGAGAATGAGTCCTCTGTCCAGTGACCTTACTTACTATGACACCCAGTTTATAGCAGCCTGCCAGTTTTTGCATAAGAAGTACTGCAGTAACTGTTCAAATGCAAGTTTTTTTTTCAATTCCAGCTTGAACTCGAATCTCTCAAGGCCCAGTTCTTGGCAATAACCAAGCAAAACCACCTGCTGAATGAAGAGATGAAAGAGATGAGTGGCTATTCGCTTCTAAAAGAAGAGAAATTAGAGCTTCAGGCTCAAAATAAATTACTTAAACAACAACTGGAAGAGAGCAGAAATGAAAACTTGCATCTTTTTAACCGTATGTCTTTTTCCTGATTTGCATGTCTTTGTAATTCATATTAGCTTAATATTATGACACTATGCTTTGTATCTGTAAGGAAGGCTTCAATCAGGAAAATTTTTATAAAATTAAGATTCTCAATTTGAAGTTACTTCCTTTTTTGCTTGCTATTACTATAGTATATTATTAGTGTCACTAAGAAGTATCTTTAAACTACAAATCTGCCTTCTGGGTTGTACAAATCTCCCCTCACTTTCTGCTGCTCAGATTTGGCCATTGAGAAGGAGGAATGAGAGTGAGGTTGAGGTTATTATTCCCTCTCCACCATTGCATCCTCACCCCCACTGTATATATTGGCTGTGGGCTGGCCCTGTGCCTCTCAGCAAGGCAAGATCCAGTGCTTACAGGATGACCTCTCACCATTGCTCTGTGCCTGTGCCAGATCTTTCTCTCCCAATTCTGGGAATTCTTCCCTCCCTGATGGTTTAGGCCAAGTGTGGAGACTGTCCTGCCCACAGGCTATAGAAGACCCATAAAATCTTTTGATCTGGCCCTGCCAAGGCATTAGGGGTGAGTTAATTAAATGTTTGACCAAATATAGGAGGCTAATTAAGTTGATAATTTTGTATGACCTGCAAATGATGTTATAAATATCCATGTCAAAACCGGTTTGGCTCAGTGGATGGAGCGTCGGCCTGCAGACTGAAGGGTCCCAGGTTCGATTCCGGTCAAGGGCATGTGCCTGGGTTGCGGGCACATCCCCAATGGGGGATGTGCAGGAGGCAGCTGATCGATGTTTCTCTCTCATCGATGTTTCTGGCTCTCTATCTCTCTCCTTCCCCTCTGTAAAAAATCAATAAAATATATTTAAAAATAAATAACTAACTAAAAATAAATATCCCAATGGCCCTTGGCAGAAGAAAGTTTCCCCACTCCTACTTTGGGCCCACGGAGTTAACAGCATGGCCCGATTACTAGCCCAGAGAACTATACCACCCTTAGTGGCTAACCTACATGAATCACCCTTTAGTGGTTCTTCAGTGACTGAAATGGTGGAACTCCATCTGATGTCTGCTTGAACCCTGAGTGTTGCTGACTGGTGCACAGATCAGATTAGACCTAGGGGTACTTAACAGGTTTTGATGGAGAACTCCTTTTATGCCTCCTGTGTGTGATAGAGGAAAGAGGTGGGCTTTCAGGTTAGTTAAAGGATTTGAAAGAATTTCTTTCATTTGCATTAGAAAAGAGTAGTGAAGTTTGCCTCTGCATGCATTCAACTCTTCTGAAATTTGTGCTCTTAGTCCATTCCATAGAATTAATATGGTATTAACTACATGTGTACAAAGAAAAGAAACAATTTAAAATATCTTTAGCTGCTTTTGCTAAGTGAGATGGGAAAACTTACTGTTGATAATCACCAGGCTTTTTTACCTTCTTCGTTATAGCTCAACCACCTCCTGAACTGGTAAATTTGCAGAAACAGTTGAAGGAAGCAGGAGCTGCTTTCGTGTTAGGGCATAAGAAGTTTGAAACTCACAAGGAGGCTCTGCAGAGACAGCTGCAAAGTGAAGTGAGTACTGATCTTTATTTGGTCGGGTGTTAGTCTGATCCACTGTGTACACATGTAAGCTTGGTGTGTGTCACACCAGTGTAAATCAGATTGGTTTTAACATCAAAAATTATCCCCCCACTATTCTAAGGTAACCTTCTCACCTGAGAAATTCTTGGGTGATGATATAACTATATTTATAACAGTAATAAAATCCCAAGGAAAGCGCACTCATAAACAGAAATTGTCCCAGTCTCGGTTGTGCCCTCTAGTAATGTCTCTTGATTCTTGCCCTGTGACTTAGAATTGTTGACACTCTGGTGTCTGCCTCATACCTTATAGAACTGTTCTTAGAGATGAGTGCAAATGGAGGTGGCAAACTTGTTTGTGTGCTCTATTGTTTTCTAGGGACCTGTGGACCACAGGCATGAAGCTGCTCAGAATGGGCAAAATGAAAAAGAGAATAAGCCCTATAAAAGACTTGTTCCTTTTGAAGTGAACTGGGATTTCTTTTACATTGATTTCTTCCCTTCTTTAAATCTTTTCAGACTGAGCATTCTGCAAAGCTGAAGGCCCGGATATTAAATTATGATGCTTCTGTAAGGAGGTTAACTATGCAGGTGGCTGATTTAAAATTGCAACTGAAGCAGATTGAGACAGGTTAGAGAGATTTTTAACTTACAAATGTGTATGTGTAAAACTTCCAGTATATATGGAAATGTAATGATCACTACTGAAGTTTCAGTAATTCTCATAGTAGGGGAAAAGCCATAGAAATATGTCATCTTAGAAGTAAAAACTCTGTCCATTTCAGGAATACCAACCAGTCAGTCATCAGCTAACGTGACTTGCTTTTATAGGTTCCTTTGGCTTGGAAGAGCCTTGTACCCCAAATAAGAAAGGTGTAATGGCACAGAGGTTCCCAAATTCATGGACCTTGGTTTTTCTTTTATATTTGTTACCTTGATAATAAGATCAATCTGACCCTTCAGGGTTTTTACGTGTTCCTTGAGAGATGAGTAAAATATGTGAGAAGCAGGGTGACTTATGTCACACTAGAGGCCTGGTGCATGAATTTGTACATGGGTGGGGTCCCTCAGTGTGGCCTGTGGGGATTGTGCTGAAACTGGCAGTCCAGCGCCACCTGCTGCTACTGCCTACCACTCTCGCTCATCCTGATCCTGCTGCACCTGCCACAGGCTCACACCCAGTCAGTCCTGATCAGGAGAAGCTCGTCTGCTGCAGTGGCACTTGCCTGCATCTGGCGCCTGTCCCAAAGGGTATGGAATGGAGGGGCGGTGGGGGGAGAACGCAATCTGCCCTTTGGGCAGGTGGTGGGATGCCCTTGCCTGCCCAGGATCCAGATCTGTCCCTGACGTTTGCAGGGATTGTCAAGATTTTTTCCTTGCAGAGTGTCTAGGGAGGGGAAGCAGCTGTGGTGCCTGAGGCCAACTTTCAGGAGGCTAGTGGCCCTGTGCTAGTGGTACTGGTCTGTTGGTGCCTGGCCTGTTCTCTAGAGATTGGACCTGCAGGACTACTGAGGGAGTGAGTGGCTACTGCTGCTGACTGGTGGGCCTCCAGGAACAGGTCAGTCAGCAGAGCGGCACTCCCCCTGTGGGAGCGCACTCACCACCAGGGGGCAGCTCCTGCGTTGAGTGTCTGCACCCTGGTATCAGTACATGTCAGAGTGACTGGTGGACCTGTCATTCAGTTGCTTTAGATAGAGGTTAGTATATATCACATTGATTATATACAATGTTTATGTTTTTGCACCTCAATTTTGAAGTTACTGATTAACCTTGGTTGGACACATTTAACTTCTTTGTGATAACCATTATAATAACCTGGTTATTAACAGGGAAGGAGTAAAAGGAAGATTAGGTAATAGAGACATGCCATTTATACAGCTTTGCCAGGGAATTGCAGTTAATAGTCTCCAAGTTTATTACCTAAAGATCACTGTGGGAAGGCACTAGACAATGGACCCATGCCCAGTGAGGTCTGCATGACGTGGGATGTTGCTTATCTGTTAGTCAGTCACACCAGGGAATAAGTCAGTAGCCAGAAATAGGCATGCCACCGCAAGTACAGGAATATTTAATTTTTAAGCTCCTGAACAAAGAAGCCCCTCTCTCTCGCTGCTCACCTCAGATTCCCAGCTTATGGTGTTCTTACCTCCCTCTACTCACCCTGTGACCCACAGCCATGTAGACTTCACACAGTGTACTGATGTACTAAATGTAGCCTGACACTAAATCATGCCCTGCTCCACCATGGAATGGACACTCTGGATACTGGCCCTACTCTTTGATTCTGCTGGAGCCCCGTCTGCACTCTTTTCAGGACTAGGCTAAGGGACATTGAACCCTGCAGACCAGAAAATATAATTACACACCAATAAAATACATTCATTCTCCCATGGGAGTCTTAGAAAAGTCTTTTTCTAAAGATACTGCAAGAGCCACCCACTACCACTAAAGTCGGAAAAATTTGACCCAGTGATTTCTCCAGCTACAGTTGGACCTCAGTTTCCTCATTTGCAATGGGGATATGAATATCTACTTTGCCATGGTGAAGAAGGCAAAATGAGATGGCTCTCAGTTGAGTGCCTGCAACACATCAGATACTCAGAAGGATTACTGCTATCATGTTACTGCATGTTTGCCCTGAGGATGCATACTGCCTGCCTCTTCTTCATAACAGGTGTACTGAAGCTGAGATACAAAGCTCAAAAAGAAAGTTTCTGTGTGTTAGCAGTTGAACTGGTTTCCACATTTCCTGGCCTGGAGCCTTCCTCAGTTCCTATTTGTACTCACTCCTCCTCAGTTCCTTTTCCCATCTTCCACACTAGTTTCATTTTTATCTCTTGACTCCTTCCCTGTTCCTTATTTTCTCTCAAGCCTATTTGCTAAACTGCCCACAGCTGAAATCACAGTGATCTCGAAAGATGAATAGTTTGAGGATGGAACCTTTTCAAACACATGCATTGCCCTGGAGGCATTGCTGGAGAGTAGCGGCCACAAGACTGGCTATGCATGTTCAGGTTTTGCTTAGGGAGTCCCAGCATCTGTACACCTCCCTACCTGTATGACCTAGCCTTAGCTCCCCAGGTGTAATGTGGGAGGAGCAGAGTTGTTAGTCTTGTTGTGGCTGCAGGTCCTCATACCCTTATCTGAAAACTAGAGGCCTGATGCATGAAATTTGTGCACTCACCTTCGGTGGCTCGCCTCAGACCTCGCAGCTGTGGCTTTGTCTGGAAGGTTGTCCAGAAGGATGTCTGGAAGGTCATTCGGCTGTCCGGTCTAATTAGCACATTATGTTTTTATTATCGACTAGAGGCCTGGTGCACAAAATTCCTGCAGTCAGGCGGAAGGGGCCCCCCAGCCTGGCCTGTGCCCTCTCAGTTCTGGAGCCCCACGATAGATCGCCCCAAAGATGTAGGCTCCTGGATGAATTGCCCCAAAGAGGTAGGCTGGAGTAGGGTCCCTGCCTGCAGGCATGTAAAGCCTCGGGACCCCCAGTGCTAGAAGCTAAGACCAGCAGGTCATAATAAATGCGAGAAGTTCACCAGAAGGCTGATGGGCTTCGATATTCAGCAGGGCTGAAAATCTGCAAATTATTACCTGCTGCTAGAGGAAAGGCCAAAAGCAGTTCCTCTAACCTGATAATTTTTTCCTGTTTATCAAACCTGACCTTTGATATGTGTGTTTATTTTGCTAAAGGGCAAAATGTGTAAATAAAAAGCCATGGGTCCAGAAATTCGGCAAGCCACTCCGCTAGAGAGCTGGTTTCCGCCTGGCTTTCCCCCATGCCTTCCAAATTTATACTTCTTGTCCAGTGTATCCATTTATGTGTCAGCCCCTTCTCCAAATTCCTGAACCCTTGATGCAAAAAGACTGCGGCACCCCAGGCCACGCCATGTGGAGCTAGCTGCCAGGCCCCACCTCCGTGCACACAGCATCAAGTCTGCGCCCACCTGTGCACGCAGCCTCCTGATGATGGATGTGATGGGCATGAGGGCATTGCGGCGTGAGGGCTTAACAACCACATAAACTTATATTAGCATAGATAGATTGGGCCCTATAGTGGTTTTGCCACAGCCCTGGGAGTTCTGGGGCAGCATCCTTTAGTGAACCATGTTTGCAGTCAAATATGTGACTATCCATGCTGGGTAGAATAAATAAAGGTAATGAATGGATTTGCATCAGTTCAGGTAAAGTTTATCAACAGTGAATTCAGGTCTGCTTAGGCTTTGTTACCAAATTTATGAATATGATTGTGGATCGTGGGTTGTGAAATAATATCATGCATTAAGAAGGAAGGCCTAGCTCTGGCTAATTTTGTTCAGTGGTTAGAGCAATGGCTTGCAGACCAAAAGATGGTGGGTTCCATTCCTGTCAACCACATATACCTCAGTTGTGGGTTTTCTCACCATCTTTGGTTGGGGGTGCATGTGGGAGGCCAAGTTGAGGTGTCTCTCACATCAGTGTTTCTCTTCTCTCTCCCTATTCCTCTACTCTTCCCTTTCACTCTTCAATGGAAAATACATCTTTAAATGAGGACTAAAAAAAAGGCCTAAAAACAAGGTCTGTGAAGTTATAACTGGTACATAAAGCTCTCAAAAAAAATGCTAATAAATAAGAATTGGCTTCAGAAATTGTTTAGTGTGCATATTTGTTCTTATTAATACCTCACTCTTCATTTAAAAAAAAAATATCAAGCATATTTGAATTTTTTTTCCTGCTCATTGGTCACATTATTTTCATTTAGTCCCCAGCCAAATCCATCTCTGTTTCATCATTCTGCCAGCAGATTTATGGTGTCTCCTACTGGTGAAACAAGCAGGGATTTCTTGAAAAAAATCATCTCAAACAGGAAAAGCTGATGGGAGAGACAGTTACACCAAGGATCATAAATCATCCAAATACAAGCACAGTTGTTTGCTCCCACATTTCTGATCTTTAGTTTGTAATCACACCAAGGCAAGAATGAAAGAGCTAGAGCAAGAGATTGATTGCTTAGAAAAAGCTTTCTTCGGTATTCTGTTGCTAGAAGCCCACTAGCATCTAAGAGTCTGCCTCCACTCATTTAGGTAAGCTTCTGCAGAAGGGGTTTCAGGACTTTCATGGTCCTTTTATCTGAGTACTAGTGAGTGAGCTGTAGAGAGCAAGAAGGAGGAGAAGTCTATGCTTGCTGTACCTGGGAAATCTTTAGCCTGAGTAGCTTCATCCTCACTGCACCTATGGTTGCCTGCTTACCAGAGACTTCTCCCCTGTGACATAACATTGTGGGAGGCAACGGGTTAGAGCAAGTTCAGCATTTTGCTTGACATGCAGACGTGTTCAGAGAATGGTAATCAATGGCTTTTCCCTTACTGCTGATTAGTTTTATTATTAATGCTGAATCCTTAATAATGTGGGTCAGTTATACATCATACTCAACTATTTGCAAGGATAATAGAATTTCTTTTCAAATTAAACTCCTTGGGAACCATGTTGCTGTTTTCACTGTGCAATTTGTAATACTCTTGTCCTGATACCTTTTGCCCTTTAGGTCTGGACCAATCCCAGTCCTTTGCTTTTCCCAGTCCTTGTCCTGAAAGAATGCTCCCGCCTTCAGCAACTGAATCTAGGCACAGCCTTTCCATCCATTCACTCTCAAGCCTTCTGGAGCAGAAAGCCAAGTAAGTTCCACATTCTGATTGGCCCAGCCAAGTCTGGTTAGCTGAATGGCCCTGACTTTGCGTTGTTTTAAAGTGACGCTCAAGACCATGTGGAGTGTAGAATCAGATTGTAAGATGATGTGTAATCTTCAAGAATCATCTGAATTATTTGGGGAAAATTCCTTTTAGCAAATAATTAATTTTTCCTTGTTTGCTAAACCTGATGTGTACACAGTGCACTATGGTAGCAGTAAGCATTTTCATAGTTCTATGAATAGACTTGGTTTATAGAAATAAAAAAGCAACATACAAAATCTACAGAAGCAAATTCAGTTTATTTTTAAACTTGAAGTAGTTTCACACATTTTAATTTTAAAGTCCTTCAAAAAAAATAAGTCAGTTAAAAAATATGTGGGCATTTAGTCCAAACAAAAGTCTAATTTGTCTATTGAGATAAATACTGAATTGGTAGTGGGTTGTAGGGTCTGATTGCTGAAGTAGAATGGCGTATGTAGAAGTTGGGTGGCGGGTCACCCAGGCTGGGATTGAGGCGCATAGGAGACTCCTGTCTGTGCTTGATCCATATGGACGGCACTCTGACTCCTTAGTTCTGGGCTCCAGGCTGGACATCTGTCTGCATATTTTGATTCACTCCCAGTGTACAGAGTTGAAAACTGCCACATGTGTCCATCATGGTCCTAATGCGTGTAATGTGCATTTATTTATATTGCTTTCTCATGATAAAGCCAAGAGGAGAAACAGCACACCCATGTGGGAGTTAGGGCACTTGGATGCACATGGGGCTTGTAGTTTTGCATCTTCAGCTGACTCATACTGATGCTGTGCAGAATTTGTTCTTTTCAAAAACGTTTTGTGGTTCTTGAAAATATAAAAGCATTGAGAGTGCCACATTATTTCTTGTCAGCAATATAATACCTGCCTCACAGTGTAAGGTGGTTCTGCAGAGTGCCCAAGCTAATGTCTTGATTACTTGGAATGATGCCAGTTGCATGGAGCGTGCCCAGTGCAGGACAGCTTTCATTTTCACAGAGCACAGTTCATTCTCTAGAGCAGCGGTTCTCAACCTGTGGGTCGAGACCCCTTGGGGGTCAAATGACCCTTTCACAGGGGTCGCCTAAGACCATCGGAAAACATATATATAATTACATATTGTTTTTGTGATTAATCACTATGCTTTAATTATGTTCAATTTGTAACAATGAAAATACATCCTGCATATCAGATATTTACATGACGATTCTCAACAGTAGCAAAATTACAGTTATGAAGTAGCAACGAAAATAATTTTATGGTTGGGGGTCACCACAACATGAGGAACTGTATTAAAGGGTCGCGGCATTAGGAAGGTTGAGAACCACCGCTCTAGAGCCTTTTCCAGAGTCACAAAGGCTTTTCATAGCCCTGTGCTCTTGGTTTTACCTTATTACAACTTCACACTCATGAATTTTATTCTTTCAACCCAGTCTTTATCAAAGACAAACTGAAGTTCAAGACAGACATAAATTTTCAAATGTGGATGAACTATCTTTTGAGGATAATGAGGAATTTGGATCATCTTTTGAACGTAAGTTTAAATGTAAGTACCAGTTTTTAACAGTTGAAAATGTAGAAAGCTAAGTCTTGGTGAAATAGATCCATTGTTAAATCAAAGGCCTTAAAAATTACAACATTTGTATTTTGTGATAAAAACATGGATACAGATGTATTACCTTTTTTATATCACAGATTTTGATGGGTCTATTTGAGTGTTACTTTTTTTTAATTTTCAAGATAACCAATAATTTCAAAGTTGGAGCTAAGCTCACAAGTGAACCCTTAACTTAATTTACCAAGTTTGGGATTGCCTCAGATTAAAATACCTGATTCTTAATTTTTTTTTCTTTTTATGGAATAAGAAGATGCTAAGTTATTTAAGTTATACAGATTCTGATGACTGCATCAGATGTAGAAACCTCATTCTTAGTGAATGAGTGGAGGTGGAAGTATATTAGCTTCCTTATCTGAAAACTGGAGGCCTGGCTCTGGCTCTGCCTTAGATTGTTCTCTGGGAGCATACTGCTTAAGTATAAAATTAGGATATAGAAGTCAGTCAGCTCTAAGGTTCTCTCTAGCCTAGGAAATCTTTATATTTGTATATAATCTGTAGTTTTGCATTGTGAGCTTCATTGTCAAATCTGAAAGTACTCTACTTTGAACAGTTAAATGAAAGAGCTTAGTAAAATTGGTAAATTCTTTGCAACTAACTTTTTAACAATTTTGTTAAGGCTTTACTATCTAAATGGAGTTCATATAATTATCAGCAAGTCAGGTGAATTCTGTCACTTTCCTGTTGGGTTATAAATCTAGTTTTGGAAACAAATCTAATTCTTTTAAGTGTAATAACACTTTGAGAAGCAAATAGATTGTCAAGTGGTATGCTGAAAGTCTTAGGATTAATTCTGTAGGAAAAGATCTGGCTTGGTTGCTTTGGCTGAGACTTGAGCGCAGCCAAAGTTACCCCCATACTGCCCTGCCTTCTTTTGCTGTTGTTAAGGACTCCTGGGACACTCATTTGTACCTATTATAGATGCAGCAGACATGCCGATACAGTTTGAAGTGAATGGCCTCCATCCTGCTGGTGACATGCCTCTCTTGGGAACTGCCTTGGGTGCTCCTCCTGCCAGACCTATCTCCTCTCATTACCCAAGTAAGTTTTCCTTGGTTGTAACTACAGATAGTATGATAGCTACTAAATGCCAGCCTGTTCCTAGTGAGTTATTTCATTTATTGAGGGAGGACCTTTATAAGCATAAATTATTCAAAGTCTTAGAGTTGAGTATTGCCATTGTTAATACATTTCTGAAATAAATTTGAACATGTAAAGAGGAGAAAATTAAAGGAGTTGCTTCTCATTAATCTTCCCCAACAGTGGCTTTTTTTAAAAAAAATCTTTATTGTTGAAACTATTACAGAAGTCCCCTTCTTTCCCCCATTGACCTCTTCCAGCCTGCTCCTGGCACACGCCCGCCCCCCCCTCCCCCCCCACACACACACAGGCCCTCACCATCCCATTATTTGTGTTCACTCATTATGCATATATGCATACAAGTTCAATGATTGAGCTCTTCCTACCCACCTCCCCTCCCCTGACTTCCCTCTGAGGTTTCACAGTCTGTTCCATGCTTTTATGTCTCTGGGTCTATTTTTGTTCATCAGTTTATTTTGTTCATTAGATTCTACACATGAGGGAGATCATGTGATACTTATCTTTCTTTGACTGGCTTACTTCACTTAGCATAATGTTCTCCAGGTCCATCCATGCTGTTGCAAATGGTAAGAGTTCTTTCTTTTTTACTGCCACACAGTATTCCATTGTGTAAGTGTACTATAGTTTTTTTTATCTACTCATCTGCTGATGAGCACTTAAGGCTCATTCCAAATCTCAGCTACTGTAAATTGTGCTGCTATGAACATAGGGGTGCATTTATTCTTTCTAATGAGTGCATTGGGTTTCTTAGAATATATTTCTAGAAGTGGGATCACTGGGTCAAATGGGAGTTCCATTTTGAATTTTTTGAGGAAACTATACTGTTTTCCACAGTAGCTACACCAGTCTGCATTCCCACCAGCAGTGTACTTTTCTCCACATCCTCGCCAACAGCTGTCATTTGATTTCTTGATGATAGCCACTCTGACAGGTGTGAGCTGGTACCTTATTGTTGTTTTGATTTGCATTTCCCAGATGATTAGTTACTTTGAGAATTTTTTCATATGTCTCTTGGCTTTCTGTATGTCCTCTTTGGAGAAGTGTCTATTTATGTCCTTTGCCCATTTTTTAATTGGACTGTTTACCTTGTTTTTGTTAAATTGTATGAGTTCTCTATATATTTTGGAAACTGACTCCTTATTGGATGTATCATTGGCAAATATGTTCTCCCATGCAGTAGACTCTCTTGTTATTTTCTTTTTAAAAAAATACTTTTATTGATTTTTTACAGAGAGGAAGGGAGAGAGATAGAGAGTTAGAAACATCGATGAGAGAGAAACACCAATCAGCTGCCTCCTGCACACCCCCCACTGGGGATGTGCCTGTAACCAAGGTACATGCCCTTGACCAGAATCGAACCTAGGACCCTTCAGTCCACATGTCAACGCTCTATCCACTGAGCCAAACCAGTCAGGGCTCTTGTTATTTTCTTGATGGTTTCTTTTGCTGTGCAGCTGCTTTTTATTTTGATGTAGCCCCATTTGTCTATTTCCTTCCTAGTTTCCTTTGCCCTAGGCACTGTATCCATAAACATGTTGCTGTGTAAGATGGCTGAGATTTTGGTGCCCGTGATTTCTTCTAGGATTTTTATGGTTTCCCAACTTAAATTTAAGTCTTTTATCCATTTTGAGTTTATTTTGTGTATGGTGTAAGTTGGTCTTATTTCATGTTTTTGCATATATCTGTCTAATTATCCCAACACCATTTCTTGAAGAGACTGCCTCTGCTCCATTGTATGCTCTTGCCTCCTTTGTCAAATACTAGTTTAGTATAGTGGTGTGGGTCAATTTCTGGGTTCTTAGTTCTGTTCCATTGCTCTGTATGCGATACTTGTACCAGTACCAGGCTATTTTGATTACAGTGGCTTTCTAGTATAACTTGATATCTAGTATTGTTATTCCTCCAACTTCTCTCTTTCTCAAGCTTGCTGCAGCTTTTGAGGTCTTTATTGGTATAATTTTTAGAGTATTTTTCTAAGTCTGTGAAATATGCCATTGGTATTTTAATAGGTATGCATTGAACCTAAAGATTGCTTTGGGTAGTATGGACATTTTGATGGTATTTATTTCTGCCAATCTATGAACATGGTATATTCTTCCTCTAGTTTATATCTTCTTCTACCTCTTTTTTCAATGTGCTATGGTTTTCTGAGTATAGGTATTTTACCACTTTGGTTAAGTTTATTCATAAGTCTCAATTTTTTGTTGTTGTTGCAGTGCTAATTGGGATTGTTCTTTTATTTCTCTTTCTGAGCGTTCAATATTGGTATATAAAAATGCCATAGTTTACTGGGTGTTAATTTTATATCCTGTTATGTTGCATCCCTGTCTTCCTATTCTTAGGGAAAATGGTTTTAGTTTTTAGCCATTGAGTATGATATTGGCTGTAGGTTTGTAATATATGGCTTTTTAATATGTTGAGATATGATCTATTTCTACTTTACTGAAAGTTTTTATCAAAAAAGGGTGTTGGATTTTGTCATGCTTTTTCTGCATTGATTGAAATGATCATGTGATTTTTGAGTGTTGCAGTCTGTTAATGTGATATATCACATTTATTGATTTGTGGATATTGTACCAGCCTTGCATTCCTAGAATAAATGCCATTTGGTCATGATGTATGGTCTTTTTAATGTATTGCTGGATCTCATTTGCTAAAATTATGTTGAAGATTTTAGGGTCTGTATTCATCGGGGATAATTCTCTTTCTTTGTAGTGGCTTTATCTGGATTTGGGATTAGGGTAATGCTGTCCTCATAGAAAGTGTTCCTTTCCCTTGGATATTTGGAATAGTTGAGGAGATTAGGTATTAGTTTTTCTTTGAATGTTTGATAAAACTTCCCTATGAAGCCATCTGGACCAGGACTTCTGTTTGCTGGAAGTTATCTAATTACTGCTTCAATTCCATCAGTACTTACTGGCTTATTCAGGTTTTCTGATTTTTCCTGATTGAGTTTTGGAAGATTGTATTTTTCTTATTTGTCCATAGTCTGACAAAGCAGTTACCTTTTTGCTTAAGACAGTTCTTCAGAAACCATTCCATTTTGGGAAATCATAGTATAAAATTGAAATGGCGGTTAATACCCATATACATCTTCAATGTGATTGTAGTATGTTAATAATTCTTTGTTTCCTTCATGTCTTTAAAAAAAAAATAAGGACAGAAGAACCTTTATATTTCAGTTTTCAGAAGAGCTGATGACATTGGAGGAAAACTCGTCATCAAACTTGTCTGGCCCACTTTCTCTTTCTTCTTACTGTCTCTAATTTACACACTTCCCTCCCCTGTGTGGAATCAGGGAGGAAAGCTCTAGGGGGAGATTAGAGCTTTGTCTCATACTCCAGCCAGATCTTTTTCTCCTTGAACTAAAGAGTTTAAGCCTCAAGCTTGAAAGGAGATTTCTTAAGTAAAACCACCTCTTGTTTTTCCAGTGTTTGGATGGGACTATCATGTTCAACGCCTCTTGTAAGTAGTTTCTTGGTTCAAGTCAGCATACTCAGGGAGATGAGGAATTGCCAAAGGAAACAAGACTTTGAAAGGATTGTTCTCACTGATTCCAGGGTACACCATCCTGTAAAGCACTCATTCAGCGAGACTTCATTGAGAACCTTCACTTCATATATGAAAACTCTATCACCCAATATCACCTCATTGATTTAATTGTGAAAAAAGAAAAACAAACACCTCCTGTGTGCTGGGTGCTGGGCATACTGCAGTGGGACAACCCAAGCCCTTTCTTCATGGAGCTTCTAGTGGGAAAGTCAGCAGTCAGCTAGCCATCACCAAGACCTCTGATGGGATAGATACTGAGTAGGGGCAGTGGCCACCCAAGAGTGGCTGTGATAGGTTGTTTCGCAGAGACCTGGGTGAGTAGGAAATAAAAATAATACAATAAAGGAAACCAACTGAGTTCATAGGTGTTCTATCTCAGAGATAGAATGAAAATTATAACAATGGCTTTTAAAATTATTCTTAAGTAATGTTTACATTGATCATTGAAAAATTCTCTTATAATCATCATTTCCCCTCTTCGTTTGGATACAAAGGGAAGTGAAAAAATCCAAAACTTGATATCTTTGAGATGTCCAGTGGAAATACTAATTAGGTAGCTACCAAGTACAGTCATGCACCATTTAATAGCAGGTATATATTCTAAGAAATGTGTCCTTCGGGAATTCATTGTTGTGTGAACATCAGAGTGCACTTTTGTAAATCTAGGTGGTACAGCCTCCTGTACATCCAGGTAGCCTATTGCCCCTCCGGTACAAGCACATACAGCATGTTACTGTACAAAACAAGATTAAATCAAGCACAGGAGAAAATGACGCCATCGAGAGATGTAATAAACATGAGGTATATGAAGTTGCTGCCCATATAACATGGGATGCTGTTTCACAGCACACTTTTCTTTATCATTAGAAAAAAAAAAAAACCACTATAAAACAGTGATTAAAAGGGTAGTGTAGTAAATACATAAACCAGTGACATGGTCCTTTATTATATTTATTAAGTATTAGGTACTAGACGTAGTTGTATGTGCTGTACTTTTATATGACTGGCAGCACAGTGGGTTGGTTTACATTAGCATCTCCATAGACACGGGAGTAATGCATTGTATTACATTACCATGTGGTGATAGCCACACCACTTAGACAGTAGTGATTTTTCAGCTCCATTATAATCTTACCAGAGGCCTGGTGCATGATTTTGGGGGGTCCCTTGGCCTGGCTGGTGAACAGGGCCATCTTGTCCACTCCTGATCGGGGCCTACTGGCAGGGGTGGGGTCGCGGGAGCAACCATGGGAAGTTGTCTGGTCATGGGAGCTTGGCTGTGGGAGCACACTGACCACCAGGGAGCAGATTCTGCCTTGAGCATCTGCCCTCTGGTGGTCAGTGCACATCATAGCTACCGGCCAGTCTTAACCGTTGCTTGGACTTTTATATAGAGAGAAGATGGGACCACTGTCATATATGTGGTCTGTTGAACGAAATGTTGTTATGCAATGCACAGCAAAGATATAGTCCTTTTTTCTTCTTTATTGTTTAAAGTCAGCAACCAAACAGCATTTCTATTTTGAGATTGCTATTCCATGTGATAAAGTGATGGCATTTAGGTCTGCAAGCAAGAAGAAGATTGCCTTTCTGCCTGTGAAAATGATCAACTGCCTCCTCTGGTATTTGAATTTCATGACCAGGAGTATGAGTCCGAAATGACTGTGTTGTTTCTGTCCTGTTAGCAAAAACCTTCAAAATCCTTTGGTGAACCTATGAATTTGTCTCTTAGCATTGCTGGGGGGAAAGTGTAGCCTACAAAAGTTTAGGCTCTTCCAGAGCCAGAGGAGAAAGGCAAGCATAGCCATCTGTGGGATTGACATTGAGTTAAACCTGTGACAGGTGAGGACTTTTGCTTTGAGCTACAGGGAATAGACAAATAAAGCCTGGAACAATAGATGTAGAACAAACAGATTCATGTGGTTGTGAGAAGGCAGGTACAAAATACTGTGTAAATGTGGTGGTGGAGAGGTGTCACTTTAGGAATACTGTTTTTCTTAGTGGCTGTATCTTGTATTCCTTAGCCAGAAGTGTGCTAAGGTTCCTTCTTATCCACAACCTCACCAGCACTTATTGTATGACTTATTAATGGTTGCTATTCTGGCTGGTTTGCAGTGGCACCTCATTGTCATTTTAATTTGCATCTCTCTAATAATTAGTGACATTGAGCCTATCTTCATGTCTCTTGCCATTTGTATGTTGTCTTTGGAGAAGTATCTATTTAGATTTTCTGTCCACATTTAATGGGGTTGTTTTTCTTTTGGTGGATTATAGGAGTACTTTATGTGTTTTGGAAATTAACCCCTTACCATATGTATTATTGGCAAATATGTGCTCCAATACAGTGGATTCCCTTTTCATTTTGATGCTGATTTTTTTTTGCTTTGCAGAAGTTTTTTTAGTTCAATGTAGTCTCATTTGTTCCTGTTTCTCAAGAATGTTGAGGCTAGGGGACCCTACCCCCCTCCCTATGTGGGAGTCTGTTCTGTGGTACTCTTTCCCCCTCCCTACTTTGGAGTCTGTACTTGTTCTTTAACAAATCTCCGCCTTTGCTATACCGAAAAACAAAAAACAAACACAAAAACAAAAACGAATGTTGTGGCTATTTTGGGGTCTTTTTCAGTGTTCTGTATCTCATTTGAATGTTCAGAACATTCAAATTTATATGCAAATATAAATTTTTTGCATATTTCTAGATCTGTGAAATATGCACTTGGCATTTTAATAGTGATTGCATTGAATCTAAGGATTGCTTTGGATAGTAGGCACATTTTAATGATATTAATTCTACCAGTCCATGAACATGGTATATTCTTCTGTTCGTTTATCTCTTTTTTCAGGGTCCTGGGCGCTTGCTCAGTGGTGGGGTTGTGTGGGAGAGGTGGGAGGAAGTGAGTATTAGGTTAGGGAGAGATTGAAAGCAAAGCACAGAGCAAGGGAGGCACAAATATACCCAGGTAGCATGAGTCTGCTGCTGGAGGTGCAGTGTTCCCAGTGCAGAAGTAGTGTACTATTTCAGGTCAGTCTGGAAAGAAGGTGTGGACACCACCAGAGCAGAGACAGCAACAGAAATCCAGGCCTCCTTTTCAGGAAATGAAGGGTGCTGCTGATGGTGGTTGCTTGAAGGCAGAGAGACTGATGTCAGGGTGAGCACATTGATTAGGTTATTTCAGCTCAGCTGTCCAGGTAAAAGGTGAGAGGTAGTCTCATTGCAGTATCTGGGGGAGTTAGAGCCTGTAAGCCCTGGTGGATGAGTGAATGTAGTGTAGAAAGGCATGATAAAAAGGGACAGGAATGATAACTTCAGGTCTGAAGCTGATGCTGTGGGATTTCCAAGTGTTGATGGTAGGGAACTGGCCAGAAATGCGGATGAGACTCGGGGAGAGATCTGTGCTAGAGAAAAAGATGTGAGAATGATCAGGGCAGAGGTAATAGCTAAAACTCCAGGAAGGGATCGGCCCAGGGCAAGTGGGAAATGTTGGTAAGATGACTAGGGGGGTTCAGGGGCGGGGTGCTGGTTTTGTACTAATTTTGTACTGTTCTGGGCGGGAGAGGCTCGATTGCTTTTGTGGGAATTAGGGGAAGAGTTATACAACTGCTGTATAAATACAGACTAATGTTTAAGTTAGAATCCTAAATAGAGAGTTACAACTGAGGATAGAGGCAGAAATGCAAGGCTTGCGAAGGGCAGAGTACAGAAGAAGGGGTGAGGAAGATAAGGAAATGTGTTGTGGCAGGAGGACAGTTGAAGTTGTTCATGGCAAGGGTGACTTGTTTTCATCGAAGTAAAGTAAAAGGCAGATGCTGTGCCAGGTGTGGGGCTGGAGGCTGCGAGACCATGAAGATGGATCAGCAGGCCAACACAATCAACTGAGAGTTGAGCAGTCTCCCTGGGCCTCTGCTCTTTATTTTCTGTCTCTTTAGGTGCAGATGAGAAAGAAGTTAGAGAAGAGAGTGAAGAAGAAAGAATATGGAACCTGCTGAAAGAACAGAAGCTGAGAGAAGAAAGAAGGCAGAATGAACAGAAAGCTTTGGAAAGAGAACGGAGAAAACTAGAAAAACTGGATCGAGAAAAGGTATAATAAGCATAGCTCAGTTCTCCATGCTAGTAGGTAACTTTTAAAAAGCTTGCTGCAGGCATCCCAATCCTCTCCTGTGCTTAAGCCCACTGAAAAGGGCTGTACATGGGCATAATAGGAGTCTCATAGGAAAAGGGAGCTTTGCAAGTCTGTGAGCATGCATTCTCATGTTCCTGAAAACACACTCGGAAAGGAGATGGACTCTGCTTTGCTGTAGAACTTCCCTGTGTAAGGGGTTTCAAGGTCAGCTGGCTAGGACCAGAAGAAACTGGGGGAGGTGGCTGCCAATCTGGTGGCTTCCTCAGGCTGCCCTGCCCTCCTCCCTCCTCATTGTCTTTGACTTTCTATGTCCTGATTCTGGTCCCAGGCAGATGGATTACCCTGCTACTTCTCATGCCTGCTGGACCTTACGTAGATTAATCTTCTGTATCATGTTCCTTGAATTCCTGGCTCATTTGATCTGGAACACAGACACTTTAGGCACAGTAATTCCTATTCTTCATTACATGATATATTTGTGCCACTTTGATAGTAGCAACGAATGAAACAGTTTTCTGTCATGCACATGTCACATAAAGAAACAGAGTTATAGTACTATGTGTTTTTAAAATGTATATGTGTATCTCCTATTTTGCTGGTCATCTATTTACAGCAGATTATTGAAGAGTCTTTCAAGACGGAAATGGAGAAAGAATTAGAAGTGAGTGCTCAGGAAATGAAAGACAAATCTGTTTGTGGTGAATATGCTTTAAAGAAATACATGCATATCACCCAAAAGGACCAAGACCTGAAGAAGGTGGATAAGGTACTGATGCTATGGACCAGTGGTCTGTATGTGAGGATGTGAGGGCTTCTGTGGTTTGTTAGAAAACCTTGGGACAGGAGTTGGAGACAAAAGGTAACAGCAGAGGAAATCCAAAATTCAAATGGAGCCTCAAGTCGTATGTATATTACACTTCTGACAAAATGTTATCTCCTTTGCTTGGGCCAAAGAGTGAACAGATCTTGATTGGTAAGGTTTGTAAAATTGGAGCTATCTCATTATTTTCAGAACAAGAATGAAAGTGCTATCAATGAAAAACAAATGGATTGGTACTATCTGAGACATGAATTCTATATAATAAAATCCTAATATGCAAATGGTTGAACCGCAGAATGACCAGTCATTATGATGGGCACTGACCACCAGGGACAGATGCTCAATACAGAAGCTGCATTCTGGTGATCAGTGCGCTCCCATAGGGCTCATGGCTGGCGAGCGCAGCGGTGGTGGTGGGAGCCTCTCCCACCTCTGTAGCATCGCGAAGCGATCAGTGGGACATCCCCCGAGGGCTCCCAGAATGTGAGAGGGTTCTGGCCGGGCTGAGGGACCCCCTGAGTGCACAAATTTCATGCACTGGGCCTCTAATATATTACATAAGTCTAGAATACTATGGCTATTGAGAATGCGCACAGGACAGTTAGAGTGCTTGCTAAATTTCACATCTAAAAGTCAACGTTTTGGACTCAAATTATATTTAGGCAGTCCTCGGGTTACGTTGAACTCGATGTATGTTGTTTTGCGGTTACATCACTATCTCCCATTTACAGTGTTAATAAAAAAAAGTTCCGTCATTTCGACATATGTACATATGTGCTTTGTTTTTTATTATCTGCCACAAGTAAAGGTCAGGAATTGTTATCTTGCTTTATTTATTTTTTTTTTTTACTCTTTCACTTCATTACTGCTGTGTATGTGCTCCATGTGAGTGATGTAGGTGATTCTATAGGTGGGTTCCGACTTAACGGGGAAAATCGCATTATGTCGCGATATAACCCGAGGACCTACTGTATATTTCAAAAAGTTTTCAGCCCAACCAGAATGGCTCAGTGATTGAGTGTTGACCTATGAGTCAGAAGGTCACAGTTTGATTCCTGGTCTGGACACATAACCCAGGTTGCTGGCTCGATCCCCAGTGAGGGACGTACAGGAGGCAGCCAATCAATGATTCTCATTGTTGATGTTTCTATCTCTCCCTCTCCATTCCTCTCTGATATTTTATTTTATTTTATTTTTTATTTTAGTATTTTTTATTGTTTTATTGCTTAAAGTATTATAAAGAGTATTACATATGTCTCCTTTTTTTCCCGCCCTTGACAATCCCCTGGCCTCACTTACCCCCAGTGTCTTATGTCCATTGGTTATGCTTATATGCATGCATACAAATCCTTCAGCTGATCTCTTGTCACCCCTCTCCAGCCACCCAGCCCTCCCCGGCTTTCCCGCTGTAGTTTGACAGTTTGTTTGAGGCAGCTCTGCCTCTGTATCTATTTTTGATCATACGTTTATAATGGTCTTTATTATCCATAAATGAGTGAGATCATGTGGTATTTTTCCTTCATTGACCAGCTTATTTCACTTAGCATAATGCTCTCCAGTTCCATCCATTCTGTTGCAAATGGTAAGAGTTCCTTCTTTTTTACAGCAGCATAGTATTCCATCGTGTAGATGTACCACAGTTTTTTAACCCATTCATCTACTGATGGGCACTTAGGCTGTTTCCAGATCTTACCTATGGTGAATTGTGCTGCTATGAACATAGGAGTGCATATATCCTTTCTGATTGGTGTTTCTGGTTTCTTGGTATATATTCCTAGAAGTGGGATCACAGGGTCAAATGGGAGTTCCATTTGTAGTTTTTTGAGAAACTCCATACTGTCTTCCATAGTGGCTGCCCCAGTCTGCATTCTCACCAGCAGTGCACGAGTGTTCCTTTTTCTCCACATCCACTCCAGCACTTGTGTTTTGTGGATTTGTTGATGATAGCCATTCTGACAGGTGTGAGGTGGTACCTCATTGTTGTTTTGATTGGCATCACTCGGATGATTTCAGTGACTTTGAGCATGTTTTCATATGTCTCTTGGCTTTCTGAATGTCCTCTTTTGAAAGGTGTCTATTTAGGTCCTTTGCCAATTTTTTGATTGGATTATCTCCCTTTTATTAAGTTGTATGAGTTCCCTAGTTGGAGATTAAAAACTTATCGGTGATAACATTGGCAAATATGTTCTCCCATGCAGTGGGTTTTCTTGTTGTTTTGTTGATAGTTTCTTTGCTGTGCAGAAGCTTTTTATTTTGATGTAGTCCCATTTGTTTATTTTCTGTTTAGTTTCCAATGCCATAGGAACTGTATCGGTGAAGAAATTGCTTTGGCATATGTCTGAGATTTTGTTGCCTTTGGATTCTTCTAATATTCTAATGGTTTCTGGTCGTATATTTAAGTCCTTTATCCATGTTGAGTTTATTTTTGTGTGTGGTGTAAGTTGGCGGTCTAGTTTCATTTTCTTGCATGTATCTGTCCAATTGTCCCAACACCATTTATTGAAGGGACTATCTGGACTCCATTGTATGTTCTTGCCTCCTTTGTCAAATATTAATTGAGAATATTGGTTCGGGCCCGTTTCTGGGCTGTCTGTTCTATTCCATTGATCTATATGTCTGTTCTTGTGCCAGTACCAGGCAGTTTTGAGAACAGTGGCTTTGTAATACAACTTGATACCTGGTATTGAGATCCCACCTACATTGTTCTTTCTCAGGATCGCTGCAGCTATTTGGGGTCTTTTTTTATTCCAGATGAATTTTTTGAGAGTTCGTTCTAGGTCTGTGAAATATGCCATTGGTATTTTAATGGAAAGTGCCTTGAATTTATACATTTCTTTGGGTATTATGGACATTTTAATGATGTTGATTCTACCAATCCAAGAACATGAATATTTTCTGAATAGAGGTCTTTTACCTCTTTAGTTAAGTTTATTTCTAGGTAGCTTAGTATTTTTTGGTGCGATGGTAAATGGGATTGCTTTTTAAGTCTCTCTTTCGGTAAGTTCACTATTGGTGCATAGAAATGCCATAGACTTCTTGGCAGTAATTTTGTATCCTGCTACATTGCCAGATTCATTTATTAAGTCTAATAGTTTTTTGATGGAGTATTTAGGTTTTTTTATGTATAATATCATATCATCTGCAAATAAAGACAGTTTTACTTCTTCTTTTCCAATTTGGATGCCTTTTATTTCTTCTTCTTCTTGTCTAATTGCAGTGGCTAATACTTCCAGTACACTGTCAAACAGGAGTGGTGAGAGTGGGCATCCCGGTCTTGTTCCTGTTCTTAGGGGAAATGGTTTTAGTTTTTGCCCATTGAGTATGCTGTTGGCTGTGGGTTTGTCATATATGGCTTCTATTATGTTGAGGTATGATCCTTCTATTCCTACCTTGCTGAGAGGTTTTATCAAAAATGGGTGTTGAATTTTGTCAAATGCTTTTTCTGTATCAGTTGATATGACTGTGTGTTTTTTTTCTTTCAATTTGTTTATGTGGTATATCATGTTTATTGATTTGCGGATATTGTACCATCCTTGCATCCCTGGGATAAATCCTACTTGTTCATGGTGTATGATCTCTCTTATGTACTGCTGGATCTGATTTGCCAAGATTTTGTTGAGGATTTTGGCATCTATGTTCATGAGGGATATTGGCCTGTAATTCTCTTTCATTGTGTTGTCTTTACCTGGTTTTGGAATTAGGGTGATGCTGGCTTCATAAAATGAGCTTGGAAGTGTTCCTTCCTCTTTAATTTTTTGTAGTAGTCTGAGGAGGATAGGTTTTAGTTCTTCCTTGAATGTTTGGTAAAACTCCCCTGTGAAGCCGTGTGGTCCTGGGCTTTTGTTTGCTGGAAGCTTTTTGATGACTCTTCAATTTCTTCCATAGTTATTGGCCTGTTGAGATTTTTAGATTCTTCCTGATTGAGTTTTGGAATGTTGTATGTTTCTAGGAATATGTCCTTTTCCTCCAGGTTGTCTAGTTTGTTGGAGTGGAGTTGTCCATAGTATTTTTTAACAATCATTTGTATTTCTCTGGGGTCTGTTGTTATTTCGCCATTATCATTTCTGATTTTGTTTATTTGGGTCCTCTCTCTTTATTTCTTGGTGAGCCTGACTAGAGGTTCAACTATCTTGTTTATCCTTTCAAAGAACAAGCTCTTGGTTTCATTGATTTTCTGTATTGTTTTTTTTGTCTCTATGTCATGTATTTCTGCTCTAATCTTTATTATCTCCTTCCTTTTGCTCCTTCTGGGCTTTCCTTGTTGCTCTCTTTCTTATTCTTTGAGAGGTAGTTTTAGATGATTTACTACCATTTTTTCTTGTTTGTTGAGATAGACCTGTAGAGCTATAAAGTTCCCTCTCAGGACTGCTTTCATTGTGTGCCATAGGTTTTGGATTGTTGTGTTTTCATTGTCAGTAGTTTCCAGGATGTTTTTAATTTCTTCTTTGATCTCATTGGTAACCCAATCAATATTTAATAACATGCTATTCAGCTCCTAAGTGTTTTTATTTCTAAGTGTTTGAAAATGTTGAGTTGTTTTTATTCTAGTTTATTTCTAGTATTATGCCCTTGTGGTCTGAGGAAATGCTTGGTATGATTTCAATCTTCTTGAATTTGGGGAGACTTTGTTTGTGACCCAGTATGTGGTCTGTTTTTGAATATGTCCGATGAGCACTTGAGAAGAACGTATATTCCGTGGCTTTGGGGTGAAATGTTCTGAAGATGTCAATTAAGTCCATCTGATCTAGTGAGTCATTTAGGATTGCTGTTTCTTTACCATTTTTTTTTTTTTGTCTAGAGGATTTATCCAGTGATGTCAGTGGTGTATTAAAGTCCCCTACTATGATTGTATTGTTGTCAGTCTCTCCCTTGATATCTTCCAGGAGTTTTTTTTTTTTTTTTTTATGTATTTGGGTGCTTCTGTATTGAGTGCATATATGTTTTTCAGGGTTAAATCCTCTGTATATTCAATCCTTTAGTATTATGAAGTGGCCTCCCTTATCTCTTATTATGGCCTTTACTTTGAGGTCTATTTTGTCAGATATAAGTATTGCTACCCCAGCTATATTTTCATTTCCAGTTGCCTGAAAGATATTTTTCCATCCCTTCACTTTCAGTCTGTGTGAGTCCCTGATTCTGAGGTCAGTCTCTTGTGGACAGCAAATGTATGGGTCATGTTTTTTGTTTTTTGTTTTGTTTTTTTGTTTGTTTGTTTTTTTTTATCCATTCAGCCACTCGATGTCTTTTGGTTGGAGCATTTAGTCCATTTACCTTTGAAGTTATTATTGAAAGGTACTTGTTTGTAGCCATTTCTATTTTTTCTGTGTGTTTTCTTTCTGAGCTTTTTATTTCTTCTTTTTACACTGATCCCTTTAGCATTTCTTGCATTGCTGGCTTGGTATTGATAAACTCCCTTAGCCTTATTTTGTCTGTGAAGCTTCTTATTTCCCCTTCAATTTTGAATGATAGTCTTGCTGGATAGTGTATTCTTGGATTCATTGCTTTGCTTTGCATCACTGTGTAAATTTCCGTCCATTCTTTTCTGGCCTGATGTGTTTAGTTGAGAAATCATATGATAATCTAATGGGAGATCCCTTGTATGTAATTTTCCGTCTCTCTCTTGCAGCCTTTAAGATTCTCTCTTTGTCCTGAACATTTGCCATGGTAATTATGATGTGTGTTGATGTGGGTCTTTTAAGGTCACCTTGTTTGGGACTCTCTGTGCTTGTGTGACTCTTTTTTCTTCCCCACCTCAGGGAAGTTTTCTGATATTAGTTCTTCAAATAGGTTTTCTAAGTCTTGTTCCTCTTTCTGTTGTTCTGGCACCCCTATTATTCACATGTTGTTTCGTTTCATGTTGTTCCATAGCTCCCTTAGGCTCTCCTCCTGTCTTTTAATTTTTTTTCGCCAATTGCAATTCAGTTTGGGAGTTTTGCTTCCCTGTCTTCTAATTCGCTAATTTGGTCCTCCGCTTCTCCTAGTCTACTGTTGAAACTTTCAATGGTGTTTTTTATTGCAGCTATATCACTCTTCATTTCTTCTTGGTTCTTACATAATTTATTGTTTTTTTTTATCTGTTTCTTCTTGCTTCTTGCATAAGTTGTTGAGTTTTTCCTTCATCCGGTTTATGCACTCTAGGACCCTTAATCTGGATTCTTTTTCTGTCATGCATGCCTCGGTTTCACTTAGCTGCTTTTCTGGAGAGTCCTCCTTCTCTTTCTTTCGGGGGTTTCTTTGTGTACCCATGTTTGATCTCACCGACATATCTAGATGTTGAGTCATTCAGCGACTGCTCCTTGGGTGGCAGTGGCTCCTCGGGCTGTGGTTGCTCCTCTGGCGGTTATTGTAGCAGCTGCTCCTCAGTTGGCAGCAGCTCCTCTGGTGGGTGCTGTTCACAGTTGTGGTGGCTCCTCTGGCTGGTGGGGGGAGGCTTCACACACAGAATCTGTTCCTGAGACAGAGGATGTGCTGATCACGAAGCTGCTGTTCCTTGGTTGGGGCTGGCTACGCACGCAGCTGCTACTCCTTGACCTGGGGCGGACTGCTCACGTGGCCGCTGAACCTTGATTGGGGGCTGGCTGCATGCTGCTGTTGTTCCTCTGTGGTGGGCTGCTTGTGGGGCTACTGCTCCTAGTATCGGCTGCTGCTCATCAGACAGGTGCAGGCTGTTGTGGCTCTGCTCCTCCGGTGCATGCTGTGTAGAGCTGCCACTCACCAGATATGGCCGGTCTGCTCATGTGGTTGCTGTTTCTTGGACCGGGTTCGGCTGCCGCTGCTCCTCGAATGGGGCCAGGCCACTTGCAGAACTGCTGCTCCTCGGATGGGCACACAGCTGCTGTTCCTTGGATTGGGCAGGCTGCTTGTGCGGCTGCTGCTGCTTGGACAAGGGCAAGATGCTTGTTCAGCTGCTGCTCCTCGGACAGGTCAGACTGCTCATGTGGTTGCTGCTCTTCGGACGGGGAAGCGGGCTGCTCACACAGCTGCTGCTCCTTGGATAGGGGCAGGCCACATGAGGCTGCCTCTCTTTGGCTCGACGCAGGCTGCTCACGGGGCTAATGCTCCCTGGACAAGAGTGCACCGCTCACATGTCTTTTGCTCACGTGGTTGAAAAAATAATGTGTACAGAAGTAGGGAATAAAGGAACAAACAACAAAAAAAGAAGAACAAAGAAGGAAGAAAGAATAAAAACAACAAACAAAAAAAAGGGGGGGGGACGACAAAAAAGAAAAACAAAAGCTAACAAAATAATAAATAAAATTGAAAAATTGAAATGTCATTCCTTTGGCTGGGTTAAGATCCCAGTTTTCTGGAATGTCTGTGATCTTCTGATATTTTCAAAATCATTTTTTTAAGAGTTTCAGAGAAATCAAAATCTACACTAATAAAAGAGAAAAATGGTAATTGGCGTACGGCACTACCCTTTTCATTGGGTAATCAGGGCTATATGCAAATTAACTGCCAACTGAGATGGCAGTTAACTGCCAACAAGATGGTGGCTAATTTGCATATGTAGGCACATGCAGGGAGGCGAAAGGGAAAGCAGGAAGAAGCTCCCTGCCACTGACAGTGATGGGAAACCCAGGGGGGAGCTAAGAGGTGGGGGGCAGTTCAAAGGCGGCCCTGGGGCCACCTTTGGCCTGCCCCCCAGCCATGATCGGAGAATCAGGCGCCTTTGCCACCCTGGCCAGTGATAGCAGGAAGTAGGGGTGGAGCCAGCGATGGGAGCTGGGCACAGTCGAAACTGGCAGTCCTGAGAGCTAGGGGTCCCTTGCCTGTGCCTAAAGCGGAGCCCATGATCGCGGGGCCGCTGCAGCTGCGGGTCCCCGCTACCCGAGCCGGATGCCTCAGCCAGAGGCGTCCTGCAGGGGCAGGGGCGGAGCCCGCGCGATGGCGGCGCCCCCCGCTGCCACTGCGGGTCCCCGCTGCCCGGGCCGGATGGCTAGGCCAGGGGCGTTAGGCCTGGGCAGGGGCGGAGCCTGCAACCACTGGGAGCTGGGGGTCCCCTGCCCAGGCCTAATGCTTCGGCCAGAGGTGTTAGGCCTGGGCAGGGGCAGAGCGGAGGATCACGGCGCTGCTGCCGCTGCGGGTCCCCGCTGCCCAGGCCGGACGCCTCGGCCAGAGGCTTCAGGCCTGGGTGGGGGGCGGAGCCGGGGATTGGGGGGATATGATGGTCCCCTTGCCCAGGCCTGAAGCCTGGGTCAGAGGTGTCAGGCTTGGGCGGGGGGTGGAGCAAGCGATCAGAGGGAGATGGGGGTCCCCTGTCCAGGCATGATTCCTGGGCCAGAGGCCTCAGGCCTGGGCGGGGGTCAGAGCCAGTGATCGGGGGGAGATGGGGGTCCCTTCTCCAAGCCTGACACCTCTGGCGGAGGCGTCAGGCCTGGGCAAGGGGCTGATCCGGCGATCGGAGGGTGATGGGAGTCTACACCTCTGGCCGAGGCATCAGGCCTGGGCAAGGGGCAGAGCCAGCAATCGGAGGGGTCTGGGGGTCCCCTGCCCAGGCCTGACGCCTGGGCCAGAGGCATCAGGCTTGGGCTGGGGGCAGAACCAGTGATGGGGGGAAATGTGGGTCCCCTGCCCAGGCCTGACGCCTCTGTCAGAGGCGTCAGTCCTGGGCAAGGGGCCGATCCTGCGATTGGAGGGTGATGGGGGTCAACGCCTGAGGGCTCCCAGTATGTGAGAGGGGGCAGGCTGGGCTGAGGGACACTACCCCCACACACACACCCGGTGCACGAATTTCGTGCACCGGGCCCCTAGTTGTTTAATAAAATTAATACATTAATACACCTCTAATTTCAAAATTATTCTTTCTCCTCTTTTCAGAGCTCAATAAAGAGTGTCAGAGAAGACTCACAAGTGGACAAGCTGCTCCCTAGTGATAAAGATTAAAGGTATGCTTTCCCCAACATTGTGTTCTTATGCAAATCATTCATCACATTGCTGACTTTGTTAGCCCAAGAGCATTGTTCATATGTTGAGGTCTGCCTCTAAGAAACTATTGAATTAATCAAAATTACAGACTGCCAAAAGAATGTTTTACATTTTGAAGTTATGATATGGCTACTGATTAGGAAAGGAATGAGAACATTAGAAAGGTCCCCTAATGAACTGACAAGAATTTAACAAATTTTTAAAATTTTTGTCTTTCTCTAATTTAGTTTCACAGGGCTGTCTCATGAAGAACCAGATGACTTCTGGTAACCACCTGTGTTGCCCAGCTTTTTTCTCATGTAACACAATGTAATAAATACAATTCTCAATAAAAAATGTTTGTTTAATACAGGGTGGTTTCTTTTTCATCATTTAATTTGGTACTCTAGTGTATAAAATTAAAAATAATCAGAATTTCTCATACTTAGACCTTTCATTACACTAGAATGAGCTGTTACGTGTTTTTTTCCTCATTTTTGTGTTAGATATTTCTTTGAAAATCATGTTATTGGTCAAATTTCCGGACTGCATTTTGGTCGTTTCTTCTGTGTTCCTTGCTCTCCAGAGTTGGGCTATTGCCTGTCAAACCAGAGGCCATCTTCCCCAGCACCATCCTTCTGATTTGTCCCTCAAAATAAAGACAAAGGTTTTTCATTCTAGGTGCCAGAAACAGCATAGTACACTGGGCTTTATTTCTGACATCTTTGTCTTGAGAATGAACCCAAACCCTGAGAAGAAAAGGTAACAGTTACTGAGCACTTACTGACTGTGTGTCAGGTATTCTTTAAACTTGTACCTGTATTAACTCACTTAATGTTCATATCAGCCATATGAAGTGTGACTGCCTGCATTTTATAGATTAGGGAACGTGGGACACAGAGGTTAGAGACTTGACCAAGGTCTTGTGACCATCCAGTTGTGCAGCCAGGACCCAGGTGTCTAGACCAGCATCGCTGCCTCTAGCCTGGGCTGTGCTGGAGCTGCTTCTATGGAATACATCCCAGGACTGGGAATGTCTCAGCCCCTAGAAGCTCTTCCAGAATGGCCTTTAGAAAATGCACTTCACCCAAATCCAGCCTAACACAGGAAGGATTTATCTGGTCAGTCCTTCCATGAAAATCCTGGAGTGGATCATCTTCCTTTACAAATACAAGCTAAGCTGAATTGTTTTTGCCATTAATACTTGTCTAGCCCTTGAGTTCTACAACAAAATGATAAGGCTTTTTAGTGTTATTCTTTAGGCTTTAAGAAATTTATCTTTGAAGTATTTTTAATCCTTGACAATATGTTTTTCATTTCTTAGTTTTTTTAATTTTAGAGACGGGGACAGAGAGAGACATCAGTTTGGTTGCCTCCCCTACGTGCCTGACCAGGGATCAAATCTGCAACCTGGGTATGTGCCCTGACAAGAAATCAAACCTGTGACCTTTTGGTGCACTCCAACCAAGTGAGCCACATCAGCCAGGGCTATTGAAGAATATTTTGGAAAGTAATTGAAAGAATTTAAGCACTATTTTTTTTTTGTCACAATTAGCATAAGCAAAACATTTACTCATGTTGCCACCAAGAATTTGACATCTCTTGCAACAGCTCTTAGATAACATTATTTTTCTTCCAGCTTTATTGAGATAAAATTGACAGAAGATTGTGAGTTTAAGGTAAGGTATATAATGTGTTCATTTGGCACACTACTGCAGAATGTTTGCCACCATGGAATTCAATGACACCTGCATCATATCATATAATTATCAAATATTTGTGGTGAGAACATTTAAGACCTGCTCTCATCAATATTCAATTATACAACATAGCATTATAACTATAGTTACTATAACACATAATAGACTTCCCAATCTTACTCATTCCCTAACAGGGAGTATATACTTTTTGGCCAACATCTCTTTTTGCCCACTACTCAGCCTCTGGTAAACCCTTACTTTAGTCTCTGTTCATATGAGTTCTCTTTAAGATTCCACATATAGAGATTTAGCATTTGTCTCTGTAATTTATTCACTTAGCATACGAATCATCCATGTTGTTGCATATGCGAGGATTTCCATGTCTTCTCATGGCTGTGTTTCTAGGAATTTATCCAGGATGTTCAATTGTTGGCCTATAATTGTTCATAGTAGTCTCTTACACACACCCACACATATTTTTCTCCATTCATCCCTTATAGACACTAGGCACTTAGGTTGTTTCTATATCTTGGCTATTGTGATTAATGCTGCATTATATCTGCTAACATTGGAGTGCAGAGTCTTCAGTATTCTGTTCTCATTTTCTTTTGATAATACCCAGAGGTGGAATTGCTGATCATATGGTAGTTCTATTTTAAATATTTTGAGGGACCTCCATATTGTTTTTCATAGTGGTTGGACCAATTTACATTCTTACCAAGAGTGCACAAGGGTTCCCCTTTTCTCCATATTATCACCAACATTTGTCTTCTTTATGATAGCCAACCTAAATGTGTGAGGTTATAGCTCATTGTGGTTTTGATTTTGCATTTCCCTGATTAGTGATTTTGAACACATTTTCATGTACCTGTTAGCGATTTGTATGTTTTCATTGGAAAAACGTCTTCAGTTCTGCCTATTTTTTGGATTGTTTTTTGTTTGTTTTGGCTTAGGTGCATTTTATTGGTTTTCTGTCAGAATCCTTCTACAAAAGGGCAAAGTTAAAATCCAAGTCCCTAGTAAGGCAGTGAGAACCCTCCCCTTTACCCAGAGCCCTCCACCCTTCTCATGTTCATGGAGGTGGAGAGGGGGCTAATTCCATCCCACTTAGTGGGCTCCGTTAACGTCATAGGTAACATACAAGTTTTACATTTGTCACAGATGTGTTAGAAACCCCAAAAGGGGAAAGACCTTCCCCCTAACTCACCCTGTCCCTCAACCCCACCCCTCACAGGTTGGTCCTGGCTGCAGGAGCCTGTCGTTAAGAACTGGTGCCATCCAGCAGGAGTTCTAACCCCAAGAAGGCCACGGCCAGGTTATAATCCAGGAACATCTGTCCTCCAGCAGCACTGCGGAGCCCAGCAACATCTCACTCCCGGAGGCCGGCTATGTGCAATCTGGGCCAGGGAGAAGCCGAGGATGGGCAGGGAGAAGCCGAGGATGGGGCCGTGTCCGGGAGCTGGTGCAGGTAAATGCAGTCAGACTTGAAGGGGCAGCGGTCATTCCCCTGCGCAAAGTACCAGCATCGGATCTGGCTGGTCCGAGCCTTGAAGTTCCTGATGATTTGCACCTTCTCTGCCCCCCTCACTCACCCAGAATTTGTGGGGGATGATGTAGCTGGAATAGACACGGCACTGGGGACAGGCCTTGATGACATTCAGCGGGAAGTGCTGGCGGCTCATCCGCCAGGTGCTCAGGCAGCCCAGGCAGTGGGCTTGTGTGCAGTTGGGCAGGATGCCGAAGATCCGCTTGCCCTCCGGCTTGTCCCACACCTTGTCCATGCAGATGCCACACACGACATCGCGGCTGTCTTGCTCGCTCGCAAGGTCCGTGCTCTGAAGTGGGGCCCAGAGCCCCTGGGCAGGGTCTGACTTAGGCCGAGACTTCTGGGAGTAGCCGTGATCTCCATCAGGTGATGTCAGCCACCAAGCTCCTCATTCCGGCTGGCCAGCCCCTCGAGGCCAGGCTCCGTGTCCCAGATGGCCTCAGCCTCGGTCTCAGCCCCTCCCTAACCCACAGCCACTGTGGGCAAGTAGGTGGGCTCGGAGCCCCTGCGGGTCAGCCCCAGCGGGGGTCCTGGCTGGGTGACAAGCGGCTAGGAATGGCGGCGGCCCCCACTGCAAGTGGCCCGGGGGCTGCGGGTGCTGATAGCTGCAGCAGTCTCCATGGAAGCAGAATCCTCGCTGAAGTACCTGCAGTCCTGGGACGCCTTCCTGTCTTGAGCAAAATGGCAGCTGGATCCCGAGTGATGGGCCCGTCAGGTAAAGGTCCTGAATGGCCACTGGGAGTGGGGTCTGTCCTCACCATGGCTGCCGCCACCGCCACCGCCATCCAGCCCTGCAGGGTCCATGCCAGCTGTAGCTCCTAGTGCCTGGATTAATTGTTTTTAATGTGTTTTGCTGTTGAGTTGTATGAAAGGGACAGAATACATACTTTGGATATTAACCTCTTATCATATAATAGTAGATGAATTGTGAATACTTCCTCCCATCCTATCTAGTTTGCCTTTTTATTTTGTTGATGATTTTCTTTGCTGTGCAGAAGCTTACTTTGATGTAGTCCCACTTATCTGTTTTGGCTTTGTTAGCTTTGCTTTTGGTCTTAACCCCCCCCCCCCAAAAAAAAAAATAATAATAATTGCCAAATCTGTTAAGGAGCTTGCTTATGTTTTGTTCTAGGAATGTTACTGTTTCAGGTCTTACATTCAAGTCTGTATTCCATTTGGAGTTGATTTCTGTATAGGGTGTAAGATAGCAGTCCAATTTTTATTCTTTTGCATGTGCCTACCCAACTTTACCGATAAAATTTGTTGAAGAGACTTCTTTCCTTATTGTACATTGTTGGCTGCTTTGTCATAACTTAATTGACCATATAAGCGTGGATTTATTTCTAGGATCTCCATTTTGTTTCATTGATCTATGTATATTTTTATGCCAATACCATACTATTGATTACTATATCTTTGTAACATATTTTGAAATCAGAAGTGTGATGCTTCCAATTATGTTCTTAACATCATTTTAGCTATTCAGATTTTTGTTGTTTTGTGATTTTATACAAATTTTAGGATTTTTTTTCTATTGCTATGAAAAAAAATGACTTTGTAATTTTGATAAGTGTTACATTGACTTTTTAGATGTCTTTGGGTAATATGAACATCTTACCAGCATTCTTCCAGTTGAGCATGGAATATTTTCCATGTATTTGTGTCTATAGTTTCTTTTATCAGTGTCTTACACTTTTCAATGTATAGATGTTTTATCTTTGTTAAATATACTCCTAAGTATTTTCTTATTTTTACTAGAGGCCCAGTGCACGAAATTCTTGCACTGAGGGTCGGGGGTCCCACAGCCCAGCCTGCCCCTTCTTATAGTCCGGGAGCCCTAGTGGATGTCCTACTGACAGGGAGTGGGCCTAAGCCACAGTCTGGCAGCAGAGGCTCAGAGCAGGCCCTCTGTGTGTGTGTGTGTGTGTGTGTGTGTGTGTGTGTGTGTGTACGCTGGGGGCCTGCCCCCAGCCGCGTCGGAGGCTTGGCGAGCAGGCACCCCGTGTGTGTGTGTGTGTGTGTGTGTGTGTGTGTGTGTCCATGTCCACTGGGGGCCTGCCCCCAGCCACACTGCTGAGGATTGGAGCAGGCACCACTCTGTGTTGATCTCTCAGGCTCCTGGCCGCGGCTGCGTGTTGTTTCCTCCCTTGAGCGTGGCCAGGGTAGGGGGGAAGCTTGGCTTCCTCCATCACCGGGGGCAACTCAAGCCTCCTGCTCCATGGCTGCTGGCATCTTTGTTGGGTTAATTTGCATACTCTCCTTGATTGGCTGGTAGGTGTAGCTTAGTGACACCAATTTGCATGTTTCTCTTTTATTGGTGTAGATACTGTTGTAAATGATAGTTTTCTTAATTTTTCTTTCTGAGTTTTCATTGTTAGTGCATTGAATTTTATATATTGGTTTTTCATTGTTTACAGATTTTTCTTATTGGTTCCAACAGTAGTAGGGTACTTAGGGATTTCTATATATGATACCATGTCATTTTCAAATAGAGACACTTTTACTTCTTTCTGATTTGGATAGGTGGGTTATTTATTTCCTAATTGTTTTGGCTGGGTCTTTCATCCTGTGTTGCATAAAAGTTACAAGAGTACACATCCTTCTGATTTTAGAGGAAAAGCTTCCGGCTTTTCACTGTTGAGTATGATGTTAGTTGTGGATTTGTCATATATAGCCATTGTTTTGTCTCAACAAACTGGTATTGGCACAAAAACAGGCATAGATCAGTGGAATAGAATAGAGAGCCCAGAATTCAATCCACGCCTTTATAGCCAATAAATATTTGACAAAGGGGGCAAGAGCATAGAAGGGAGTAAAGACAGTCTCTTCAGTAAATATTGGGAAAACTGGACAGATACATGAAAAAAAAAATGAAACTAGACCACCATCTTAAGCCAATCACAAGAATAAACTCAAAATGGATTAAAGACAAATATAAGTTGTAAAATAATACAAATCTTAAAAGATTACAAGTAGTAAAATTTCAGACATCTCTTGAAGCAATATATTTTCTTATTTGTCTCCAAGGAAAGAGAAACAAAGGAAAAAGAGACAAATGAGACTACCTAAGAGCAAAAAGCTTCTGTACAGCAAAAATGTGGCAGAAATCATGGGAGAACAATCAGTTAACACTCTGAGGGAGGAAAGTTTAACCTTTATTTCACAGATCTGCTAGTCCAAGGAATTCCAGATTCAAAGCCAGAACTGAACTAGTGGGGAGGCTCTGACCTATATATCTCCTCCTGTGATGGGCCCCAGAGTCCCCGCAGCTCTGCCTGTCAGTCTTGGCTCCGCCCAAGTGGGCTGTGGCAGGGACCTGGGATTAGGCTCTGCTGCTCCACCCAAGTTCAATACTCATTCTGCAATCAGAGGCATCAGATACTGAAAGCATGTTCTAGTAGAGTCAATATTAAAAGGCAGAAGAAAAGTTATACAGATATAATGCACTTGGAAAAATGGCCAAAGTTATTAAGAAAAGGCAAATATAAAACAAGAGGGTGCTTTTACCATAGAGTAATTTCATAAACTAATGCAGAAATTAAGAAACATTGTGGTTATTTTCAAGTAACTGTAGAGCAAATATCTTTCCTATGAAAGGTCTTTTACACAATAAAAATCAATTACACGAAAGACCTAAAAAATGTAAACAATGTTTATTTTGGGTAAATAATAACTACATAATTAACATAAAATAATTAAGTGAATTTCAAAATCAAACTTAAAAATTACAAGCAAAGCATGCAGTCTGTGTTAACTAATTTCTAGTAGTAAAAATACATTTTTCATTTTATAACTATTTCATTCCAAAAAAGTAAAAATTCTGATTGGGAATTTTTACAGTTGATGTGGCAACACTTTTTCACATTTATTTCCCTCATCTTTCCTACAAAATCTACATTTCAAGTTCCTTATATTTCAACATATTTAACACTTTCAGATGCAGGAACAGTTTTTCTTCCCATAAAAATCTTACATGTAATTTGAGAACTGGCTTTGATAAATCAGCTACTACTCAAAAAGAATTTACAGTTACCAATTTTGTGGGCTCTGCAAGGAAAGACTGTGTTGGGGGAAAAACAGGCCCGCCCATAAAAGTCCTTTATCACAGAAAATAAATGGGTGGTCTTTATTTTACTTCAAATCTTTATCTGATTTATTCAAGGGGCATTTATTTGGTAGTGATCCATGTAATCAAAGAGCTAAGTAATATTGAGGCAAACAACTTATCTGACAGTTCAGGAAAAGGTTATAAGGATGCTCAAAGAACTTAGAACCACAAGGTACTTAATGAAAACTACAACCACATGAAAGAGAATATAGAAACCATAAGAAATAACCAGTCAGAAATAAAGGATACAATATCTGAACCTGGCCAGTGGCTAAATTAGTTGGAATATTGTCTCATAAACTAAAAGTGGGTTCAATCTCCAGTCGGTACATTTGAAGGAAATCAATTATTTTTCTTTCACACTGACATTTCTCTCTCCTGAAAATACATTTAAAAATACCTCACTTTTAACTGCTCATTAAAAAAAAAGAATACTAGTATGATATTTGAAATGAGGAATACACTGAAAGGAATAAATGGTAGGTTAAATGAAGCATAGGTTTGATTCACCAATTTGGAAGATGGGGTATAAAAAAACACAATCAGATGAACAGAAAAAATGATAATTAGCCCTGGCTGGTTATCTCATTGGTTAGAGCATCAACCTGCACACCATGTTCCTGGTTGAGGACATGGGCCTCGGTTGAGGGTTTGTCCCTGCCCCTGTTTAGAATGCATGCAGGAGCAATCAGTTGATATGTCTGACATTGATCTCTCTCTTTTCCATGCTCTGAAAAGCAATGGGAAGAATACTATTAGGTGAGGATTAACACAGAGAGAAAGGGAGGGAGGGAGGGAGGGAGGGAGGGAGGGAGGGAGGGAGAGAGAGAGAGAGAGAGAGAGAGAGAGAGAGAGAGAGAGAGAGGAGAGAGAGAGAGAGAGAAGGAGGAAGAGGATAATTCAAGGGAACTTAGGGACAATATAGAATGTACCAACATCTGCATCACAGGGGAACCAGAAAGAGAAGGGATTGAGTAAGGGAATGAGAACCTATTTTCAGAAATAATGAACAAAAACTATACTAGCCTGGTGAAGAAAAACAGCACAGTCATGAAGCATAGTCCCAAACAAGAGGAACTAAAGAAGCCCACACCAAGACTTATAGTAATTAAAACTGCAAAGGTTAAGGACAAATAGAATATCTTAAAAGCTCCAAGATAAAGATAGTTACCTAAAAGGAGGGTCCCGTAGGACTATCAGCTGAAACACCAGGTCAGATGGGATTGGCATGAAATAGTCAAAGAGGTGAAGATAAAGGACCTACAAACAAGGCTACATTATCAAGAAATGCAATTATTTAAAACTAGTGGCCTGGTGCACGAAATTCGTGCAATGAGTAGGGGGTGTTCCTCATCCCAGGCTGCACCCTCTCCAATCTGGGACCGCTCGAAGGGATTGGGCCTAAAATGGCAGTCGGACATCCTTCTCACAATCCAGGACTGCTGACCCCTAACTGCTCACCTGCCTGCCTGCCTGATTGCCCCCAACTGCCCCCTCTGCCAGCCTAGTCACCCCCAACTACCCTCTGTGCCAGTGTGCTTGCCCCCAACTTCCTGCCCTGCCAGCCTGCTCACTCTCAACTTCCCCCTCTGCGGGCCTGCTTGTCCCCAACTTCCCTCCCCACTAGCATGCTTGCCCCCAACTGTGCCCCTGCTGGTCTGCTCACTCCAAACTGCATTCCCCCTCCCCCCGCACTGTCCTGATCACCTCCAACTGACCCCCACTGATGGCCTGCTTGCCACAACTGGTCCCCCTGCTGGTTTGTTACTCCCAATAGCCCTGCCCCCCACCAGCCTGATCACCCACAAATGCCCTCCCCTCTTGGCCTCTAACCACCTCTACCTCAGCCTTGCCACCATGGCTTTGTCCGGAAGAATGTCCAGAGGTCTCCTGGAAGGTCTCCCAGTCTAATTAGCATAGTACCCTTTTATTAGTATAGACTAGAGGCCCGGTGACAAAAATTTGTGACCTTGTGGGGGGAGGTCCCTCAGCCTGGCCTGTGCCCTCTTGTAGTCTGGAACCCCTTGGGGGATGTCCACCTGCTGGCTTAGGCCCAATCCCCAGAGGATCAGGCCTAAGCTGGCAGTCAGACATCCCGCTGGCAACCCGGGAGCCCTAAGGGGATGTCCATTTGCCAGTGGGGAGCAGGCCTAAACTGCAGTTGGACATCCTTAGCGCTGTTGAAGAGGTGGGAGAGGCTCCCACCACCACCGCTGTACTGGCAGCCATCAGCCTGGCTTGTGGCTGAACAGAGCTCCCCTGTGGGAGTGCACTGACCACCAGGGGACAGCTCCTGCATTGAGCATCTGCCTCCTGGTGGTCAGTGTGTGTCATAGTGACCAGTCATTCCCAGTCATTCTGCTGTTAGGGTCAATTTGCATATTACCCCTTTATTATATAGGATAGAGGCCTGGTGCATGGGTAGGGGTTGTCTGGTTTGCTCTAAAGGGTGTCCTAGGTCAGGGTGGGGGTCCCTATGGGATGCCTGCCAGCCTGGGTCAGGGGCTGAGAGCTGTTTTTAGGCTAGCCACACCCCCTTCAGGGTGGGGGTCCCCACTGGGATGCCTGGGCAGCCTGGGTGAGGGGCTGATGGCTGTTTGCAGGCTAGTCAAGCCCCCCAGTGGGGACCTTCACCCCATGGGGGTTTGGCCAGCCTGGGTGAGGGACTGATGGCTGTTTCCAGGCTGGCCACGGCCATGGCTGGAAGCAGGTATCTGGGATTTATTTATCTTCTAGAATGGAAACTTTGTAGGCTTGAGCAGAGCTCAGGGCCGGCAGGGCAGGCTGGAAGCTTGGCTTCCTCCATTGCCGGGGCCAACCCAAGTCACCTGCTTGCCCCAGCTCCGTGGCCGCTGCCATCTGAGTCGGGTTAATTTGCATATTTGCTCCTGATTGGCTGATGGGCGTGGCTTGTGGGTGTAGCAGAGGTACAGTCAATTTGCATGTTTCTCTTTTATTAGATTAGCTAGAGCCCTGGTGCATGGGTGGGGGCCTTCTGGTTTGCCCTGAAGGGTGCCCTGGATCAGGGTAGGGGTTTTCTTCATGCATGGGGCAGCCTAGGTAAGTGGCCTGTGGTGGTTTGCAGGCCGGTCATGCCCTCATGGAGTGAGGATCCCTGCTGGGGGAGTGTGGCCAGCCTGGGTGAGGGGCTGAAGGCTTTTTTAAAGCTGGCCACATCCCCTTCAGGGTGGGCGTCCTCACTGGGGTGCCTGGCCAGCCTGGGTGAGGGCCTGATGGCTCTTTGCAGGATGGCCATGGCCCCAGTGACCCAAGCTCCTAGCCCCTTCTTGCCGGCTGGAAGCAGGTATCTGGGATTTATTTATCTTCTATAATTGAAACTTTGTAGCCTTGAGGGAGGCCACTGACTGTCAGGGCAGGCCAGAAGTTTGGCTTCCTCCATCACCAGGGGTAACCCAAGCCTCCTGCTCTTTCCAGCTCCATGGCTGCCACCATCTTGGTTGGGTTAATTTGCATACTTGCTCTTGATTGGCTGCTAGGCGTGGCTTGTGGGTGGAATGGAGTGATGGTTAATTTGCATGTTTCTCTTTTATTAGATAGGATTAAAGGAAAAAGAGCTTCCCAGGCAAGGAAAATCAAAAGGAGTTTGTTACCACTAAGTATTACAAGAAATGTTAAAGGGGCTGCATTAAGAAGGAGGGGAGAAAGGGAAGAGGAAGAGGTAAAGAAGAAAAACAAAGGAACATAGTTAAAAGACTAAAATGGCAATATATATGAAACATAATATTTACTTTAAATGTAAATAGCTTAAAAGTTTCAAACATAAGACATAAGACAGCTGAATAGATAAGAACAGAAAAAGTATACATATGTTGTCTACAAAAGATACATACACTAAAAGCAAAAAAAAAAAAAAATTAAGATATTTCACACAAATAGAAAAAATTGCAGGGTGGCAAAAATTATATCTGATAAAATATATTTTAAAGCAAAAGTTATAGTTAATACAACTAAAACACTATAAAATGATAACAATAACAATCCAACAAGAGGATATAATCCTTGTAAATATTTATGTACCAAACATAGGAGCACTAAAATATGTAAAGCAAATCTTGATGGACATAAGGCAGGAGGTTACCAGCAATACAGTCACAGTAGGGGATTTAAACACCTCATAGATATCAATGGATAGATATTCCAATCAGAAAATCAGTAAGGATATGGTGGCTTTAAATGACACACCAGATCAGATGGATTTAATTGATATCTTCAGAAAATTTCACCCAAAGCAGTACAATATACATTATTTTCAAGTGCACTTGAAATATTTTATAGGTCAGACACATGTTAGGACACAAAATAAGCCTCAATAAATTTAAGAAGATTGAAGCATATCAAGCATCTTCTCTGACCGTAATGCTATGAAACTTGACATTAATCACAACATGAAAACTAAAAAACACAAAAAGATAGATGCTATAGGCCTACCTCAAGAAACAAGAAAAAACACTAATAAACTCTTTAACCCGCAATACATAATTAGAAAGAGAACAGCAAGAAAACCCAGTGCCCTGACCGGTTTGGCTCAGTGGATAGAGTGTCGGCCTGCAGACTGAAGGGTTCCAGGTTTGAATCCTGTCAAGGGCATGTACTTTGGTTGCAGGCACATCCCCATTTTGAGGTGTGCAGGAGGCAGCTGACTGATGTTTCTCTCTCAACAATGTTTCTAACTCTCTATCCCTCTCTCTTCCTCTCTGTAAAATATCAATAAAATATGTTTGAAAAAGAAAAGCCCAGTGGAAGTAGAAGGAAGGAAATAATAAAGACCAGAATGGAACTAAATTATGTAGAGAATAAAAAAAAAAAACAGTACAAAAGATTAATGAATATAAGAGCTGGGTGGTTGGTGGTTTTTTTTACAAGATAAACAAAGTTGATGAAAATCCTTAGTCAAACTCATCAAGAATCAAAGAGAGAGGATCCAAATAAATAAAATCAGAAATGAAAGTGGTGGTATAATAACAGACACCACAGATATACAATGAATGGTAAACAAATACTACGAACAATTATATGCCAACAAAATGGACAAATCCCTAGAAACATACAGTCTAATAAAATTCAATCAAGAAGAGCCAGAAAAGCTGAGTAGGCCAATAACTATTGATGAAATAGAAGCAGTAATAATAATAAAAACACTTCCAGCAAACAAAAGTCCTAGGCCAGATGGATTTACAGAAGAATTTTACCAAATGTTCAAAGAACAAACACATATCCTCCTCAAACTATTCAAAAAAATTCAAGAAGAAGGAACACTTCTAAGCTCTTTTTACAAAGCCAGCATTATATCAATTCCAAAACCAGAAACTACAAAAAAAGAGAATTATAGGACAATAACCCTAATGAACACGGATGCTAATATCCTCAGCAAGAGGAGAATCAAGATGGCAGGTTAGGTAAATGCCTGTACTTGCTGCCTCCCACAACCAAATCAAAATTACAGCTAAAATACAGAACATCCATCCTCCAGACCATGAGAAAACTGGCTGAGTGGAAATACTACAACTAGAGAGGTAAAGAAGAAAGTGCATTGAGACTGATAGGAGGTTCAGAGGCATGGAACGGGCTGGTCTGGCACCTAGGTGTGCCACTTTGTTAATCAGGAGGGAGATTGCCTCTGCAGAGGCCACCTGAAGGAGCAAGAGGTCCCAGCCCCATACCAGACACCCAGCTCAGGGTTCCAGAGCTGGGGAAAGAGGTCCCTACAGGAAGTAAGAAATATGGGCTGCAAAAACCAGTGTGGATTGGGGCTGAGTAACATACAGGTTGCTGGAGACCTAGCTGCTCCTCTTAAAAGGCTGACACCACAAACTGCATTTATAAGCTCTGAGCTCCTCTGCTGGATGAGGCTGTCGTGGTCCCAGACATATACGGAGAGAAATGGGACTGTTTAGCAGCAGGGCAGGAACTCGGAGGTGGCTTTCTTCCAGATGGAGGAGCTCTCAGTGGTCATTGTTCCCAAGCTGAGACCTCCCTGGTGCAGAGCTGACTGGCAGCCATTTCTCTTTGCTCCACCAAGGTGAATACCTAAGACCCCACCCCACCCAATTTATAACACCACCCAAGCTCTGTGCAGCAGCTTTTGCATATGAATGGCCTGTTCTTTCTCAGGCTAAAACCTGTCAAACAAGCTGCAGCTGGGTCAGGGAGTCCCAAACTTATAAATAAAAGGCATCAAAACTGGCATCAGAACCATCCTGCCTTGCTTCACAGCTGGGCCTCCTCTGGACACTTCCAAACCTGATTCAAAGAGGAGGAATCTGCATATGTCTCTGTAGCTCCTGCTGGATGGCTCCAGGCAGAGGCTGTCTTTGCACCGCCCTGGAGACCCAAGAACCAGTGTACCCAGTAGTCAGTGTGAGACCATACCAGATTACAACGTTTCACATCCATAAGAGATACACTCAAGGGGCAGACTCAGTGAGCACCAAAGTCCCACTAAAGCAAGTCCTGCTCCATAAGGGTGTCTCCTGCACACCAGCTCTCCCACTCTAGTCACAGCTGGTCCCTACAGCCAATTGGCCTGGAGGTCAATTCCTCTAAATAACACCAACAGCAATTAAGGCTTAACTGCAACAAAACTGTGCGCACAGCATACAAAGGATGTCCATATCAGGTGATTGGGTAGGCTGAGCCACTGGGCCCTATAGGACACCTACTACACAAGGCCACTCTACTAACTCAAGGAGACTTAGCAGCAACCTAATACATAGAAACAAACACAGGAAAGCAGCCAAAATGTGGAGACAAGGAAACATGTCACACATGAAAGAAATGGAAGAAAACAAACTACTAGATATAGAGTTCAAAACCACAGTTATAAGATGACTCAAAAATCTTCTAGAAACCTCTGGGGAACTTTGCCAGAAGCCGGTCCATCCTTGCTGCTTGACACAGTCGCTGCAGGATAGAAACATCTGCACAGCATATGTTTCTAGGGACCTGGCGAACATAGCATACTGTTCTTAATATGTTTGCTCCCCTTAGCGCTGTGTGTTTTAACCAAGGTCACCTCTCCAAGACAGGTTGTTTCCCCAGGTAGGGATTTTTCCCTGAAGTTAGGGAGGGGATGAAACTCCTTAACTAAGTGCCAGGCGGGTAGTTAATCACTTTAACTACAAACAATCATGCTTAAGCTACATAATCTTTACTCCCTGGAATGGAGATAAGAAACACCCTAACCTTTGTAATAGAAATTGACAGGATTAAAATCAACTGGTATAAATACGGATGTAACAAGACAATAAACAGCAGAACCTCTCTGGAGATCCAGACCAGAAGTTGGCTGGAGATCCTGGCTGGAGATCCTGGCTGGAGATCATGGCTAGGCTGCTGATCAACTGAACACCGTCGCTGTGTCCTTCCGTCTTCGCCGACTCCGTCTTCGCCGACTCCGTCTATGCCTTTGGGAACCCCTGGACCTGCTGGGGTTGGACCCCGGCATCTGGCGCCCGAACAGGAACCCTTAGGTAATTCCCCCTATACTTGGGACGGATAGGACTGCACCTTAGGGTGCTGCAGACCCCCCACCCCCCAGAGGATAAGTAGGGTAAGTGGGTAGTTAGTACAGAACTTAGATTGACAGGATGGGTCATACTGAGTCTAAAGAAAAAAGACTCTGTATTAATCTTTTAACGCATATGCTTGCTAGCAGAGGAGTTAAGGTTACTCCCAGTCAGACAGAAAGTTTTATAGAAGACGTATGTCAATGGCTTCCTGAGGATGGAACTGTTAATTTAGAAACTTGGACTAAAGCAGGAAAGCAATGAAAGAACTATTACAGCTACCATGGATCTGAGAAAGTCCTGCCAAATGTCTTTTCCCTCTGGAATTCAATCTGTGACACCTTGGCACCAGAGGCAGAAACGGTTGAACTTTCTCAAATTTTAAATAGTCCCTCGGCTCCACCCAGAGAGGACACATCATCATTGTCTTCAGCTCAATCTAAAAGCAATTTAGCTATGCCTACTGATCGGGAGGAGAATAAATATCATAAACATGACCATTGGTCCTTTCCAGTCAGTAGAGAGGAGAGAGGCCATCCCATTCAAAACAGGCTCCCCAAATTAGAAAGGAAGACTGTGGCTCCTAAGAGCTCCATGTCTAAATTTCAAAGGGCGATAAGAGAAGCTGAAGCTAATGGAGATCTTGAATTCTCACTCTGCTTCCCAGTTGCATATGAGAATGAGTCTGGTGGGGACGGAAACCCCACCTGGGAGCCTATACCTTACAAAGTACTTAAAGAATTAAAATTGGCCTGCTCTGAATATGGACCTCTAGCTCCTTACACACAAACCTTGGTAGAAACCCTAGCCAGTAAATGGATGACTCCTTATGATTGGTCACAGGTTTGTAAAGCCTGTCTCTCAGGAGGCGATTACTGATTATGGAAAACTGAATATGATGATCTTTCTAAGAAAGCTGTAGCCACTAGCAAAAAAAAAAAAAAAGAAAAAGAATAACCCTAGACATGATATTAGGAGAAGGTGATTTTAACATGGCTCAGGAGCGAATGAATATGCCCACAGGGGCACTTACCAAAGTAACCAGTTGTGCAGGAAATGCCTGGAAATCCCTACCTTATACAGCAGGAAAAACAACCACCCTTACAGAGGTTAAACAGAAGGTCGAGGAACCATATCAGGATTTCCTTTCTCACCTCATACAGGCAGTCAAGAGAGTAATCAATAACAAAGAGGCAGCCGATATCCTAATCAAACAACTGGCTTTTGAAAATGCTAATAATACCTGTCAGGCTTTATTAAGGCCGATTCGCAGAACAGGAACTATAAATGATTTTATAAAACAGTGTGCTGATGTAAGTCCAGCATTTATACAGGGTGTAGCTATAGCTGCAGCTCTCAAAGGGGAGACATACCCTCAATATGTACAGGGTATAGGACAAGCCAGCAATACTACAGGTAATAAAAGAAATATGAACTGCTACTCTTGTGGCTTATCTGGGCACTTTAGCAGAGAATGCCCAAATAAAAATAATAATACTCAGGCCAGATGGCAAGCTCCTCGACAGCCTGGAAATACATTAGGGAATAATATTAACCCTCCAAAAACCGTTTGTCCCCGATGTCAGAAAGGATTCCATTGGGCAAAGGAATGTAGATCAAAATACCATAAAAATGGTTGGCCAGCCGAAACCGGTTTGGCTCAGTGGATAGAGCGTCGGCCTGCGGACTGAAAGGTCCCAGGTTCGATTCCGGTCGAGGGCATGTACCTGGGTTGCGAGCACATCCCCAGTGGGAGATGTGCAGGAGGCAGCTGATCGATGTTTCTCTCTCATCGATGTTTCTAACTCTCTATCGCTCTCCCTTCCTCTCTGTAAAAAAATCAATAAAATACATTAAAAAAAAAAATGGTCGGCCTTTAAACTCTACAAATAGCTCCCAAGGAGGTTATATCCCATCACCTCAATTGGGAAACTTGAGAAGGGGCCAGCCCCAGGCCCCTGCAATAAAAGGGGCATCAACCTTCAACCCCTCTGCAAATTTCGATCAGTCAGTGACCTCTTCAGGGCAACCCCAGGCAGTGCAGGATTGGACCTGCACTCAACCACCCATGCAATACTAACCCCAGACTCACCAGTAGCAGCCATTCCTACAGGAGTGTCTGGGCCGCTGCCTGAGGGAACTGTAGGTTTAATATTAGGACGGAGCTCCACCTCGTTACAGGGGATCTTAGTCATCCCAGGAGTTGTTGATGCAGACTACACAGGAGAAATACAGATTTTACTTTCCCCACCCACCACAGCTATACAGATTCAGCCCAACCAGAGAATTGCCCAATTACTCCTGTTACCAATACATAAAATAGGGACAGCTGTTACCCAGAAAGCTAGAGGGGCCAGAGGCTTTGGATCTAGTGATGCAGCATTTTGGATACAAGAAATCCATGCTACTAGATCTACAAAAATTTTACAAATTCAGGGAAAACCAATTGAAGGTCTATTGGATACAGGAGCAGATGTGTCCTGCATAGCAGGGAAGGATTGGCCCTCTTCATGGCCCACGCACACCACCTCCACTTCCCTAGTAGGCCTAGGCAAGGCATCTAATGTAAAAAAGAGTTCTCAGATTTTAACTTGGGCTGATGAAGATCAACATTCAGGAACATTCTGTCCCTATGTAATTACGACTATCCCGTTTACATTATGGGGAAGAGATATCTTATCTCAAATGGGAGTTCTATTATATAGCCCCAGCGGTGTTTGATTTACTCCTGTTACAAAATATTACAAGAAAATGAGTTTAAATATTCCTCTCCTCATCATGTTCTACAACATACTCTATTTGTAATTAATATACTAAATGTAGATTCTGAGGGAAATTCCCCGATGTACAGGCATTGGAACCCTGATTTAACTAAACCTAAAGCCCTCGTCAAATGGAGAGACTTGCTTACAGGAACCTGGAAGGGACCTGATGTACTTTTAACCTGGGGGAGAGGATATGCTTATATATTTCCACAGGACGCAGACTCACCTGTGTGGATTCCAGACCGTCTAGTCCAACCTTATGTCTCACCGCCCTCCATCTCTGCCTCACCATAGCACACCTGACCAGTGCCCGTCTGCAGCAGATGTGCAGCCCTGAGCTGGAACAATCTGTCCGTTGGGAGGATCACATGTGCCTCCTTTTTGTCTTTCCACATGTCCCAGCTTTGCCCCACATCTCCTTTCCTTTTTTCCTTCTTTTAAAACCTAACTACTTGTTTGATGGTTCTTTGGCCTTTCTCCTTCTTTCCTGAACACAGCCTTTTCTAGAATCTCCCTACCCTACTGTTCCAGGAAGGGCACCTCTCTTTTACGCCGTGACGAGGGGTGTTTGGTATATGTCCCATACATGGAGTTGCCTTGTGCCAAGAGCCTGACATCCTGGGCTGAGAAAGCCCTGTTCCTGGACTCTCCTTTGTCCTGTATTGGCCTCTCTTACCCTTGTGCCAAGAGGGACCCTCTTCTTACAATCCAATTGCCCATAGCTATTGCCTGAGCTCTCTGTTCATGCTGAGGTTGAAGCCTCATGGTGGCTGGTACCGTGGATCTGTCTCTCACCCAATAGCGTGAGCTGGGCCCTCCCTGGAGAAGAAACCCGGGTTCCCCAAGATATGTGATCAATGTCGGGGCCCCGCCAGCAGGCAAGGGGATCCCAAGGCAGTTGCTGGGCATGGAGGCCAGAGGGACATAGGCTACCAAGGAGACAGAACTGAACCTCACATCACCCTACTTGGCCCAGAGATGGCTGGTAGTCAAAGACGGGTAAGACCCCAAGGGGTGGGGCAACCGAAGACAGGCACAGTTCGGAGGGCCAGTAGGAGAGAACTTGGGGTTCAACAGAGGTGGGGCACAGATCCTCACCCCCCCCCCCCAATGGTTCAGGGGCTTGAACACTCGCCCCTTCTGAGGAAGGTCTCCTGTCGCCATGGCTGCTTCCTGCTTCCCACACCCAGCTCAGATCGGGACCCAGGTAAAGACAGAGACTGGCTGACAGCAGCTGCCCTCTCACTGCAACAGGACTTGTTTCCCATTTCTACCTTGGACCACGGGGAAAGGGTCAGCTGAAGGTAAGGGCTGTGTCAGGATGCTGCCTTCTTCCCTGTCTTCTCCCTCTTTTTTCTAAACACTTCCATGCCTTGTAGTTCTTTTGCTTTCTCTTCTTTTTCTCTCTATTGCCCTCCATCTTCCATATCAGCTGACCCAGAGGGCACAGCTTACTCCTCCTCGGACACCGACACCACCATCAACCACGGCCCTGATGGACGCTTTGATGCAGCCCTTCAACTCGCTGATGCTTCGGGAAGCCCGTCGCCAGTGACGCCGCCCGCTAGCCAGACCAACAAAGACAATCAAAACAACAACTTGAAGACAGCTGAAATCCCTTGACTGAAGAGGCCGGCAACCTTCTACAGGAATGGGGCTCCTTGTGCACTCCATCCACTATGTTTATAGTTATGCTCACTGCCATTGCTTGCCAGTCTTCTTCCGAGTTTTAAATGGCCCAATCTGAGAGGTGGCCAGTGATTTGCATGTGCTATCATTTGAAAAACAAGAAAGGGGGAATTTGCCGGAAGCCGGTCCATCCTTGCTGCTTGACACAGTCGCTGCAGGATAGAAACATCTGCACAGCATATGTTTCAAGGGACCTGGCGTACATAGCATACTGTTCTTAATATGTTTGCTCCCCTTAGCGCTGTGTGTTTTAACCAAGGTCACCTCTCCAAGACAGGTTGTTTCCCCAGGTAGGGATTTTTCCCTGAAGTTAGGGAGGGGATGAAACTCCTTAACTAAGTGCCAGGCGGGTAGTTAATCACTTTAACTACAAACAATCATGCTTAAGCTACATAATCTTTACTCCCTGGAATGGAGATAAGAAACACCCTAACCTTTGTAATAGAAATTGACAGGATTAAAATCAACTGGTATAAATACGGATGTAACAAGACAATAAACAGCAGAACCTCTCTGGAGATCCAGACCAGAAGTTGGCTGGAGATCCTGGCTGGAGATCCTGGCTGGAGATCCTGGCTAGGCTGCTGATCAACTGAACACTGTCTCTGTGTCCTTCCTTCTTCGCTGACTCTGTCTACGCCTTTGAGAACCCCTGGACCTGCTGGGGTTGGATCCCAGCAGAACTTAGTGATACTTACAGGGATCTTAGGGAGAATGCCAAGAAAATTGAAAAGGACCATACACTGAAATAAAAAATAATATACAGGGATTCAACAGTAGACTAGTGAATCCGAAGAATCAAATCAATGATTTGAAACATGAGGAAACAAAAAACACCCAACCAGAAGAGAAAAAAATATTATTTATTTATATTTTAATTAAATCTTTATTGTTCAGATTATTACATTTGTTCCTCTTTTTCCCCCCAGAACTCCCCTCCTCCCAGTTTCCACCCCACCCTCCTCCCTCACTCCCCACCCACTGTCCTCATCCATAGGTGCACGATTTCTGACCAGTCTCTTCCCGCATCTCCCACACCCCTTTCCCTCCCAAGAATGGTCAGTCCATTCCCTTTCTATGTCCCTGATTCTATTATAATCACCAGTTCATTCTGTTCATCAGAATATTTATTCACTTGATTCTTAGATTCACTTGTTGATAGATGCATATTTGTTGTTCATAATTTGTATCTTTACCTTTTTCTTCCTCTTCCTCTTCTTAAAGGATACCTTTCAGCATTTCATATAATCCTGGTTTGGTGGTGATGAACTCCTTTAGCTTTTCCTTATCTGTGAAGCTCTTTATCTGACCTTCAGTTCTGAATGATAGCTTTGCTGGATAAAGTAATCTTGGTTGTAGGTTCTTGGTATTCATCACTTTGAGTATTTCTTGCCACTCCCTTCTGGCCTGCAAAGTTTCTGTTGAGAAATGAGCTGACAGTCGTATGGGTATTCCCTTGTAGGTAACTGAGTTTCTTTCTCTTGCTGCTTTTAAGATTCTCTCTTTGTCTTTTGCTCTTAGCATTTTAATTATGATGTGTCTTGGTCCTCTTTGGATTCCTTTTGTTTGGGGTTCTCCACGCTTCTTGGACCTGTAAGTCCATTTCTTTCACCAGGTGGGGGTAGTTTTCTGTCATTATTTCTTCAAATAGGCTTTCAATATCTTGGTCTCTCTCATCTTCTGGCACCCCTATAATTCTGATGTTGGTACGCTTGAAGCTGTCCCAGAGGCTCCTTACACTATCCTCGCATTTTTGGATTCTTTTTTCATTCCGCCCCTCCGGTTGAGTGTTTTTTGTTTCCTCGCATTTCAAATCATTGACTTGATTCTTGCGCTCCTCTGGTCTGCTGTCGGGAGTCTGTATAATATTCGTTATTTCAGTCCATGTATGCTTAATTTCTAGTTGGTTCCCCATCATAACATCGAGGGTCTCATTAGTTTTCTTGTAGATCTCATTAAGTTTATCGGCGGCTTCTAAACAGTTCTTGAGAGACCTTAAAAGTGTGGTTCTGAACTCTATAGCTTCCATTGACAATTTTGTCCTGTTTCTTTGTCTCCGCATTTTGTTATGCTTTCTTGGTGCACCCCCTAGTGGTCTTTGTGCGCAGTCTTGTAGTTAAGCCTTGATTGTTGTAGCTAATACCAGGGAGGGTTTGACCTCCAGGCCAAGTGGCTGTAGAAAAAAGAATTAAAAAATATGAAGATAGAGTAAGGAGCCTCTGGGACAACTTTAAGTGCACCAATATCCAAATTATGGGGGTGCCAGAAGATGAAAGGGAGAGCAAGATATTGAAAACTTATTTGAAGAAATAATGGCAGAAAACTTCCCCTACCTGGTGAAAGAAGCAGACTTTCAAGTCCAGGAAGCTCAGAGAACCCAAAAGAAGAGGAATCCAAAGAAGACCACATCAAGATACATGATAATTAAAATGCCAAGGCTATAGATAAAGAGATAATCTTAAAAGCAGCAAGTTAGTTACCTACAAGGGGTGCCCATATGACTCAGCTGATTTCTCAACAGAAACTATGCAGGCCAGAGGGAGAAGCAAGAAATATTTAAAGTGATGAATAGCAAGAACCTATGACCAAGTTTACCCAGCAAAGTTATCATTTCGAATTGAAGGTCAGATAAAGAGCTTCAGTCAAGAATAAGCTAAAAGAGTTTATCACCACCAAACTAGTATTATATGAAATGCTGAAGGGTATTCTTTAAGAAGAGGAAGAAGCCAAAACCGGTTTGGCTCAGTGGATAGCGTCGGCCTGCGGACTGGAGGTTCCCAGGTTCGATTCCGGTCAAGGGCATGTGCCTGGGTTGTGGGCAGGAGGCAGCTGATCGATGTTTCTCTCTCATCGATGTTTCTAACTCTCTATCTCTCTCCCTTCCTCTCTGTAAAAAATCAATAAAATGTATTTAAAAAAAAAAAAGAAGAGGAAGAAGAAGGAAAGGGTAAAGATAAAAAATATGAGCATCAAAGTGACAACAAAGATATATCTATCAACAATTGAATCTAAAAATCAAATGAATAAAAAATCTGCTGAACAAATTAAACTGGTGAATGGCATAGAATTAGAGGCATGGAAATGGGACAGACTGACAATTCTTATAGGCAAGGGGATTTGGAGGGATGGTGGGAAGAGATTAGACAAAGATCTTATATGCATTACCTATGGACACAGACAATAGGATGGCGAGGGCCTGGAGTAGGGTGGGAACTGGGTGGAGGTAAACTATGGGGGGAAAAAAGATGGGCATCTGTAATAATCTCAACAATAAGTATTAATAAATGAAATAAATAAAAAATAAATCCTCAGCAAAATATTAGCATATCAGATCCAACAATATTTTGAAAAGGCTAGAGACCCAAGCACAAAATTTGTGCAAGGGGCTTGGCCCTTGCAGCTGCCTTGGCTTGCCTAGGCCTCACAGTCCTGGCTTCGTCCAGAAGGCCATCTAGAAGGATGAGAGGAAGGTTGTTCAGCTGTCCAGTCCAATTAGCACATTATGCTTTTATTATTAGAGATTATATACCATGATAAAGTGGGATTTATTCCAAGGTTATAAGGCTGGTACAATATTTGCAGATCAATAAGTGTGATACATCACATAAATAAATTGAAAAATAAATACCACATGATCATATCAATAGATGCAGAAAAAGGATTTGATAAAATCAAGCACTCTTTTTTGATAAAAACTCTCAAAAGAGTGGAAATAGAGAGATCATATCTCAACATAATATAGGCCACATATAACAAAACTACACACAACATAATACTGAATGGACAAAAACTAAAAGTGTTTCCCTTAACAAGAGGAATAAGAAAAGGATGTCCACTTTCACCACGCTTACTCAACACTGCATGAATCCGTGCATGGTTGGGGTCCCTCTGCCTGTCCAATGATTGGGGCTGATCAGGGCTCTCTCACCCACTTCTGATTGGGGCCAGTAGCTGGAGAGAGACCAAGGGAGGGCTCCAGGGCCTGTCTGGCCTAATCTCACCCAGTCCTAATTGGCGGGACTCAAGCTGCAAATTAACCTAGTGGTCCAAGCATCTGCCCCCTGGTGGTCAGCACATGTCATAGTGACTAGTCGGCCAACTGCACAGTCCGACACTTAGCATATTAGGCTTTATATATATACTAGAGGCCCTGTGCACAAAAATTTGTGCACTTGGGGGGAGGGGGGTCCCTCAGCCCGGCCTGTGCCCTCTCGCAATCTGGGACCCCTCGGGAGATAACAACCTGCTGGCTTAGGCCTGCTCCCAGGTGGCAGAGGGCAGGCCCAATCCCTAGGTGCAGCCCCTGGTCAGGCTCAGAGCAGGGCTGATTAGGGAGTTGGGTTGCTGTCCCCTGTCATGCACAGAGCAGGGCGAATCAGGAGGTTGCAATGCCACCCTCAGTCACGCTCAGGGTAGGTATGATTGGGGGGTTGGGGCACCGCCCCCTGTCACACTCAAGGCAGGGTCAATGGGGAGGTTGCGGCGCCACCCCCTGTCATGCACAGAGCAGGGCCAGTCAGGGGGTTGGGGAGCTCCCCCCTGTCACGCACAGAGCAGGCCCATCAGGGGGTTGGGGCTCCGTAACCTGTCACGCACAGAGCAGGGTCGATCAGGGGTTTGGAGAGCTCTCTTCTGTCACACACAGAGTAGGGCTGATAGGGGAGTTGGGGCGCCATACTCTGTTACACTCAGGGCAGGACCGATCAGGAGGTTGGGGCGCCACACCCTGTCACACACAGAGCAGGGCCGATCAGAGGGTTGGGGTGCCACACCCTGTCACACACAGAGCTGCAGGGTGATCAGGGGTTTGGGGAGCTCCCCCAATCAGGCACAGAGCAGGGTTGATCAGGGGGTTGGGGCGCCTTCCCCTGTCACAAACAGAGCAGGGCGGATAGGGAGGTTGTGGTCCCGCCTCCTGTCACACACAGAGACACACAGCAATCAGGGGGTTTGGGCGCTGCCCCCTGTCACGCTGATCCCGGTGCCAGGAGGCCTCGCGGCTCCGCTGATCCTGGTGCTGGGAGGCATATTACCCTTTTACTATATAGGATAGAGGCCTGGTACATGGGTGGGGGCCAGCTGGTTTGTCCTGAAGGGTGTCCTGGATCAGGGTGAGGGTCCTGCTTGGGTGCCTGGTCAGCCTGGATGAGCAGATGATGGCTGTTTTCAGCTGGTCACACCCCGTTCAGGGTGGGGGTCCCCAATGGGGTGCCTGGCCAGTCTGGGTGAGGGGCTGAGGGCCATTTTCAGACTGGCAGGTGACTGAAGCTCCAAACCTCTCCTTTTTTTTCTTTTTTCTTTTTTAAATTCTGGGATTTATTTACCTGCTATGGCTGTCACTGGAGCTGAGAGCCGGCTTTAGCTCGGAGGCTTGGCTCCAGCTCTGAGACCTTGGCTGCTGAAAGCATTTATCTGGGTTTGTTTGGGTTCTATAATTGTAACACTTTTGTGGTCCTGCTCGCTCCAGCTCTGACACCTGAAATCAGGTTTCTGGGGATTTTTTAGCTTCTATAATTGCAACATTGTTTCTTAGAGTGCAAGCTCAGAGGCTGGCAGCAGCAGGCGGGGAACGTTGGCTTCCTCCTTCACTGAAGCAAGCCTCCTGTTTGCTTCAGCTGTCCGGCTTCCGGCTGCCATATTGGTTGGCAGTTAATTTGCATATCTTGCTGATTAGCCAATGGGAAGGGTAGCGAAGTTACTGTTAATTACCATGTTTCTCTATTATTAGATAAGACTAGAATCCCAGTGCACAAAATTCATGCAAGGGAGGGGGGTCCCCTCAGCCCAGCCTGCACCCTCTCCAATCTGGGATCCCTTTCACAATCTTGGACCTCTGGCTCCTAATCGCTCATATGCCTGCCTGCCTGGTTGCCCCTAAATGCCTCCTACTGCCGGCCTGGCCACCCCCAACTGCCCCCATGCTGGCCTGGTTGCCCCCAACTGTGCCCCCTGCCAGCCTGGTCACCACTGATGCCTCCTCCCCCACTGGCCTTGTCGCCCAACGCAGCCTGCTGTTTATTTATTTGGTCATCCCTCACTAACCCCCCTGCCGACCTGGTCACACCATGCGACTGCTTGTTCAGTTGTTTGGTTGTCCCTCACTATCCCCCCTGCTGGCCTGGTCTTGTGAGGGTGTGAGGGTTAATTTGCATATTACATCTTTATTATATAGGAATAGATAGTAACTCAAGGTGCGGAATGCCCCGCATGCACTTTCTCCTGCCCCTGGTCTTGGAGACCGCATGTCTTTCCAAGGCTCTGCTCACCATCATCAGCTGCCACATGAAGTAAATTGAATTGTGTGTGTGTAAACCCTTTGCAGGCTCCATGAATGTGTCTTAACTTAGCTGCAGTTCCAATTACTCCAACATAAGGAGAGACACCCTCATTATCAGGTAACACCATCATGGTAAGACTCCTCCTCAGCCTACTTCAGTGGTTTTAAATAGGCCATGAGTTTCCCTAGATGGTTTGCCTCAGTGAATAGAACCACATCCTGTGGACTGAAGGGTCCTGGGTTTGATTCCAGTCAAGAGCACATTCCTGGGTTGCAGGCTTAATCCCCAGGAGGTGGTGTGTGGGAGGCAGATCGATTCTCTCTCATCATTGATGTTTCTCTCCCTCTCTCTCTCCCTCTCTCTCTCTCTCTCTCTCTCTCTCTCTCTCTCTCTCTCTCTGCCTTCCTCTCTGAAATCAAAAAAAATATATTAACAAAAATAATAAATATGCCATTAATCAAATGTTGCTGCTCTCCATCCAGTCCCCTCAAACCCTCTTTTGTCTTTGACCCTCCCCACACACACACTCTGCTAGGGTCTGTAAAATGGGGTCAGGATTTCTACTTCAACCAAGGGCAAAGCTTCCACATGGCCCTCCTTCCCCGCCTGTCTCTGCCCCCAGTCCTGTGGGGTTTCTCTCCTTCCCCTCCATCTACCTTGGTGGGCCCTGCTCTGACCCCTCCTCATGTGACCTCCTGTCTACAGCCTCCCACTTTCTCCTCTGGGAGTGGAGCTCTCCAAAGGCTGTGTGGGAATTGAGGGGGGTTGTGTAGAGTGGGGTGGGGCAGGCAAAGCAGTGTGGGGTGTGCAGTGGTGGAGAGCTGTGTGGGGCAAGCCCAAGCTTTGGAGAAGAGCTGGGGTGACAAGTCACCGGGAGGAGGAGGGAGAGATGTGGTGCTTGTCCCATGAGAGAGGCATTGAGCTCCTCAGCTGCCCCCACCCATTAGCTTTTCTAGACCCCTGCACAACTATCACCCTCCACCCCTTGATGCCTCCACTTCAAGTTTTGGACTCAGTTTCTCTGACAGCCCCACCCCTCTCTCTGTTGCATTCCAGGGGCCCAAAGCTGCACCTTGGCTTTGGGCAGGTATGCCTGGCCTGCCCCCTGTAATGGTGCTACCCACTCTCCTGGAGTAGTTAGTGAAACTTAACAAATAAAAATAAGCATCTCTGAATATTATAAATCGTGCACTGAGAATGCCACAGGCTGCAGAGGGCTCTTGAATCAAGTGTAGCAGCCTCCCCTCCCGCTCCATCCCTCTTGGCTCCCACTGCCATCCTCATCCATCCAGTGGCCAAACCCTGGGAGCTTCCTGACAGCTCTCTCCTCACACCTCACTTTCCAGTCCAACCCACCAGCACCTGCAGCAAGCTAAGTTACTGGTCCGAGCGTCTGCCCATTGGTGGTCAATGCATGTCATAGAGACTGGTTAAGCTGTCAAACTCCCAGCCAAACTCTAGTCGAGGAAACAATTTGTATATTAGGCTTATATTATATAGGACTAGAGGCCTAGTGCACAAAAATTCATGTATTTGGGTGGGAGGGTTACCTCAGCCCGGCAAATCCTGACCTTTACTTGTGGTAAATAAATAATAAAAAACATAAAGCACATATGTACATACATCGAAATGACGAAACATTTTTTTATAAATAAATGGGAGATGAAGACTAACCACAAAACGGTAAGTCGAGACCTACATAACCCAAGGATTGACTGTATTTAGGTCCGTTCCCCATTTTTTGATTGGATTGTTTATCTTCCTTTTGTTAAGTTGTATGACTTCCTGTAAACTTTGGAGATTAAACCCTTATCTGAAATAACATTGGCAACTATATTCTCCCATGCAGTGGGCATTTTTATTGTTTTGTTGATGGTTTCATTTGATGTGCAGAAGGTTTTTATATTGATGTAGTCCCATTTGTTTATTCCCTTATTAGTTTCCATTGTCCTAGGATCTGTATTGGTGAAGACACTGCTTTTATTATGTTGAGCTATGATTCCTCTATTCCCACTTTGCTGATGGTTTTTATCAAAAATCACGGCATATGTCTGAGATCTTGCTGCCTGTAGATTCCTCTAAGATTTTTATGGTTTCCCATCTTACATTTCAGTCCTTTATCCATTTTCAGTTTATTTTTGGGTACGGTGTACGTTGGTGGTCTAGTTTCATTTTTTTACATGTATCAGTTCAATTTTCCCAACACCATTTATTGAAGAGACTGTATTGATTCCATTGTATGCTCTTGCATCTTTTGTCAAATATTAATTGAGCATACTGGCTTGGGTAGAATTCTGGGTTCTCTATTCTATTCCATTGTTCTATATGTCTGTTCTTGTGCCAGTACTGGGCAGCTCTGAGAACAGTGGCTTTGTAATGTAGCTTGATATCTGGTATTGAGATCCCACCCACTTTGCTCTTCTTTCTCAGGATTGCTGTGGCTATTTGGAGTTTTCTTAATTCTATATGAATTGTTGTTTTCTCTAGGTTGCAAAATATGCTGTTGGTATTTTAATGGGGATTGCATTGAATCTATAGATTGCTTTGAATAGTATGGACATTTTAATGGTGTTGATTCTACCAATCCATGAACAAAGTGTGTTCTTCTATCTATTTATGTCTTTATCTATTTTTTCAATGTTCTATAGTTTTCTGAGTACAGGTCAATTTCCTCCTTAGTTATCAGCCTGTTGAGATTTTTTGATTCTTCTTGGTTGAGTTTTGGAAGGTCTTATTTTTCTAGAAATATGTCCATTTCCTCTAGGTTGTCTAGTTTTTCATAGTATTTTTTTTTAACAATCCTTTGTATTTCTGTGGGGTCTGTTGTTATTTTGCCTCTTTCATTTCTGATTTTGTTTATCTAGGTCCTATCTCTTTGTTCCTTGGTGAGCCGCCTAGATTTTCATCAATTTTGTTTATTCTTTCAAAGAACCAGCTCTTGGTTTCATTGACCATATATATTTGGTCTCTAAGTCATTTATTTTTGTTTTGGTCTCTATTATCTCTTTCCTTCTGTTCACTCTGGGCTTTCCTTGCTACTCTCTAATTCTTTATGTTGTAGAGTTAGATAATTTATTAACATTTTTCCTTGTTTATTTTGAGGTAGGCCTGTAGAGCTATAAACTTCCCTCTCAGAACTGCTTTCACTGTGTCCCATAGATTTTGGATTATTGTGTTTTCACAACAATGGATTGTCATTTGTTTCAAGGATGTTTTTAACTTCTCTTTGATCTCTTTGGCAACCCAATCATTATTTAATAGCATGCTATTCAGCTTCCAAGTGTTTGAATTTTTTTGATTGTTTTTATTGTAGTTGATTTCTTTTTTTAAAAAATTCTTTATTACTTAAGGTATTACAAATGTGTCTTCGTCCCCCCCATTAAACCCCTTTTCTCCTCCTCCTACCCCGACTCATGCTCTCATCCCCCTGTTGTCCGTGTCCATTGGTCTGGCTTATATGCATGCATACAAGTCTTGCCCCCTCCCTTGCCTACTTTCCATCTGGGGATTAATAGCCTGATCGCTGTTTCTCAGTCTTTGGATCTGTCCCTGTTCATCAGTCTCTGTTGTTCTCTATATTCCACAAATGAGTGAAATCATGAGGTATTTATCTTTCTCTGACTGGCTTATTTCACTTAGCATACTGCTCTCCAGTTCCATCCATTCTGTTACAAAAGGCAAGAGTTCCTTCTTTTTTGCCGCAGCATAGTATTCCATTCTGTAAATCGACCACAGTTTTTTGATCCACTCATCTGTTGATGGGCACTTACACTGTTTCCAAATCTTAGCTATAGTAAAATGTGCTGCTATGAAGATAGGAGTGCATATATCCTTTCTGATTGGTGTTTCTGGCTTCTTGGGATATATTCCTAGAAGTGGGATCACGGGGTCAAATGGGAGTTCCATTTTTAGTTTTTTGTGGAAGCTCCATACTGCTCTCCACAGTGGCTCACCAGTCTGCATTCCCACCAGCAGTGCACGAGAGTTCCTTTTTCTCCACATCCTCTCCAGCACTTGTTGTTTGTTGATTTGTTGATGATAGCCATTCTGACAGGTGTGAGATGGTACCACATTGTCGTTTTGATTTGCATCTCTCATATAATTAGCGACTTTGAGCATGTTTTCATATGTCTTTGGCCTTTTGTATGTCCTCTTTCGAAAAGTGTCTCTTTAGGTCTGTTGTCCATTTTTTGATTGGATTGTTTATCTTCCTATTGTTAAGTTTCATGAGTTCTCTGTAAATGTTGGAGATTAAACACTTATCCGTGATATCATTACCAAATATCTTCTCCCATGCAGTGGGTCTTCTTGTTGTTTCTTTTATTTCTCTGCTTTTCTTTTTTTATTTTTTTAAGTTGTTTTATCGCTTAAAGTATTACAAAGAGTATTACATATGTCTCCTTTTTTCCTGCCCTAACAATCCCCTGGCCTCCTGTACCCCCCACTGTCTTATGTCCATTGGTTATACTTATATTCAAGTCCTTCGGTTGATCTCTTACTCCAACCCCTTCTGCCCCACAACCCTCCCCGGTCTTCCCACTGTAGTTTGACAATCTGTTCGAGGCTGCTCTGCCTCCATATCTATTTTTGTTCATAAGTTTATAATGGTCTTAATTATCCATAAATGAGTGAGATCATGTGGTATTTTTCCTTCATTGACCGGCTTATTTCACTTAGCATAATATTCTCCAGTTCCATCCATGCTGTTGCAAATGGTAAGAGTTCCTTCTTTTTTACACCAGCATAGTATTCCATCGTGTAGATGTACCACAGTTTTCTAATCCATTTTTCTACTTATGGGCACTTAGGCTGTTTCCAGATCTTAGCTATGGTGAATTGCACTGCTAAGAACATATGGGTGCATATATCCTTTCTGATTGTTGTTTCTGTTTTCTTGGGATATATGCCTAGAAGTGGCATCATGGGGTCAAATGGGAGTTCCACTTTTAGTTTTTTGAGGAAACTCCATACTGTCTTCCATAGTGGCTGCACCAGTCTGCATTCTCACCAGTAGTGCACTAGAGTTCCTTCTTCTCCACATCCACTCCAGCACTTGTCATTTTTTGATTTGTTGATGATAGCCATTCTGACAGGTTTTGATTTGCATTTTTCTTATGATTAGTGACTTAAGTAACTTCACAGCTACCTCTTTATCTGAGAATAAAGGCCAATATGTATATAATGGTCTATAAAATATTTGACCCACTTACTTTTAAAATCTCATCTTCTATAAGTATTTTTGTGCTTTTTGTCCACACTAATTCAGTGTTATTCTTGGAACACCCAGTTATCTTCCTCTCACAGGGACCATGCTTTTTATGTTCTTACTAGAGGCCTAGTTCATGGATTGATACACCACTGGGGTCCCTCACCCTGTCTCTCAGGTATCAGTGGACTTCCATGCTTCTACTGCCTGGTCTTATCTGCCAGCTCATCAGGCCCTAGCCTGCTGTCTGCATCAATCCTGCAAAACATGAAGTAGTGTGTGAAGCAGCAGGTGGCTGGGGAGGAGCCCAAGCCCAGGCTGGGTGCCATGCTATTCCTGCTCATCCCAGCCCCACTTCACCGGCCACCGCCAATTGGGCGCACATGGGGAGTGTCGGCAGGAGAGGCTTGCACTGCTGCAGATGTGCTCATCAGCTGTGAGCTTGGCATCTGGCTGAGCAGTGCTACCCATGTGGAATGCACTGACGACCAAGGGGAAGCTCCTGTGTTTAGCATCTGCCCCTGGTGGTCAGTGCATGTCATAGTGACCAGATGACCAATCATTCAGTCGTTTGGTCACTTAGGCTTCTACACTAAGAATAGACAAATATGTAAATTGACCATACCTTCATGTTGTCCCACAATCAAGCAGGTGTTAGTCTGTAAACCCAACAAAGATGGTGGGCCTGTGAGCAGCACTCACATGTGTAGGCACCAATTGGCCAGGGGGTGGGGCAGGACACTTGCGTCATCACCATGGCATTCTGCACCATCTCAGCTGCTCCGGGCCTCTGGGCAGTGTGGGACGGTAGAAAGGTGGCTCTGGGCTGGAGCAAAGATGGAAAGGTGGTTCCAGGCTGAAGCGAAGGCAGAAAGGTGGTTCGGCTGGAGCGAAGACGGTGCCGGCATCCAGGGGAAGGAAGTCCCATTCTTGTACGAATGTTCATGCATTGGGCTTCTAGTTTATATGCATACTAGAGGCCCAGTGCACAAAAGTCTGTGCTCTTTGGGGGGTCCCTCAGCCCTGCCTGTGCCCTTTCACAGTCTGGGAATCCTTGGGGGATGACTACCTGCTGGCTTAGGCCCACTGCCTGGGGGATTGGGCCTAAACTGGCAGTCAGACATCCCTCTGGCAGGCTGGGCGCCCTCAGGGGATGTCCACTTGCCAGCAGGGAGCAGGCCTAAGCTGCAATCAGACATCCTTAGTGCCACTGAGGAGGCAAGAGAGGCTCCCTCCACCACCGCTGTACTGGTAGCCATCAGACTGGCTCGTGGCTGAGCAGAGCTCCTCCTGTGGGAGCGCACTGACCACCCCGGGGGCAGCTCCTGCATTGAGCATCTGCCCCCCTGGTGGTCAGTGTGTGTCATAGTGACCAGTCATTTCCAGTCATTCTGCTGCTAGGGTCAATTTGCATATTACCCTTTTATTATATAGGAGTGCCTGGCCAGCCTGTGTGAGGGGCTGATGGCTGTTTTCAAACTGGCCACAGCCCATTCAGTGTGGGGGTCCCCACTGGGGTGCCTGGCCAGCCTGAGTAAGGGGCTGAGGGCCATTTTCAAGTTGGTCACACCTCCTTCAGGGTGGGGGGGTCCTGCTGGGGTGCCTGGCCAGTCTGGGTGAGGGGCTGATGGCTGTTTGCAGGCAGGCCAAGACCCGCAGCGGGGGCCCTCACCCCATGAGGGTGTGGCCATCCTGGGTGAGGGGCTTATGGCTGTTTGCAGGATGGCCACTACCCCCAGCTACCCAAACTACCAGTGGAGGCTGGCTGGAAGCAGGTGTCTGGGATTTATTTGTCTTCTATAATTGAAGCTTTGTTGCCATGAGCGGAGGCTGCAGCCAGCTCAGGGCCTGTGGGAAGCTTGACTTCCTCCATCACCCGGGCAACCAAGCCTCCTGCTTGCTACAGCTCCATGGCTTCCAGCCACCATCTTGGTTGGGTTAATTTGCATATAGTTGCTCTGATTGGCTGGAGGGCATAGCTTAGGGCATAGCGAAGGTACAGTTAATTAGCATCTTTGTCTTTTATTAGTGTAGATAGATTTTTTTAAGTCAATATTGAGGCAATAGCAATGGTCTCCTAATTAGTGTCTCACTCTTACAATTCTGTTACAGATCTCTTGATTCACCTATGCCAGTGTTATGGTAGACAGTTCTGAGAGTGCACATGAAGTTGTACAGGAAGAATACAATTTTACACATATTCAAGGAGCTTCTTACTTTTTCACAGTGTTCTTATAAAAAGATAGCTCATAAGGTGAAAGTTTACAATTGCAAGAACAAGTTTCAACCAATAGGGACAAAGGCCTGTGAAAAAAGCTTTAGCTATCCTTTCTAAGGGCCAATTCTAAAATGCATTATTTCACTGTGCAAGAACCTGAGTAATTTGAACCCGCATTGACTTTGACAATGACTATGATAATGTACTCTTTTTAAAATTTATTTTCATTGTTTACACTATGTCCTCATTTCCTCCCCTTCACCCCCTTTACACAGCCCCACCTCCCTTTCCTTTGGCTTTCACCATACTGTTTGTTGTATGTGTCTATGGGTATGCATGTATGTTCTTTGTCTAATCCCTTCTTCTTTCATGTGGTATCTTCTCCCCAAAATCCTTCCTCTTTGACAGCTGTCAGTTGTTCTATGTTTTTATGCCTCTGTGTTGTGAGAGTGAACCAGTGATCTTTTCTGTCAAAGAAAGGAGCTTACTGCCATATTAGATCCCACTATTTTGATCTGACCTTCAGGCTATCAGAGTGCCACCATCTTAGCTCCGCCTTACCCCTCCTCTTCCTCTGAATTAGCCGATCATGAAATAATGTGAACCTGAGCTCTGAGCCCTGACCAATCAGGTCAGAGTTCAGAGTGAGGCACAGGGCAGACCCACATCAAGAAACAAAAGCCAAATGGACTTCACATTCATTGTTTTCTGCCCCTGGTTTCCAGCTGGCAAAATCACCCTTTGGCACAGGAGGGTGCAATGAAGTTTTGAGTGTCTGTCTCATTCCAGTGACATTGTTGAGAGCATTTCTAACAGTGTCCATTTTATTAATCAGTTCATTTTGATCATTAGATTAACACATACAACTGAGATTATATGGCATTGACTCGGCATAATAATCTCCTCTGATATTGGCTTTTCCCCTTCCCTGTCTTATTTTCTAAGCTCTCTCACTTCTGTTTCCTTAAATTATGTCACAAATAAACTTTCCAGTTTTTTTTCTTTAATTAGTTCCATGTAAACTAATTGCACTCAAATTCTTATTTTCATATTTTATCTAGAGAACGAGAGGCCTGGTGCATGAATTCATGCATGTGTGAGGTCCAGCTGGCTCGGGGGGAGGGGCTGGGACAGCAGGGGCAGAGGGACCAAGAGAGTTAGAAGTGGGTGCTGATCGGGCCCCAATCAGGCTGGTTGGCTGTTGCAGTGTACATCATAGGGACTAGTCATAGTGTTTGTTCCGTCATTCCAGTCACTTGGCTATATATGTGTAGATAATCCATGGCAACAGAAGCTAAAATACATATTTATAGATATTCACATTGAAGTCGAGGATATATTTCTAAAATAGATATCTCCAGTCATTCCCTAACCAAATAATTTTTTAATTCTCTCTCACCTAGCCTAAAATCTACCATATTAAGGACGTCTATAAGACTCGAATAAGAGGCTTGTGTAGCCTGCACCCATCCAAGGAAGAGCAGCCTCGTGATCAGCACACCCTAAGTCTGAGAAACAGCAGCTGTGTGTGAAGCCTCCCCCCACCAGCCAGAGGAGCCACCACAACTGTGAACAGCACCCACCAGAGGAGCTGCTGCCAACTGAGGAGCAGCTGCTACCACAACTGCCAGAGGAGCAACCTCAGCCTGAGGAGCCACTGCCACCCAAGGAGCAGCCACTGAATGACTCAACATCTAGATATGTCGGTGAGATCAAACATGGGTAGACAAAGAAACCCCCAAAGGAAAGAGAAGGAGGACTCACCAGAAAAGCAGCTAAGTGAAAAAGGCATTCAGCATGACAGAAAAAGAATTCAGATTAAGGGTCCTAGAATGCATAAACCAGATGGAGGAAAAACTCAACAACTTATGCAAGAAGCAAGAGGAAATGGATGAAAGAATAAACAAATTATGTAAGAACTAAGAAGAAATGAAGAGTGATATAGCTGCAATAAAAAACACCATTGAAAGTTTCAACAGTAGACTAGGAGAAGCGGAAGACCGAACTAGCGAATTAGAAGACAGGGAAGCAAAACACACCCAAATTGAACTGAAATTGGAAAAAAAAAATTAAAAGACAGGAGGAGAGACTAAGGGAGCTATGGGACAACATGAAACAATACAACATATGAACAATAGGGGTGCCAGAACAACAGAAAGAGGCACATGGGTTAGAAAACCTATTTGAAGAAATAATATAAAACTTCGCTGAGGTGGGGAAGAAAAAAATCACACAAGCACAGAGAGTTCCAAACAAGGTGAATCGGAGAAGATTCACACCAAATCACATCATAATTACCATGGCAAATGCTCAGGACAAAGAGAGAATCTTAATGGCCACAAGAGAGAGACAGAAAGTTATATTCAAGGGATCTCCCATAAGATTTTCAAATGATTTCTCATCAGAAACACATCAGGCCAGAAAAGAATGAACAGAAATTTACAAAGTGATGCAAAGCAAAGGACTGAATCCAAGAATACTCTATCCAGTAAGCCTATCAATCAAAATTGAAGGAGAAATAAGAAGCTTCACACACAAAAATAGGCTAAGGGAGTTTATAACCACCAGGCCAGCAATGCAAGAAATGCTAAAGGGACCAGTGTAAAATGAAGAAATAAAAAGCTCAGAAAGAAAACAGACCCCCCAAAAAAAGAAATGGCTACAAACAAGTACCTTTCAAGAATAACTTTAAAGGTAAACGGACTAAATGCTCCAATCAAAAGACATCGAGTGGCTGAATGGATAAAAAAACATCATCCATACGGTTGCTGTCTACAAGAAACCCATCTCAGAAGAAGGGACTCACACAGACTGAAAGTGAAGGGATGGAAAAATATCTTTCAGGCATATGGAAATGAAAAGAAACACACAAAAAAAAACCAAAACAAAAACAAACAAACAACAACAAAAAAACTATGGGTAGCAATACTTATATGGGAAAAAATAGACCTCAAAGTGAAGGCCATAACAAGAGATAAGGAAGGCCACTTCATAATACTAAAGGGATCAATACAAGAGGAAATAACCCTGATAAACATATATGCACCCAATACAGGAGCACCCAAGTACATAAAAAAACTCCTAGAAGACATCAAAGGGGAGATTGACAACAATACAATCATAGTAGGGGACTTTAATACACCACTGTCATCACTGGATAAATCCTCTAGACAAACAATCAGCTAAGAAACAGCAATCCAAGATGACTAACTAGATCAGATGGACTTCATTGACATCTTTAGAACACTTCACCCCAAAGCCACGGAATATACATTCTTCTCAAGGGCTCATGGGACATATTCAAAAATAGACCACATATAGGGTCACAAACAAAATCTCCCCAATTTCAAGAAGATTGAAATCATACCAAGACTCTTCTCAAAACAGGATGGCATAATATTAGAAAAAACTACCAAATACTAAAACATTTGGAGGCTGAATAGCATGTTATAAAATATTGATTGGGTTACCAATGAGATCAAAGAAGAAATAAAAACATCCTAGAAACTAATGACAATGAAAACACAACAATCCATAACCTATGGGACGCAATGAAAGCAGTCCTGAGAGGGAAGTTTATAACACTACAGGCCTATTTCAAAAAACAAGAAAAAATGATAGTAAATCATCTAACTCTACAACTCAAATAATTAGAAAGAGAGCAACAAGAAAAGCCCAGAGAGAGCACAAGGAAGGAGATAATAAAGATTAGAGCAGAAATAAATGACATAGAGAGCAAAAAAACAATACAGAAAATCAATGAAACCAAGAGCTGGTTCTTTGAAAGGATAAACAAGATTGATACACCTCCTGCCAGGCTCACCAGGAAGCAAAGAGAGAGGACCCAAATAAACAGAAGCAGAAATGATAGAGGCAAAATAACAAGAGACCCCACAGAAATACAAATGATTCTTAAAAAATACTATACTATCCTCCTCAGATTATTCCAAAAAAATTCAAGAGGAAGGAACACTTCCAAGCTCATTCTATGAAGCCAGCATCACCCTAATACCAAAACCAGATAAAGACAACACAATGAAAGATAATCATAAGCCAATATCCCTCATGAACATTGATGCCACAATACTCAACAAAATTCTAGCAAATTGAATCCAGCAATACATCAGAAAGACCGTACTCCATGACCAAGTAGGATTTATCCTGACGATGTAAGGGTGGTACAATATTTGCAAATCAATAAATGTGATACATCACATAAAGAAATTAAGAGATAAAAATCATATAGTCATATCAATTAACTCAGAAAAAGCATTTGACAAAATCCTACACGCTTTCTTGATAAAAGCTCTAAGCAAGTTAGGAATAAAAGTATCATAACTCAAGATAATAAAAGCCATATATGAGAAACCCACAGCTAACATCATACTCAATGGTCAAAAACTAAAACCATTTCCCCTAAGAACAGGCACAAGACAGGGATGCCCACTCTCACCACTCCTGTTCAACATAGTACTGTGAGTACTAGCCATTGCAATCAGACAAGAAGAAGATACAAAAGACATCCAGATTGGAAAAGAAGAAGTAAAAGTGTCCTTATTTGCAGATGACATGATACTGTACATGAAAAACCCTAAAGACTCCATCAATAAAATTATTAGACGTAATAAATGAATTCGGTAATGTAGCAGGATACAAAATTAATGCCAAGAAATCTTTGGCATTCCTTTACACCAATAGTGAACTTACAGAAAGAGAAACTAAAAAAGCAATACCATTTACCATCATGCCAAAAATATTAAAATACCTAGGAATAAACTTAACTAAGGAAGTAAAAGGTCCATATGCTAAAAACTACAGAACACTGAAAAAAGAGAAAGAGGAAGACATAAAGAGATGGAAGAACATATGGTGTTCATGGATTTGTAGAATCAACATCATTAAAATGTCCATACTACTCAAAGCAATCTGTAGATTCAATGCAATCCCCATTAAAATACCAATGGCATATTTCACATATCTAGAACGAATGTTCCAAAAATTCATCTGGAATAAAAAAACCTTGAATAGCTACAGCAATCCTGAGAAAGAACAAAGTAGGTGGGATCTCAATACCAGATATCAACCTGTATTACAAAGCCACTGTTCTTAAAATATCTTCGTACTGGCACAAGAACAGACATATAGATCAATGGAATAGGATAGAAAACCCAGAAATCGACCCAAATCAATATGCCCAATATTTGAAAAAGGAGGCAAGAGCATAAAATGGAGTCAAGACAGTCTCTTCAATAAATGGTGTTGTGATAATTGGATTGATACATGCAAAAAGATGAAATTAGACCACCAACTTACACCATACACAGAAAAAGAACTCAAGAGAAACTAAGATGGTGGCATAGGTAAACACCAGAAATTGATGCCTTGCACAACCACTTCAAAAATACAACTAAAAGACAAAACGGACATCATCCAGAACCACAGGAAGGCTGGCTGAGTGGAAATTCTACAACTAGATGGAAAGAGAAAAGCACACTGAGACTCAGAGGAGGTGCAGAAGTAAAGTGCAGAGGTACAGAGGCACCCACTGAAAGGGCTGGCAACTGAGGACGCAGCACTGGTGGAAAGGGCTCGCAGCTGAGGATGCAGCACATGTGGAAAGGGCGCAGCTGAGGACGCAGTTGTCTTTTTCAATTGGGAGGGAGTCTCAAGATCCCGACTGCTCTGAACTCCAGTTCCAGGTGAGTCTTTGGGGAACCAGACTCATAGGGGGAGATACTGAACTGCCTGGCATCAGGCAGAATTCGAGGGCGACTTTTTTTCAGAGGAGCTTTCAGTGATTACCACGAAACACTGAGACCTAGGGACTCTTGGGGTACGACTGGGGACCAGCCATAGCTGCTTGCTCTTCCCTGTTGATCCCTTGAGACCCCGCCCCACCCAAGCTGTGCTCAGAGGCTTTTGCATATGAAAGGCCTAGCCCTTTGCAATTTAAAATTACCTTGTTAGGTAATTGTAGGAATGGCTGCTACTGGTGAGTCTGGGGTTAGTATTGCATGGGTGGTTGAGTGCAGGTCCAATCCTGCACTGCCTGGTGTTGCCCTGAAGAGGTCACTGACTGATCGAAATTTGCAGAGGGGTTGAAGGTTGATGCCCGTTTCATTGCAGGGGCCTGGGGCTGGCCCCTTCTCAAGTTTCCCAATTGAGGTGATGGGATATAACCTCCTTGGGAGCTATTTGTAGAGTTTAAAGGCCGACCATTTTTTTTTTTAATGTATTTTATTGATTTTTTTACAGAGAGGAAGGGAGAGCGATAGAGAGTTAGAAACATCGATGAGAGAGAAACATCGATCAGCTGCCTCCTGCACATCTCCCACTGGGGATGTGCTCGCAACCCAGGTACATGCCCTCGACCGGAATCGAACCTGGGACCTTTCAGTCCGCAGGCCGACGCTCTATCCACTGAGCCAAACCGGTTTCGGCTGGCCAACCATTTTTATGGTATTTTGATCTACATTCCTTTGCCCAATGGAATCCTTTCTGACATCGGGGACAAACGGTTTTTGGAGGGTTAATATTATTCCCTAATGTATTTCCAGGCTGTCGAGGAGCTTGCCATCTGGCCTGAGTATTATTATTTTTATTTGGGCATTCTCTGCTAAAGTGCCCAGATAAGCCACAAGAGTAGCAGTTCATATTTCTTTTATTACCTGTAGTATTGCTGGCTTGTCCTATACCCTGTACATATTGAGGGTATGTCTCCCCTTTGAGAGCTGCAGCTATAGCTACACCCTGTATAAATGCTGGACTTACATCAGCACACTGTTTTATAAAATCATTTATAGTTCCTGTTCTGCGAATCGGCCTTAATAAAGCCTGACAGGTATTATTAGCATTTTCAAAAGCCAGTTGTTTGATTAGGATATCGGCTGCCTCTTTGTTATTGATTACTCTCTTGACTGCCTGTATGAGGTGAGAAAGGAAATCCTGATATGGTTCCTCGACCTTCTGTTTAACCTCTGTAAGGGTGGTTGTTTTTCCTGCTGTATAAGGTAGGGATTTCCAGGCATTTCCTGCACAACTGGTTACTTTGGTAAGTGCCCCTGTGGGCATATTCATTCGCTCCTGAGCCATGTTAAAATCACCTTCTCCTAATATCATGTCTAGGGTTATTCTTTTTCTTTTTTTTTTGTTTTTTTTTTTTTTTTTGCTAGTGGCTACAGCTTTCTTAGAAAGATCATCATATTCAGTTTTCCATAATAAGTAATCGCCTCCTGAGAGACAGGCTTTACAAACCTGTGACCAATCATAAGGAGTCATCCATTTACTGGCTAGGGTTTCTACCAAGGTTTGTGTGTAAGGAGCTAGAGGTCCATATTCAGAGCAGGCCAATTTTAATTCTTTAAGTACTTTGTAAGGTATAGGCTCCCAGGTGGGGTTTCCGTCCCCACCAGACTCATTCTCATATGCAACTGGGAAGCAGAGTGAGAATTCAAGATCTCCATTAGCTTCAGCTTCTCTTATCGCCCTTTGAAATTTAGACATGGAGCTCTTAGGAGCCACAGTCTTCCTTTCTAATTTGGGGAGCCTGTTTTGAATGGGATGGCCTCTCTCCTCTCTACTGACTGGAAAGGACCAATGGTCATGTTTATGATATTTATTCTCCTCCCGATCAGTAGGCATAGCTAAATTGCTTTTAGATTGAGCTGAAGACAATGATGATGTGTCCTCTCTGGGTGGAGCCGAGGGACTATTTAAAATTTGAGAAAGTTCAACCGTTTCTGCCTCTGGTGCCAAGGTGTCACAGATTGAATTCCAGAGGGAAAAGACATTTGGCAGGACTTTCTCAGATCCATGGTAGCTGTAATAGTTCTTTCATTGCTTTCCTGCTTTAGTCCAAGTTTCTAAATTAACAGTTCCATCCTCAGGAAGCCATTGACATACGTCTTCTATAAAACTTTCTGTCTGACTGGGAGTAACCTTAACTCCTCTGCTAGCAAGCATATGCGTTAAAAGATTAATACAGAGTCTTTTTTCTTTAGACTCAGTATGACCCATCCTGTCAATCTAAGTTCTGTACTAACTACCCACTTACCCTACTTATCCTCTGGGGGGTGGGGGGTCTGCAGCACCCTAAGGTGCAGTCCTATCCGTCCCAAGTATAGGGGGAATTACCTAAGGGTTCCTGTTCGGGCGCCAGATGCCGGGGTCCAACCCCAGCAGGTCCAGGGGTTCCCAAAGGCATAGACGGAGTCGGCGAAGACGGAGTCGGCGAAGACGGAAGGACACAGCGACGGTGTTCAGTTGATCAGCAGCCTAGCCATGATCTCCAGCCAGGATCTCCAGCCAGGATCTCCAGCCAACTTCTGGTCTGGATCTCCAGAGAGGTTCTGCTGTTTATTGTCTTGTTACATCCGTATTTATACCAGTTGATTTTAATCCTGTCAATTTCTATTACAAAGGTTAGGGTGTTTCTTATCTCCATTCCAGGGAGTAAAGATTATGTAGCTTAAGCATGATTGTTTGTAGTTAAAGTGATTAACTACCCGCCTGGCACTTAGTTAAGGAGTTTCATCCCCTCCCTAACTTCAGGGAAAAATCCCTACCTGGGGAAACAACCTGTCTTGGAGAGGTGACCTTGGTTAAAACACACAGCGCTAAGGGGAGCAAACATATTAAGAACAGTATGCTATGTACGCCAGGTCCCTTGAAACATATGCTGTGCAGATGTTTCTATCCTGCAGCGACTGTGTCAAGCAGCAAGGATGGACCGGCTTCCGGCAAATTCCCCCTTTCTTGTTTTTCAAATGATAGCACATGCAAATCACTGGCCACCTCTCAGATTGGGCCATTTAAAACTCGGAAGAAGACTGGCAAGCAATGGCAGTGAGCATAACTATAAACATAGTGGATGGAGTGCACAAGGAGCCCCATTCCTGTAGAAGGTTGCCGGCCTCTTCAGTCAAGGGATTTCAGCTGTCTTCAAGTTGTTGTTTTGATTGTCTTTGTTGGTCTGGCTAGCGGGCGGCGTCACTGGCGACGGGCTTCCCGAAGCATCAGCGAGTTGAAGGGCTGCATCAAAGCGTCCATCAGGGCCGTGGTTGATGGTGGTGTCGGTGTCCGAGGAGGAGTAAGCTGTGCCCTCTGGGTCAGCTGATATGGAAGATGGAGGGCAATAGAGAGAAAAAGAAGAGAAAGCAAAAGAACTACAAGGCATGGAAGTGTTTAGAAAAAAGAGGGAGAAGACAGGGAAGAAGGCAGCATCCTGACACAGCCCTTACCTTCAGCTGACCCTTTCCCCGTGGTCCAAGGTAGAAATGGGAAACAAGTCCTGTTGCAGTGAGAGGGCAGCTGCTGTCAGCCAGTCTCTGTCTTTACCTGGGTCCCGATCTGAGCTGGGTGTGGGAAGCAGGAAGCAGCCATGGCGACAGGAGACCTTCCTCAGAAGGGGCGAGTGTTCAAGCCCCTGAACCATTGGGGGGGGGGTGAGGATCTGTGCCCCACCTCTGTTGAACCCCAAGTTCTCTCCTACTGGCCCTCCGAACTGTGCCTGTCTTAGGTTGCCCCACCCCTTGGGGTCTTACCCGTCTTTGACTACCAGCCATCTCTGGGCCAAGTAGGGTGATGTGAGGTTCAGTTCTGTCTCCTTAGGAGCCTATGTCCCTCTGGCCTCCATGCCCAGCAACTGCCTTGGGATCCCCTTGCCTGCTGGCGGGGCCCCGACATTGATCACATATCTTGGGGAACCCGGGTTTCTTCTCCAGGGAGGGCCCAGCTCACGCTATTGGGTGAGAGACAGATCCACGGTACCAGCCACCATGAGGCTTCAACCTCAGCATGAACAGAGAGCTCAGGCAATAGCTATGGGCAATTGGATTGTAAGAAGAGGGTCCCTCTTGGCACAAGGGTAAGAGAGGCCAATACAGGACAAAGGAGAGTCCAGGAACAGGGCTTTCTCAGCCCAGGATGTCAGGCTCTTGGCACAAGGCAACTCCATGTATGGGACATATACCAAACACCCCTCGTCACGGCGTAAAAGAGAGGTGCCCTTCCTGGAACAGTAGGGTAGGGAGATTCTAGAAAAGGCTGTGTTCAGGAAAGAAGGAGAAAGGCCAAAGAACCATCAAACAAGTAGTTAGGTTTTAAAAGAAGGAAAAAAGGAAAGGAGATGTGGGGCAAAGCTGGGACATGTGGAAAGACAAAAAGGAGGCACATGTGATCCTCCCAACGGACAGATTGTTCCAGCTCAGGGCTGCACATCTGCTGCAGACGGGCACTGGTCAGGTGTGCTATGGTGAGGCAGAGATGGAGGGCGGTGAGACATAAGGTTGGACTAGACGGTCTGGAATCCACACAGGTGAGTCTGCGTCCTGTGGAAATATATAAGCATATCCTCTCCCCCAGGTTAAAAGTACATCAGGTCCCTTCCAGGTTCCTGTAAGCAAGTCTCTCCATTTGACGAGGGCTTTAGGTTTAGTTAAATCAGGGTTCCAATGCCTGTACATCGGGGAATTTCCCTCAGAATCTACATTTAGTATATTAATTACAAATAGAGTATGTTGTAGAACATGATGAGGAGAGGAATATTTAAACTCATTTTCTTGTAATATTTTGTAACAGGAGTAAATCAAACACCGCTGGGGCTATATAATAGAACTCCCATTTGAGATAAGATATCTCTTCCCCATAATGTAAACGGGATAGTCGTAATTACATAGGGACAGAATGTTCCTGAATGTTGATCTTCATCAGCCCAAGTTAAAATCTGAGAACTCTTTTTTACATTAGATGCCTTGCCTAGGCCTACTAGGGAAGTGGAGGTGGTGTGCGTGGGCCATGAAGAGGGCCAATCCTTCCCTGCTATGCAGGACACATCTGCTCCTGTATCCAATAGACCTTCAATTGGTTTTCCCTGAATTTGTAAAATTTTTGTAGGTCTAGTAGCATGGATTTCTTGTATCCAAAATGCTGCATCACTAGATCCAAAGCCTCTGGCCCCTCTAGCTTTCTGGGTAACAGCTGTCCCTATTTTATGTATTGGTAACAGGAGTAATTGGGCAATTCTCTGGTTGGGCTGAATCTGTATAGCTGTGGTGGGTGGGGAAAGTAAAATCTGTATTTCTCCTGTGTAGTCTGCATCAACAACTCCTGGGATGACTAAGATCCCCTGTAACGAGGTGGAGCTCCGTCCTAATATTAAACCTACAGTTCCCTCAGGCAGCGGCCCAGACACTCCTGTAGGAATGGCTGCTACTGGTGAGTCTGGGGTTAGTATTGCATGGGTGGTTGAGTGCAGGTCCAATCCTGCACTGCCTGGGGTTGCCCTGAAGAGGTCACTGACTGATCGAAATTTGCAGAGGGGTTGAAGGTTGATGCCCCTTTTATTGCAGGGGCCTGGGGCTGGCCCCTTCTCAAGTTTCCCAATTGAGGTGATGGGATATAACCTCCTTGGGAGCTATTTGTAGAGTTTAAAGGCCGACCATTTTTTTTTTTAATGTATTTTATTGATTTTTTTACAGAGAGGAAGGGAGAGCGATAGAGAGTTAGAAACATCGATGAGAGAGAAACATCGATCAGCTGCCTCCTGCACATCTCCCACTGGGGATGTGCTCGCAACCCAGGTACATGCCCTCGACCGGAATCGAACCTGGGACCTTTCAGTCCGCAGGCCGACGCTCTATCCACTGAGCCAAACCGGTTTCGGCTGGCCAACCATTTTTATGGTATTTTGATCTACATTCCTTTGCCCAATGGAATCCTTTCTGACATCGGGGACAAACGGTTTTTGGAGGGTTAATATTATTCCCTAATGTATTTCCAGGCTGTCGAGGAGCTTGCCATCTGGCCTGAGTATTATTATTTTTATTTGGGCATTCTCTGCTAAAGTGCCCAGATAAGCCACAAGAGTAGCAGTTCATATTTCTTTTATTACCTGTAGTATTGCTGGCTTGTCCTATACCCTGTACATATTGAGGGTATGTCTCCCCTTTGAGAGCTGCAGCTATAGCTACACCCTGTATAAATGCTGGACTTACATCAGCACACTGTTTTATAAAATCATTTATAGTTCCTGTTCTGCGAATCGGCCTTAATAAAGCCTGACAGGTATTATTAGCATTTTCAAAAGCCAGTTGTTTGATTAGGATATCGGCTGCCTCTTTGTTATTGATTACTCTCTTGACTGCCTGTATGAGGTGAGAAAGGAAATCCTGATATGGTTCCTCGACCTTCTGTTTAACCTCTGTAAGGGTGGTTGTTTTTCCTGCTGTATAAGGTAGGGATTTCCAGGCATTTCCTGCACAACTGGTTACTTTGGTAAGTGCCCCTGTGGGCATATTCATTCGCTCCTGAGCCATGTTAAAATCACCTTCTCCTAATATCATGTCTAGGGTTATTCTTTTTCTTTTTTTTTTGTTTTTTTTTTTTTTTTTTGCTAGTGGCTACAGCTTTCTTAGAAAGATCATCATATTCAGTTTTCCATAATCAGTAATCGCCTCCTGAGAGACAGGCTTTACAAACCTGTGACCAATCATAAGGAGTCATCCATTTACTGGCTAGGGTTTCTACCAAGGTTTGTGTGTAAGGAGCTAGAGGTCCATATTCAGAGCAGGCCAATTTTAATTCTTTAAGTACTTTGTAAGGTATAGGCTCCCAGGTGGGGTTTCCGTCCCCACCAGACTCATTCTCATATGCAACTGGGAAGCAGAGTGAGAATTCAAGATCTCCATTAGCTTCAGCTTCTCTTATCGCCCTTTGAAATTTAGACATGGAGCTCTTAGGAGCCACAGTCTTCCTTTCTAATTTGGGGAGCCTGTTTTGAATGGGATGGCCTCTCTCCTCTCTACTGACTGGAAAGGACCAATGGTCATGTTTATGATATTTATTCTCCTCCCGATCAGTAGGCATAGCTAAATTGCTTTTAGATTGAGCTGAAGACAATGATGATGTGTCCTCTCTGGGTGGAGCCGAGGGACTATTTAAAATTTGAGAAAGTTCAACCGTTTCTGCCTCTGGTGCCAAGGTGTCACAGATTGAATTCCAGAGGGAAAAGACATTTGGCAGGACTTTCTCAGATCCATGGTAGCTGTAATAGTTCTTTCATTGCTTTCCTGCTTTAGTCCAAGTTTCTAAATTAACAGTTCCATCCTCAGGAAGCCATTGACATACGTCTTCTATAAAACTTTCTGTCTGACTGGGAGTAACCTTAACTCCTCTGCTAGCAAGCATATGCGTTAAAAGATTAATACAGAGTCTTTTTTCTTTAGACTCAGTATGACCCATCCTGTCAATCTAAGTTCTGTACTAACTACCCACTTACCCTACTTATCCTCTGGGGGGTGGGGGGTCTGCAGCACCCTAAGGTGCAGTCCTATCCGTCCCAAGTATAGGGGGAATTACCTAAGGGTTCCTGTTCGGGCGCCAGATGCCGGGGTCCAACCCCAGCAGGTCCAGGGGTTCCCAAAGGCATAGACGGAGTCGGCGAAGACGGAGTCGGCGAAGACGGAAGGACACAGCGACGGTGTTCAGTTGATCAGCAGCCTAGCCATGATCTCCAGCCAGGATCTCCAGCCAGGATCTCCAGCCAACTTCTGGTCTGGATCTCCAGAGAGGTTCTGCTGTTTATTGTCTTGTTACATCCGTATTTATACCAGTTGATTTTAATCCTGTCAATTTCTATTACAAAGGTTAGGGTGTTTCTTATCTCCATTCCAGGGAGTAAAGATTATGTAGCTTAAGCATGATTGTTTGTAGTTAAAGTGATTAACTACCCGCCTGGCACTTAGTTAAGGAGTTTCATCCCCTCCCTAACTTCAGGGAAAAATCCCTACCTGGGGAAACAACCTGTCTTGGAGAGGTGACCTTGGTTAAAACACACAGCGCTAAGGGGAGCAAACATATTAAGAACAGTATGCTATGTACGCCAGGTCCCTTGAAACATATGCTGTGCAGATGTTTCTATCCTGCAGCGACTGTGTCAAGCAGCAAGGATGGACCGGCTTCCGGCAAATTCCCCCTTTCTTGTTTTTCAAATGATAGCACATGCAAATCACTGGCCACCTCTCAGATTGGGCCATTTAAAACTCGGAAGAAGACTGGCAAGCAATGGCAGTGAGCATAACTATAAACATAGTGGATGGAGTGCACAAGGAGCCCCATTCCTGTAGAAGGTTGCCGGCCTCTTCAGTCAAGGGATTTCAGCTGTCTTCAAGTTGTTGTTTTGATTGTCTTTGTTGGTCTGGCTAGCGGGCGGCGTCACTGGCGACGGGCTTCCCGAAGCATCAGCGAGTTGAAGGGCTGCATCAAAGCGTCCATCAGGGCCGTGGTTGATGGTGGTGTCGGTGTCCGAGGAGGAGTAAGCTGTGCCCTCTGGGTCAGCTGATATGGAAGATGGAGGGCAATAGAGAGAAAAAGAAGAGAAAGCAAAAGAACTACAAGGCATGGAAGTGTTTAGAAAAAAGAGGGAGAAGACAGGGAAGAAGGCAGCATCCTGACACAGCCCTTACCTTCAGCTGACCCTTTCCCCGTGGTCCAAGGTAGAAATGGGAAACAAGTCCTGTTGCAGTGAGAGGGCAGCTGCTGTCAGCCAGTCTCTGTCTTTACCTGGGTCCCGATCTGAGCTGGGTGTGGGAAGCAGGAAGCAGCCATGGCGACAGGAGACCTTCCTCAGAAGGGGCGAGTGTTCAAGCCCCTGAACCATTGGGGGGGGGGGGTGAGGATCTGTGCCCCACCTCTGTTGAACCCCAAGTTCTCTCCTACTGGCCCTCCGAACTGTGCCTGTCTTCGGTTGCCCCACCCCTTGGGGTCTTACCCGTCTTTGACTACCAGCCATCTCTGGGCCAAGTAGGGTGATGTGAGGTTCAGTTCTGTCTCCTTGGTAGCCTATGTCCCTCTGGCCTCCATGCCCAGCAACTGCCTTGGGATCCCCTTGCCTGCTGGCGGGGCCCCGACATTGATCACATATCTTGGGGAACCCGGGTTTCTTCTCCAGGGAGGGCCCAGCTCACGCTATTGGGTGAGAGACAGATCCACGGTACCAGCCACCATGAGGCTTCAACCTCAGCATGAACAGAGAGCTCAGGCAATAGCTATGGGCAATTGGATTGTAAGAAGAGGGTCCCTCTTGGCACAAGGGTAAGAGAGGCCAATACAGGACAAAGGAGAGTCCAGGAACAGGGCTTTCTCAGCCCAGGATGTCAGGCTCTTGGCACAAGGCAACTCCATGTATGGGACATATACCAAACACCCCTCGTCACGGCGTAAAAGAGAGGTGCCCTTCCTGGAACAGTAGGGTAGGGAGATTCTAGAAAAGGCTGTGTTCAGGAAAGAAGGAGAAAGGCCAAAGAACCATCAAACAAGTAGTTAGGTTTTAAAAGAAGGAAAAAAGGAAAGGAGATGTGGGGCAAAGCTGGGACATGTGGAAAGACAAAAAGGAGGCACATGTGATCCTCCCAACGGACAGATTGTTCCAGCTCAGGGCTGCACATCTGCTGCAGACGGGCACTGGTCAGGTGTGCTATGGTGAGGCAGAGATGGAGGGCGGTGAGACATAAGGTTGGACTAGACGGTCTGGAATCCACACAGGTGAGTCTGCGTCCTGTGGAAATATATAAGCATATCCTCTCCCCCAGGTTAAAAGTACATCAGGTCCCTTCCAGGTTCCTGTAAGCAAGTCTCTCCATTTGACGAGGGCTTTAGGTTTAGTTAAATCAGGGTTCCAATGCCTGTACATCGGGGAATTTCCCTCAGAATCTACATTTAGTATATTAATTACAAATAGAGTATGTTGTAGAACATGATGAGGAGAGGAATATTTAAACTCATTTTCTTGTAATATTTTGTAACAGGAGTAAATCAAACACCGCTGGGGCTATATAATAGAACTCCCATTTGAGATAAGATATCTCTTCCCCATAATGTAAACGGGATAGTCGTAATTACATAGGGACAGAATGTTCCTGAATGTTGATCTTCATCAGCCCAAGTTAAAATCTGAGAACTCTTTTTTACATAAGATGCCTTGCCTAGGCCTACTAGGGAAGTGGAGGTGGTGTGCGTGGGCCATGAAGAGGGCCAATCCTTCCCTGCTATGCAGGACACATCTGCTCCTGTATCCAATAGACCTTCAATTGGTTTTCCCTGAATTTGTAAAATTTTTGTAGGTCTAGTAGCATGGATTTCTTGTATCCAAAATGCTGCATCACTAGATCCAAAGCCTCTGGCCCCTCTAGCTTTCTGGGTAACAGCTGTCCCTATTTTATGTATTGGTAACAGGAGTAATTGGGCAATTCTCTGGTTGGGCTGAATCTGTATAGCTGTGGTGGGTGGGGAAAGTAAAATCTGTATTTCTCCTGTGTAGTCTGCATCAACAACTCCTGGGATGACTAAGATCCCCTGTAACGAGGTGGAGCTCCGTCCTAATATTAAACCTACAGTTCCCTCAGGCAGCGGCCCAGACACTCCTGTAGGAATGGCTGCTACTGGTGAGTCTGGGGTTAGTATTGCATGGGTGGTTGAGTGCAGGTCCAATCCTGCACTGCCTGGGGTTGCCCTGAAGAGGTCACTGACTGATCGAAATTTGCAGAGGGGTTGAAGGTTGATGCCCCTTTTATTGCAGGGGCCTGGGGCTGGCCCCTTCTCAAGTTTCCCAATTGAGGTGATGGGATATAACCTCCTTGGGAGCTATTTGTAGAGTTTAAAGGCCGACCATTTTTTTTTTTAATGTATTTTATTGATTTTTTTACAGAGAGGAAGGGAGAGCGATAGAGAGTTAGAAACATCGATGAGAGAGAAACATCGATCAGCTGCCTCCTGCACATCTCCCACTGGGGATGTGCTCGCAACCCAGGTACATGCCCTCGACCGGAATCGAACCTGGGACCTTTCAGTCCGCAGGCCGACGCTCTATCCACTGAGCCAAACCGGTTTCGGCTGGCCAACCATTTTTATGGTATTTTGATCTACATTCCTTTGCCCAATGGAATCCTTTCTGACATCGGGGACAAACGGTTTTTGGAGGGTTAATATTATTCCCTAATGTATTTCCAGGCTGTCGAGGAGCTTGCCATCTGGCCTGAGTATTATTATTTTTATTTGGGCATTCTCTGCTAAAGTGCCCAGATAAGCCACAAGAGTAGCAGTTCATATTTCTTTTATTACCTGTAGTATTGCTGGCTTGTCCTATACCCTGTACATATTGAGGGTATGTCTCCCCTTTGAGAGCTGCAGCTATAGCTACACCCTGTATAAATGCTGGACTTACATCAGCACACTGTTTTATAAAATCATTTATAGTTCCTGTTCTGCGAATCGGCCTTAATAAAGCCTGACAGGTATTATTAGCATTTTCAAAAGCCAGTTGTTTGATTAGGATATCGGCTGCCTCTTTGTTATTGATTACTCTCTTGACTGCCTGTATGAGGTGAGAAAGGAAATCCTGATATGGTTCCTCGACCTTCTGTTTAACCTCTGTAAGGGTGGTTGTTTTTCCTGCTGTATAAGGTAGGGATTTCCAGGCATTTCCTGCACAACTGGTTACTTTGGTAAGTGCCCCTGTGGGCATATTCATTCGCTCCTGAGCCATGTTAAAATCACCTTCTCCTAATATCATGTCTAGGGTTATTCTTTTTCTTTTTTTTTTTTTTTGCTAGTGGCTACAGCTTTCTTAGAAAGATCATCATATTCAGTTTTCCATAATCAGTAATCGCCTCCTGAGAGACAGGCTTTACAAACCTGTGACCAATCATAAGGAGTCATCCATTTACTGGCTAGGGTTTCTACCAAGGTTTGTGTGTAAGGAGCTAGAGGTCCATATTCAGAGCAGGCCAATTTTAATTCTTTAAGTACTTTGTAAGGTATAGGCTCCCAGGTGGGGTTTCCGTCCCCACCAGACTCATTCTCATATGCAACTGGGAAGCAGAGTGAGAATTCAAGATCTCCATTAGCTTCAGCTTCTCTTATCGCCCTTTGAAATTTAGACATGGAGCTCTTAGGAGCCACAGTCTTCCTTTCTAATTTGGGGAGCCTGTTTTGAATGGGATGGCCTCTCTCCTCTCTACTGACTGGAAAGGACCAATGGTCATGTTTATGATATTTATTCTCCTCCCGATCAGTAGGCATAGCTAAATTGCTTTTAGATTGAGCTGAAGACAATGATGATGTGTCCTCTCTGGGTGGAGCCGAGGGACTATTTAAAATTTGAGAAAGTTCAACCGTTTCTGCCTCTGGTGCCAAGGTGTCACAGATTGAATTCCAGAGGGAAAAGACATTTGGCAGGACTTTCTCAGATCCATGGTAGCTGTAATAGTTCTTTCATTGCTTTCCTGCTTTAGTCCAAGTTTCTAAATTAACAGTTCCATCCTCAGGAAGCCATTGACATACGTCTTCTATAAAACTTTCTGTCTGACTGGGAGTAACCTTAACTCCTCTGCTAGCAAGCATATGCGTTAAAAGATTAATACAGAGTCTTTTTTCTTTAGACTCAGTATGACCCATCCTGTCAATCTAAGTTCTGTACTAACTACCCACTTACCCTACTTATCCTCTGGGGGGTGGGGGGTCTGCAGCACCCTAAGGTGCAGTCCTATCCGTCCCAAGTATAGGGGGAATTACCTAAGGGTTCCTGTTCGGGCGCCAGATGCCGGGGTCCAACCCCAGCAGGTCCAGGGGTTCCCAAAGGCATAGACGGAGTCGGCGAAGACGGAGTCGGCGAAGACGGAAGGACACAGCGACGGTGTTCAGTTGATCAGCAGCCTAGCCATGATCTCCAGCCAGGATCTCCAGCCAGGATCTCCAGCCAACTTCTGGTCTGGATCTCCAGAGAGGTTCTGCTGTTTATTGTCTTGTTACATCCGTATTTATACCAGTTGATTTTAATCCTGTCAATTTCTATTACAAAGGTTAGGGTGTTTCTTATCTCCATTCCAGGGAGTAAAGATTATGTAGCTTAAGCATGATTGTTTGTAGTTAAAGTGATTAACTACCCGCCTGGCACTTAGTTAAGGAGTTTCATCCCCTCCCTAACTTCAGGGAAAAATCCCTACCTGGGGAAACAACCTGTCTTGGAGAGGTGACCTTGGTTAAAACACACAGCGCTAAGGGGAGCAAACATATTAAGAACAGTATGCTATGTTCGCCAGGTCCCTAGAAACATATGCTGTGCAGATGTTTCTATCCTGCAGCGACTGTGTCAAGCAGCAAGGATGGACCGGCTTCTGGCAAAGTTCCCCAGAGGTTTCTAGAAGATTCTTGAGTCATCTTATAACTGTGGTTTTGAACTCTATATCTAGTAGTTTGTTTTCTTCCATTTCTTTCATGTGTGACATGTTTCCTTGTCTCCACATTTTGGCTGCTTTCCTGTGTTTGTTTCTATGTATTAGGTTGCTGCTAAGTCTCCTTGAGTTAGTAGAGTGGCCTTGTGTAGTAGGTGTCCTATAGGGCCCAGTGGCTCAGCCTACCCAATCACCTGATATGGACATCCTTTGTATGCTGTGCGCACAGTTTTGTTGCAGTTAAGCCTTAATTGCTGTTGGTGTTATTTAGAGGAATTGACCTCCAGGCCAATTGGCTGTAGGGACCAGCTGTGACTAGAGTGGGAGAGCTGGTGTGCAGGAGACACCCTTATGGAGCAGGACTTGCTTTAGTGGGACTTTGGTGCTCACTGAGTCTGCCCCTTGAGTGTATCTCTTATGGATGTGAAACGTTGTAATCTGGTATGGTCTCACACTGACTACTGGGTACACTGGTTCTTGGGTCTCCAGGGCGGTGCAAAGACAGCCTCTGCCTGGAGCCATCCAGCAGGAGCTACAGAGACATATGCAGATTCCTCCTCTTTGAATCAGGTTTGGAAGTGTCCAGAGGAGGCCCAGCTGTGAAGCAAGGCAGGATGGTTCTGATGCCAGTTTTGATGCCTTTTATTTATAAGTTTGGGACTCCCTGACCCAGCTGCAGCTTGTTTGACAGGTTTTAGCCTGAGAAAGAACAGGCCATTCATATGCAAAAGCTGCTGCACAGAGCTTGGGTGGTGTTATAAATTGGGTGGGGTGGGGTCTTAGGTATTCACCTTGGTGGAGCAAAGAGAAATGGCTGCCAGTCAGCTCTGCACCAGGGAGGTCTCAGCTTGGGAACAATGACCACTGAGAGCTCCTCCATCTGGAAGAAAGCCACCTCCGAGTTCCTGCCCTGCTGCTAAACAGTCCCATTTCTCTCCGTATATGTCTGGGACCACGACAGCCTCATCCAGCAGAGGAGCTCAGAGCTTATAAATGCAGTTTGTGGTGTCAGCCTTTTAAGAGGAGCAGCTAGGTCTCCAGCAACCTGTATGTTACTCAGCCCCAATCCACACTGGTTTTTGCAGCCCATATTTCTTACTTCCTGTAGGGACCTCTTTCCCCAGCTCTGGAACCCTGAGCTGGGTGTCTGGTATGGGGCTGGGACCTCTTGCTCCTTCAGGTGGCCTCTGCAGAGGCAATCTCCCTCCTGATTAACAAAGTGGCACACCTAGGTGCCAGACCAGCCCGTTCCATGCCTCTGAACCTCCTATCAGTCTCAATGCACTTTCTTCTTTACCTCTCTAGTTGTAGTATTTCCACTCAGCCAGTTTTCTCATGGTCTGGAGGATGGATGTTCTGTATTTTAGCTGTAATTTTGATTTGGTTGTGGGAGGCAGCAAGTACAGGCATTTACCTAACCTGCCATCTTGATTCTCCTCTTGCTGAGGATATTAGCATCCGTGTTCATTAGGGTTATTGTCCTATAATTCTCTTTTTTTGTAGTTTCTGGTTTTGGAATTGATATAATGCTGGCTTTGTAAAAAGAGCTTAGAAGTGTTCCTTCTTCTTGAATTTTTTTGAATAGTTTGAGGAGGATATGTGTTTGTTCTTTGAACATTTGGTAAAATTCTTCTGTAAATCCATCTGGCCTAGGACTTTTGTTTGCTGGAAGTGTTTTTATTATTATTACTGCTTCTATTTCATCAATAGTTATTGGCCTACTCAGCTTTTCTGGCTCTTCTTGATTGAATTTTATAAGACTGTATGTTTCTAGGGATTTGTCCATTTTGTTGGCATATAATTGTTCGTAGTATTTGTTTACCATTCATTGTATATCTGTGGTGTCTGTTATTATACCACCACTTTCATTTCTGATTTTATTTATTTGGATCCTCTCTCTTTGATTCTTGATGAGTTTGACTAAGGATTTTCATCAACTTTGTTTATCTTGTAAAAAAAACCACCAACCACCCAGCTCTTATATTCATTAATCTTTTGTACTGTTTTTTTTTTTTATTCTCTACATAATTTAGTTCCATTCTGGTCTTTATTATTTCCTTCCTTCTACTTCCACTGGGCTTTTCTTTTTCAAACATATTTTATTGATATTTTACAGAGAGGAAGAGAGAGGGATAGAGAGTTAGAAACATTGTTGAGAGAGAAACATCAGTCAGCTGCCTCCTGCACACCTCAAAATGGGGATGTGCCTGCAACCAAAGTACATGCCCTTGACAGGATTCAAACCTGGAACCCTTCAGTCTGCAGGCCGACACTCTATCCACTGAGCCAAACCGGTCAGGGCACTGGGTTTTCTTGCTGTTCTCTTTCTAATTATGTATTGCGGGTTAAAGAGTTTATTAGTGTTTTTTCTTGTTTCTTGAGGTAGGCCTATAGCATCTATCTTTTTGTGTTTTTTAGTTTTCATGTTGTGATTAATGTCAAGTTTCATAGCATTACGGTCAGAGAAGATGCTTGATATGCTTCAATCTTCTTAAATTTATTGAGGCTTATTTTGTGTCCTAACATGTGTCTGACCTATAAAATATTTCAAGTGCACTTGAAAATAATGTATATTGTACTGCTTTGGGTGAAATTTTCTGAAGATATCAATTAAATCCATCTGATCTGGTGTGTCATTTAAAGCCACCATATCCTTACTGATTTTCTGATTGGAATATCTATCCATTGATATCTATGAGGTGTTTAAATCCCCTACTGTGACTGTATTGCTGGTAACCTCCTGCCTTATGTCCATCAAGATTTGCTTTACATATTTTAGTGCTCCTATGTTTGGTACATAAATATTTACAAGGATTATATCCTCTTGTTGGATTGTTATTGTTATCATTTTATAGTGTTTTAGTTGTATTAACTATAACTTTTGCTTTAAAATATATTTTATCAGATATAATTTTTGCCACCCTGCAATTTTTTCTATTTGTGTGAAATATCTTAATTTTTTTTTTTTTTGCTTTTAGTGTATGTATCTTTTGTAGACAACATATGTATACTTTTTCTGTTCTTATCTATTCAGCTGTCTTATGTCTTATGTTTGAAACTTTTAAGCTATTTACATTTAAAGTAAATATTATGTTTCATATATATTGCCATTTTAGTCTTTTAACTATGTTCCTTTGTTTTTCTTCTTTACCTCTTCCTCTTCCCTTTCTCCCCTCCTTCTTAATGCAGCCCCTTTAACATTTCTTGTAATACTTAGTGGTAACAAACTCCTTTTGATTTTCCTTGCCTGGGAAGCTCTTTTTCCTTTAATCCTATCTAATAAAAGAGAAACATGCAAATTAACCATCACTCCATTCCACCCACAAGCCACGCCTAGCAGCCAATCAAGAGCAAGTATGCAAATTAACCCAACCAAGATGGTGGCAGCCATGGAGCTGGAAAGAGCAGGAGGCTTGGGTTACCCCTGGTGATGGAGGAAGCCAAACTTCTGGCCTGCCCTGACAGTCAGTGGCCTCCCTCAAGGCTACAAAGTTTCAATTATAGAAGATAAATAAATCCCAGATACCTGCTTCCAGCCGGCAAGAAGGGGCTAGGAGCTTGGGTCACTGGGGCCATGGCCATCCTGCAAAGAGCCATCAGGCCCTCACCCAGGCTGGCCAGGCACCCCAGTGAGGACGCCCACCCTGAAGGGGATGTGGCCAGCTTTAAAAAAGCCTTCAGCCCCTCACCCAGGCTGGCCACACTCCCCCAGCAGGGATCCTCACTCCATGAGGGCATGACCGGCCTGCAAACCACCACAGGCCACTTACCTAGGCTGCCCCATGCATGAAGAAAACCCCTACCCTGATCCAGGGCACCCTTCAGGGCAAACCAGAAGGCCCCCACCCATGCACCAGGGCTCTAGCTAATCTAATAAAAGAGAAACATGCAAATTGACTGTACCTCTGCTACACCCACAAGCCACGCCCATCAGCCAATCAGGAGCAAATATGCAAATTAACCCGACTCAGATGGCAGCGGCCACGGAGCTGGGGCAAGCAGGTGACTTGGGTTGGCCCCGGCAATGGAGGAAGCCAAGCTTCCAGCCTGCCCTGCCGGCCCTGAGCTCTGCTCAAGCCTACAAAGTTTCCATTCTAGAAGATAAATAAATCCCAGATACCTGCTTCCAGCCATGGCCGTGGCCAGCCTGGAAACAGCCATCAGTCCCTCACCCAGGCTGGCCAAACCCCCATGGGGTGAAGGTCCCCACTGGGGGGCTTGACTAGCCTGCAAACAGCCATCAGCCCCTCACCCAGGCTGCCCAGGCATCCCAGTGGGGACCCCCACCCTGAAGGGGGTGTGGCTAGCCTAAAAACAGCTCTCAGCCCCTGACCCAGGCTGGCAGGCATCCCATAGGGACCCCCACCCTGACCTAGGACACCCTTTAGAGCAAACCAGACAACCCCTACCCATGCACCAGGCCTCTATCCTATATAATAAAGGGGTAATATGCAAATTGACCCTAACAGCAGAATGACTGGGAATGACTGGTCACTATGACACACACTGACCACCAGGAGGCAGATGCTCAATGCAGGAGCTGTCCCCTGGTGGTCAGTGCACTCCCACAGGGGGAGCTCTGTTCAGCCACAAGCCAGGCTGATGGCTGCCAGTACAGCGGTGGTGGTGGGAGCCTCTCCCACCTCTTCAACAGCGCTAAGGATGTCCAACTGCAGTTTAGGCCTGCTCCCCACTGGCAAATGGACATCCCCTTAGGGCTCCCGGGTTGCCAGCGGGATGTCTGACTGCCAGCTTAGGCCTGATCCTCTGGGGATTGGGCCTAAGCCAGCAGGTGGACATCCCCCAAGGGGTTCCAGACTACAAGAGGGCACAGGCCAGGCTGAGGGACCTCCCCCCACAAGGTCACAAATTTTTGTCACCGGGCCTCTAGTCTATACTAATAAAAGGGTACTATGCTAATTAGACTGGGAGACCTTCCAGGAGACCTCTGGACATTCTTCCGGACAAAGCCATGGTGGCAAGGCTGAGGTAGAGGTGGTTAGAGGCCAAGAGGGGAGGGCATTTGTGGGTGATCAGGCTGGTGGGGGGCAGGGCTATTGGGAGTAACAAACCAGCAGGGGGACCAGTTGTGGCAAGCAGGCCATCAGTGGGGGTCAGTTGGAGGTGATCAGGACAGTGCGGGGGGAGGGGGAATGCAGTTTGGAGTGAGCAGACCAGCAGGGGCACAGTTGGGGGCAAGCATGCTAGTGGGGAGGGAAGTTGGGGACAAGCAGGCCCGCAGAGGGGGAAGTTGAGAGTGAGCAGGCTGGCAGGGCAGGAAGTTGGGGGCAAGCACACTGGCACAGAGGGTAGTTGGGGGTGACTAGGCTGGCAGAGGGGGCAGTTGGGGGCAATCAGGCAGGCAGGCAGGTGAGCAGTTAGGGGTCAGCAGTCCTGGATTGTGAGAAGGATGTCCGACTGCCATTTTAGGCCCAATCCCTTCGAGCGGTCCCAGATTGGAGAGGGTGCAGCCTGGGATGAGGAACACCCCCTACTCATTGCACGAATTTCGTGCACCAGGCCACTAGTTTTAAATAATTGCATTTCTTGATAATGTAGCCTTGTTTGTAGGTCCTTTATCTTCACCTCTTTGACTATTTCATGCCAATCCCATCTGACCTGGTGTTTCAGCTGATAGTCCTACGGGACCCTCCTTTTAGGTAACTATCTTTATCTTGGAGCTTTTAAGATATTCTATTTGTCCTTAACCTTTGCAGTTTTAATTACTATAAGTCTTGGTGTGGGCTTCTTTAGTTCCTCTTGTTTGGGACTATGCTTCATGACTGTGCTGTTTTTCTTCACCAGGCTAGTATAGTTTTTGTTCATTATTTCTGAAAATAGGTTCTCATTCCCTTACTCAATCCCTTCTCTTTCTGGTTCCCCTGTGATGCAGATGTTGGTACATTCTATATTGTCCCTAAGTTCCCTTGAATTATCCTCTTCCTCCTTCTCTCTCTCTCTCTCTCCTCTCTCTCTCTCTCTCTCTCTCTCTCTCTCTCTCTCTCTCTCTCCTCCCTCCCTCCCTCCCTCCCTCCCTCCCTCCCTCCCTCCCTTTCTCTCTGTGTTAATCCTCACCTAATAGTATTCTTCCCATTGCTTTTCAGAGCATGGAAAAGAGAGAGATCAATGTCAGACATATCAACTGATTGCTCCTGCATGCATTCTAAACAGGGGCAGGGACAAACCCTCAACCGAGGCCCATGTCCTCAACCAGGAACATGGTGTGCAGGTTGATGCTCTAACCAATGAGATAACCAGCCAGGGCTAATTATCATTTTTTCTGTTCATCTGATTGTGTTTTTTTATACCCCATCTTCCAAATTGGTGAATCAAACCTATGCTTCATTTAACCTACCATTTATTCCTTTCAGTGTATTCCTCATTTCAAATATCATACTAGTATTCTTTTTTTTTAATGAGCAGTTAAAAGTGAGGTATTTTTAAATGTATTTTCAGGAGAGAGAAATGTCAGTGTGAAAGAAAAATAATTGATTTCCTTCAAATGTACCGACTGGAGATTGAACCCACTTTTAGTTTATGAGACAATATTCCAACTAATTTAGCCACTGGCCAGGTTCAGATATTGTATCCTTTATTTCTGACTGGTTATTTCTTATGGTTTCTATATTCTCTTTCATGTGGTTGTAGTTTTCATTAAGTACCTTGTGGTTCTAAGTTCTTTGAGCATCCTTATAACCTTTTCCTGAACTGTCAGATAAGTTGTTTGCCTCAATATTACTTAGCTCTTTGATTACATGGATCACTACCAAATAAATGCCCCTTGAATAAATCAGATAAAGATTTGAAGTAAAATAAAGACCACCCATTTATTTTCTGTGATAAAGGACTTTTATGGGCGGGCCTGTTTTTCCCCCAACACAGTCTTTCCTTGCAGAGCCCACAAAATTGGTAACTGTAAATTCTTTTTGAGTAGTAGCTGATTTATCAAAGCCAGTTCTCAAATTACATGTAAGATTTTTATGGGAAGAAAAACTGTTCCTGGATCTGAAAGTGTTAAATATGTTGACATATAAGGAACTTGAAATGTAGATTTTGTAGGAAAGATGAGGGAAATAAATGTGAAAAAGTGTTGCCACATCAACTGTAAAAATTCCCAATCAGAATTTTTACTTTTTTGGAATGAAATAGTTATAAAATGAAAAATGTATTTTTACTACTAGAAATTAGTTAACACAGACTGCATGCTTTGCTTGTAATTTTTAAGTTTGATTTTGAAATTCACTTAATTATTTTATGTTAATTATGTAGTTATTATTTACCCAAAATAAACATTGTTTACATTTTTTAGGTCTTTCGTGTAATTGATTTTTATTGTGTAAAAGACCTTTCATAGGAAAGATATTTGCTCTACAGTTACTTGAAAATAACCACAATGTTTCTTAATTTCTGCATTAGTTTATGAAATTACTCTATGGTAAAAGCACCCTCTTGTTTTATATTTGCCTTTTCTTAATAACTTTGGCCATTTTTCCAAGTGCATTATATCTGTATAACTTTTCTTCTGCCTTTTAATATTGACTCTACTAGAACATGCTTTCAGTATCTGATGCCTCTGATTGCAGAATGAGTATTGAACTTGGGTGGAGCAGCAGAGCCTAATCCCAGGTCCCTGCCACAGCCCACTTGGGCGGAGCCAAGACTGACAGGCAGAGCTGCGGGGACTCTGGGGCCCATCACAGGAGGAGATATATAGGTCAGAGCCTCCCCACTAGTTCAGTTCTGGCTTTGAATCTGGAATTCCTTGGACTAGCAGATCTGTGAAATAAAGGTTAAACTTTCCTCCCTCAGAGTGTTAACTGATTGTTCTCCCATGATTTCTGCCACATTTTTGCTGTACAGAAGCTTTTTGCTCTTAGGTAGTCTCATTTGTCTCTTTTTCCTTTGTTTCTCTTTCCTTGGAGACAAATAAGAAAATATATTGCTTCAAGAGATGTCTGAAATTTTACTACTTGTAATCTTTTAAGATTTGTATTATTTTACAACTTATATTTGTCTTTAATCCATTTTGAGTTTATTCTTGTGATTGGCTTAAGATGGTGGTCTAGTTTCATTTTTTTTTTCATGTATCTGTCCAGTTTTCCCAATATTTACTGAAGAGACTGTCTTTACTCCCTTCTATGCTCTTGCCCCCTTTGTCAAATATTTATTGGCTATAAAGGCGTGGATTGAATTCTGGGCTCTCTATTCTATTCCACTGATCTATGCCTGTTTTTGTGCCAATACCAGTTTGTTGAGACAAAACAATGGCTATATATGACAAATCCACAACTAACATCATACTCAACAGTGAAAAGCCGGAAGCTTTTCCTCTAAAATCAGAAGGATGTGTACTCTTGTAACTTTTATGCAACACAGGATGAAAGACCCAGCCAAAACAATTAGGAAATAAATAACCCACCTATCCAAATCAGAAAGAAGTAAAAGTGTCTCTATTTGAAAATGACATGGTATCATATATAGAAATCCCTAAGTACCCTACTACTGTTGGAACCAATAAGAAAAATCTGTAAACAATGAAAAACCAATATATAAAATTCAATGCACTAACAATGAAAACTCAGAAAGAAAAATTAAGAAAACTATCATTTACAACAGTATCTACACCAATAAAAGAGAAACATGCAAATTGGTGTCACTAAGCTACACCTACCAGCCAATCAAGGAGAGTATGCAAATTAACCCAACAAAGATGCCAGCAGCCATGGAGCAGGAGGCTTGAGTTGCCCCCGGTGATGGAGGAAGCCAAGCTTCCCCCCTACCCTGGCCACGCTCAAGGGAGGAAACAACACGCAGCCGCGGCCAGGAGCCTGAGAGATCAACACAGAGTGGTGCCTGCTCCAATCCTCAGCAGTGTGGCTGGGGGCAGGCCCCCAGTGGACATGGACACACACACACACACACACACACACACACACACACGGGGTGCCTGCTCGCCAAGCCTCCGACGCGGCTGGGGGCAGGCCCCCAGCGTACACACACACACACACACACACACACACACACACACACACACACACAGAGGGCCTGCTCTGAGCCTCTGCTGCCAGACTGTGGCTTAGGCCCACTCCCTGTCAGTAGGACATCCACTAGGGCTCCCGGACTATAAGAAGGGGCAGGCTGGGCTGTGGGACCCCCGACCCTCAGTGCAAGAATTTCGTGCACTGGGCCTCTAGTAAAAATAAGAAAATACTTAGGAGTATATTTAACAAAGATAAAACATCTATACATTGAAAAGTGTAAGACACTGATAAAAGAAACTATAGACACAAATACATGGAAAATATTCCATGCTCAACTGGAAGAATGCTGGTAAGATGTTCATATTACCCAAAGACATCTAAAAAGTCAATGTAACACTTATCAAAATTACAAAGTCATTTTTTTTCATAGCAATAGAAAAAAAATCCTAAAATTTGTATAAAATCACAAAACAACAAAAATCTGAATAGCTAAAATGATGTTAAGAACATAATTGGAAGCATCACACTTCTGATTTCAAAATATGTTACAAAGATATAGTAATCAATAGTATGGTATTGGCATAAAAATATACATAGATCAATGAAACAAAATGGAGATCCTAGAAATAAATCCACGCTTATATGGTCAATTAAGTTATGACAAAGCAGCCAACAATGTACAATAAGGAAAGAAGTCTCTTCAACAAATTTTATCGGTAAAGTTGGGTAGGCACATGCAAAAGAATAAAAATTGGACTGCTATCTTACACCCTATACAGAAATCAACTCCAAATGGAATACAGACTTGAATGTAAGACCTGAAACAGTAACATTCCTAGAACAAAACATAAGCAAGCTCCTTAACAGATTTGGCAATTATTATTATTTTTTTTTTTGGGGGGGGGGGGTTAAGACCAAAAGCAAAGCTAACAAAGCCAAAACAGATAAGTGGGACTACATCAAAGTAAGCTTCTGCACAGCAAAGAAAATCATCAACAAAATAAAAAGGCAAACTAGATAGGATGGGAGGAAGTATTCACAATTCATCTACTATTATATGATAAGAGGTTAATATCCAAAGTATGTATTCTGTCCCTTTCATACAACTCAACAGCAAAACACATTAAAAACAATTAATCCAGGCACTAGGAGCTACAGCTGGCATGGACCCTGCAGGGCTGGATGGCGGTGGCGGTGGCGGCAGCCATGGTGAGGACAGACCCCACTCCCAGTGGCCATTCAGGACCTTTACCTGACGGGCCCATCACTCGGGATCCAGCTGCCATTTTGCTCAAGACAGGAAGGCGTCCCAGGACTGCAGGTACTTCAGCGAGGATTCTGCTTCCATGGAGACTGCTGCAGCTATCAGCACCCGCAGCCCCCGGGCCACTTGCAGTGGGGGCCGCCGCCATTCCTAGCCGCTTGTCACCCAGCCAGGACCCCCGCTGGGGCTGACCCGCAGGGGCTCCGAGCCCACCTACTTGCCCACAGTGGCTGTGGGTTAGGGAGGGGCTGAGACCGAGGCTGAGGCCATCTGGGACACGGAGCCTGGCCTCGAGGGGCTGGCCAGCCGGAATGAGGAGCTTGGTGGCTGACATCACCTGATGGAGATCACGGCTACTCCCAGAAGTCTCGGCCTAAGTCAGACCCTGCCCAGGGGCTCTGGGCCCCACTTCAGAGCACGGACCTTGCGAGCGAGCAAGACAGCCGCGATGTCGTGTGTGGCATCTGCATGGACAAGGTGTGGGACAAGCCGGAGGGCAAGCGGATCTTCGGCATCCTGCCCAACTGCACACAAGCCCACTGCCTGGGCTGCCTGAGCACCTGGCGGATGAGCCGCCAGCACTTCCCGCTGAATGTCATCAAGGCCTGTCCCCAGTGCCGTGTCTATTCCAGCTACATCATCCCCCACAAATTCTGGGTGAGTGAGGGGGGCAGAGAAGGTGCAAATCATCAGGAACTTCAAGGCTCGGACCAGCCAGATCCGATGCTGGTACTTTGCGCAGGGGAATGACCGCTGCCCCTTCAAGTCTGACTGCATTTACCTGCACCAGCTCCCGGACACGGCCCCATCCTCGGCTTCTCCCTGCCCATCCTCGGCTTCTCCCTGGCCCAGATTGCACATAGCCGGCCTCCGGGAGTGAGATGTTGCTGGGCTCCGCAGTGCTGCTGGAGGACAGATGTTCCTGGATTATAACCTGGCCGTGGCCTTCTTGGGGTTAGAACTCCTGCTGGATGGCACCAGTTCTTAACGACAGGCTCCTGCAGCCAGGACCAACCTGTGAGGGGTGGGGTTGAGGGACAGGGTGAGTTAGGGGGAAGGTCTTTCCCCTTTTGGGGTTTCTAACACATCTGTGACAAATGTAAAACTTGTATGTTACCTATGACGTTAACGGAGCCCACTAAGTGGGATGGAATTAGCCCCCTCTCCACCTCCATGAACATGAGAAGGGTGGAGGGCTCTGGGTAAAGGGGAGGGTTCTCACTGCCTTACTAGGGACTTGGATTTTAACTTTGCCCTTTTGTAGAAGGATTCTGACAGAAAACCAATAAAATGCACCTAAGCCAAAACAAACAAAAAACAATCCAAAAAATAGGCAGAACTGAAGACGTTTTTCCAATGAAAACATACAAATCGCTAACAGGTACATGAAAATGTGTTCAAAATCACTAATCAGGGAAATGCAAAATCAAAACCACAATGAGCTATAACCTCACACATTTAGGTTGGCTATCATAAAGAAGACAAATGTTGGTGATAATATGGAGAAAAGGGGAACCCTTGTGCACTCTTGGTAAGAATGTAAATTGGTCCAACCACTATGAAAAACAATATGGAGGTCCCTCAAAATATTTAAAATAGAACTACCATATGATCAGCAATTCCACCTCTGGGTATTATCAAAAGAAAATGAGAACAGAATACTGAAGACTCTGCACTCCAATGTTAGCAGATATAATGCAGCATTAATCACAATAGCCAAGATATAGAAACAACCTAAGTGCCTAGTGTCTATAAGGGATGAATGGAGAAAAATATGTGTGGGTGTGTGTAAGAGACTACTATGAACAATTATAGGCCAACAATTGAACATCCTGGATAAATTCCTAGAAACACAGCCATGAGAAGACATGGAAATCCTCGCATATGCAACAACATGGATGATTCGTATGCTAAGTGAATAAATTACAGAGACAAATGCTAAATCTCTATATGTGGAATCTTAAAGAGAACTCATATGAACAGAGACTAAAGTAAGGGTTTACCAGAGGCTGAGTAGTGGGCAAAAAGAGATGTTGGCCAAAAAGTATATACTCCCTGTTAGGGAATGAGTAAGATTGGGAAGTCTATTATGTGTTATAGTAACTATAGTTATAATGCTATGTTGTATAATTGAATATTGATGAGAGCAGGTCTTAAATGTTCTCACCACAAATATTTGATAATTATATGATATGATGCAGGTGTCATTGAATTCCATGGTGGCAAACATTCTGCAGTAGTGTGCCAAATGAACACATTATATACCTTACCTTAAACTCACAATCTTCTGTCAATTTTATCTCAATAAAGCTGGAAGAAAAATAATGTTATCTAAGAGCTGTTGCAAGAGATGTCAAATTCTTGGTGGCAACATGAGTAAATGTTTTGCTTATGCTAATTGTGACAAAAAAAAAATAGTGCTTAAATTCTTTCAATTACTTTCCAAAATATTCTTCAATAGCCCTGGCTGATGTGGCTCACTTGGTTGGAGTGCACCAAAAGGTCACAGGTTTGATTTCTTGTCAGGGCACATACCCAGGTTGCAGATTTGATCCCTGGTCAGGCACGTAGGGGAGGCAACCAAACTGATGTCTCTCTCTGTCCCCGTCTCTAAAATTAAAAAAACTAAGAAATGAAAAACATATTGTCAAGGATTAAAAATACTTCAAAGATAAATTTCTTAAAGCCTAAAGAATAACACTAAAAAGCCTTATCATTTTGTTGTAGAACTCAAGGGCTAGACAAGTATTAATGGCAAAAACAATTCAGCTTAGCTTGTATTTGTAAAGGAAGATGATCCACTCCAGGATTTTCATGGAAGGACTGACCAGATAAATCCTTCCTGTGTTAGGCTGGATTTGGGTGAAGTGCATTTTCTAAAGGCCATTCTGGAAGAGCTTCTAGGGGCTGAGACATTCCCAGTCCTGGGATGTATTCCATAGAAGCAGCTCCAGCACAGCCCAGGCTAGAGGCAGCGATGCTGGTCTAGACACCTGGGTCCTGGCTGCACAACTGGATGGTCACAAGACCTTGGTCAAGTCTCTAACCTCTGTGTCCCACGTTCCCTAATCTATAAAATGCAGGCAGTCACACTTCATATGGCTGATATGAACATTAAGTGAGTTAATACAGGTACAAGTTTAAAGAATACCTGACACACAGTCAGTAAGTGCTCAGTAACTGTTACCTTTTCTTCTCAGGGTTTGGGTTCATTCTCAAGACAAAGATGTCAGAAATAAAGCCCAGTGTACTATGCTGTTTCTGGCACCTAGAATGAAAAACCTTTGTCTTTATTTTGAGGGACAAATCAGAAGGATGGTGCTGGGGAAGATGGCCTCTGGTTTGACAGGCAATAGCCCAACTCTGGAGAGCAAGGAACACAGAAGAAACGACCAAAATGCAGTCCGGAAATTTGACCAATAACATGATTTTCAAAGAAATATCTAACACAAAAATGAGGAAAAAAACACGTAACAGCTCATTCTAGTGTAATGAAAGGTCTAAGTATGAGAAATTCTGATTATTTTTAATTTTATACACTAGAGTACCAAATTAAATGATGAAAAAGAAACCACCCTGTATTAAACAAACATTTTTTATTGAGAATTGTATTTATTACATTGTGTTACATGAGAAAAAAGCTGGGCAACACAGGTGGTTACCAGAAGTCATCTGGTTCTTCATGAGACAGCCCTGTGAAACTAAATTAGAGAAAGACAAAAATTTTAAAAATTTGTTAAATTCTTGTCAGTTCATTAGGGGACCTTTCTAATGTTCTCATTCCTTTCCTAATCAGTAGCCATATCATAACTTCAAAATGTAAAACATTCTTTTGGCAGTCTGTAATTTTGATTAATTCAATAGTTTCTTAGAGGCAGACCTCAACATATGAACAATGCTCTTGGGCTAACAAAGTCAGCAATGTGATGAATGATTTGCATAAGAACACAATGTTGGGGAAAGCATACCTTTAATCTTTATCACTAGGGAGCAGCTTGTCCACTTGTGAGTCTTCTCTGACACTCTTTATTGAGCTCTGAAAAGAGGAGAAAGAATAATTTTGAAATTAGAGGTGTATTAATGTATTAATTTTATTAAACAACTAGGGGCCCGGTGCACGAAATTCGTGCACCGGGTGTGTGTGTGGGGGTAGTGTCCCTCAGCCCAGCCTGCCCCCTCTCACATACTGGGAGCCCTCAGGCGTTGACCCCCATCACCCTCCAATCGCAGGATCGGCCCCTTGCCCAGGACTGACGCCTCTGACAGAGGCGTCAGGCCTGGGCAGGGGACCCACATTTCCCCCCATCACTGGTTCTGCCCCCAGCCCAGGCCTGATGCCTCTGGCCCAGGCGTCAGGCCTGGGCAGGGGACCCCCAGACCCCTCCGATTGCTGGCTCTGCCCCTTGCCCAGGCCTGATGCCTCGGCCAGAGGTGTAGACTCCCATCACCCTCCGATCGCCGGATCAGCCCCTTGCCCAGGCCTGACGCCTCCGCCAGAGGTGTCAGGCTTGGAGAAGGGACCCCCATCTCCCCCCGATCACTGGCTCTGACCCCCGCCCAGGCCTGAGGCCTCTGGCCCAGGAATCATGCCTGGACAGGGGACCCCCATCTCCCTCTGATCGCTTGCTCCACCCCCCGCCCAAGCCTGACACCTCTGACCCAGGCTTCAGGCCTGGGCAAGGGGACCATCATATCCCCCCAATCCCCGGCTCCGCCCCCCACCCAGGCCTGAAGCCTCTGGCCGAGGCGTCCGGCCTGGGCAGCGGGGACCCGCAGCGGCAGCAGCGCCGTGATCCTCCGCTCTGCCCCTGCCCAGGCCTAACACCTCTGGCCGAAGCATTAGGCCTGGGCAGGGGACCCCCAGCTCCCAGTGGTTGCAGGCTCCGCCCCTGCCCAGGCCTAACGCCCCTGGCCTAGCCATCCGGCCCGGGCAGCGGGGACCCGCAGTGGCAGCGGGGGGCGCCGCCATCGCGCGGGCTCCGCCCCTGCCCCTGCAGGACGCCTCTGGCTGAGGCATCCGGCTCGGGTAGCGGGGACCCGCAGCTGCAGCGGCCCCGCGATCATGGGCTCCGCTTTAGGCACAGGCAAGGGACCCCTAGCTCTCAGGACTGCCAGTTTCGACTGTGCCCAGCTCCCATCGCTGGCTCCACCCCTACTTCCTGCTATCACTGGCCAGGGTGGCAAAGGCGCCTGATTCTCCGATCATGGCTGGGGGGCAGGCCAAAGGTGGCCCCAGGGCCGCCTTTGAACTGCCCCCCACCTCTTAGCTCCCCCCTGGGTTTCCCATCACTGTCAGTGGCAGGGAGCTTCTTCCTGCTTTCCCTTTCGCCTCCCTGCATGTGCCTACATATGCAAATTAGCCGCCATCTTGTTGGCAGTTAACTGCCATCTCAGTTGGCAGTTAATTTGCATATAGCCCTGATTACCCAATGAAAAGGGTAGTGCCGTACGCCAATTACCATTTTTCTCTTTTATTAGTGTAGATTTTGATTTCTCTGAAACTCTTAAAAAAATGATTTTGAAAATATCAGAAGATCACAGACATTCCAGAAAACTGGGATCTTAACCCAGCCAAAGGAATGACATTTCAATTTTTCAATTTTATTTATTATTTTGTTAGCTTTTGTTTTTCTTTTTTGTCGTCCCCCCCCCTTTTTTTTGTTTGTTGTTTTTATTCTTTCTTCCTTCTTTGTTCTTCTTTTTTTGTTGTTTGTTCCTTTATTCCCTACTTCTGTACACATTATTTTTTCAACCACGTGAGCAAAAGACATGTGAGCGGTGCACTCTTGTCCAGGGAGCATTAGCCCCGTGAGCAGCCTGCGTCGAGCCAAAGAGAGGCAGCCTCATGTGGCCTGCCCCTATCCAAGGAGCAGCAGCTGTGTGAGCAGCCCGCTTCCCCGTCCGAAGAGCAGCAACCACATGAGCAGTCTGACCTGTCCGAGGAGCAGCAGCTGAACAAGCATCTTGCCCTTGTCCAAGCAGCAGCAGCCGCACAAGCAGCCTGCCCAATCCAAGGAACAGCAGCTGTGTGCCCATCCGAGGAGCAGCAGTTCTGCAAGTGGCCTGGCCCCATTCGAGGAGCAGCGGCAGCCGAACCCGGTCCAAGAAACAGCAACCACATGAGCAGACCGGCCATATCTGGTGAGTGGCAGCTCTACACAGCATGCACCGGAGGAGCAGAGCCACAACAGCCTGCACCTGTCTGATGAGCAGCAGCCGATACTAGGAGCAGTAGCCCCACAAGCAGCCCACCACAGAGGAACAACAGCAGCATGCAGCCAGCCCCCAATCAAGGTTCAGCGGCCACGTGAGCAGTCCGCCCCAGGTCAAGGAGTAGCAGCTGCGTGCGTAGCCAGCCCCAACCAAGGAACAGCAGCTTCGTGATCAGCACATCCTCTGTCTCAGGAACAGATTCTGTGTGTGAAGCCTCCCCCCACCAGCCAGAGGAGCCACCACAACTGTGAACAGCACCCACCAGAGGAGCTGCTGCCAACTGAGGAGCAGCTGCTACAATAACCGCCAGAGGAGCAACCACAGCCCGAGGAGCCACTGCCACCCAAGGAGCAGTCGCTGAATGACTCAACATCTAGATATGTCGGTGAGATCAAACATGGGTACACAAAGAAACCCCCGAAAGAAAGAGAAGGAGGACTCTCCAGAAAAGCAGCTAAGTGAAACCGAGGCATGCATGACAGAAAAAGAATCCAGATTAAGGGTCCTAGAGTGCATAAACCGGATGAAGGAAAAACTCAACAACTTATGCAAGAAGCAAGAAGAAACAGATAAAAAAAAACAATAAATTATGTAAGAACCAAGAAGAAATGAAGAGTGATATAGCTGCAATAAAAAACACCATTGAAAGTTTCAACAGTAGACTAGGAGAAGCGGAGGACCAAATTAGCGAATTAGAAGACAGGGAAGCAAAACTCCCAAACTGAATTGCAATTGGCGAAAAAAAATTAAAAGACAGGAGGAGAGCCTAAGGGAGCTATGGAACAACATGAAACGAAACAACATGTGAATAATAGGGGTGCCAGAACAACAGAAAGAGGAACAAGACTTAGAAAACCTATTTGAAGAACTAATATCAGAAAACTTCCCTGAGGTGGGGAAGAAAAAAGAGTCACACAAGCACAGAGAGTCCCAAACAAGGTGACCTTAAAAGACCCACATCAACACACATCATAATTACCATGGCAAATGTTCAGGACAAAGAGAGAATCTTAAAGGCTGCAAGAGAGAGACGGAAAATTACATACAAGGGATCTCCCATTAGATTATCATATGATTTCTCAACTAAACACATCAGGCCAGAAAAGAATGGACGGAAATTTACACAGTGATGCAAAGCAAAGCAATGAATCCAAGAATACACTATCCAGCAAGACTATCATTCAAAATTGAAGGGGAAATAAGAAGCTTCACAGACAAAATAAGGCTAAGGGAGTTTATCAATACCAAGCCAGCAATGCAAGAAATGCTAAAGGGATCAGTGTAAAAAGAAGAAATAAAAAGCTCAGAAAGAAAACACACAGAAAAAATAGAAATGGCTACAAACAAGTACCTTTCAATAATAACTTCAAAGGTAAATGGACTAAATGCTCCAACCAAAAGACATCGAGTGGCTGAATGGATAAAAAAAAACAAACAAACAAAAAAACAAAACAAAAAACAAAAAACATGACCCATACATTTGCTGTCCACAAGAGACTGACCTCAGAATCAGGGACTCACACAGACTGAAAGTGAAGGGATGGAAAAATATCTTTCAGGCAACTGGAAATGAAAATATAGCTGGGGTAGCAATACTTATATCTGACAAAATAGACCTCAAAGTAAAGGCCATAATAAGAGATAAGGGAGGCCACTTCATAATACTAAAGGATTGAATATACAGAGGATTTAACCCTGAAAAACATATATGCACTCAATACAGAAGCACCCAAATACATAAAAAAAAAAAAAAAAAACTCCTGGAAGATATCAAGGGAGAGACTGACAACAATACAATCATAGTAGGGGACTTTAATACACCACTGACATCACTGGATAAATCCTCTAGACAAAAAAAAAAAAATGGTAAAGAAACAGCAATCCTAAATGACTCACTAGATCAGATGGACTTAATTGACATCTTCAGAACATTTCACCCCAAAGCCACGGAATATACGTTCTTCTCAAGTGCTCATCGGACATATTCAAAAACAGACCACATACTGGGTCACAAACAAAGTCTCCCCAAATTCAAGAAGATTGAAATCATACCAAGCATTTCCTCAGACCACAAGGGCATAATACTAGAAATAAACTAGAATAAAAACAACTCAACATTTTCAAACACTTAGAAATAAAAACACTTAGGAGCTGAATAGCATGTTATTAAATATTGATTGGGTTACCAATGAGATCAAAGAAGAAATTAAAAACATCCTGGAAACTACTGACAATGAAAACACAACAATCCAAAACCTATGGCACACAATGAAAGCAGTCCTGAGAGGGAACTTTATAGCTCTACAGGTCTATCTCAACAAACAAGAAAAAATGGTAGTAAATCATCTAAAACTACCTCTCAAAGAATAAGAAAGAGAGCAACAAGGAAAGCCCAGAAGGAGCAAAAGGAAGGAGATAATAAAGATTAGAGCAGAAATACATGACATAGAGACAAAAAAAACAATACAGAAAATCAATGAAACCAAGAGCTTGTTCTTTGAAAGGATAAACAAGATAGTTGAACCTCTAGTCAGGCTCACCAAGAAATAAAGAGAGAGGACCCAAATAAACAAAATCAGAAATGATAATGGCGAAATAACAACAGACCCCAGAGAAATACAAATGATTGTTAAAAAATACTATGGACAACTCCACTCCAACAAACTAGACAACCTGGAGGAAAAGGACATATTCCTAGAAACATACAACATTCCAAAACTCAATCAGGAAGAATCTAAAAATCTCAACAGGCCAATAACTATGGAAGAAATTGAAGAGTCATCAAAAAGCTTCCAGCAAACAAAAGCCCAGGACCACACGGCTTCACAGGGGAGTTTTACCAAACATTCAAGGAAGAACTAAAACCTATCCTCCTCAGACTACTACAAAAAATTAAAGAGGAAGGAACACTTCCAAGCTCATTTTATGAAGCCAGCATCACCCTAATTCCAAAACCAGGTAAAGACAACACAATGAAAGAGAATTACAGGCCAATATCCCTCATGAACATAGATGCCAAAATCCTCAACAAAATCTTGGCAAATCAGATCCAGCAGTACATAAGAGAGATCATACACCATGAACAAGTAGGATTTATCCCAGGGATGCAAGGATGGTACAATATCCGCAAATCAATAAACATGATATACCACATAAACAAATTGAAAGAAAAAAAACACACAGTCATATCAACTGATACAGAAAAAGCATTTGACAAAATTCAACACCCATTTTTGATAAAACCTCTCAGCAAGGTAGGAATAGAAGGATCATACCTCAACATAATAGAAGCCATATATGACAAACCCACAGCCAACAGCATACTCAATGGGCAAAAACTAAAACCATTTCCCCTAAGAACAGGAACAAGACCGGGATGCCCACTCTCACCACTCCTGTTTGACAGTGTACTGGAAGTATTAGCCACTGCAATTAGACAAGAAGAAGAAGAAATAAAAGGCATCCAAATTGGAAAAGAAGAAGTAAAACTGTCTTTATTTGCAGATGATATGATATTATACATAAAAAAACCTAAATACTCCATCAAAAAACTATTAGACTTAATAAATGAATCTGGCAATGTAGCAGGATACAAAATTACTGCCAAGAAGTCTATGGCATTTCTATGCACCAATAGTGAACTTACCGAAAGAGAGACTTAAAAAGCAATCCCATTTACCATCGCACCAAAAAATACTAAGCTACCTAGAAATAAACTTAACTAAAGAGGTAAAAGACCTCTATTCAGAAAATATTCATGTTCTTGGATTGGTAGAATCAACATCATTAAAATGTCCATAATACCCAAAGAAATGTATAAATTCAAGGCACTTTCCATTAAAATACCAATGGCATATTTCACAGACCTAGAACGAACTCTCAAAAAATTCATCTGGAATAAAAAAAGACCCCAAATAGCTGCAGCGATCCTGAGAAAGAACAATGTAGGTGGGATCTCAATACCAGGTATCAAGTTGTATTACAAAGCCACTGTTCTCAAAACTGCCTGGTACTGGCACAAGAACAGACATATAGATCAATGGAATAGAACAGACAGCCCAGAAACGGGCCCGAACCAATATTCTCAATTAATATTTGACAAAGGAGGCAAGAACATACAATGGAGTCCAGATAGTCCCTTCAATAAATGGTGTTGGGACAATTGGACAGATACATGCAAGAAAATGAAACTAGACTGCCAACTTACACCACACACAAAAATAAACTCAACATGGATAAAGGACTTAAATATACGACCAGAAACCATTAGAATATTAGAAGAATCCAAAGGCAACAAAATCTCAGACATATGCCAAAGCAATTTCTTCACCGATACAGTTCCTATGGCATTGGAAACTAAACAGAAAATAAACAAATGGGACTACATCAAAATAAAAAGCTTCTGCACAGCAAAGAAACTATCAACAAAACAACAAGAAAACCCACTGCATGGGAGAACATATTTGCCAATGTTATCACCGATAAGTTTTTAATCTCCAACTAGGGAACTCATACAACTTAATAAAAGGGAGATAATCCAATCAAAAAATTGGCAAAGGACCTAAATAGACACCTTTCAAAAGAGGACATTCAGAAAGCCAAGAGACATATGAAAACATGCTCAAAGTCACTGAAATCATCCGAGTGATGCCAATCAAAACAACAATGAGGTACCACCTCACACCTGTCAGAATGGCTATCATCAACAAATCCACAAAACACAAGTGCTGGAGTGGATGTGGAGAAAAAGGAACACTCGTGCACTGCTGGTGAGAATGCAGACTGGGGCAGCCACTATGGAAGACAGTATGGAGTTTCTCAAAAAACTACAAATGGAACTCCCATTTGACCCTGTGATCCCACTTCTAGGAATATATACCAAGAAACCAGAAACACCAATCAGAAAGGATATATGCACTCCTATGTTCATAGCAGCACAATTCACCATAGGTAAGATCTGGAAACAGCCTAAGTGCCCATCAGTAGATGAATGGGTTAAAAAACTGTGGTACATCTACACGATGGAATACTATGCTGCTGTAAAAAAGAAGGAACTCTTACCATTTGCAACAGAATGGATGGAACTGGAGAGCATTATGCTAAGTGAAATAAGCTGGTCAATGAAGGAAAAATACCACATGATCTCACTCATTTATGGATAATAAAGACCATTATAAACGTATGATCAAAAATAGATACAGAGGCAGAGCTGCCTCAAACAAACTGTCAAACTACAGCGGGAAAGCCGGGGAGGGCTGGGTGGCTGGAGAGGGGTGACAAGAGATCAGCTGAAGGATTTGTATGCATGCATATAAGCATAACCAATGGACATAAGACACTGGGGGTAAGTGAGGCCAGGGGATTGTCAAGGGCGGGAAAAAAAGGAGACATATGTAATACTCTTTATAATACTTTAAGCAATAAAACAATAAAAAATACTAAAATAAAAAATAAAATAAAATAAAATATCAGAGAGGAATGGAGAGGGAGAGATAGAAACATCAACAATGAGAATCATTGATTGGCTGCCTCCTGTACGTCCCTCACTGGGGATCGAGCCAGCAACCTGGGTTATGTGTCCAGACCAGGAATCAAACTGTGACCTTCTGACTCATAGGTCAACACTCAATCACTGAGCCATTCTGGTTGGGCTGAAAACTTTTTGAAATATACAGTAGGTCCTCGGGTTATATCGCGACATAATGCGATTTTCCCCGTTAAGTCGGAACCCACCTATAGAATCACCTACATCACTCACATGGAGCACATACACAGCAGTAATGAAGTGAAAGAGTAAAAAAAAAAAATAAATAAAGCAAGATAACAATTCCTGACCTTTACTTGTGGCAGATAATAAAAAACAAAGCACATATGTACATATGTCGAAATGACGGAACTTTTTTTTATTAACACTGTAAATGGGAGATAGTGATGTAACCGCAAAACAACATACATCGAGTTCAACGTAACCCGAGGACTGCCTAAATATAATTTGAGTCCAAAACGTTGACTTTTAGATGTGAAATTTAGCAAGCACTCTAACTGTCCTGTGCGCATTCTCAATAGCCATAGTATTCTAGACTTATGTAATATATTAGAGGCCCAGTGCATGAAATTTGTGCACTCAGGGGGTCCCTCAGCCCGGCCAGAACCCTCTCACATTCTGGGAGCCCTCGGGGGATGTCCCACTGATCGCTTCGCGATGCTACAGAGGTGGGAGAGGCTCCCACCACCACCGCTGCGCTCGCCAGCCATGAGCCCTATGGGAGCGCACTGATCACCAGAATGCAGCTTCTGTATTGAGCATCTGTCCCTGGTGGTCAGTGCCCATCATAATGACTGGTCATTCTGCGGTTCAACCATTTGCATATTAGGATTTTATTATATAGAATTCATGTCTCAGATAGTACCAATCCATTTGTTTTTCATTGATAGCACTTTCATTCTTGTTCTGAAAATAATGAGATAGCTCCAATTTTACAAACCTTACCAATCAAGATCTGTTCACTCTTTGGCCCAAGCAAAGGAGATAACATTTTGTCAGAAGTGTAATATACATACGACTTGAGGCTCCATTTGAATTTTGGATTTCCTCTGCTGTTACCTTTTGTCTCCAACTCCTGTCCCAAGGTTTTCTAACAAACCACAGAAGCCCTCACATCCTCACATACAGACCACTGGTCCATAGCATCAGTACCTTATCCACCTTCTTCAGGTCTTGGTCCTTTTGGGTGATATGCATGTATTTCTTTAAAGCATATTCACCACAAACAGATTTGTCTTTCATTTCCTGAGCACTCACTTCTAATTCTTTCTCCATTTCCGTCTTGAAAGACTCTTCAATAATCTGCTGTAAATAGATGACCAGCAAAATAGGAGATACACATATACATTTTAAAAACACATAGTACTATAACTCTGTTTCTTTATGTGACATGTGCATGACAGAAAACTGTTTCATTCGTTGCTACTATCAAAGTGGCACAAATATATCATGTAATGAAGAATAGGAATTACTGTGCCTAAAGTGTCTGTGTTCCAGATCAAATGAGCCAGGAATTCAAGGAACATGATACAGAAGATTAATCTACGTAAGGTCCAGCAGGCATGAGAAGTAGCAGGGTAACCCATCTGCCTGGGACCAGAATCAGGACATAGAAAGTCAAAGACAATGAGGAGGGAGGAGGGCAGGGCAGCCTGAGGAAGCCACCAGATTGGCAGCCACCTCCCCCAGTTTCTTCTGGTCCTAGCCAGCTGACCTTGAAACCCCTTACACAGGGAAGTTCTACAGCAAAGCAGAGTCCATCTCCTTTCCGAGTGTGTTTTCAGGAACATGAGAATGCATGCTCACAGACTTGCAAAGCTCCCTTTTCCTATGAGACTCCTATTATGCCCATGTACAGCCCTTTTCAGTGGGCTTAAGCACAGGAGAGGATTGGGATGCCTGCAGCAAGCTTTTTAAAAGTTACCTACTAGCATGGAGAACTGAGCTATGCTTATTATACCTTTTCTCGATCCAGTTTTTCTAGTTTTCTCCGTTCTCTTTCCAAAGCTTTCTGTTCATTCTGCCTTCTTTCTTCTCTCAGCTTCTGTTCTTTCAGCAGGTTCCATATTCTTTCTTCTTCACTCTCTTCTCTAACTTCTTTCTCATCTGCACCTAAAGAGACAGAAAATAAAGAGCAGAGGCCCAGGGAGACTGCTCAACTCTCAGTTGATTGTGTTGGCCTGCTGATCCATCTTCATGGTCTCGCAGCCTCCAGCCCCACACCTGGCACAGCATCTGCCTTTTACTTTACTTCGATGAAAACAAGTCACCCTTGCCATGAACAACTTCAACTGTCCTCCTGCCACAACACATTTCCTTATCTTCCTCACCCCTTCTTCTGTACTCTGCCCTTCGCAAGCCTTGCATTTCTGCCTCTATCCTCAGTTGTAACTCTCTATTTAGGATTCTAACTTAAACATTAGTCTGTATTTATACAGCAGTTGTATAACTCTTCCCCTAATTCCCACAAAAGCAATCGAGCCTCTCCCGCCCAGAACAGTACAAAATTAGTACAAAACCAGCACCCCGCCCCTGAACCCCCCTAGTCATCTTACCAACATTTCCCACTTGCCCTGGGCCGATCCCTTCCTGGAGTTTTAGCTATTACCTCTGCCCTGATCATTCTCACATCTTTTTCTCTAGCACAGATCTCTCCCCGAGTCTCATCCGCATTTCTGGCCAGTTCCCTACCATCAACACTTGGAAATCCCACAGCATCAGCTTCACACCTGAAGTTATCATTCCTGTCCCTTTTTATCATGCCTTTCTACACTACATTCACTCATCCACCAGGGCTTACAGGCTCTAACTCCCCCAGATACTGCAATGAGACTACCTCTCACCTTTTACCTGGACAGCTGAGCTGAAATAACCTAATCAATGTGCTCACCCTGACATCAGTCTCTCTGCCTTCAAGCAACCACCATCAGCAGCACCCTTCATTTCCTGAAAAGGAGGCCTGGATTTCTGTTGCTGTCTCTGCTCTGGTGGTGTCCACACCTTCTTTCCAGACTGACCTGAAATAGTACACTACTTCTGCACTGGGAACACTGCACCTCCAGCAGCAGACTCATGCTACCTGGGTATATTTGTGCCTCCCTTGCTCTGTGCTTTGCTTTCAATCTCTCCCTAACCTAATACTCACTTCCTCCCACCTCTCCCACACAACCCCACCACTGAGCAAGCGCCCAGGACCCTGAAAAAAGAGATAAACGAACAGAAGAATATACCATGTTCATGGACTGGTAGAATTAATATCATTAAAATGTGCCTACTATCCAAAGCAATCCTTAGATTCAATGCAATCACTATTAAAATGCCAAGTGCATATTTCACAGATCTAGAAATATGCAAAAAATTTATATTTGCATATAAATTTGAATGTTCTGAACATTCAAATGAGATACAGAACACTGAAAAAGACCCCAAAATAGCCACAACATTCGTTTTTGTTTTTGTGTTTGTTTTTTGTTTTTCGGTATAGCAAAGGCGGAGATTTGTTAAAGAACAAGTACAGACTCCAAAGTAGGGAGGGGGAAAGAGTACCACAGAACAGACTCCCACATAGGGAGGGGGGTAGGGTCCCCTAGCCTCAACATTCTTGAGAAACAGGAACAAATGAGACTACATTGAACTAAAAAAACTTCTGCAAAGCAAAAAAAAATCAGCATCAAAATGAAAAGGGAATCCACTGTATTGGAGCACATATTTGCCAATAATACATATGGTAAGGGGTTAATTTCCAAAACACATAAAGTACTCCTATAATCCACCAAAAGAAAAACAACCCCATTAAATGTGGACAGAAAATCTAAATAGATACTTCTCCAAAGACAACATACAAATGGCAAGAGACATGAAGATAGGCTCAATGTCACTAATTATTAGAGAGATGCAAATTAAAATGACAATGAGGTGCCACTGCAAACCAGCCAGAATAGCAACCATTAATAAGTCATACAATAAGTGCTGGTGAGGTTGTGGATAAGAAGGAACCTTAGCACACTTCTGGCTAAGGAATACAAGATACAGCCACTAAGAAAAACAGTATTCCTAAAGTGACACCTCTCCACCACCACATTTACACAGTATTTTGTACCTGCCTTCTCACAACCACATGAATCTGTTTGTTCTACATCTATTGTTCCAGGCTTTATTTGTCTATTCCCTGTAGCTCAAAGCAAAAGTCCTCACCTGTCACAGGTTTAACTCAATGTCAATCCCACAGATGGCTATGCTTGCCTTTCTCCTCTGGCTCTGGAAGAGCCTAAACTTTTGTAGGCTACACTTTCCCCCCAGCAATGCTAAGAGACAAATTCATAGGTTCACCAAAGGATTTTGAAGGTTTTTGCTAACAGGACAGAAACAACACAGTCATTTCGGACTCATACTCCTGGTCATGAAATTCAAATACCAGAGGAGGCAGTTGATCATTTTCACAGGCAGAAAGGCAATCTTCTTCTTGCTTGCAGACCTAAATGCCATCACTTTATCACATGGAATAGCAATCTCAAAATAGAAATGCTGTTTGGTTGCTGACTTTAAACAATAAAGAAGAAAAAAGGACTATATCTTTGCTGTGCATTGCATAACAACATTTCGTTCAACAGACCACATATATGACAGTGGTCCCATCTTCTCTCTATATAAAAGTCCAAGCAACGGTTAAGACTGGCCGGTAGCTATGATGTGCACTGACCACCAGAGGGCAGATGCTCAAGGCAGAATCTGCTCCCTGGTGGTCAGTGTGCTCCCATAGCCAAGCTCCCATGACCAGACAACTTCCCATGGTTGCTCCCGCGACCCCACCCCTGCCAGTAGGCCCCGATCAGGAGTGGACAAGATGGCCCTGTTCACCAGCCAGGCCAAGGGACCCCCCAAAATCATGCACCAGGCCTCTGGTAAGATTATAATGGAGCTGAAAAATCACTACTGTCTAAGTGGTGTGGCTATCACCACATGGTAATGTAATACAATGCATTACTCCCGTGTCTATGGAGATGCTAATGTAAACCAACCCACTGTGCTGCCAGTCATATAAAAGTACAGCACATACAACTACATCTAGTACCTAATACTTAATAAATATAATAAAGGACCATGTCACTGGTTTATGTATTTACTACACTACCCTTTTAATCACTGTTTTATAGTGGTTTTTTTTTTTCTAATGATAAAGAAAAGTGTGCTGTGAAACAGCATCCCATGTTATATGGGCAGCAACTTCATGTACCTCATGTTTATTACATCTCTCGATGGCGTCATTTTCTCCTGTGCTTGATTTAATCTTGTTTTGTACAGTAACATGCTGTATGTGCTTGTACCGGAGGGGCAATAGGCTACCTGGATGTACAGGAGGCTGTACCACCTAGATTTACAAAAGTGCACTCTGATGTTCACACAACAATGAATTCCCGAAGGACACATTTCTTAGAATATATACCTGCTATTAAATGGTGCATGACTGTACTTGGTAGCTACCTAATTAGTATTTCCACTGGACATCTCAAAGATATCAAGTTTTGGATTTTTTCACTTCCCTTTGTATCCAAACGAAGAGGGGAAATGATGATTATAAGAGAATTTTTCAATGATCAATGTAAACATTACTTAAGAATAATTTTAAAAGCCATTGTTATAATTTTCATTCTATCTCTGAGATAGAACACCTATGAACTCAGTTGGTTTCCTTTATTGTATTATTTTTATTTCCTACTCACCCAGGTCTCTGCGAAACAACCTATCACAGCCACTCTTGGGTGGCCACTGCCCCTACTCAGTATCTATCCCATCAGAGGTCTTGGTGATGGCTAGCTGACTGCTGACTTTCCCACTAGAAGCTCCATGAAGAAAGGGCTTGGGTTGTCCCACTGCAGTATGCCCAGCACCCAGCACACAGGAGGTGTTTGTTTTTCTTTTTTCACAATTAAATCAATGAGGTGATATTGGGTGATAGAGTTTTCATATATGAAGTGAAGGTTCTCAATGAAGTCTCGCTGAATGAGTGCTTTACAGGATGGTGTACCCTGGAATCAGTGAGAACAATCCTTTCAAAGTCTTGTTTCCTTTGGCAATTCCTCATCTCCCTGAGTATGCTGACTTGAACCAAGAAACTACTTACAAGAGGCGTTGAACATGATAGTCCCATCCAAACACTGGAAAAACAAGAGGTGGTTTTACTTAAGAAATCTCCTTTCAAGCTTGAGGCTTAAACTCTTTAGTTCAAGGAGAAAAAGATCTGGCTGGAGTATGAGACAAAGCTCTAATCTCCCCCTAGAGCTTTCCTCCCTGATTCCACACAGGGGAGGGAAGTGTGTAAATTAGAGACAGTAAGAAGAAAGAGAAAGTGGGCCAGACAAGTTTGATGACGAGTTTTCCTCCAATGTCATCAGCTCTTCTGAAAACTGAAATATAAAGGTTCTTCTGTCCTTATTTTTTTTTTAAAGACATGAAGGAAACAAAGAATTATTAACATACTACAATCACATTGAAGATGTATATGGGTATTAACCGCCATTTCAATTTTATACTATGATTTCCCAAAATGGAATGGTTTCTGAAGAACTGTCTTAAGCAAAAAGGTAACTGCTTTGTCAGACTATGGACAAATAAGAAAAATACAATCTTCCAAAACTCAATCAGGAAAAATCAGAAAACCTGAATAAGCCAGTAAGTACTGATGGAATTGAAGCAGTAATTAGATAACTTCCAGCAAACAGAAGTCCTGGTCCAGATGGCTTCATAGGGAAGTTTTATCAAACATTCAAAGAAAAACTAATACCTAATCTCCTCAACTATTCCAAATATCCAAGGGAAAGGAACACTTTCTATGAGGACAGCATTACCCTAATCCCAAATCCAGATAAAGCCACTACAAAGAAAGAGAATTATCCCCGATGAATACAGACCCTAAAATCTTCAACATAATTTTAGCAAATGAGATCCAGCAATACATTAAAAAGACCATACATCATGACCAAATGGCATTTATTCTAGGAATGCAAGGCTGGTACAATATCCACAAATCAATAAATGTGATATATCACATTAACAGACTGCAACACTCAAAAATCACATGATCATTTCAATCAATGCAGAAAAAGCATGACAAAATCCAACACCCTTTTTTGATAAAAACTTTCAGTAAAGTAGAAATAGATCATATCTCAACATATTAAAAAGCCATATATTACAAACCTACAGCCAATATCATACTCAATGGCTAAAAACTAAAACCATTTTCCCTAAGAATAGGAAGACAGGGATGCAACATAACAGGATATAAAATTAACACCCAGTAAACTATGGCATTTTTATATACCAATATTGAACGCTCAGAAAGAGAAATAAAAGAACAATCCCAATTAGCACTGCAACAACAACAAAAAATTGAGACTTATGAATAAACTTAACCAAAGTGGTAAAATACCTATACTCAGAAAACCATAGCACATTGAAAAAAGAGGTAGAAGAAGATATAAACTAGAGGAAGAATATACCATGTTCATAGATTGGCAGAAATAAATACCATCAAAATGTCCATACTACCCAAAGCAATCTTTAGGTTCAATGCATACCTATTAAAATACCAATGGCATATTTCACAGACTTAGAAAAATACTCTAAAAATTATACCAAAAAAGACCTCAAAAGCTGCAGCAAGCTTGAGAAAGAGAGAAGTTGGAGGAATAACAATACTAGATATCAAGTTATACTAGAAAGCCACTGTAATCAAAATAGCCTGGTACTGGTACAAGTATCGCATACAGAGCAATGGAACAGAACTAAGAACCCAGAAATTGACCCACACCACTATACTAAACTAGTATTTGACAAAGGAGGCAAGAGCATACAATGGAGCAGAGGCAGTCTCTTCAAGAAATGGTGTTGGGATAATTAGACAGATATATGCAAAAACATGAAATAAGACCAACTTACACCATACACAAAATAAACTCAAAATGGATAAAAGACTTAAATTTAAGTTGGGAAACCATAAAAATCCTAGAAGAAATCACGGGCACCAAAATCTCAGCCATCTTACACAGCAACATGTTTATGGATACAGTGCCTAGGGCAAAGGAAACTAGGAAGGAAATAGACAAATGGGGCTACATCAAAATAAAAAGCAGCTGCACAGCAAAAGAAACCATCAAGAAAATAACAAGAGCCCTGACTGGTTTGGCTCAGTGGATAGAGCGTTGACATGTGGACTGAAGGGTCCTAGGTTCGATTCTGGTCAAGGGCATGTACCTTGGTTACAGGCACATCCCCAGTGGGGGGTGTGCAGGAGGCAGCTGATTGGTGTTTCTCTCTCATCGATGTTTCTAACTCTCTATCTCTCTCCCTTCCTCTCTGTAAAAAATCAATAAAAGTATTTTTTTAAAAAGAAAATAACAAGAGAGTCTACTGCATGGGAGAACATATTTGCCAATGATACATCCAATAAGGAGTCAGTTTCCAAAATATATAGAGAACTCATACAATTTAACAAAAACAAGGTAAACAGTCCAATTAAAAAATGGGCAAAGGACATAAATAGACACTTCTCCAAAGAGGACATACAGAAAGCCAAGAGACATATGAAAAAATTCTCAAAGTAACTAATCATCTGGGAAATGCAAATCAAAACAACAATAAGGTACCAGCTCACACCTGTCAGAGTGGCTATCATCAAGAAATCAAATGACAGCTGTTGGCGAGGATGTGGAGAAAAGTACACTGCTGGTGGGAATGCAGACTGGTGTAGCTACTGTGGAAAACAGTATAGTTTCCTCAAAAAATTCAAAATGGAACTCCCATTTGACCCAGTGATCCCACTTCTAGAAATATATTCTAAGAAACCCAATGCACTCATTAGAAAGAATAAATGCACCCCTATGTTCATAGCAGCACAATTTACAGTAGCTGAGATTTGGAATGAGCCTTAAGTGCTCATCAGCAGATGAGTAGATAAAAAAAAACTATAGTACACTTACACAATGGAATACTGTGTGGCAGTAAAAAAGAAAGAACTCTTACCATTTGCAACAGCATGGATGGACCTGGAGAACATTATGCTAAGTGAAGTAAGCCAGTCAAAGAAAGATAAGTATCACATGATCTCCCTCATGTGTAGAATCTAATGAACAAAATAAACTGATGAACAAAAATAGACCCAGAGACATAAAAGCATGGAACAGACTGTGAAACCTCAGAGGGAAGTCAGGGGAGGGGAGGTGGGTAGGAAGAGCTCAATCATTGAACTTGTATGCATATATGCATAATGAGTGAACACAAATAATGGGATGGTGAGGGCCTGTGTGTGTGTGGGGGGGGAGGGGGGGGCGGGCGTGTGCCAGGAGCAGGCTGGAAGAGGTCAATGGGGGAAAGAAGGGGACTTCTGTAATAGTTTCAACAATAAAGATTTTTTTTAAAAAAAGCCACTGTTGGGGAAGATTAATGAGAAGCAACTCCTTTAATTTTCTCCTCTTTACATGTTCAAATTTATTTCAGAAATGTATTAACAATGGCAATACTCAACTCTAAGACTTTGAATAATTTATGCTTATAAAGGTCCTCCCTCAATAAATGAAATAACTCACTAGGAACAGGCTGGCATTTAGTAGCTATCATACTATCTGTAGTTACAACCAAGGAAAACTTACTTGGGTAATGAGAGGAGATAGGTCTGGCAGGAGGAGCACCCAAGGCAGTTCCCAAGAGAGGCATGTCACCAGCAGGATGGAGGCCATTCACTTCAAACTGTATCGGCATGTCTGCTGCATCTATAATAGGTACAAATGAGTGTCCCAGGAGTCCTTAACAACAGCAAAAGAAGGCAGGGCAGTATGGGGGTAACTTTGGCTGCGCTCAAGTCTCAGCCAAAGCAACCAAGCCAGATCTTTTCCTACAGAATTAATCCTAAGACTTTCAGCATACCACTTGACAATCTATTTGCTTCTCAAAGTGTTATTACACTTAAAAGAATTAGATTTGTTTCCAAAACTAGATTTATAACCCAACAGGAAAGTGACAGAATTCACCTGACTTGCTGATAATTATATGAACTCCATTTAGATAGTAAAGCCTTAACAAAATTGTTAAAAAGTTAGTTGCAAAGAATTTACCAATTTTACTAAGCTCTTTCATTTAACTGTTCAAAGTAGAGTACTTTCAGATTTGACAATGAAGCTCACAATGCAAAACTACAGATTATATACAAATATAAAGATTTCCTAGGCTAGAGAGAACCTTAGAGCTGACTGACTTCTATATCCTAATTTTATACTTAAGCAGTATGCTCCCAGAGAACAATCTAAGGCAGAGCCAGAGCCAGGCCTCCAGTTTTCAGATAAGGAAGCTAATATACTTCCACCTCCACTCATTCACTAAGAATGAGGTTTCTACATCTGATGCAGTCATCAGAATCTGTATAACTTAAATAACTTAGCATCTTCTTATTCCATAAAAAGAAAAAAAAATTAAGAATCAGGTATTTTAATCTGAGGCAATCCCAAACTTGGTAAATTAAGTTAAGGGTTCACTTGTGAGCTTAGCTCCAACTTTGAAATTATTGGTTATCTTGAAAATTAAAAAAAAGTAACACTCAAATAGACCCATCAAAATCTGTGATATAAAAAAGGTAATACATCTGTATCCATGTTTTTATCACAAAATACAAATGTTGTAATTTTTAAGGCCTTTGATTTAACAATGGATCTATTTCACCAAGACTTAGCTTTCTACATTTTCAACTGTTAAAAACTGGTACTTACATTTAAACTTACGTTCAAAAGATGATCCAAATTCCTCATTATCCTCAAAAGATAGTTCATCCACATTTGAAAATTTATGTCTGTCTTGAACTTCAGTTTGTCTTTGATAAAGACTGGGTTGAAAGAATAAAATTCATGAGTGTGAAGTTGTAATAAGGTAAAACCAAGAGCACAGGGCTATGAAAAGCCTTTGTGACTCTGGAAAAGGCTCTAGAGCGGTGGTTCTCAACCTTCCTAATGCCGCGACCCTTTAATACAGTTCCTCATGTTGTGGTGACCCCCAACCATAAAATTATTTTCGTTGCTACTTCATAACTGTAATTTTGCTACTGTTGAGAATCGTCATGTAAATATCTGATATGCAGGATGTATTTTCATTGTTACAAATTGAACATAATTAAAGCATAGTGATTAATCACAAAAACAATATGTAATTATATATATGTTTTCCGATGGTCTTAGGCGACCCCTGTGAAAGGGTCATTTGACCCCCAAGGGGTCTCGACCCACAGGTTGAGAACCGCTGCTCTAGAGAATGAACTGTGCTCTGTGAAAATGAAAGCTGTCCTGCACTGGGCACGCTCCATGCAACTGGCATCATTCCAAGTAATCAAGACATTAGCTTGGGCACTCTGCAGAACCACCTTACACTGTGAGGCAGGTATTATATTGCTGACAAGAAATAATGTGGCACTCTCAATGCTTTTATATTTTCAAGAACCACAAAACGTTTTTGAAAAGAACAAATTCTGCACAGCATCAGTATGAGTCAGCTGAAGATGCAAAACTACAAGCCCCATGTGCATCCAAGTGCCCTAACTCCCACATGGGTGTGCTGTTTCTCCTCTTGGCTTTATCATGAGAAAGCAATATAAGTAAATGCACATTACACGCATTAGGACCATGATGGACACATGTGGCAGTTTTCAACTCTGTACACTGGGAGTGAATCAAAATATGCAGACAGATGTCCAGCCTGGAGCCCAGAACTAAGGAGTCAGAGTGCCGTCCATATGGATCAAGCACAGACAGGAGTCTCCTATGCGCCTCAATCCCAGCCTGGGTGACCCGCCACCCAACTTCTACATACGCCATTCTACTTCAGCAATCAGACCCTACAACCCACTACCAATTCAGTATTTATCTCAATAGACAAATTAGACTTTTGTTTGGACTAAATGCCCACATATTTTTTAACTGACTTATTTTTTTTGAAGGACTTTAAAATTAAAATGTGTGAAACTACTTCAAGTTTAAAAATAAACTGAATTTGCTTCTGTAGATTTTGTATGTTGCTTTTTTATTTCTATAAACCAAGTCTATTCATAGAACTATGAAAATGCTTACTGCTACCATAGTGCACTGTGTACACATCAGGTTTAGCAAACAAGGAAAAATTAATTATTTGCTAAAAGGAATTTTCCCCAAATAATTCAGATGATTCTTGAAGATTACACATCATCTTACAATCTGATTCTACACTCCACATGGTCTTGAGCGTCACTTTAAAACAACGCAAAGTCAGGGCCATTCAGCTAACCAGACTTGGCTGGGCCAATCAGAATGTGGAACTTACTTGGCTTTCTGCTCCAGAAGGCTTGAGAGTGAATGGATGGAAAGGCTGTGCCTAGATTCAGTTGCTGAAGGCGGGAGCATTCTTTCAGGACAAGGACTGGGAAAAGCAAAGGACTGGGATTGGTCCAGACCTAAAGGGCAAAAGGTATCAGGACAAGAGTATTACAAATTACACAGTGAAAACAGCAACATGGTTCCCAAGGAGTTTAATTTGAAAAGAAATTCTATTATCCTTGCAAATAGTTGAGTATGACGTATAACTGACCCACATTATTAAGGATTCAGCATTAATAATAAAACTAATCAGCAGTAAGGGAAAAGCCATTGATTACCATTCTCTGAACACGTCTGCATGTCAAGCAAAATGCTGAACTTGCTCTAACCCGTTGCCTCCCACAATGTTATGTCACAGGGGAGAAGTCTCTGGTAAGCAGGCAACCATAGGTACAGTGAGGATGAAGCTACTCAGGCTAAAGATTTCCCAGGTACAGCAAGCATAGACTTCTCCTCCTTCTTGCTCTCTACAGCTCACTCACTCGTACTCAGATAAAAGGACCATGAAAGTCCTGAAACCCCTTCTGCAGAAGCTTACCTAAATGAGTGGAGGCAGACTCTTAGATGCTAGTGGGCTTCTAGCAACAGAATACCGAAGAAAGCTTTTTCTAAGCAATCAATCTCTTGCTCTAGCTCTTTCATTCTTGCCTTGGTGTGATTACAAACTAAAGATCAGAAATGTGGGAGCAAACAACTGTGCTTGTATTTGGATGATTTATGATCCTTGGTGTAACTGTCTCTCCCATCAGCTTTTCCTGTTTGAGATGATTTTTTTCAAGAAATCCCTGCTTGTTTCACCAGTAGGAGACACCATAAATCTGCTGGCAGAATGATGAAACAGAGATGGATTTGGCTGGGGACTAAATGAAAATAATGTGACCAATGAGCAGGAAAAAAAATTCAAATATGCTTGATATTTTTTTTTTAAATGAAGAGTGAGGTATTAATAAGAACAAATATGCACACTAAACAATTTCTGAAGCCAATTCTTATTTATTAGCATTTTTTTTGAGAGCTTTATGTACCAGTTATAACTTCACAGACCTTGTTTTTAGGCCTTTTTTTTAGTCCTCATTTAAAGATGTATTTTCCATTGAAGAGTGAAAGGGAAGAGTAGAGGAATAGGGAGAGAGAAGAGAAACACTGATGTGAGAGACACCTCAACTTGGCCTCCCACATGCACCCCCAACCAAAGATGGTGAGAAAACCCACAACTGAGGTATATGTGGTTGACAGGAATGGAACCCACCATCTTTTGGTCTGCAAGCCATTGCTCTAACCACTGAACAAAATTAGCCAGAGCTAGGCCTTCCTTCTTAATGCATGATATTATTTCACAACCCACGATCCACAATCATATTCATAAATTTGGTAACAAAGCCTAAGCAGACCTGAATTCACTGTTGATAAACTTTACCTGAACTGATGCAAATCCATTCATTACCTTTATTTATTCTACCCAGCATGGATAGTCACATATTTGACTGCAAACATGGTTCACTAAAGGATGCTGCCCCAGAACTCCCAGGGCTGTGGCAAAACCACTATAGGGCCCAATCTATCTATGCTAATATAAGTTTATGTGGTTGTTAAGCCCTCACGCCGCAATGCCCTCATGCCCATCACATCCATCATCAGGAGGCTGCGTGCACAGGTGGGCGCAGACTTGATGCTGTGTGCACGGAGGTGGGGCCTGGCAGCTAGCTCCACATGGCGTGGCCTGGGGTGCCGCAGTCTTTTTGCATCAAGGGTTCAGGAATTTGGAGAAGGGGCTGACACATAAATGGATACACTGGACAAGAAGTATAAATTTGGAAGGCATGGGGGAAAGCCAGGCGGAAACCAGCTCTCTAGCGGAGTGGCTTGCCGAATTTCTGGACCCATGGCTTTTTATTTACACATTTTGCCCTTTAGCAAAATAAACACACATATCAAAGGTCAGGTTTGATAAACAGGAAAAAATTATCAGGTTAGAGGAACTGCTTTTGGCCTTTCCTCTAGCAGCAGGTAATAATTTGCAGATTTTCAGCCCTGCTGAATATCGAAGCCCATCAGCCTTCTGGTGAACTTCTCGCATTTATTATGACCTGCTGGTCTTAGCTTCTAGCACTGGGGGTCCCGAGGCTTTACATGCCTGCAGGCAGGGACCCTACTCCAGCCTACCTCTTTGGGGCAATTCATCCAGGAGCCTACATCTTTGGGGCGATCTATCGTGGGGCTCCAGAACTGAGAGGGCACAGGCCAGGCTGGGGGGCCCCTTCCGCCTGACTGCAGGAATTTTGTGCACCAGGCCTCTAGTCGATAATAAAAACATAATGTGCTAATTAGACCGGACAGCCGAATGACCTTCCAGACATCCTTCTGGACAACCTTCCAGACAAAGCCACAGCTGCGAGGTCTGAGGCGAGCCACCGAAGGTGAGTGCACAAATTTCATGCATCAGGCCTCTAGTTTTCAGATAAGGGTATGAGGACCTGCAGCCACAACAAGACTAACAACTCTGCTCCTCCCACATTACACCTGGGGAGCTAAGGCTAGGTCATACAGGTAGGGAGGTGTACAGATGCTGGGACTCCCTAAGCAAAACCTGAACATGCATAGCCAGTCTTGTGGCCGCTACTCTCCAGCAATGCCTCCAGGGCAATGCATGTGTTTGAAAAGGTTCCATCCTCAAACTATTCATCTTTCGAGATCACTGTGATTTCAGCTGTGGGCAGTTTAGCAAATAGGCGTGAGAGAAAATAAGGAACAGGGAAGGAGTCAAGAGATAAAAATGAAACTAGCGTGGAAGATGGGAAAAGGAACTGAGGAGGAGTGAGTACAAATAGGAACTGAGGAAGGCTCCAGGCCAGGAAATGTGGAAACCAGTTCAACTGCTAACACACAGAAACTTTCTTTTTGAGCTTTGTATCTCAGCTTCAGTATACCTGTTATGAAGAAGAGGCAGGCAGTATGCATCCTCAGGGCAAACATGCAGTAACATGATAGCAGTAATCCTTCTGAGTATCTGATGTGTTGCAGGCACTCAACTGAGAGCCATCTCATTTTGCCTTCTTCACCATGGCAAAGTAGATATTCATATCCCCATTGCAAATGAGGAAACTGAGGTCCAACTGTAGCTGGAGAAATCACTGGGTCAAATTTTTCCGACTTTAGTGGTAGTGGGTGGCTCTTGCAGTATCTTTAGAAAAAGACTTTTCTAAGACTCCCATGGGAGAATGAATGTATTTTATTGGTGTGTAATTATATTTTCTGGTCTGCAGGGTTCAATGTCCCTTAGCCTAGTCCTGAAAAGAGTGCAGACGGGGCTCCAGCAGAATCAAAGAGTAGGGCCAGTATCCAGAGTGTCCATTCCATGGTGGAGCAGGGCATGATTTAGTGTCAGGCTACATTTAGTACATCAGTACACTGTGTGAAGTCTACATGGCTGTGGGTCACAGGGTGAGTAGAGGGAGGTAAGAACACCATAAGCTGGGAATCTGAGGTGAGCAGCGAGAGAGAGGGGCTTCTTTGTTCAGGAGCTTAAAAATTAAATATTCCTGTACTTGCGGTGGCATGCCTATTTCTGGCTCCTGACTTATTCCCTGGTGTGACTGACTAACAGATAAGCAACATCACACGTCATGCAGACCTCACTAGGCATGGGTCCATTGTCTAGTGCCTTCCCACAGTGATCTTTAGGTAATAAACTTGGAGACTATTAACTGCAATTCCCTGGCAAAGCTGTATAAATGGCATGTCTCTATTACCTAATCTTCCTTTTACTCCTTCCCTGTTAATAACCAGGTTATTATAATGGTTATCACAAAGAAGTTAAATGTGTCCAACCAAGGTTAATCAGTAACTTCAAAATTGAGGTGCAAAAACATAAACATTGTATATAATCAATGTGATATATACTAACCTCTATCTAAAGCAACTGAATGACAGGTCCACCAGTCACTCTGACATGTACTGATACCAGGGGGCAGACACTCAACGCAGGAGCTGCCCCCTGGTGGTGAGTGCGCTCCCACAGGGGGAGTGCCGCTCTGCTGACTGACCTGTTCCTGGAGGTCCACCAGCCAGCAGCAGTAGCCACTCACTCCCTCAGTAGTCCTGCAGGTCCAATCTCTAGAGAACAGGCCAGGCACCAATAGACCAGTACCACTAGCACAGGGCCACTAGCCTCCTGAAAGTTGGCCTCAGGCACCGCAGCTGCTTCCCCTCCCTAGACACTCTGCAAGGAAGAAATCTTGACAATCCCTGCGAACGTCAGGGACAGATCTGGATCCTGGGCAGGCAAGGGCATCCCACCACCTGCCCAAAGGGCAGATTGCGTTCTCCCCCCACCTCCCCTCCATCCCATACCCTTTGGGACAGGCGCCAGATGCAGGCAAGTGCCACTGCAGCAGACGAGCTTCTCCTGATCAGGACTGACTGGGCGTGAGCCTGCGGCAGGTGCAGCAGGATCAGGATGAGCGAGAGTGGTAGGCAGTAGCAGCAGGTGGCGCTGGACTGCCAGTTTCAGCACAATCCCCACAGGCCACACTGAGGGACCCCACCCATGCACAAATTCATGCACCAGGCCTCTAGAGTGACATAAGTCACCCTGCTTCTCACATATTTTACTCATCTCTCAAGGAACACGTAAAAACCCTGAAGGGTCAGATTGATCTTATTATCAAGGTAACAAATATAAAAGAAAAACGAAGGTCCATGAATTTGGGAACCTCTGTGCCATTACACCTTTCTTATTTGGGGTACAAGGCTCTTCCAAGCCAAAGGAACCTATAAAAGCAAGTCACGTTAGCTGATGACTGACTGGTTGGTATTCCTGAAATGGACAGAGTTTTTACTTCTAAGATGACATATTTCTATGGCTTTTCCCCTACTATGAGAATTACTGAAACTTCAGTAATGATCATTACATTTCCATATATACTGGAAGTTTTACACATACACATTTGTAAGTTAAAAATCTCTCTAACCTGTCTCAATCTGCTTCAGTTGCAATTTTAAATCAGCCACCTGCATAGTTAACCTCCTTACAGAAGCATCATAATTTAATATCTGGGCCTTCAGCTTTGCAGAATGCTCAACCTGAAAAGATTTAAAGAAGGGAAGAAATCAATGTAAAAGAAATCCCAGTTCACTTCAAAAGGAACAAGTCTTTTATAGGGCTTATTCTCTTTTCCATTTTGCCCATTCTGAGCAGCTTCATGCCTGTGGTCCACAGGTCCCTAGAAAACAATAGAGCACACAAACAAGTTTGCCACCTCCATTTGCACTCATCTCTAAGAACAGTTCTATAAGGTATGAGGCAGACACCAGAGTGTCAACAATTCTAAGTCACAGGGCAAGAATCAAGAGACATTACTAGAGGGCACAACCGAGACTGGGACAATTTTTGTTTATGAGTGCGCTTTCCTTGGGATTTTATTACTGTTATAAATATAGTTATATCATCACCCAAGAATTTCTCAGGTGAGAAGGTTACCTTAGAATAGTGGGGGGATAATTTTTGATGTTAAAACCAATCTGATTTACACTGGTGTGACACACACCAAGCTTACATGTGTACACAGTGGATCAGACTAACACCCGACCAAATAAAGATCAGTACTCACTTCACTTTGCAGCTGTCTCTGCAGAGCCTCCTTGTGAGTTTCAAACTTCTTATGCCCTAACACGAAAGCAGCTCCTGCTTCCTTCAACTGTTTCTGCAAATTTACCAGTTCAGGAGGTGGTTGAGCTATAACGAAGAAGGTAAAAAAGCCTAGTGATTATCAACAGTAAGTTTTCCCATCTCACTTAGCAAAAGCAGCTAAAGATATTTTAAATTGTTCTTTCTTTTCTTTGTACACATGTAGTTAATACCATATTAATTCTATGGAATGGACTAAGAGCACAAATTTCAGAAGAGTTGAATGCATGCAGAGGCAAAGTTCACTACTCTTTTCTAATGCAAATGAAAGAAATTCTTTCAAATCCTTTAACTAACCTGAAAGCCCACCTCTTTCCTCTATCACACACAGGAGGCATAAAAGGAGTTCTCCATCAAAACCTGTTAAGTACCCCTAGGTCTAATCTGATCTGTGCACCAGTCAGCAACACTCAGGGTTCAAGCAGACATCAGATGGAGTTCCACCATTTCAGTCACTGAAGAACCACTAAAGGGTGATTCATGTAGGTTAGCCACTAAGGGTGGTATAGTTCTCTGGGCTAGTAATCGGGCCATGCTGTTAACTCCGTGGGCCCAAAGTAGGAGTGGGGAAACTTACTTCTGCCAAGGGCCATTGGGATATTTATTTTTAGTTAGTTATTTATTTTTAAATATATTTTATTGATTTTTTACAGAGGGGAAGGGAGAGAGATAGAGAGCCAGAAACATCGATGAGAGAGAAACATCGATCAGCTGCCTCCTGCACATCCCCCATTGGGGATGTGCCCGCAACCCAGGCACATGCCCTTGACCGGAATCGAACCTGGGACCCTTCAGTCTGCAGGCCGACGCTCCATCCACTGAGCCAAACCGGTTTTGACATGGATATTTATAACATCATTTGCAGGTCATACAAAATTATCAACTTAATTAGCCTCCTATATTTGGTCAAACATTTAATTAACTCACCCCTAATGCCTTGGCAGGGCCAGATCAAAAGATTTTATGGGTCTTCTATAGCCTGTGGGCAGGACAGTCTCCACACTTGGCCTAAACCATCAGGGAGGGAAGAATTCCCAGAATTGGGAGAGAAAGATCTGGCACAGGCACAGAGCAATGGTGAGAGGTCATCCTGTAAGCACTGGATCTTGCCTTGCTGAGAGGCACAGGGCCAGCCCACAGCCAATATATACAGTGGGGGTGAGGATGCAATGGTGGAGAGGGAATAATAACCTCAACCTCACTCTCATTCCTCCTTCTCAATGGCCAAATCTGAGCAGCAGAAAGTGAGGGGAGATTTGTACAACCCAGAAGGCAGATTTGTAGTTTAAAGATACTTCTTAGTGACACTAATAATATACTATAGTAATAGCAAGCAAAAAAGGAAGTAACTTCAAATTGAGAATCTTAATTTTATAAAAATTTTCCTGATTGAAGCCTTCCTTACAGATACAAAGCATAGTGTCATAATATTAAGCTAATATGAATTACAAAGACATGCAAATCAGGAAAAAGACATACGGTTAAAAAGATGCAAGTTTTCATTTCTGCTCTCTTCCAGTTGTTGTTTAAGTAATTTATTTTGAGCCTGAAGCTCTAATTTCTCTTCTTTTAGAAGCGAATAGCCACTCATCTCTTTCATCTCTTCATTCAGCAGGTGGTTTTGCTTGGTTATTGCCAAGAACTGGGCCTTGAGAGATTCGAGTTCAAGCTGGAATTGAAAAAAAACTTGCATTTGAACAGTTACTGCAGTACTTCTTATGCAAAAACTGGCAGGCTGCTATAAACTGGGTGTCATAGTAAGTAAGGTCACTGGACAGAGGACTCATTCTCTGCAGTAAGAAGAACCTGATTCCAACATGGAAGCTTATCTTTGCCCTAGAAGGGGCGGGGGAAGTTCATCCAACCTTATACTTATGCAGAACCCTGGCCTACAAAGCAAGTGCTTCAGATTAAGTTTGTTGCCCATTTTCCAGATACAACTAAGGTCCCAATAGCAATCACAGACTGCAGCAATGTTTATAAAAATGAAAAGCTGAGCTATCACAAACATGCTGTGGTGCTTTCCTTTTTTTATACATTTCATGTTTACATACAAAAGTCTACAATGTTCTCAAATAAATAGATCATTACAGCTGCAAAAATACATTTTATGTGCAGGATATATCCAGGTACATCAAGTTCCAGCTCTGTCCTTCAGAGAGCACACGTGATGAACAGCAAGAAAATAAATGGCATGTGAAAAACACATCTCATTCTGTTTTATCCTGTAAGATCCCAATGTAATGACAGGAATGTTCACCTTCTGCTGATGGGAAGGAAGGAGAGGCTAAGGCAGAAACTAAAAGCACTGGCCACCTGCTATGGGCTAGGCACATAGGTCAGCTCACCACGGAACCTCAACCACCCCAATGATTAAGGAACTTGTTCCAGGCAACAAGCAGGAAGGACTAAAAGGAAGAACTACTAAATTAACTTAAGTTGGGCCTTCTTAGTCATAAAATAAACAGTCTAAACACATCAAGCTAAATAATGTATGGCTGAAGCTAAAATTTCATCTACTGCCTTGAAGTTTTATCGACTTCAAAAAACAATAGGCTTAGCAATTACCTCAAGTTCTTTCACACGAGTTGCAGAATGATTGCATTCTTCTTCCTGTTTTGAATTGGTAGCCATGGACTGCTCTTGCAAAAGAATAGGTTTTTCTGAAAGAGAAAGCCAACCAATTTAAGATGTTTTTCTAGTGAATAAAAACTCATTTAAGAATTTATGTACAATGTCAGACCTAATGACGATTATTTCATCATCTAAAATAGCAGGTGTCATAGTCAAAAATCAGTAGGGAAAGTAAGAAATAAGTCCTATTACCCAACAGGTGATGGGAAGTCTTAATGGTCACATATATTGTGAACTTTCTTCCACTACACATACCAACCAGTTGCACCAGCTGCTCAGAGCCCTCATACCCAAAGATCTGAATTTCCTTAAATACAAAGATTTGTCTTATGATTTTAGTGTCTATTTCATCATTTTCACTTCATTCAATATGAGTCTTTGCAGATATATCATTAAAAAAAAATTAGCTGACTACATGATGGTACTAATTCCTAAGAAGTATTAGTCTAGTTTTCACAAGATAGTCACAGAGGAGCAGCCACACACTGGGTGACCTTATGGGTCTTTATCAAGTACCCAGCTCTGGTTCCTTTGAAATTTCTACTTAAGTTCACTTCTTTTCATAGACAAGTTTCTACAAATATACTGAGACATAAAATATCAAGAGATTGAAAAATTATTCAACTTTCCTACTCCTGGGTTAGTTATAAAACAGTTTAGGAAGTTATATGTCAGGTAAAAATATCATGAGGCATAAACATATGTTACAAGTAAAAGAAATAAGGAAACAGGTCACAGGGAATGGAGAAGTTAAAATTTTCCATAAGTAAAAAATGAAGTCTCTCATGCTTAAAACCACAATGAGATATCACCTCCCACCTGTTAGAACAGCTATCATCAATAAATGGATAAATACGCCGAAACCGGTTTGGCTCAGTGGATAGAGCGTCGGCCTGCGGACTGAAAGGTCCCAGGTTCGATTCCGGTCAAGGGCATGTACCTGGGTTGCGGGCATATCCCCGGTGGGAGATGTGCAGGAGGCAGCTGATCGATGTTTCTCTCTCATCGATGTTTCTAACTCTCTATCTCTCTCCCTTCCTCTCTGTAAAAAATCAATAAAATATATTAAAAAAATAAATAAATAAATGGATAAATAACAAGTGCTGGCCAAGATGTGGAAAAAAGAGAACCCTCATACACTGTTGGTGGGAATGCAGATTGGTGCAGCCACTATGGAAAAACAGTGTGAAGTCACTCTCCCCACCCCCACCCCCCAAAAAATAATAATAATAAGTGCGGCCATATGTTCTAATAATTCTACTTCTCAGTATATGTAAAAAACAACAACATGCCAATTTGAAAAGACATACATGTGCACCCACATGTTCACTGCACCATTACTAGTAACAGACAAGATTTGGAAGCAACCTAGACTACCATCAATAAATGAATGTGTGGATACAGAAGATGTGATATATTACTCAGCCACTGAAATGAATAAAATCTTGCCACCTGTGACAACATGGATGAATCTAAAGGATATTATGATGAAATAAGTTACAGAGAAAAACAAATACCTTATGATTTAACTTACATGTGGAATCTTAAGAAATAAAAATAAAACAAAACAGACAGGCCCATAAATATAGATAACAAGCAAGTGGTGGTGAAAGGGGAGGGAGGAAAGTAGATGGGGGAAGAAAAACCTCCTGAATACCCTACCTCTCTCAGGTTAAGGTCATTTTTGATACGTAAAATTAAAAGAACAAAATAATGATTAATTTTGTAGTAAGAGTAAAATGTAAGCTACACACACACATATAAATTTAGAACAGGCCCAATTTAGGAAGCTAATAACCTATACCAGAAATTTACAAATGCAGCTTTCTTCTCCACAAGAATCACCTTTATTCTTCCTGTCCTCTTCACCCAGTCTGTTAGATCTATCGATGTAGTCATCCTTTAGCTCAAGTTGATACCTGAGAATTAGAATGACCAGAATGATTTTCTTGTCACTTTCCTGAACAGATTCCTATCAATGTATGGGTTTCTGTGGCACCCGGGCACCTAAGGGCATGAACATGGCCATGCATAACTTCAAGGACTATCAGTACCAAAGCCCAGAGATGCAAATTCTGAATATAAAACCTGCTACAATCCTTTAATTTGGTCCCCAAAACTCGTTATTGTGAGGTTATTGAGAACAATTATTCCATGGTAGTCTGGATTGGCACACAAAAGTAAATTAAGTTCAATTTACACTGGTACAACTGACTCTAAATCCCAAGAACAAGAAGTCAGTCACATCCACCTGCCTTGCCTTGCACCCCATCCCCACCCCAAAGAACTTTTGCCCTCAAGGGCTGGGCATAGGGTTCGGGGCCAACTTCGACCACCCTCATATCTGGGTTAGCAATACCAAAAGCACACTTTCAAGTTTTACTTATCTCCACCAACTGCCACTAGCAGACGTTTCAGTTGAGAGAGATGGTGAGTATCCTGTGAATTCCCACCCTTGCTCAAGTCATAGAGGATACCCAAACCAGACAACATCAAACAGTACATGATCTGCGAAGCAGTGGGAAAATTAACATACACATTTACTCATTCATTTATTCCTAAGGGTTTAACAACTACAGACATGTCAGCACTTGCTATTACATTCGAGAAGCTGACATACTATATGTATGTCATCATTTCAAAATCTATACATGGAAAGGTACTATATTTTAATTAGAATTCTTTTAAAGAATAAGCTCAGTACTATGTAATGTAAGTACTATGTAATGTAATCTCATGACAAATTACGGGCAAGGCAGTAAAAAGAGACCACTTATTAAGACATACCAAAAGTTAGTTGAGTCATCTCTTCACCACAAATTCATTTACTCAATGAATATTATATGAACACCTGTGTGCTAGACACTACACTGAGCACTGTAGAGAAAAGTTACCATATGGGCTTGATGTCTGCACTGAGTAGTTAATCACTGCAACACATTAAAACTCAGATTATAGGGAAGTCATAGTAACCATAGTTATCATATTTTCCTTTTCCTGTATAATTTTTTTTGCTCCATTGTTAATTTCCATTTATTTCTTTTGATTCTGGCTTTGCAGAATCTTGAAGGAATACAGGGCACATGTTACCTGATAAGCACTAAAACCACTAGGCAGAATAATTTATAAATTGATAGATACCTCCATCGTAGTGGCAAGTATGAGGCGGGAGAGGAAAAGAGAACTAAAAGGGATTATAATTCCAGCCCTGGTCAGCCTGATTCAGATGGCTGAAGCACTGTCCAGTGCATTGGAAGGTCATGGGATCAATTCCTGATCAGGGCACATACAGGAGGCAACAGATCAATATTTCTCTCTCATGCTGATTTTTATCTGTCTCTCTCCTTTCCTCCCTAAAATTATTTTTTTTTTTAAAAAAAAGTGAATTTTTAAAAAGTTGATCAACCTGTGGGTCGCGACCCCTTTGGTGGTTGAACGACCCTTTCACAGGGGTCGCCTAAGACCATCCTGCATAACAGCTATTTACATTACGATTCATAACAGTAGCAACATTACAGTTATGCAGTAGCAACGAACATAATTTTATGGTTGGGTCACAACATGAGAAACCGTATTTAAAAGGTCAGAAGGTTGAGAACAACTGCCTTAGATCAACCACTTTTATAGTTTATCTACAATGTGAGCTGAGCAACTCACAATGTGCCATAAAATGAAAGCAAATCACAGACCCTCAATACATGTTAGAAAAGCTATGAGTAAGAAAGAGCAGAGGATGCTATTCCCTATACTGTAACTCTGTAAAATTATCTTAAATATTCATGGGAAAGGCTTGACTGTCAATAAAAAACACGTAGTTTTTTAAACACTATCACCATAAAATGTTAAGTCTTATCTACTTCACTAGTATTGCTGTGTTTCCATCAACTTATTCCAAATCTATTACTTGTTTAAGAACACCAGACAATTTCTTTAGAATTTCATTCTTGAGCTTTTGGTCACAGGTCTCCTCCATGCTCTTTATATTCAGGATCCTGTCTCCTAAGTGCATCAGCCACACTTTTATGATTTTCTTCTGTAGCCTCTGATATTAGCAAAAATATAAAAAGCAAAAAAAATAAAACTGTAATTGCTGAAGTAAAGACTTTAGGAGAAAAAAATAACATAATTTTAGCTCCACAAGCTAAAACTGTTATGTGACTGTCACTGCTGGGAAGTAACTGGAAAGAGCTGGAGTTCTCCATCTATTTTATGAACTGACCAAGTTATGTGGGATCTGAAGTAGCAGATGGAGCAGCATGGTACACCAGGCTGCAGGGAGTGTGCAAGTTTCAAGACCAAAGTGCTTTTCATAGAAGATGATGAACACTTAAAAAATGATTGCAGGTAATAAATGGCCATAATAAATTCAGAGAAAAGCTACATACCAAACTTAAGTTAGTGTACTTTTGCTTTAGTACTTATTACTTCAGTAAGATTATTTCTGTGAGGTTTAACTGATCAGCCCATAGGTATGAAAGACAAAAGATTTGTTTCTGATATTTAATAATCTAGTGATTGAATACTGAAGAGTGCTGAACAATAGAAAAAGATAGATAGGTCAATCAGAACTTCCAAATACTGAAGAATGGAATGGTCTTCCCTTTGATCGAGCCAGGTAAGTGCTAGGGAATGCTGACCATTCCAAGCAAAGGATAAAAGCTCTATGTGTTAGCACCCTCTGCTGACTAACATGTAAAGCAAAGGAGCAGTAAACAATACTTATTAGCTTACTAGATGCCTGGTGCACAAATTCATGAATGGCAGGGGTCCCTCCACCTGGCTGATCACGGTGGTCTCACACAGTCCTGATCTTCTCACCCAGTCCCAATTGGGGCTGGGGTGGGATCACAGGAGGGCTCCAGGGCAAGTCTGGTCCTGTCTTGCCTGGTCCTGATGGGCCCCACCCCAGCAGCAAGCAACTTACTGGTTGGAACATCTGCCCCCGGGTGGTCAGTGCAAGTCGTAGCGACCAGTCAGTTGACCACTCGGTCAGACACTTAGCATATCATGCCTTTATATATATAGGTTGTAACTCACAGCACAGAATGTTCAGCATGAACTTTCCCCTGCCCCTGGTCTTGGAGACCGCATGTTCTTCTAAGGCTCTGCTCACCAAATTCAGCTGCCACATGAAGTAAATTGCATTGTGTGCGTGGAAACCCTTTGTAGGCTCCATTGCTGTGTCTTTACTTCGTTGCAGTTCCAATTACTCCAACATAAAGACAGACACCCTCATTATCAGGTAACACCATCATGGTAAGACCCCTGCTCAGCCTACTGCAGTGGTTTTTAAATAGGCCATGGGTCGCCCTAGATGGTTTGGTAGAGTAGGTACAGCCGCAGCCTGCGAACTAAAGGGTCCTAGGTTTGGTTCCGGTCAAAGACACATTCCTGGATTGCGGGCTTAATCCCCAGTATGGAGCACATGCAGGAGGCGATGGATTCTCTCTCATCATTGATGTTTCTCTCTCTCTCTCTCACTCTGCCTTCCTCTCTGAAATCAATAAAAATAGTAAGTAGGCCATTAATCAAACGTTGCTGCTCTCCATCCAGTCCCCTCAAACCCTCTTTTGTCTTTGACCCTCCCCACACACACACTCTGCTGCGGTCTGTAAAATGGGGTCAGGATTTCTACTTCAACCAAGGGCAAAGCTTCCACATGGACCTCCTTCCCCGACTGTCTTTGCCCCCAGTCCTATGTGGTTTCTCCCTCCTTCCCCTCCATCTAACTTGGTGGGCCCTGCTCTGCCCCCTCCTCATGTGACCTTCTGTCCGCAGCCTCCCACTTTCTCCTCTGGGGGCAGAGCTCTCCAAAGGCTGTGTGGGAATGGAGTGGGCTGTGCAGAGTGGGGTGGGGCAGACAAGGCAGTACAGGGTGTGCAGTGGTGGAGAGCTCTGTGGGCCAAGTCCAACCTTTGGAGAAGAGCTGGGGTGACAGGTCACCGGGAGGAGGAGGGAGGGATGTAGACCTTGTCCCGTGGGAGAGGCACTGGGTTCCTGGGCTGTCCCCACACAGCAGCTTTTCTAGGCCCCTGCACAGCTATCATCCTCCACCTCTTGCTGCCTCCGCCTCAAGTTTTGGACTCAGTTTCTTTGACTCAGCCCCACCCCCGTCTCAGCTGCGTTCCAGGAGCCTGAGGCTGCACGTTGGCTTTGGGCAGCTATGCCTGGCCTGCCCCCTATAATGGTGTTACCCACTCTCCTGGAGTAGTTAGTGAAACTTAAATAAATATAAGCAGCTCTGAAGATTATAAATTGAGCACTGAGAAGGCCACAGGCTGCGGAGGGCTGCATAGTCCAGGCTCTCAGCATAGAAGCCTCCCCAGCCACCCGGTCCCTGCTGGCTCCCGCCCCCACCTGCCTCTGCCCAGGGCTCAAGACAAACCCCAGGAACTTCCTGACAGCTCTCACCTCACATCTCACTTTCCAGTCCAGCCCACCAGTGCCCACAGCAAGCTAACCTACTGGTCCGAGCGTCTGCCCCCTGGTGGTCAGTGCACGTCATAGTGACTGATCGACTGATCCAGTGGTCAAACTCACAGTGGAACTCCAGTAGAGGGAATAATTTGCATATTAGGCTTTTATTACGTAAGATATCAGCGATTTTCAACCTTATTTATCTCTGACACACATAAACTACTAAAATTCTGCAGCATGCCAAAAATATATTTGCCCATTTAAAAAAAACACAACAGGTATATTTTTGAATCGTTCACAATGAACCGCTATTTTGTGTTGACTGTTGTCTTTTTTTTTTTTATTTGAAAATCTAAGGAAAAAGAGGTTAATGCCCTTGACTACAGTCAGGTATGTCATGTTTTATATATTCTTGCAGCACACCAGTTGAAAATCGATGGCTTATTTGTCACTTTCCTTTTCTGTCATGATCAATTTACCACTTCAGTACTGCTTAGAACAGAGTAATGTAGCAGAGATGAAAAATAAAATGAATTAAAGCCTATATAAATGATCTAACCACATTAATGAAGACCAGGGCAAATCCACTAAGGAAGTAAGAGTCAACTAACAGTAGAACCTAATGGAAATGAAACCTGTTTCATAAACTAGACTGGTGAGCTTGCCATTAATGGCAGGTACAATGTGAAGAATTAAATAGTGGTGAGCACTTAGTACACACACATCCATCACCCAGTACAAATCAAGTCAGAGCCACTGCATTGAGTTACTACATGCACATGGAACCGTTAGATCTCAATGACTAAACGTAAGTGTGTGACTGAACATAATTTGTTAACAGTTGTTAGTTTCTTCAAAGTACTGGTCTGGTTTTACTGTAGCCTGATGATGGTGTCTCACTGCTTTTCATCCCAATAACTAATATTTCAAAAGCAAAATCCTAGTCTTTGTTTCTCTCAACTTATGCCTTTTAAAACTAGCCGAATGTACCTTTACAAGCAAGAACTCTACTTGGCAATTAGCATTAGAATAATTAGTAGTATTTGTTTTAAACTCACAGACTCTGAATAGTCAAAATGAAAACATTACTTACAAATCAAAAGCTTCAAGTCTTTGCTTCAGTTCTGCTTCTCTGCCTCTTAGGAAATCGGTATCTTTCAGTAGAAGCTGTATTTGAGCATAAAGTTCTTTTGTTTCCATCTGTAGAGGAAAGCATTAATTGTAGCAAGCAAGCTGAGGAAAATAAGACAGGTTTGAACTAATGGACTGCTTCCTACATTCCAGAGAACAAAGTACAGACATTTAGAGGAACAATTTCACTTTTAAAACATTCCATCTCAAGGTATGCATTTTGCCTATTCTAGTTACACAAGAATTTACCTCCTAGTCCAGGGGTGGGCAAACTTTTGGACGCGAGGGCCACAATGGGTTCTTAAACTGGTCCGGAGGGCCGGAACAAAAGCATGGATGGAGTGTGTGTGTGAACTAATATAAATTCAAAGTAAACATTATTACATAAAAGCGTACGGTCTTTTTTTCTTTTAGTTTTATTCATTTCAAACGGGCCGGATCCGGCCCGCGGGCCGTAGTTTGCCCATGGCTTCCCTAGCCCAATGACTGTTACGCTATATTACCCTAATATCCCTTGTGCAGAATATCCTGACACTTCCTTAACATTTTTGTAAGTTCTCCAGAAAAAAAAACACAAAAAACAAAATGGGGGAACTTAACAAAGTAGAATCCCCATGGTTCAATAGTCGTCTGAAAGTTTCAATTCATGGGCGGTTCTGACTCAGAATGAACAAGCTGGAAGGAAACTGTGAAAAATAGATCACACTTACATTTGTGTGTTCACTGAGCAAGGATTTACTGAATATCATGTCAAAAAGCACAGTGAGCTGGATATGAAAAGATGAACAGCTATAGTCCCCGTCTTTTAAAAAAATCACAATTTACTGAGGGAGAGAGAAATAATACTACAATGTGATAATTTCACAACCAGAGTCCAGTCTCCACGGCAGGAATGATGCCTAAATGAGTCTATCAATGGGATTCAGGGAAGGCGTCACCAGGAAGCATCATTGAAGCTAAAGTTTGAAGGACAGGACAGTTTTATCAGGGAGAGAAGGGGGTGAACAGTCGGGTGGCAGAGTAAAAGTATGGTGCCTTTTATGAGGATGCCAAGCTTCTCCAGTGCCTTCAGAGAATCTGACTGAATGGAGACAGGCTGTCAACTGGTTGATCTGATCTAGTCAGTCACTCATTTTAAGGTTCAAAGTGTTAGTCTGAACACAACCCATCATCTCAAAGACCAGTGCTTCCATTTATTTTTATAGCTAAAATTAACCCAATTCCCAGAAATGCCAGAAAAAATTGGAGAGGGGGTGTGGTCACCATTAATAACTGGGTTTTACTGAGAAGCTCCAAGAAAGGTTGACACTGGGAGGAAGCCTTTTAACTTCAACCATCTCCTGGTATCAGTAGTCCTGGCTGAGGAAACCATGACCCCAACCTAGTTAGGTCTGACAACCCTTGGGAAAGGAACTGTTTTTCCAAAAGAAACAATCCAATCTCTTTTGCTGGCATGCACTCCCCACCATTCCTCAACCTCTTCATGTCCTGTCCAGTCATTTTCTGGGTGACAAGATCAAATGGCCACATGGATGACACTTATAAGCCCCAGACCCTTCTACTGCAGGGACCTTTTCCTTTGCTCAGATGGAAGCACATTGCATTTGGTTTCCAACTTCACCTAGAACCCCAACCTGCAACTCTGTCCTGTTGGTCCACCCTTATTCTTCCATCTGTCTGTATCCCCAGACTTACTCCTTGATGTCTGAGACTGCCACGTAGCTCTCCCTTCTCTCCTGGATTATTAGTCATCCACACTCTGCTCTGGTTCCGCTCACCATCATGCTGAACCCCAATGTCTTCAATTAAACAGGCTGCCTTTCTCAAATGAAATAAATTCAGCTCTATAAAGCTACACTCCTCAACTACGACCATTTTTCTGCCCTCATTGACCTTCCAAATCCTCCCAAGAGCTGCAACAGAACAATCACCTACAACAAGCATGTCAAACGCATGGCCCACAGGCCGCACGTGGCCCACAATGAATATTTTTGTGGCTCAGCGAATATAACAGTATGTAGCGTTTTAATAAAAATTTCGTAACCTGATTTTTACAATAACCTGTTTTACATAATTATTAATTACTAACTACATTTGCTAATGACTGATTATAATTGTGTTGCATTCATTTCCCTTATGTGCCTTATGCGCAGGAGTGCCATTTCTCTCCATTAATACTAGCAGACAATATTTTAGCACCCGATGGCCACATCATTAGTCTTGTACTGACTTGTTTGGTATGTGCAACAGGAAATACTTTGCTTTTGGAGAATGAGAAAAGTAGGTTTATTTGCATTGTGCTTATTAATCTGTCCAGTTATTCAGTGTCTGGGAAGTTAATGTTCAATGCAAAATACTGATTTTTATTAAAACGTTCTATTATTTTTTGTTAACGATTACTCATTTATTTCAGCCCTTTGTATTCAGCATGTCTTTACCGAAATAAACCTTCTATGAAAATTGAAGCTTTTGTTTTGCAGCCCACATAAACTTGGTTCGTGTTAGTGTTTGAAATTCTTCACCTACATGCACTTGGTCTGGTCTACTTCAATTCCAGGTTGCCCACTTCAGCAGTACCCTCAAAACAGCTCGAGAATCCTGTCAGCTTCAGAGAGCTGCTCTGCTCCTTCTGCAACCCCCCGCCACCCAGTGGCCATTCCATACCTCTGGTCCTCTCCTCAAAGGTCACTTATCACTTAATTCTCACATCTGCTGCAATTTTAGTGAGGTTGTCTCACGCCCCCGACTCGGACATTCACTTCCACTCTTCCTTGCAGTAATCTCGAAAAAAGAAGTCTTAGTATCCTTTTCAAAGCTGATTCTTCCAGGTGTATTCTTGACCGCAGTCCCTACTAGTCCTCTAGGCCAGTGATGGCGAACCTATGACACGCGTACCATTTTGGGTGACACGCATCGACAGAGACAAAAAATTGCATATTCATATATTTGTCTCTCGCAATGGCCAGAGCTGGGCATCACTCGAGTAATATTATTACTCATGTTACTCATGATCAATTACACAATTCTAAAACCAGATGTAAGCATGTACATCAGTGTTGTGTAGCAAAGATACATTGTGAAAACATCCAAGATACACTGTTCCAATATTGGCATTAATATGAAAAGGCTAAGAATTGCACTATAAAGAGATTAATCTTTACTCAAGACACTTTATTTTTACTCGAGTGACAAAATGCCCAATTCTGGAAACGGCCTCATTATTGTCAACATGTGCCTCGGGTAAGCTTCCTGTGCGTTTGGGTGCATTCGGCAAACGGACGCACTTGATCGCCATGTTCATTAGGAGACAGGAGTGGGAGGGTTAGAAGAAAAAGATATAAGGGGAGAAAAATGGCGGAGGTATAAACGGACGTGTCCTGGAGCAGATAAGGGTGAGCAGCTGAAATGGGTAACATACAGCCCGAATAGGCAGAGGATATTCAGCTGAGAGACAGTCTGCAGCTGGGAAAGACAGAGAACTCCCAGAAAAAAAAGGACGGTTGGAGACTGCGGCTTAAACGTCTCCCTGTGTGCTGGCTCAGCAGCGGAGACTGTGCCATCTTGAGTGGCTGTTACAGACAACCAGAGATCAGCTACTAACCTGGAAACAAGGGATCTCAAGCAGCGTGACTGCGTGAACTCAGACGAGCACTGCTTCTTCTCACAGAAAGGTTAGATTTCCCCTAAAGGTGCGGTTTGCAATTCAGGTTGGAGAGAGAACCGCGCGGGGTGAAATCTGCGCCCCACAGAGTCCGTGGCCCTTGGGACCAGCGTGACCCTCAAGTGGCGAAGGGGCCCCACAGGGCTGCTGGCAGAAGGGAACGATAAAAATAAGCACATAGCTGGACTGGATGCAAAAAAGCAGCCTCGGATTCTGCCAGTCTGCCGGGTGCTTGGTGCCAGGGGCGAGTGGGTACGTGGAGACTGTGCGCAGACCTGGAAGGTGGAGGCTTGCAAATTCGCACAACTTCTCAGGCTCTTGTTGTTACAGTTCCCCTTAGATCCGTGTGTTTGATTATTAAACCCAGTGAATGGGATTCCCCAGGTGGGGTCATTCACATAGCCTGTAGGGGAAAGATCTTTTTGGGGAGCCTGGGAAACAGAGCGGGGAGTAATGATTAAAGAACCAGCTCTGGGCAGTGGACTTTCCCAAACCAGTTTCAAGTAACATAGAGAAAATAAACCCTAACTACTGGATAGAGAGGACTTATAGCCTCGGAGGTCAATCCAGACACACTGCCACCCAGAGGCAGAGCCACGAACTGTCTCTTCTGTAAATGCAAATAAAGGCAGTCTGGTAAACAAATACAACCTGCCTTAAAATCAGGACTGTGGTTTACAGCACGGAGGGACAGTGTATCGCAGGGAAATTCAACACTCTCCTAAATGCCTGGCAGGACTAAGGCGTGCAAAAAAGAAGAGTAGAAGATCTGAAGCACCTTCACTACTGCACATTTTTATCTTTTTTTCTTTTTAATTCTTTTTTCACCATTTCATAAAGAACCTATTATTATTTTTTTTCATCACCTGATTTTACCTTTGTAATTACTACATTTTTTTAGCCAGTATTATTGCTATCATTTTACCACTTTTTCAAGTGTCATTTTATTTTTTTTTTCGTTATTTTATTTTGGAATTAGTGTTCTACACTCTATTTTCATCGTTCCTTTAGCATCAGTTCTCTCTATCTCACCTTTACCCTTAAGCCATAACTCTTTCTCACTTTTCCCCTTCTGTTGTCCTGTTTCTCTTACCCTATTCCTGCTTTAGATTTTCCCTATTCATTCTTTTTACCCACTGTCTAAATTTCACCCTACTTATATACCTAATTTCCAATCCCTTGCTCTAAGTCCATATACACCTCTCTCTTATTGTTCTTCACTATCCAATTTTTTTTCTCTGTCGTTTTGCTAGTGTTTGCTTGATTTTGAGTATATATTTTTTTATGCTTGTTTGGGAGATTGTTTTGTTTTTCATTTTTATTTTCCTGTTTGCTTTTTCTTTCTCTGGTTATTTTTGTGCTTCTGTTTTCCCTTGCCTCGCTTGATATTAGTGGTTGATTGTAGTTTGCATTAATCTCCAGGGATCTGCTGCTGGAATTCATTGGGATTATTTGTGGTTCTATTAGAGTTTTCTCCCCAAATAGCCTCTTCCCCACCTCTAATTCATTCTCTCACTTTTTTTTTTCTTCTTTCTTCTCTCCCTTTTCCCAATCTCATTTCGGCATTCCTTTTTGTTTTTTTCTTTTTCTCTTTAACTTTTTTCTCTTTTATCTTCTTTATCCCCTAATTCTCTTCGCTCAGTGGTCACCTTTATTTGGGGTTATTAATATCGTAAATACATTTGTTTTCGGTGCCTTGTATGTTGTGCCTTGTTGTGTTGTATTTTGTGCCTTTAAATCAACGCATCAGAAAGAGAACTACATAACCAAACACCTGGAGAAGAGAGATCATGGTGAAAAAAGAACCAACCCACATATGAAAGAAAAACAGGCATCATCAGAAAAGGAAGTAAACGAAATGGGGGCAATGGAGGCAAGCACCCTGTCAAAAAAAGAAATCAGAGAAATGGCCATAAGGTGGATGAAAAGAATGGAAGACAAATTCAACAATATGTGTAGGAACCAAGAGGAAATGAAGAAAAACCAAAAAGAAATGAAAAATGACATCACTGCTATAAAGAACTCAATAGAAAGCATCAACAGTAGACTAGAAGACGCAGAGGACCACATCAGCGAGCTAGAAGACAAGGTAGGAAAAAATACCCAAACAGAGCAGCTTCTAGAAAAAAAAATTAAAAAACATGAGGACAGCCTAAGAGAACTCTGGGACAACACTAAACGAAACAACATCCAAATAACAGGGGTCCCAGAAGGAGAGGAAACTGAGCAAGGAATAGAAAACCTGTTTGAAAAAATAATAACGGAAAATTTCCCTGAGATAGGGAAGAAAAAACTCACACAAATCCAAGAAGCTCACAGAGTCCCAAACAAAATGAACCCAAAAAGACCGACACCAAGGCACATAATAATTAAATTGGCAAACACCAACGACAAAGCAAGAATATTAAAAGCAGCCAGAGAGAGACAGAAAGTTACCTACAAAGGATCCTCCATCAGACTAGAGACCGATTTCTCAACAGAAACACATCAGGCAAGAAAGGAATGGAATGAAATATACAAAGTCATGCAAAGGAAGGGTCTGAATCCAAGAATACTGTACCCAGCGAGGCTATCAATCAAAATTGAGGGTCAAATCAGGAGCTTCACAGACAAAAACGGTCTACGGGAGTTTATTACAACCGAACCAGCAATGCAAGAAATGCTAAAGGGTCTGCTGTAAAAAGAAAAAAATAGGAAACAAAGAAGGAACGCAACGGTAAAGATCAAAAATGGTGACTAACAAGTTTCTATCAATAATAACTTTAAATGTAAATGGATTAAATGCCCCAGTAAAAATGCATAGGGTAAATGAGTGGATAAGAAAACATGACCCATATATCCGCTGTCTACAGGAAACCCAACTCAGAAAAAAAGACGCACACAGACTGATGGTGAAGTAATGGAAAAAGGTTTTTTAGGCCAATGGAAGTGAAAAAAAGCCAGGGTAACAATACTTATATCTAACAAATTAGATCTCAAAGTGAAGGACATAAAAAGAGATAAAGAAGGCCACTTCATAATACTAAACGGAGGAGTCCAACAAGAAGAAATAACTCTGGTAAATATATATGCACCCAATATAGGAACACCCAAATATGTAAGAAAACTTCTGGAGGAGATCAAGGGAGAGATTGACAGCAATACAATCATAGTAGGGGACCTTAACACCCCATTATCACCATTGGACAAATCCTCTAAACAAAAACTCAGCAAAGAAACATCAATCCTAAATGACTCACTAGATCAGATGGAATTAATTGACATCTTCAGAACATTTCACCCCAAAGCCACAGAATATACATTCTCCTCAACTGCACATTTGTCATCTTCAAAGATAGAGCATGTACTGGGTCACAGATAAAGTCTCTTCAAATTCAAGAAAATTGAAATCATATCCAGCATCTTCTCAGACCACAAACGCATAAAACTGGAAATCAACTACAACAAAAACAATCCAAGAAAATCAAACACATGGAGACTAAATAGCATGCTATTAAGCAACGACTGGGTTACCAGAGAGATCAAAGAAGAAATAAAAAAACATCATGGCAACAAACAAAAATGAAAACACAACGATCCAAAACCTATGGGACACAGTGAAAGCACTCTTGAGAGGGAAGTTCACAGCTCTACAAGCCTACTGCAAGAAACAAGAAACAATGAGAATAAATGACCTAACTCTACAACGCAAAGAGTTAGAAAGAGAGCAACAAAAAAAGCCCACTCTAAGCAGAAGGAAAGAAATAACAAAGATCAGAGCGGAGATAAACAACACAGAGACCAAAAAAACAATACAAAAGATCAACAAAACCAAGATCTGGTTCTTTGAAAGGATAAACAAGATTGATACACCTCTAGCCAGGCTCACCAAGAAACAAAGAGAGAGGACCCAAGTGAACAAAATCAGGAATGAAATAGGAGAAATAACAATAGACCCCATAGAAATACAAAGGATTGTTAGAAAATACTATGAACTCTACTCCAACACACTAGACAACCTGGAGGAAATGGACATATTCCTAGAAAAATACAACATTCCAAAACTTAATCAGGAAGAATCTAAAAATTTCAATAGGCCAATAACTATGGAGGAAATCGAAGCAGTAATCAAAAAGCTTCCAGCAAACAAAAGCCCAGGGCCAGACGGCTTCACAGGGGAGTTTTACCAAACATTGAAGGAAGAACTAAACCTATCCTCCTCAGACTATGTCAAAAGATCCAAGAGGAAGGAACACTTCCCAGCTCATTCTATGAAGCCAGCATCACCCTAACACCAAAACCAGATAAAGACAACACAATGAAAGAGAATTATAGGCCAATATCCCTCAAGAACATAGATGCCAAAATCCTCAACAAAATCCTAGCAAATCGGATCCAGCAGTACATCAAAAAGATCATACACCATGACTAAGTAAGATTTATCCCAGGGATGAAAGGATGGTACAATATCCGCAAATCAATAAACGTGATACATCACGTAAACAAATTGAGAGAAAAAAACCGTATAATCATATCAATTGATGCGGAAAAAGCATTTGACTAAATCCAACACTCTTTCTTGATAAAAACTCTCAGCAAGATAGGAATTGAGGGATCATACCTCAACATAATAAAAGCCATATATGACAAACCAATAGCCAACATCATAATCAATGGGCAAAAACTAAAATCATTCCCCTTAAAATCAGGAACAAGACAGGGATGCCCCCTCTCACCACTCCAGTTCAATACAGTACTGGAAGTACTAGCCATTGTGATCAGACAAGATGAAATAAGAGGCATCCAGATTAGAAAAGAAGAAGTAAAACTGTCCTTATTTGCAGATGACATGATACTGTACATACAGAACCCAAAAGACACCATCAAAAAATTATTAGACTTAATAAATGAATTCAGCAATGTTGCAGGATACAAAATTAATGCTAAGAAATCCATGGCATTTCTTTACACCAAATGTGAACTTACCGAGAGTGAAACTACAAAAGCAATCCCATTTACCATTGAACCAAAAAAATTAAAATACCTAGGAATAAACTTAACTAAGGAGGTAAAAGACTTATATGCAAAAAACTACAGGACACTGAAAACAGAGGTAGAGGAAGACAGAAACAGATGGAAGAACACACCGTGTTCATGGATTGGTAGAATCAACATCATCAAAATGTCCATACTACCCAAAGGAATCTATAGATTCAATGCAATCCCCATTAAATTACCAATGGCATATTTCACAAATCTAGAACGAACGTTCCAAAAATTCATCTGGAATAAAAAAAAGATCCCGAATAGCTGCAGCAATCCCGATAAAGAAGAACAAAGTAGGTGGGATCTCAATACCAGATATCAAACTGTATTACAAAGCCACTGTTCTTAAAACAGCTTGGTACTGGCACAAGAACAGACATATAGGTCAATGGAATAGAACAGAGACCCCAGAAATCGACACAAACCACTATGCCCAATTAATATTCGACAAAGGAGGCAAGAGCATACAATGGAGTCAAGACAGTCTCTTCAATAAATGCTGTTGGGAAAATTAGACAGATACATGCAAAAACATGAAACTAGACCACCAACTCACACCATACACAAAATTAAACTCAAAATGGATAAAAACTTCAATGTAAGATGGGAAACCATAAAAATACTAGAGGAATCCAAAGGCAGCGAAATTGCAAACATATGCCCAAGGAATTTCCTCTCTGATAATGCTCCTAGGGCAATGGAGACTAAAGAGGAAATAAACAAATGGGACTACATCAAAATAAAAAGCTTTTGCACAGCAACGGAAACCATCAACAAAACAACAAGAAGACCCACTGTATGGGAGAACATATTTGCCAATGATACCACCGACAGGGGTTTAATTTCCAACATTTACAGGGGTCTCATGAAACTTAACAAAAGGAAGATAAACAATCCAATAAAAAAATGGGCAACGGACCTAGATAGACACTTTTCGAAAGAGGACATACAGAAGGCCGAAAGACATATGAAAACATGCTCAAAGTCACTAATTATAGGAGAGATACAAATCAAAACGACAACACGTTATCATCTCACACCTGTCAGAATGGCTATCATCAAAAAATCAACAAACAAGTGTTGGAGAGGATGTGGAGAAAAAGGAACCCTTCTGCACTGCTGGTGGGAATACAGACTGGTGCAGCCACTGTGGAGAACAGTATGTAGCCACCTCAAAAAACTAAAAATGGAACTCCCATTTGACCCAGTGATCCCACTAGTAGGAATATATCCCAAGAAACCAGAAACACCAATCAGAAAGGATATATGCACCCCTATCTTCATAGCAGCACAATTCACCATAGCTAAGATTTGGAAACAGCCTAAGAGCCCATCAGCAGATGAGTGGATTAGAAAACTGTGGTACATATACACAATGGAAAACTATGCTGCGGTAAAAAAGAAGGAACTCTTGCCTTTTGCAACAGCATGGGTGGAACTGGAGAGCATTATGCTAAGTGAAATAAGTCAGTCAGAGAAAGATAAATACCACATGATCTCACTCATTTGTGGATTATAGAGAACAACATAGACTGATGAAAAGGGACAGATCCAAAGACTGAGAAACAGCAATCAGGCTATCAATCCCCAGAAGGAAAGTAGGGGAGGGCGGGGGTAAGGTGAAGAGATCAACCGAAGGACTTGTATACATGTATATAAGCCAAACCAATGGACATGGACAACAGGGGTATGGGAGCACGAGTGTGCGGGGAGGTTGGGGAGGTTGGGGGTTAATGGGGGGGAAGAGGACACATTTGTAATACCTTAACTAATAAAAAAAAGAAAAAGAAAAGAAAAAGATATACAGTGCAACAGTGCTCGACGAGACATTCTGCGTGTCAGATAATTGATTACAGCACCATATATTTGTTGGTTATACATACTATTTTTGAATTGTTTTGCACCAGGAGTCAGTGCAACAACACTGCAAAAAGTTAACAGGTAAGAAAACTATCAACCTTTTGTAAAAAATGCCGTCATTTATATTCATTTTTGCAGCCTTGTGATGGAGAATCAAAAAAATAAAAAAGCAAGATTGAATGATAAGGGAAGTGGAAGTAGCAGTAGCCGACCCTTTCAAGACATATGCACCGAGATGTACGGGATTGTCAACAGAAACAACAATTCATTGTGCATACTGTTTAATGAAACAGTAGTAAGCAGAACGTGGAATGTAAAGAGACATTTTGAAACTAATCATTGTCAGTTCTTGAAAAAAAGTATTGATGAGAGGAAGGAATGCATTTCTAGGCAGCTACACCTCTATAAAAGTCAATCAAATTCCATCATTAAATTTGTAAGATGCTCTACAAATTTAATATCAGCAAGTTACTATATTGCTCTCTCCATAGCTCAGCATGGAAAAAGCCCTCAGTGACGGAGAATTTAGTAAGGAAACATTTCTAAGAGGTGCACCAGCTCTATTTCACGATATGAAAAAAAAGATGATTTTATTAAAAGAATTTCTAAGTTACCACTCAGTAGAAATACTATCAAAGGCAGAATAGCTCTCATAGCCAGTTAGCCTGGAGGCCAAATCACCCCCAGTATTGCCGACAACAATCAAGGCTTAACTACAACAAGACTGCGCACAAAGACCACTGGGGGATGCACCAAGAAAAGATAAAAAAAATGCGGAGACAAAGAAATAGGACGCAAATGTCAGAAATGGAAGATATAGAGCTCAAAACCACACTTTTAAGGTCTCTCAAGAACTGTCTAGAAGCTGCCGATAAACTTAGTAAGGCCCTCGAAAAGACTGGTGAGACCGCCGATAAATGTAGTGAGATCCTCAAGAAATCTAATGAGACCCTCGATGTTGTGATAAAGAACCAACTAGAAATTAAGCATACACTGACTGAAATAAAGAATACTATACAGACACCCAACAGCAGACCAGAGGAGCGCAAGAATCAAGTCAAAGATTCGAAATGCGAAGAAGCAAAGAACACCCAACTGGAAAAGCAAAAAGAAAAAAGAATCCGAAAATACGAAGATAGTGTAAGGAGCCTCTGGGACAGCTTCAAGCGTACCAACATCAGACTTATAGGGGTGCCAGAAGATGAGAGAGACCAAGATATTGAAAACCTATTTGAAGAAATAATGACAGAAAACTTCCCCCACCTGGTGAAAGAAATAGACTTACAGGTCCAGGAAGCGCAGAGAACCCCAAACAAAAGGAATCCAAAGGGGACCACACCAAGACACATCATAATTAAAATGCCAAGAGCAAAAGACAAAGAGAGAATCTTAAAAGCAGCAAGAGAAAGAAACTCAGTTACCTACAAGGGAATACCCATACGACTGTCAGCTCATTTCTCAACAGAAACTTTGCAGGCCAGAAGGGAGTGGCAAGAAATACTCAAAGTGATGAATACCAAGAACCTACAACCAAGATTACTTTATCCAGCAAAGCTATCATTCAGAACTGAAGGTCAGATAAAGAGCTTCACAGATAAGGAAAAGCTAAAGGAGTTCATCACCACCAAACCAGGATTATATGAAATGCTGAAAGGTATCCTTTAAGAAGAGGAAGAAGAAGAAAAAGGTAAAGATACAAATTATGAACAACAAACATGCATCTATCAACAAGTGAATCTAAGAATCAAGTGAATAAATAATCTGGTGATCATAATAGAATCAGGGACATAGAAAAAAAAATCATACACCTATGGGTGAGGACAGTAGGGGGTGGGGGTAAGGGCAGAGGGTGGGGTGGGAACTGGGTGGCGGGGAGCTATGGGGGGAAAACAGAGGAATAACTGTAATAATCTGAACAATAAAGATTTAATTTTAAAAAAAAAAGGTAGAATAACAGATCTTGGCAAAAACGTACAAAGTCAATAAAAAAAAGACTTAAATAGATGTAAATATTTTTTGATTTCTCTTGATGAAACTACTGATGTCACATCATATGCTCGGTTGGCCATTATTGCTAGATATTCTGATGGTCTCACTATGAGAGAAGAGTTGATAAAGTTAGATTAAGTGCCAATGAGTACATCAGGAAACCAAATATGTAAAGTTGTTATAAAAACATTCAGTGTCCTAAACCTTGATATCTCTAAAATTGTGTCAGTCACGACAGACGGGGCACCAAAGATGGTGGGAAAAAAGTGGGATTCCTGAAATTGTTTATGGAAGCTATTAGACATCCACTTGCACCTTTTCATTGCATTATCCATCAGGAGGTGTTGTGTGCCAAATCGGGATTCTCTGAATTGAATGATTTAATGTCAGTTGTAACAAAAATTGTGAATTTTATAGCTTCTCGACCCCTTCACAAGCGAGAATTTTCTGTACTTTTACAGGAAGCTGATTCAACCTACAGTGGACTACTGATGTTCAATCGTGTGAGATGGCTAAGTCGAGGAAAACTACTTGAGCGATTTGTGGAGTGCTTTGAAGAAATTATGGTATTTATTGAGAATAAGGATCTGGCAAACTTTCCTCAGATCAATGATCATAAGTGGGTCAGCAATTTGATGTTTTTTACAGATCTCTCTGTTCATATGAATGAACTGAACTTAAAATTACAAGGTTTTGGCAAAAATATTGACGTTATGTTTGGATACATCAAATCTTTTGAAAGTAAACTTAAAATTTTCAAGCGAGATATTGAAACTAAAACTCGTATTTTCCTCAGATGAAAAAGTATTTCGAGAAGGCTACTACAAGTGTAATGGAGTCTATACTTATGTACCAGAATATAGTAAACACGTTCTTTGAACAGTTCAGCGAAAGATTCAACCAATTTAGAAGCCTAGAACAGACCATTAAAATAATTAAGTATCTGGATGTAGTTTACAGTACTTTGGAATTGAATAATTTCCAATGGATGCAAATTGATGATTTAGAGATGCAACTTGCAGATTTTCAAGGTAGCATTTGGACTCGTGTTTGTCGACTTAAGGTCGAAACTTGAAAATCTGGAACGAAATCGTTTGAAACATGAAGAGTGCAACTATGAAGAAGAAATTTTGAGTGCTTGGAACAGAGTTCCTGACACTTTTAGCAATATAAAAAACCTAGCGATGGCTTTGCTAACAATTTTTTCATCAACATATTTTTGTGAGACTTTGTTCTCAGCATTAAATAATATTAAAATGAACAAAAGGAACCGGCTAGCATGATGTTAGTGGCGCTTGCGTGGCTTTGAAGTGCACCAAGTATGAACCTGCAATCGAAGAATTAGCAGACAAACTTCAGCACCAAAAAAGTCACTAATTTCTAGTTTTCGTACCATTTGATTATCATTGTTTTTATTATTATTTTTTGTTAAATGTACATTGTTTTTCTGTTTTTGTTCATTTTATACATATTTTTTGGATGATTTTTCTTTGTTAAATGGCATTTAAATATATAAAATAAATATCAAAAATATAAATCTTTTTTTATTATGGTTGCAAATATCAAAAAAATATATGAATATTTCTATATGTGACATGGCACCAGAGTTAAGTTAGGGTTTTTCAAAATTTTGACACGCCAAGCTCAAAACGTTCACCATCACTGCTCTAGGTCCTCAACTGTTCCAGCAAATGTCTCATCTCACCCCTGGACTTTTAGCAAATCTACAAGCAAGCTGCAGGAAGGAGCCATCCAGTAAATGATTTTAAAATATTGCCTTCTGGTGCTTTTGATTTCTCTCAAGGAACATCTTTTCCCAAGAAGGCTTCCGATCTTGCTTGACAAGCTCTCCAACATCATTCCCAAACCACTAACTCCTCAGACTTTCCTTTCTCTTCCATTTTAATTTGTACTACTTCAGTATTTTTAAAATGCTTCAACTGCAAATTGACTACAAATCATTGTAAATAATAATACTAAACAATTAGTAACAAATTCTCCATGTTTAAGTTCAATATTCATTAATTATACAGGGTATCCCCCCCAAAATGTATACACACTCTAACAGCCGATAGCTCAATTGTGAAAATGTTGTTTTAATATTTACTGCCTTTATAATTATTCAAGGCGTGTTTATATATTTTTGGGACACCCTATATTTATAGTTTAATTCATCTTTAGTCTCATTAACTGTTCCTGTAAAACTCATTCAAAAGGCAAAAAGAAACAACAGCAAGTGGAAAAAAAATAATAACATGCACAAGAGTATATATCATATTAACTATATAATGAAAGCCATATATGCAAATTGTCCCCTTCACCGGGAGTTCAAGCAGGGGCGGGGCTGGCCAACCACCTGCAGCCCGTCCCCTGAGACCAGCCCCACCTGGCAGCAGGTGGCCAGGGAAAGGGAGGCCCCACCAGCAGGTAGCTACTAGGGAACCTACACATGCCCTGGGCCTCTAGTTTATTAAAGATTCTAGATATTTTCCTATATACCTAAGATTAAGAATGAAAAGATAAGCAAAAATACCACTTTTGTTAACAGCAACAAGATAAACTTACACTTTCATGCATTTCTGCCTGAAGCTGCTGTTCTAGTTCTCTCTTATATTCATTTAACTTTATTTCTAGAGTTCCTAATGTTGGATGCTGAGGGTAAGCACCTGAAAACTGATCATCAATATGTTGAAGCTTCTCAGCTATTAAAAAAACACAAACAGGGCAGAGGACTCAGGGTAGGTGAGCAAGAAGTCTGTTCAAAAGCAAAGAGTACAGGGATACGGACAGGGGGCATCTGCAATTTACTCTGAAACAATTCAAAAAATTGAGATAGATTACTGGATGAACAGAAAGTGATCAAGCAAACATAATACAAACTTACTGGTGAACTGTAAAACTTTCAACTTTTTTGAATGCTGGAAAATTTCCATCATAAAAGTCAGGGGAAAAGAAAGCAAAAGGTAGGTCAGAAAACAATGGCATCTTTTTCCAGTCTCCAAGTGCCAAAGAGTTCTTTTATGGTCTTTGGTGAAAGCTGAGTCACATGTTCAAAACACTGATCTTAAAATGAATCAGAGATTCTTAGTTTTAAGTCTTCCATTTTACAGAGACACAGGTGCCCACACAGTGTAGGTGACTCCCAGAGGGCTTAGCAACTACACAACGGCATAACTGGGACAAAAGCCAGGTCTGCTATTCCTCTCATTCCAGTGCTCTCTGCAGCAGACCCGAAGCCCTCAAACCAAATGTGGATTAGAATCAAACATTAACAGAGTGCAAAACCCACACGAGAGTGCAATCTCAATCATGTAAACACCAGTGCCCACTAAAAAGTCTGCACAGGAAAAAAAGACTGGCAGAATCAGATTAAGATATTTGAATTTATTGTCTAACAAGTTATTGCTTTTAATGAGTAAGGAGGAGCCAGGATTAATCACAGCATTTTAGCCACCTGTTTCCCTTCTGAGCATACGCCTAAAGGCAGGATGGTACTGTATGTAGAAAGGCTGTCCCATGGAAAAGGATCTGGATCATGGACCAGAAAACTTGGACTCCAGTATCACTTTTCCTTCATCTGGTGACCTTGGTTTCCTCAACTATAACATGAAGTGACGGGCCACTGACTTCTCTAGTTTTCCGCAATGCAAATAGTCTAGGATCTTCTCACGTTAATGGCTATACGATAAAGTTAGATGAGTCACAGGGAAGAGCCTCCCAGTTGAGGGGTTGACCCAACAAACAAGAACATGGGTCTTTGCATCCACCTGGTGATCACAGAGGGAGGGGCAGCACTGAAGATAGGACTGTGCTGACACAATGGGAAATGAGCACTCCACCTGCACACAGTTTAGGAACACACACAACATAGGAAAGCAGATCTTTTTCTTCATTCAAAAAGAAAATAGAAACCTGGAATCAGGAAAAAAGCCTGAAATTACCAAGAGAGTCTTTGCTAGGCAAAATTGCACTTGTCTGAGGGTCCATGTCACAAGTCTCTTTAGCCTGATGATATTCTGCCATTTCTTTTAAAAACTCCACGAGAAAACCTAAAAAACACAATGTACATAGTTTTGTCTCACAACTTTCATTCAACCATTACTCAGTCACTTTATAAATTTTGGACTTATGACATTATCCTGTTGTACGTTATGTATCTCTTAAGAATAATTTCTGAAGGAAGTCCTTCCCAAGCATGATACAAAAATCTAGAAGTGATAAAGAGAAATATTTAATAACATAAAAATTAAGAACTTATATATGGCATGAAATAAAGTCAAAAGACAAATGACACACTGGAAGAAAATATTTGCTATAATGAGGAGAAAGCACACTAACTTTCATAATATTAAAGAGATCTAATAAATCAGTAAGACAATTTAATGTCGATAAACAAAATCCTAAGAAAATGCAAATTAATACTAAAACAAAGAGGTCCTATTTTCCCAATAAGACTGCTAAGATTAAAACTCTGATCATACGTGAAGTGCTGGCAAGAAAGCGGGGAAGTCGGCAGGTTCAATCACTCAGGAGGGAAATTTGTTAGTGTTTGTGTATTCAAAAAGACATGTGTTCTTTAACCTAGTCTTTTCACCTCTAGGAATTCACACAGCTACACTTCCACAGGGAAACAAAGAGTGTACACTGCACACCGCTTCTAATGGCAAAACCCAAACAATAAAACAACAAAATCTCAATCAACAGGTGCTTAATTAACTATGTTCTTCACGATTAATTCATTTAAATATATAATACTAGAGGCCCGGTGCACAAAATTCATGCACGGGGTAGGGGGAAAGAGTGGGGTAAGGGAGTGGGGAGGGAGGATCCCTCAGCCTGGCCTGCACCCTCTCCAAATCAGGACCCCTCGGGGAATGTCCAACTGCCAGGAATGGGTCTAAACCGGCAGTCCAATATCCATCTCCCAATCTGGAACCGCTGGCTCCTATCCGCTCACCTGCCTGCCTGATTGCCCCAACTGCTCTCCCCTGCTGGCCTGATTGCCCCTAATTGCCTCTGCCTCAGCCCTCACCAACATGGCTTTGTCCAGAAGGATGTCTGGAAGACATCCAGTCTGATTAGCGTATTACCCTTATATTAGTACTAGAGGCCCGGTGCACAAAAATTTGTGCACTGGGTGGGGGGGGGAGGGGATGCCTCAGCCCGGCCTGTGCCCTCTCGCAGTCTGGGACCCCTCGGGAAATAACAACCTGCTGGCTTAGGCCTGCTCCCGGGTGGCAGAGGGCAGGCCCAATCCCTAGGTGCAGTCCCTGGTCCGGCTCAGAGCAGGGCCGATTGGGGGGTTGGGGCACTGCCCCCCCGTCACACTCAAGGCAGGTCTGATGGGGAAGTTGCGGCGCCACCCCCCGTCACGCACAGAGCCGGGACAATCAGGGGGTTTGGGCGCTGCCCCCTGTCACGCACAGAGCAGGGCCCTAATCTGTGTGTGACAGGGTAGAGCCATAACCTCCCCATTGGCCCTGCCCTGAGTGTGACAGTGGCAGCGCCCCAACCCCCACATGGGCCCTGATCTGTGTGTGACGGGGTGGAGCCGCAAACTCCCCATCAGCCCTGCCCTGAGTGTGACAGGGGGCAGCACCCCAACCCCCCAATCCGCCCTACCCTGAGCGTTACTGAGGGTGGCATCACAACCCCCTGATCGGCCCTGCTCTGTGTATGATGGGGGGAGCTCCCCAACCCCCCAATCGGCCCTGCTCTGTGCATGACAGGGGGGAGCTCCCTAACCCCCTGATGGGCCCTGCTCTGTGTGTGACAGGGTTCGGAGCCCCAACCCCCCTGATGGGCCCTGCTCTGAGCGTGACAGGGGGCAGTGCCCCAAGCCCCCAATCGGCCCTACCCTGAGCGTGACTAGAGGTGGCATCGCAACCTTCTGATCTGCCCTGCTCTGTGCATGACAGGGGGCGGCACCCCAACTCCCCTGTCGGCCCTGCTCTGAGCCCGACCAGGAGCTGCGGTGCAGGCATCTAGGGATTGGGCCTGCCCTCTGCCACCCGGGAGTGGGCCTAAGCCAGCAGGTCGTAATCTCCCGAGGGGTCCCAGACTGTGAGAGGACACAAGTGGGGCTGAGGGGCACCCCCACCCCCGCCAGTGCACAAATTTTTGTGCATCCGGCCTCTAGTAACTATGTAATTGACTATTGCTCAGGCAAACTTAAATACAGCATATTTAAGTTTCAAGTTTTTCAAATACTAACACTGTTCAAGATTTCTTAAAACTTCTGAATAAGAAACTTTTGGACAACTACAGCTAATAGAAAGAGAATTAAAACATAGGGACAACATAAAGAGTGCACCCTAATGTTAATTATGGATTTTAGGTGACAATGATGCCACCATGTAGGCTCATTGACTGTATAAATGTTGATCATGGGGAAGGCTGTGCATGAAGGAGGAGACATACAGAAACTCTCCGTTCTGTTCAATTTTGCTATGAAGCTGCTCTAAAATATTAAGTCAATTTAAAAAATATATGGAAAGTTTGCTATATCTGCCTTTAAGATAAAATGTAACTAATATGTTCAAAGGCAATGGTGTAGGAATACAGTTAAAATAATTAAGAAGTGGTAAACATATGTTTTAATACTTGAGGATTAAAACAGGTTTCAAAAAAATTAATGTATTCTTTATTTCTCTTATCTAAAGAGCACATTTTAGAGATCTAGATTTACTGCCCTGTGTTGCCATCTTGAAATCCTGTGACATTAAGCAAATTACCCACTTCTGCAGACTCTGGTTTCTCATGTGGGACACAGGTATACCTGCCTATTAAGAGGGTGCTCCTGCCCTGGCTGGCTTGGCTCAGTGAATAGAGCGTTGGCCTGGGGACTGACGGGTCCGGGTTCGATTCCAGTCAAGGGCACATGCCCAAGTTGTGGGCTCAATCCACAGTAGGGGGGCATGCGGGAAGCAGCCAATCAATGATTCTCTCTCATCATTGATATTTCTCTCTCTCTCTCCCTCTCCCTTCCTCTCTGAAATCAATAAAATATGTTTTAAAAAGAAGAGGGCACTCCCTTCCACTGAAATGGTGGAGGACTTCCACTCAATACAGGGCGCATCAATTCGTGAATGACCTGCTTTCTCAGTTGTGTCTAGCTCAATGACAAAAAAGAAAAAAACAAAAAAAAACAAATGGGAACAAACTTTCAGGTTTGCTGCACTAGGAATACACAGATTTGCCACACAAATTAGAATCGTTTTATTAGAATCGTTTTATTTAGGCCTGCTCCCGGGTGGCAGAGGGCAGGCCCAATCCCTAGGTGCAGTCCCTGGTCCGGCTCAGAGCAGGGCTGATTTGGGAGTTGGGGCGCCGCCCCCTGTCATGCACAAAGCAGGGTGGATTGGGAGGTTGTGATGCCACCCTCAGTCATGCTCAGGGTAGGGCCGATTGGGGGGTTGGGGCACCGCCCCCCGTCACACTCAAGGCAGGTCTGATGGGGGAGTTGTTTTAGATCCATGGCCAAAAGTTAGTACTACTCTGCTGCACACTTTGTCTTACTCTATGAGATAAGCAGCCCATGGATTCTGGCCAGAGAAGCTGTTTTCACCTGCTTCCAAGTGAATTGCTGCTTAGTCAGAACACATGAAGACTCTAACTATCTTCCCTATGAGTCCATTTCAGCAGTCTTTGATTCAGATAGCATGTATAAGAGAAAATTCTGTTGCTTCCTCAACTCTCTGTGGATTGATGAAGAATATGAAAATAATATTGGAAGAAATATTGGGTGCTGGTTTCGATTCTGGTCAAGGGCACATGTCCAGGTTGCAGGACACCACCTCCAGTTGAGGGTGTGCAGGAGGCAGCTGATCAATGATTCTCTCTCATCATTCATTTTTCTATCTCTCTCTCCCTCTCCCTTCCTCTCTGAAATCAATAAAAATATATTTTTAAAAATGCACTTCCATATATATTATTTACATCTCAAGGCACTGTGAAATACAGTAATTTTCCCACATTTTATAAATATGAAAACTTAGGTTCAAAGTGGGTAATTTTCTTCAAGGTTATAATGTGTTAGTTTTCCTTTGAGTTTTAAGAAAACCTCTAAATTAACTGAACTACTGAATATTGTCCTAATCTACTTTGCATATAATCTGGAAACATATTAATTGAGCAGAGCTCAAGACTATGTTGCCTATATCCACGCAACGTATTCATATCAATACTATACAAGCAGGAAACAAATAGAGTTGCTATACCTCTATCTTCTATCCTACACCTGAAAAGAACAAGAGTATATAACTACAAGTTCAGAACAGTACTTACACATCAAAAATCCTATAGTACAAAAGACATTTATACTGAGAATACACATGCTCTGCCAAAGAGCCTTAAAAAAATGCTTTGCCCTAACCCAGTGGTCAGCAAACTCATTAGTCAACAGAGCCAAATATCAACAGTACAACGATTGAAGTTTCTTTTGAGAGCCAAACTTTTTAAACTTAAACTATATAGGTAGGTACATTGTTAGTAACGTAACTAGGGGCCCGGTGCACGAAATTCGTGCTCTGGGTGTGTGTGTGGGGGGAGAGTGTCCCTCAGCCCAGCCAGCTCCCTCTCACATACTGGGAGCCCTCAGGCGTTGACCCCCATCACCCTCCGATCGCCTGATCGGCCCCTTGCCCAGGCCTGACGCCTCTGCCAGAGGTGTCAGGCTTGGACAGGGGACCCCTATTGCCCCCCCGATCACTGGCTCTGGCCCCCGCCCAGGCCTGAGGCCTCTGGCCCAGGAATCATGCCTGGACAGGGGACCCCCATCTCCCTCTGATCGCTTGCTCCACCCCCCGCCCAGGCCTGACACCTCAGCCAGAGGAGTTGACCCTCATCACCCTCTGATCACAAATCACCGGATCGGCCCCTTGACCAGGCCTGAGGCCTCCGGCAGATGTGTCAGGCCTGGGAAGGGGAACCCCAGCTCCCCACGGTTGCAGGCTCCGCCCCTGCCCAGGCCTAACGCCTCTGGCCTAGGCGTCCCTCCCGGGCAGCAGGGACCTGCAGTGGCAGCGGGGGGCGCCGTGATCGTGGGCTTCGCATTAGGCCCAGGCAAGGGACCCCTAGCTCCCGGGACTACCAGCTTTGACCATGCCCAGCTCCCATTGCTGGCTCCACCCCTACTTCCTGCTATCACTGGCCAGGGTGGCAAAGGCGCCTGATTCTCCGATCATGGCTGGGGGGCAGGCCAGAGGCGGCCCCAGGGCCGCCTTTGCCCTGCCCCCCAGTTCTTAGCTCCCCCCTGGGTTTCCGACCACTGTCAGTGGCAGGGGGCTTCTTCCTGCTTTCCCTTTCGCCTCCCTGCATTGTGCCTACATATGCAAGTTAGCCGCCATCTTGTTGGCAGTTAACCGCCAATCTTTCTTGGCAGTTAATTTGCATATGGCCCTGATTAGCCAATAAAAACGGTATCGCCGTATGCCAATTACCATTGTTCTCTTTCATTAGTGTAGATTAGGATACTCCTAAGGCTTAGGAAGAGCCACACTCAAGGGGCCAAAGAGCCGCATGTGGCTCGCGAGCCACAGTTTGGCGACTACGGCCCTAACCGGTTTGGCTCAGTGGATAGAGCATCAGCCTGAGAACTGAAAGGTCCCAGGTTCGATTCTGGTCAAGGGCATGTACCTGGGTAGGGGGTGTGCGGAAGGCAGCTGGTCGATGTTTCTCTCTTATCGATGTTTCTGACTCTCTACCCTTCTTCCTTCATCTCTTTAAAAAATCAATAAAATGTATTTTTTTAAAAATGCTTATGGCCTTTTATTTTCCAGGACTAAAGGCCTGATGCAAGAAATTAGTGCATAGGTAGGGTCCCTAGGCCTGGCTGGCAATCACGGCTGATCAGGTTCCCTGCTTTCCTGCTCCCTCATGCACCACCACCACGCGGTTCCCCCCTCCCCTGTTCCTGCTTCCCCCTTTCCTTGCTCCCTCAATAACCCGCCAACACCAGCTCGCTGCCTGCAATTTTCTGTGCGACCCCCCGATGGTCAGCCCACATCATAGTGAGCAATCGAATTCCCGGTCTCCCAGGCTAACCTCCAAGGAAACACTTTGCATATTAGCCTTTTCTATATAGATAAAGTCATACAAGAATGTAAGAATGCCACGTAACCTAGGCAAAAATGAGAAATGCAACTGAAGGATGCACAGACCTGGTTATAACCTATTCAGCATTTATATTTCAGATATACTTCTGAAATATATGTAGTAATGAAAACACATTTAAACCAATTCTATTCCTGATGTTACTTTACATGTAAAGTGTATTAGTAAATTATTCTCTGCCAAGATTAAACATTCACCAGGGACTGCTACATAAATTACCCATACATCCAATCATGGGACACTTAAATGGAGGGTTTCAAGGAACTTTTCGGGTCACAGGAAAATGCTCACTATACAACAGTGAACTAAGAATACACACACACACCACTGTGCCAATAATAGCTGAATCAGAAAAGACTCTCTTCCTCTATGTTTTTATGGGTTTTTCAGATAGGTATAAAGTGTTCTGTTTTGTTTTTTAAGTTACGAAAACAATGGGGGGAGAAGGAAAAACTCAGTATTTCCCCTGATAAGTGTAAAATACACGTCTAACTGTATATAGTAATGAAAACACATTTGAGGTAACCCTACTCCTTGCTGTTAATTCATACTAATACGTATGTGCTGCCCAAGTGAAACCTTCAGAGCTTTCATTATATTTTAAAGAAAAAAGCTGTCATTCTCCAGACTATTGTACTGTAAGCAGCACACAATGCTTATTATATTGTCTCAATATCCTTCATCCAAACATGACTATTACAAAACCACGTATTAATTCAAGAACCTACAAACCAGTTTCACAAAACTTGCCTTGTTGCTAAAATGTTTTCATTTTATACAGCTACTCGCTCCTACCTGAATGTCAGTCAATAAATCTATTTGAATATGAAGACCGGGCAAACTCTCAACCATTTGAGAATGCTTTCCAGGATAACGAGTTCTACAAAACATAAAAGCGTCACTCCCCAATACCACCTGCATATCATATTATTTTTAAAACCAAGACCCAGTGGGTTTAAATGCGGACTCCCTGTTACCGCTTCCACTTGTAAAAGTTACAGAACAGATATGCCTCAAGCCGACACCTTGAGGGAGTCCAGGATACCTCGGCGCTTGAAGGTCTGGGACAGCTTTGTGCGTAGTTCGTCTTGACTCAACACGTCATATTTGGGGGGCACGGTGAGCTGGAAGAGAAGATGCCAACGGTTACCAGGCAGGCAGAGGGCACGGGAATTTCTGAAGACGGAACAGTGGCTGACCTTCGGGAAAGCAGGAAAGCACGAAAGCCCAGCGGGGACGACGCTTGCACGACAACAAGCAAGAAGGTTCGCCTCCTCACCCGCGCACCGGGTTGGTGCTTTAACGGAAACAAACAAGATGCTACATCTCCTCACGTGTGCTCCCGGTACTTTTTCCTCACCTGTCCTCAGAGCCCAACCGCGGGCCGGGAATCAAGAGGAACGGGTATACCTCAAGGCTCTCCCGCCCACTCGAACTAGGAAATGGCGGATAAACACATTTCCTCCCCTCGGCTTGCCACGGGTGAGCGGGTTGTGTACCGGGCGCGACTCTCACCAGCGGCTGGAGAGTAGAGATACGGAGCGAGGCTGTGAAACCCGCGGCCCTGGAAGTGGAGGCACCTCGCGGCGGGTGAGGGCCTCACAGCGGATCCCGCCCTCTCCCCGAGACCCAGCCAGCCCAGCAAGGGAATCCGGGAATCCGGGAATCCGGGAATCCGGGAACCCAGAGCTTTACAGCCAAGTCAATGCCAACAACCGCCGGAAGCTCCGCCCACTTCTCGCGAGAGCTTGGCCTCCGAGTCCCGCGAGGACCCCTGGGCTAGAGCGGGGATTGGAGGAGAAGCCATGTGCTCTGCACCACATCCGGGGCCTGCGGGATCTGGGTGTTAACCCTGTGTCTTCCTCCTGTTGGGCCTAGGGCGCTGGACCCAACCTGGCTATCCCCTGGCCAGCTGGTCCCATCACAGCCCAGGCATTGCACCCAGCGAGCTCCGCCAGCTCGGGCTTTGCTTATTTTGCCTTTCATTAAGTCACGCAGTAACCGGGGCACTGTTTCCTTTTGGGACCCGAAAACCCTTTGTAGGGGGCTCCGTCTTGTGCACCGCCGGGTGATTTAGCAGCATCCCTGGCCTCTCTGCCCACTAAATGCAGCGCTTCTTACCAGTTCTGACCTTACTGAATGTCTCAGACATTGCCTGATGTTCTTGGAGAGGCAAAAGTCACTGGTTGAAAATCAGTGAGCTAAACTTTAAGTATCTACCTTTTTACCGTTGTTTGGTTTTTGGTTTTCTTTGTAACTCTCCCAAGGAGTAAGGACATATTTTCCATTGATTTTAGAGACTGGAAGGAAGGGGGGGTGGCGGGGGGGGGGAGTCAGAAAAACACCAATGTGAAAGAGGCATCTATAGGTTGCCTCCTGCAGCACCCCCATTCCACTCCACTGTGGGCTTGGACTTGCAACCCAGGTATGTGCCCTTGGCCAGGAATCCAATAGGTGACTCTGCTGCTCAGGTTGATGCTCTAACCACCGAGCAACACAGGCCATGGCAAGTACCCACTCTTGTGCATACCAAGGAAGATAAAGGTAAGCTGGCTTACCAAGATGCTGTGGGTGAAAGGGGCCACATGGTAACCTGACAAGCTCAGGGAAGGCCTGTATGATGGTCTTGCAAACTCAAAGACCTGAAGTAACCACAAAGGACGATCGGAAATTAAACTTTAACCAAAAGCAGTAATAGTGGGTAGTTACATTCTAGGACAGTATCTTCACTGAGCCTATCTGTCTTTTTGCATCTATAATAACACTAGAGGCCTGGTGCATGAATTTGTGCACATTGAAAGGAAATTAATTAGAAGAAATATTTTAATATCCCTGTTCACCCTTTCTCAATAATAGAAGTGTCAACCAAATTCATGATCGACAATGACAGATTGAAATGCATGTGATTGCTGCCAATGAGAGCTTTATATGTATCACCCATGTGCGAGTCAACTTAGCCTTTTATAGATATAAAACAAACTTGTTAATTAGAGCTGCTTTCTGATTTAGCTAAACTTTTTCCAGCCCAGTGAAGCACTCCAACTTCTTTTTCAGGTAATTGTCAGCAACACAGCAGTAAATATCAACACAAAGAAGCACATTATTATTGTAGATCACGCAGGGAGAACAAAGGGTAAAATATTTAATTTGCAGCAGTGTTTGACTATATTTTGTGCAGTGAAAAAACCTGAAGTCATTTTTAAGGTCCACCATTTCTTTTCTTTATTTCTTTTTGAGCGGGGGAAGGGGGGGTTGGGGGGGGGGTGGGGGCCCACCATTTCTCAATTCTTTTCAGTTGGGTCAAGTTTCTAAACTTTCTAAATCTTCATTTTCTGTTTAATGAAAAGAAAATAGGATTCTACCAAGTCTCCGATCTACCTACTCCACGACTTGTGTGAGGATCAAATGAGATGAGGCACAGGAAAACACTTCACAGACATTTGGTTAACTGTGAATGTTTCTACCTGGCTATAAAGCAAATTGTGTTCCTGGGCTGAAGAAACTTCTAGGAGGCTAGTCGCTAGGGAGAGGAAGCTGGGCATTGCGACATAACGTATTACCCTGACGGCAGGACACTTAGCATATTAGTCTTTTATATAGATAGACTAGTAGCCCGGTGCACAAAAATTTGTGCACTCGGGGGTGAGGGTGAGGGGTGGGGTCAGACCCCTCAGCCCGACCTGCGCCTTCTGTCATGTTCCTGGACCCCAGCCACTCCTGGCCTAGGCAGAGGCCTACAGGCTTGGGGCAGCCTGGCTCCCGAGGCCCCATTGTATCAAGAGAACAAAGTCGGCATTAGTTACTGCTCTCACTGAACCCAGTACACTGCATCTGTGCGTACAACTGCCTTGTTCATGTGCCTGCTTCGCCCTACTGAATTACTAACATCTTGAGGACATTGCTCTGTCTTATCCTGCTTCAACTTCAGTGCCTGGCCTGGTGCCAGGGACCTGAGAGGGTTTGCTGAGTGAGTGAGTGAGTGAATAATGGGTGAGTGAATGAGTGAATGAATGAGCGAGTAAGTGAATGAGCAAGCAGCTACGAGGCGGGAACTTCTGCCGCATTGCCATGACAATGCGGCAGAAGTTCCCGCCCCGCTCCTAGCTGCCTGCTGCAAACCCCGGGAAGTTCCCGCCCTGCTCCCAGCGGCCGCACACCCCTCTCCCAGCTGCATAGTTCATGCAGGGCAAAGGCGGCCCAGGTTCCCCCCCTTTGCCCTGCCACCCGGCTTTTGCCTGCTGCCTGGGTTTCCGATCACTGTCAGCATCAGGCAGCTTCCTCTGTCCTTCCCCTTTCGCCTCCCATCATTGTGCCTATGTATGCAAATTAACCGCCATCTTTGTTGGCAGTTAATTTGCATCTCGCCCTGATTAGCCAATGGGAAGCATAGCGGAGGTACGGTTCATTACCCTTTTGTCTTTTATTAGCTAGGATACCCTTGAAATATCTGGGTAACTTGTAACTTCCCTTTTTCTGGGCCCCTTGTGGCACAACCTAATGTGCTTGGGCTCCCGGACAGTTACCACTCATTCCTTCATTGTTCTCATGTTAATTGTTGACTGTTGGCTATCCTACACCCTTCTAAGTATGTGTCTATCATTTTATTTTTTATCCAGTCCCACAGGTTCTCTCCCTCACCCCCAAGACCCCTTTGGTTTCTCCCGCCTCTCTAATCTATCACCAATGAATTTCTTGTAACCTACCTATGTCTCCTCCTTTGGTTGTAATGTATAAAAATAGAAGAAAACCCACCACTCTCCAGAGCACTTTCCCAATCCGTTGAGGTACTGCTTCCAGGCACTTGTCGACAGTTTGCTCAAATAAACACAAAATTCTTTACAGGTTTGAATGTTTCTTATGTTAACACGGTAATAAAAACATAGCCAGAGAATGGTATAAGAACTAAGATGCACTGAAGCCTTGTGGGTGTTGTTCAGTGGTTAGAGAATTGCAGCATACCCAAGGGTCCTGGGTTCAATTCCCAGTCAGAGGTACCTACTTTGGGTGCAGTTTGCTCCTCTACTCCCCTAATCCCCAGATTGGGATAATGTGGGAGGCAACCAGTTGATGTCTCTCTCTCTGCCCTCACTCCCTCCTTTCTACTCTCAGAATCTTTCTCAGCACCAGGTCCTGGGAGTCACTACCAGTTGATTAGAACTGGCTCAGGAAAGGAAACCCATTTGTCATTCCTAGTCCACTCCCTTTTCCATTATGCAGCATATCCTCTTTACAGATGAGATGAAAAACAAAATAAAACAGTTTAAACATCCCCAGTTCCTTCACTAGCTTTTGTGCAGAATATTCCCTAGGCTAGATCCCACCCTTCTCCCAACACACAGTTCAGTTATTGATTCTTTTAAAATGTGATTCCCAGAACTGAGTATGGTCCCCAGGATGATATTATTTGTGAAGAGGACATTGTCTTCTCTTAATGCAACTTAGAATTGCATTAGCTTTTTGGGACCACTGTTTCAGACTGCTGCCTCTTGTTGAGCTTGCAATAAACGAAAATGTGTTTTTGTAGATGCACTGGTCTTAAACTAGGTTATCCTGTTGTGCAGGTTTGTTTTTTTTTTTAAAGCCCTAGTACGAGACTTTATTTTGCATCCTATTAAATTCTACTTTGTTAATTTCCCACCTAATTCTGCTAGTAGGGGAGATATTTTTGAATCTTGACTTTTGCCATATAATAAATTTGTGGTCTTTAGCATGTTATCTTTGTTTTTTTCTGTTTGTTTATATTTTTACTAGTGGCCCGGTGCATGAAATTCATGCACGGGGGACAGTGTGTTCCTCAGCCTGGCCTGCACCCTCTCCAATTTGGGACCCCTCGAAGGATGTCCTACTGCCAGTTTACAGCAGTCACACATCCCTCTCGCAATCTGGGACTGCTGGCTCCTAACCGCTCACCTGCCTGCCTGCCTGCCTCATTGCCTCTAACCACTCTGCCTGCCGGCCTGCTCGACCCCAGCTGACCTCCCCCCGCCCCCCACTGCTGGCCTGTTTGCACCCACATGCCCCCCCCCCACCCCCACGAGCCTGATCACCACAAACTTCCGCCCCTGCTGGCCTGCTTGTCCCTCCCTTCCCTCCCCACTGGCCTGCTCATCCCCAACTGTCCCCCTGCTGGCCTGCTCACTCCAAACTGGCCCCCACCCCCGCTATCCTGATCACCTCCAACTGCCCCCCACTGATGGCCTTCTTGCCCCCAACTGGCCCCTCTGCTGATCTGCTTACCCCCAAACAGCACCGCCCCCCACCAGCCTGATCACCCACAACTGCCCTCCCCTCTTGGCCTCTAACCGCCTCTACCTTGGCCCCACCACCATGGCTTTGTCCAGAAGAACATCTGGAAGGTCTCCTGGAAGGTCTCCCAGTCTAATTAGCATATTGCTCTTTTCTTAGTATAGATATATTTGTCTGTAAATATGATTATGATTGCAGATATGAGTAGGACCAGGTAAGGTTTTATAGAATGGGCCTTTTATTACAGATGGTTTGCCAGGTATGCATTTTTTCTAAAGAAGTAAAAATTACTTTAGAAAATGTTTCAGGAAGACTTTGAGAAATTTACAGTATCTGCTTTTCTTCCAAGAAAGTTGTCACTTTTATGCCAGAGTGAGAATTATTTGTATGCTTTGTATGTCAGCATTGGGCCACTGTGACTGGGGGGCACTTAGCTTGACTTGAGAGTAATTGTCTTGCTCACTGGCTGGGAGGGAGGGTGTGTGGCAGAGGAGATATATACTGGGTTCTGGATTACTCATAGATTGCTGATTTTCTGGATTGATTGTGCAAGCCCCTCCTTTTATTCATGTCCACCTTCTGTTGACAGACATCTACCCTGGGAGAGAAATTAGATGAAACTCTCTTTCTTGTCATTGTAAAAAGCATTTGATTTCCTAAGGTGTGATAAGGCCACCCAGCCATCCTCAGTCAAGGTACACATTTTCATGGAGGATGTTCCCACTCTTGAATAAAGTAAAACAATTATCTTTTCTTTTAATTTAAACTTTCTTCTATAACTGTTTTCTTGCTACTTAAAAGCTAGTTGTTGTTTTTTTTTAAAACTGCTTTCAAAGCTTTTCAAGCTGTATATGTCCTTGGAATGAATTTATAAATAAGAATTGAGCCCGGCCAGTGTGACTCAGTGGGTTAACATCAACCTATGAACCAGGAAGTCACAGTTTGATTCCAGGTCAGGCCACATGTCTAGGTTTTGGCCTGATCCCTAGTACGGGGTGTGTAGGAGGCAGCCGACCAGCGATTCTCTCTCATCATTGATGTTTTTATCTCCCTCCCTCTCCCTTCCTCTCTGAATCAGTAAGAATATATTTTAAAGAGAAAGAGAGAGAGAGAGAGAGAGAGAGAGAGAGAGAGAGAGAGAGAGAGAGAGAGAGGAGAGAGATAGATAGATAGATAGAGAGAGAGTATATATGTTTATAAATAAAAAAAAAAAAACATGTATTTGATGCTCTTAGAAAGTCTTATTTTCTTTCATTAAAACTGTGCAGTATAGGGAACTCCATAGATTCTCTTAATTTGAAGAAAGTTAGAGGAAAAGGTACTAATTCAGAGTTCCATGGGAAAATGTGTCACTTATATCCTGGGGAAGGCATCACTGGATGTGGAGGATGGGCCGTATTTCCAAGTGAGGTCCTAAGTCCTGCTTGCAACTCCCAGCCAGGTTAGAATGTGCCTTCTTTAATCAGGACAAAACAATCACAGTGAGCAGAACATGACTAATGTTTTTTATAATTAACTAGAGGTCTGGTGCACGAAATTTGGGCACTCAGGGGTGAGGGGTCCCTCAGCCTGGCCTGCACCCGCTCACAGTCCGGGAGCCCTTGGGGAGTGGACCTAAACCATCAGTCAGACATCCTTAGCACTGCCATGGAGTCAGGAGAGGCTCCCGCCACTGCCACTGCACTTGCCAGCCATGAGCCCGGCTTCTGGCCAAGCAGTGCTCCCTCTGTGGGAGTGCACTGACCCCCAGAGAGCAGCTCCTGCATTGAGCATTTGCTCCCTGGGGTCAGTGCATGTCATAGCAACTTGTTGTTCCACCTTTTCGTTGATTTGCATATTAACCTTTTATTATATAGGGTAGCTAGTCTTGAATGTTCTATTTCTGCCCCTAACAAAGTCACCCTAGCTACTCGAGACAGATGCTATCTTCCCCACAGGAGCCAGTCAGGGCTCCCCTACCTTTAGGCAACAGGCCCTGTCCCTTGTAATGAGGATTGCTTTATGTAAGGACCTTAACAACTTCAGCCGGTTCTCAAAAAGGTGTTGATAATTGTTCAAACACACACTTCAGCTCTCAGGCCTGAGACCACCCCTTTCCTCCATGCCCTCAAAGGTCCTCAACTGAGTTAGTCAATCCCACCCTGCCTTTCATGCCAGCATTACCTCTGCCCTAATCTCAGGGTCATCTTATACTGTCTAAATTACAGTCCCCTCCTTGCAGCTGCATTCTGCAAACATTGAGCACTTATTATATCCTGGTCTCAGTGTTAGGGAATCAGGCTGGAAAAAAACACAACGCTGTTCTTTTCCATACTCTTTCTCCATATTGCTGTAAGTAGCTCCACGTTGATGCAGCATTGTGCTCAGACCAACCTTTCTGACAAAGTTTTACAATCCATGTGCCATAGTAAATGAACTCCCTCTATCCTCACTTTCTTTTACCTTTTTGCTGACACTTCTTTAAATATTTTTTCCTCATGCCTGCAAGGCTTTTTTTAAGCTTTGACATGTGTGTTAGTTAACTACTGCTGCCGTATAAAATTATCACAAATTTAGTGGCCTGAAACAATGCAAATGTGTTACAGTTATTAGCACAGAAGTCTGGTGTGGGGCTCACCAGGCTGCAATCCAGGTATCAGGAGGCTGCATTCTCTTCTGGAGGCTCTTGGGGAGACTTTCTTTCCAGCTTCTGGAGACCACCCATATTCTGTGACTGGTGACCGCTTCCTTCATCATTAAAAGCCAGGAATATTGCATCTTGTGACTCTACTGAAGTCACATCTCCCCCTGATTTCCTCTCATACCTCCCTCCGCAACTTTGAAAGCCCCTTATACTTGAACTAGAGGCCCAGTGCACAAAAATTTGTGCACTGGGGGGGTGGCTGGTCCCTCAGCCTGGCTTGTGCCCTCTCACAGTCTGGGACCCCTTGGGAGATAATGACCTGCAGGCTTAGGCCTGCTCCCGGGTGGCAGAGGGCAGGCCCAATCCCTAGGTGCAGCCCCTGGTCGGGCTCAGAGCAAGGCTGATTGGGGAGTTGGGGCACCGCACCCTGTCATGCACAGAGCAGGGTGGATTGCGAGGTTGCCATACCACCCTCAGTCGTGCTCAGGGTATGGCCGATTGGGGGGTTGGGGCACCGTCCCCTGTCACACTCAAGGCAGCGTCGATGGGGAGGTTGCGGAGTCACCCCATGTATCGCACAGAGCAGGGCCCATCAGGGGTTTGGAAAGCTCCCCCCTGTCATGCACAGAACAGGGCCAATCAGGGGTTTGAGGAGCTCCCCGCTGTCACTCACAGAGTAGGGCCAATAGGGGAGTTGGGGCACCGCCCCCTGTCACACACAGAGCAGGGCGGATTAGGGGGTTGGGGCACCACATCCTGTCACACTCATGGCAGAGTCAATGGGGAAGTTATGGCTCTACCCCATCACACACAGAGAAGGGGGGTTGGAGTGCTGCACCCCACACAGAGGGGCTCCATATGGGGCTCTATACCCTGTCACACACAGAGCAGGGCCAATCAGGGGGTTGGGGCACCGCACCATGTCACACACAGAGCGGCAGGGCGATCAGGGGGTTGGGGAGCTCCCCCCTATCAGGCACAGAGCAGGGTTGATCAGGGGGTTGGGGCGCCTTCCACTGTCATGAACAGAGCAGGGCAGATAGGGAGGTTGTGGCCATGCCCCCTGTCACACAAAGAGCTGCTGGGTGATCAGGGGGTTTGGGCGCTCTGCCCTGTCACGCTGATCCCAGTGCTGGGAGGCATATTACCCTTTTGCTATATAGGATAGAGGCCTGGTGCATGGGTGGGGGCCGGCTGGTTTGCCCTGAAGGCTGTCCTGGATCAGGGTGGGGATCCCCACTGGGGTGCCTGGCCAGCCTGGGTGAAGGGATGATGGCTGTTTGCAGCTGGTCACACACCCTTCAGGGTGGGGGTCCCCACTGGGATTCCTGGCCAGTCTGGGTGAGGGGCTGAGGGTTGTGTTCAGGCTGGCGGGTGACTGAAGCTCCCAACCGCTCCTTTTTGTTTTATACTGGGCCAGCTTTTGCTCTGATGTAGCATACTATTCCATTATGTAGATATACCAGGGCTTTTTAACCCACTCATCTGCTGACCAGCACTTAGGCTGTTTCCAAACCTTAGCTATTGGAAATTGTGCTGCAGTGAACATAGAGGTGCATGCATCCTTTCAGATTGGTAATTCTAGGTTCCTGGGATATATTCCTAGAAGTGGGATCAGTGCGTCAAATGGGAGTTCCGTTTTTAGTTTTTTGAGGAAACTCCATACTCTTCTCCATAGTGGCTGCACCAGTCTGCATTCCCACCACCAGTGAAGGAGGGTTCCTTTTTCTTGCCATCCTCACCAGCACTTGCCCTTTGTTGATGATAGCCATTCTGACAGCTGTTAGGTGGTATCTCATTGTCCTTTTGATTTGTATCTCTCAGATGATTAGTGACTCTGAGCATGTTTTCATGTGTCCCTTGGCCTTCCTTTTGTCCTCTCTGGAAAAGTATCTATTTAGGCCCGTTGCCCATTTTTGTGATTGGGTTGTTTATCTTCCTTTTGTTAAGTAGTATGTGTTCCCTATAAATGTTGTAGATGAAACCCTTATCAGAGAGAACATTGGCAAATATGTTCTCCCATGCAATGGGCTTTGTTGTTGCCTTGTTGATGGTTTCTTTTGCTATGAAGAAGCTTTTTATTTTGATGTCTTCCCATTTGTTCATTTTAACTTTATTTTCCATTGCCCCAGGAGCTGTGTCTGTGAAGATATTGCTTCCGCATATATCTGAGACTCTGCTGCCTATGGATTCCTCTACTATTTTTATGGTTTCCAGCTTTATGTTCAAGTTATTTATCCATTTTGAGCTTATTTTTATGCATGGTGTCAGTTGGTGGCCTAGTTTAATTTTTGCATTTGTCTGACCAAATTTCCCGGCACCATTTATTGAAGAGACTGTCTTATCCCCATTGTATGTTTTTGCCTCCTTTGTCAAATATTAATTGAGCTTGGTTGTTTGAATTGGTTTCTGGGTTCTCTATTCAATTCCATTGGCCTATGTGTCTATTCTTGTGCCAGTGTCAGGCAGTTTTGAACACAGTAGCTTTGTAATACAGCTTGATATCTGGTATTGAGATCCCTCCTACTTTGTTCTTCTTACTCAAGATTGCTGCCACTATTCGTGATCTTTTTTTTTATTCCAGATGGATTTTTGGAGAGTTCATTATAGGTCTGTGAAATATGCTGTTGGTATTTTAATGCGGAGTGCATTGAATGTATAGATTGCTTTGGGTAGTATAGCCATTTTAATGATGTTGTTTCTACCAATCCATGAACAAGGTATGTTCTTCCATCTGTTTATGTCTTCCTTTATCTCTTTTTTCAACATCTTCTAGTTTTCTGATTGGAGGTCTTTTACCTCCTTAGCTAAGTTTATTCCCAGTTATCTTAATTTTTTTGGTGGGATGATGAATGGGATTCTTTTTTTAATCTCCTTTTCTGTAAGTTCACTATTGGTGTATAAAAATGCCATATATTTCTTGGCGTTAATTTTGTAGTCTGCTACATTGCCGAATTCATTTATTAAGTTTACTAAGTTTTTGAAGGAGTGTTTGTGGTTTTCTATGTACAGTATCATGTCATATTCAAATAATGACAATTTACTTCTCCTTTTCCAATTTGGGAACCTTTTCTTTCCTTTTCTTGTGTGATCACTGTGACTAGGACTTCCAGTACTGTGTTGAACAGGAGTGGTGAAAGTGGGTGTCCCTGTCTTGTTCCTGTTCTAGAGGGAAATGGTTTTAGTTTTTGCCCATTGAGTATGATGTTGGCTGTAGGTTTGTCATATAAGGCTTTTATTATGTGGAAGGATGATCCTTCTATTCCTACTTTGCTGACTGTTTTTATCAGAAAAGGCTGTTGCACTTGGTCAAATGCTTTTTCTGCACCAGATGATATGATTGTGTGGTTTTTCTCTCTCAATTTGTTTATGCGATGTTTCATGTGCATTGATTTGTGGATATTGTACCATCCTTGAATCCCTGGAATAAATCCAATTGGTCATGGTGTATGATCTTTCTAATGTAATGTTGTATCCGGGTTGTAGAATTTAGGTGAGGATTGCAGCATCAATGTTCATCTGGAATATTGGCCTGTAAGTCACTTTCTTTGTGGTGTCTTTTTCTGGTTTTGGGATTATGGTAATGCTGGCTTCATGAAAAGATCTTGGAAGTATGCCGTCCTCTTGAATTATTTGAAATAGTGTGAAAAAGATTGGTTTTAGTGCTTCTTTGAATGTTTGGAAAAACTCCCCTGTGAAGCCATCTGGTCCAGGGATTTAGTTTTTTGGAAGCTTTTTGATTACCGTTTCAATTTTATCAGTAGTTATCGGCCTGTTCAGGTTTTTTGCTTCTTTCTGATTGAGTATTGGAAGCTTGTATTTGTCTAGAAATGTGTCCATTTTGTCCAGGTTTTCCATTTGTTGGAGTAGAGTTCTTATAGTTTTTACAATCCTTTGTATATCTGCCGGGTTATTTGTTACTTCAACTCTTCCATTTCTGATTTTGTTTATTTGGGTCCCCTTTCTTAGTTTCTTGGTGAGCCTCCCTAGAGGTTCATCAATTTTTTTTTTTCTTTTTTTCAAAGAACCAGCTCTTGCTTTCATGATCTTTTGTATTATTTTTTTGGTCTCTATGGCTTTTATTTCTGCTCTGATCTTTATTATCTCTTTCTTTTTTGGTAATATGGGCTTTTATTGTTGCACTCTTTCTAATTATTTAAGTTGAAGATTACTTAATTTATTACCATTTTTTTCCTATTTTCTAAGGTAGGCCTGTAGAGTTGTGACCTTCCCTCGCAGGACTGCTTTCATTGTGTCCCATAGATTTTAGGATTGTGTGTTTTCATTGTCATTTGTTTCCAGGATGCTTTTCATTTCTTCTCTGATCTCTTTGGTAACCCAACTATAGTTTAATAGCATGCTATTTAGCCTCCAAGTGTTTGATTTTTTTCATTGTTTTTATTGCACTTGATTTCTAGTTTTATGCCATTGTGACCTGAGAAGATGCTTATTACGTTTTCTATCCTCCTGAATTTGAAGAGACTTTGCCTGTGTCCTAATATGTGGCCTATCTTTGAAAATGTCCCGTGTGCACTGGAGAAGGATGTATATTTGGTAGCTTTGGGATGAAATGTTCTGGAGATGTCAAGTCCATCTGAACTGGAGAGTCATTTAGGATTGCTGTTTGTTTGGAGGTTTTTTGTTTAGAGGATTTATCCAGTGGTGTCAGTGAGGTATTGAAGTACCCTACATTGATACTATTGCTATCTATCTATCCCTTGATACCTTCCAGAAGTTGTTTTTTGTATTTGGGCACTCCTGTACTGGGTGCATATATGTTTACCAGAGTTATATCCTCTTGTTGATTTGCTACTTTTAGTATTGTGTAGTGGCCTTCCTTATCCCTTGCTATGACCTTCATTAGAGTTCTATTTTGTTCAGATATAAGCATTGCCACCCCAGCTTTTTTCTCATTTCCATTTGTTGAAAATTTATTTTCCCCTCTTTCACTATCTGTGTGAATCCTTTGCTCTGAGGTGAGTCTCTTGCAGACTGCAAAATATGGGTTTTGTTTCCTTATCCATTCAGCTGCCTCATGTCTTGATTGGAGCACTGAATCCATTTACCTTTAATGTTATTATTGTAAGTACTTGTTTGTCATATTTATTCTTCATGTGTGTGCTTCTCCTTGCCTTTCTGTTTCTTCTTTTTACTTCCATCCCTCTAGCATTTCTTGCATTGCTGACTTGGTGGTAATAAACACTCATAGCCCTTTTTTGTCTGTAAATTTCCTTATTAGTTCTTTAATTTTGAATTATAGCCTTGCTGGGTATGGATTCAGCCCCTTGTTTTACATCACTTTGTATATTTCATTCCATTCCCTTCAGGCCTGGTGTGTTTCTGTTGAGAAATCTGTTGATATTCTAATGGGAGATGCCTTGTAGGTAACTTTCTGTCTCTGTCTGTCAACCTTTATGATTCTTACTTTTGCATTGATGTTTAATTATGATGTGGCTTGGTGTTGGTCTTTTGGGGTTCATCTTATTTGTGACTCTGTGTGGTTCTTGGACTTGCATAGTTATTTTCTGGCCTGTATCAGGGAAGTTTTCTGTCGTTATTTCTTCCAACATGTTTTCCCCTCCCCCATCTGACTGGAAGAACTGGCTGGGTCTATAGACCAAGACTGAGCACAGACCTGCTGAGAACCTGGATTGCGGTGAGTGATGGTCACTAAATGGACACTCCCGCTGTCTGCCCATGACCCTGATCATGTCCACCGCTGCCACACATAGAGTGGCATGTTCCCATTCTCCGGTGACTTCTCTAGGCACACTCCCATCAGGCTGGCCCAGGTGATGGACATGGGAGCCTTACATCAGGAACCAGTGCCTTGTTCTTGTGTCACCGTCCCATGACCCACTCAGAGATATGAGTGCAGGCGACTGATTCAGGCCTCAGATACTGAACATGGAGAAGGAAGTCAATTGATGGCCCCTGCCAAGGTCTCTTGCCTGGAGAGAGAAGTAATGAGACTTGGAAAGTGGAATGCTTCTGTAATTTCTTAAATTCTGCCGAACATGAGGAATTACTTTTACTCATCATCTTGACTCAGAATCCAGCTTCAGGTTCACAATGGCCAGCTATCAGACAAGTGTAAATGAGCAACATGGTTGTGACCAAAAAAAGGATGGAGAGGTCCCAGGGCAAGCCATGAGGCCAAAGAGCTTCACACTAAAGGAACTCTCCCAGAGACGGGTGCCCACGTAGGCAGCAGGAAGGATGGGACCTTGGAAGCTTATCCAAAACTAGTAAGCAATGTGACAGTTCACCAGGGCATGGAAAAGACTCTCACTCTGTGTGGAAAGTTGTATGAGCAGAAGACCCTCAAGCCATGTTTAAACTACTCTTGAAATAGTTTGCAAAGGCGCATGTCAGTGTTTAATTCTCAAATATTTAAAATCACAGAGTGCTAACTAGTGATTTTACTACTTTATTTATTTACATGTATGGTATGTTTATAACAGTTTTTTAATGTTGTGACATAACTCTGTAATAGCCATTGAAAAATAACAACTTTTCCTATGGTTATTTGGATTGCTGGGCAGGGTATTAGCTGGAGGTACTATTCTATGTGGGTTGCTCTACAGTGCAAAGCAAGACTAGTCTGTGATTTACTCATTTTGCATTTCATTTGTTTTGTTTGTTTGTTGGTCTCCTCAATCTAGTGAGGGTTCATGGCTCAGAGATACCCTGAGGAAGATCATGAACGTCTCATGAGGTGTCCGAGCTGATCACCCAGAATAGCAGTGGATGTACCCTTAGGCACTCAGTAAATTTTTTGGAGTAAATCAAGGATTGAAGAGCGAGGAGAGGTGTCTGGCTTTGGCAGGTGAGGATCAGCTGACCCGTGGACATCCCTGAGAAGATGTCCACTCTGTGCCAGTGCCTCCTGCCAGCCCTCACATAGGGCATAGAGGGATTTCCTGTCAAGTATGGATACAGAACTTTTGTGGCCATGAGTCTTATGGAACCGTCTCCAGGGGAACAATCAGCAGTGGAACGGGCTGTACAGCCTATAGCATCTGGTTTTCCTCTCAGCCACAATAGTCTTCCTCTGGCTTTGAGTTGGAGATTTAGGGTCAGTGGATGACAGGGATGCAGTAGCAGGAACCATTCTCTCCTTCTCTGGTCAGAAGCATAATTCTTACCATCTGATGAGGCAGAAGTGCAATCTTCACCAGAAGCATCCCTCTGCAGGCCTGAATGCCATGGTCGGGCCCTCCCTTTCCCTCTCGACCTCTCGTCTTCTTTGTGTCCAGGATCGGTGTGTGCCATTCTCCCCACCTTGCCCTGCACTCTCTATTGGAATGACCCAGTGCCTTTGGGGTTGGGATCTGGGAATGTCACTGGCACTTCATCTACGCCAGGCCAACCCTGCACCCCAACCCCTCCCCAACACCACCGCTGTCTGCATAATCTGGTAGATTATGTCTCTGATATTTAAGGGATGCAGATCACAGATTCAGCAAGACTGGCCCATGCTCTGCTGCCATTTCACTTTTGTGCCTCATTCTGGGTTCCTTATGGGATTCTCTGGGCCATTTTCTGCCTTGTCCCTCTAGCCCAGAGTGAGTGCTCTTCCTCATGCACCTCCCTTGTGCCTCTAGAAGCACTGCCCTTGGCATTAAATGGCTAGAGCCAGGCATGTCTTGGATATGAGGCATGTTCTCCTTGGGGAGCAAAAAAGAGGGGCAATCCCTTGTTTAGGTCTAGATGTCATTGGAACCAGGTCTTGTTGGGCACGGGCAGGGCAGGTAGTGCCAGCAGAGACTTGTGAGTTTGAAAAAGGCACAGAGGACAAAATATGTCAGGGTAGGAAGAGGTCTGACTGCAGAGGGAAAGAAGCCAGGTGGAAGGCTGTCTGCTCGAAGGCTGGGTTAAGAGAGCGGACGATGGGAAAGCCCATGCATGGGGACTGGTCCCCAGGGCCTCTGAAGGCCCATAGAGGCAGGGCTTGCTGTGGAACCCAGGAAGGGCATCCTCCTGCCTCTTTGGTGCCTCTTTGGTGCCTCTTTGGATCCAGAAAGGCAGTTGGGATGTTGATTTTCCTTCTGTACACTGTAGCTTGTCACGTTCTCCAAAACAGCTCAGAAGAATTGGGGAGAACTCCTGATTTCTGTTATCAGTGGGTGTCCCCAGCATGAGATTCCTGATGGGCTGACTGACATTCCAGGGATGCATAAAGAGGGTCCCAGACTTGGAGCACATTCTAAGGACCCCCTTTCTTCCAAAAAAGGTCACAAGGGCAGATGACCTGGGATCGCAGTAGGAATTTTGTGACTGGAGCAGGTTGCAAAGGACGGCCCTATTCGTGGGCTCAGAGGCTACTGTGTTCTGTACGTAAGTGAGGGCTATGATGAGAGCAGGTGGCAGGTGACCAGGATGTGGTGAAAACATCCCCCAAATTCATGTGTGGGTGCTGGGAGTCGGCAGGGCCTGTCCATTACTGGGCAGGAAGTTCTCCTGCCCACAGTGCCATAGCACATGCCCTGGGTAAAGCTGGCTCCGCATGGGGGGCGTGGATAGAGGAGTGTTTCTTGCTCATGAAGAAGGCATGTTGGGCTCAGATTTTGTTTCTAGGTCATTCTAAGTGGTCCATCCTGCCTCCCTGTATCTCCTGGACACTGGGATCTCATAGAGGCAGCCTGAGCTTGGGCTCCTATAATTTTCCAGTTTCTGCCTGGTGCATGTAATGTCTGTGTTAAAGAGAAAATCTCAGCCCCCAGGTGGCACCCTCAGGCTAAAACCCCATGATACCAAGTCTAGGCTCAACTGCTGAACTCATTACAGTTTGCACCTCTTCCAGAAACCTAAACAGCCAGTCTGAAATTTTCTGGACAACACCACTGTGCTAATCTGTCATGTGGTCCCTCTGCCTGGAATATGAGAGTTGTTGGGCATCACAATGCAGCGGGTACAGAAGAGCCTACAGAAAATCTGGGCCTCTCTGTCTCTTTGTACTGGGTCAGCACACACAAGGCGCATCCATAGGGACTGGAACAAGTGGTTTCCAGTGAGCACCACCGAGGTACAACTTCTCTGGGGCTGTCACCGTTAACTAGTCCAGGCCCTGGTCTCCAACACTCCTCCCCAGTTGCCTGTGGCGGCTCCATGGTAGGGCTTCCCTGTACACAAGTCAGGCCCCCAATACTGAAAGGGACATAAGCCTGTCAGGAACCCAGAGCCCTGGCCTCACCAGTCCATGCCTGTTATTCCCCTGGATCAAGGCCCTACTTGAACTCAAGTTCCTGTGGCCTGGAAACACATTTACATTCTTTTCAGCAAAATATTAAGCTAGCATAAACCTCTGCTTTGTTCTGTGTCCCGCCCTAGAATAGGACATCCTTTGTAGAGGATGGTCTAATGTTCGAAGACTATCCCTCATGATCCTCCTTCCCATCAATCAAGGAGGTGGTAAAGCAACTCTCAGCCAGTGACAGGCCCTGGGTCTGAAGAGTGGACAACCCCAAGCCAGTTCCCAGAGAGCATTTAAGTGGACACAGGTGAAGGTCACACCGGGGAGATAGGGGTATGGAGGGCCACCCTGAGGGTCAATACAACCAAGTGAAAGGGAGATGTCCTAGTGTGCTGTTGGATCCCACAGTCAATGGACAGTTAGCTGCTCAGCATGGAACAGGCTCCCTGCCCACCTGCCACTGCATTCTGGCCCTAGGCTGTCTCAGTTTGCTCACTGTGTGGCCTGCCAGAGGAGCACCTAGGGAGAAGGCCACACATCCAGGCCCAGGGGCAGGACTCCATTTGCCTGTATGTCTCCCTAATTGTGAGGAAGTCAGTCCTGCGTTTTCTACTTCTACTGCTCCTCATTCAGTGCCAGCCACTCATGTGCTTGCTGCTCTCTGCTGTGTTTCAGAAGTTCATAGCTTGTCACATACAGCACCTGGCCCTTCGTTCTCTTTTTATTGCTCTTCCTGTCTTTGTCTTCTACCTTCCAGTCTTCTAGCTTGGGCCCATAAGCGTAGGAGCTCATTTTCCCGTTTCTTAAGTACATTTTTTATTGATTTCAGAGAGGAAGGGAGAAGGAGAGATGGATAAACCACCAATAATGAGACAAAATCATTGGTTGGCTTTCTCCTGCACATCCACCTGGGGATCCAAACATAAACTCCGGCCCCTCCTCCAATTGATAATTGAACCATGTCCTCTTGGTTCATAGGCCTACTGAGCCACACTGGCCATCACTCTCTGCTTCTTCTAGTGGGAAGAGAAAATGCTGAAGTCTCTGTAACAGTCTGTGAGCTCCCCACTCCCCCAAAAAAGAGGATAAGAGAACAAGGCTCAGAAAATGTGTATCTCTTACAGCAAATGCTCTCTTTCTCTTCCTCTCCCTCTCCTATTCCATCTCCCTCTCCCTGTCCCTCTGTCTGACATGCACCTTGTCTTCCCATCCCCACCTTAACAGGAAATAGTGTCCATAATGGGAATCAGAACCTCTGGAATTTGGGGAAAAGTATACAAATGGGCAGGTTCTTAGGGAGGAAGGACATAGGCAAAACATCCTGTGTTCTGGGTGTTAATTCCTCTGCACAAAGAGATCGTGCCCATTACCTTGTGTGGAGATTCACCTGTGGGGCCAACTTATGTAAAGCTATTGTCAGCATGTCCTCCTCTAGAATTGCCCACTGTTATTAGCATTGATGGTATTTATTATCCACCAGATGCAAGATAAGGAAGAAAATGAAAGACAGTGCACACTGGCCAGTGTGTCTGGGCATTTTCCTGTGCACCAGAAAGTTTACTGATTTGATTTCTGGCCAGGGCACATGTCCAGGTTGCAGATTCAGTCCCCAGGCATCCAACATTGTTTCTCTCTCACAGGAATGCATGCTTCTGTGTCTGTCTCTCTCCATTTACCTCTCTCTAAAGAATTAATTTTAAAAACCCACCATATTAAAACACAACAAAAGAAAACTCATTGCTGCATGTTGCCTCTAAAACCAAGTGTCCTGCACTTGACGCTTTATTTGTTCTCGAGACCACAGTGAGAAATCTAGCAAAATTATTTATTGGAATCTGGATTATTCTATAAAATATTCAGAAAAACATAGTATTAAGGCAATGAGGCTGAGAAAGCTTAGATAGAGACTACATCTGTGAAGTTGGGCACAGAAGGGGCCTGGATAGGAGGTGACTGCTGGTGCACAGGCATCTTGTACATGAAGGCCCTTGGGCAGGGTCTCTAGGGCATCAGAAAGCAAGCAGGGAGAGTAAGGCACACATAATAGGTTCCTTACTACTAGAATGTACCCTAGAGTCCACCAATCTGCACCGCAGTCAGGCAGGCTGGATACAGGGCAGCTGGAGCACACGAATGTCAAAGGGAAGACTCTGAATAAAGAAGAGCCAAAGCCTGACATGCTTGGCTCATTGGATGAGTTTTGACCTGTGAACCAGGAGGTCAGGGTTCAATTCCCAGGCCGGGACATGCCCATGTCGTGGGCTCTTAGCCCAGTAGATGTCTTGTAGGAGGCAGCCAATCAATGATTCTCTCTCACCATTGATGGTTCTAACTCTTTCTCCCTCTCCCTTCTTCTGTGAAATCAATAAAAATATATATATATCTAAAAGTATGTACATAGTTTAGGGTTTTGATACCCTGAATATCCATTTAGAAATACAAGAGAGCCTTTTGTCATGGTCAGGATTTATATGCTGTTCCTTCTTCCCCTTTAATCTTCCTTTCTAATCCACTTCCCCATGGGATTGTATATAAAGTGATCTATTTCATGCTGGGACGTTTTGTATTGTTTGTCTTGTTGTATTTCTCTGTACCATAATACATTATTAATACAAACCTACAGTGGAAAAATTAGGCTGAGTAAATTTGGCATCCAAATGGCTTTACTAAGTATTTCACCAATCCAGGTGCATGCCAGCTGGCAATGAAAAATGGGCTCACTGAGCCATGCCATTCATGGTTTGTTCCACCCCACAATGTGCAATCTGACAGGCTACATTTTAAAATCCTTAAAATTTTGAGGTCCAAGCTTCCTAAATTTTCAACTAATTTCACATACACTATTTCAATAAAAAGAATGTTAAAAAAAACCACACATTATTGGGGTAATTTTTAAAATTGAAGTTGGAAGGCTTGTTGATAACTATACACTCAACAGTCCAAGAGGCGAGTTTTTAAAAACCTTTCCCATTCATGATGTTTGTTTATATTCACTAATAAAAATACTGAGGATTCAAGATAACTCATAGTTTGAGTGATCATACCCTTTGTGGTACATTAAATGTCAAATAGTTGCAGAGAAAGTGCCTGAATAGTTCTCCAATAAAATACATATCACAATCTAGGGGCACTTTTGTTCACTCCGTTCAGAAGTATAGTCAGGAAGCTAACTGGTTCCATTTAAGTGGTAATCTCTGTTTCAATCTTAGTATAACCACTTCAGAAAGTGCTGATGTCACTTAAGTAAGCAAAAGGATGCCCACATTTATACTTCTTCAAACTTTTATATCATTCCGTATGCAATATTTCTCTATTTCTACTATTCCTTTCAAGGTTGAGGACATACAAAATGTCACAGGAAGGAGGTCAAGAATTGTTTTGCAGCCTTGGTGGAGGTTCCCCAATCCTTTTTTCCATTTAGGTTGTCCAAGGAAAATATGTAAATTGTTTACCCTCCCTAACTGGAAACAGGGCAGCATGCCATGAAGAAGTAACACGCTGCTTCATTTATTTTTTTTTATCATTATTGTTCAGATTATTACAGTTGTTCCTCTTTTTCCTCCATAGCTCCCCTCCACCCAGTTCCCACCCCACCTTCTGCCCTTACCCTGACACTGTCCTCATCTATAGGTGTACGATTTTTGTCCAGTCTCCTCCCACGCTCCCCACACCCCCCACATCCCTTTCCCCCGCAAGAATTTTCAGTCCACCCCCTCTCTATGCCCAATTTTATATTATATTCACCAGTTTACTCTGATCAGATTTTTTACTCACTTGATTTTTAGATTCACTTGTTGATAGACATGTATTTGTTGTTCATAATTTTTATCTTTACCTTTACTTCTTCCTCTTCTTAAAGAATACCTTTCAGCATTTCATATAAAATAATATGGAACGCTTCATGAATTTGCATGTCATCCTTGTGCAGGGGCCATGCTAATCTTCTCTATATCGTTCCAATTTTAGTACATGTGGTGCCGAAACGAGCACAGTTCTCTTTCTTTTTTAATAAATATATGTATTATTTGGAAACATTAAGATCTCAGTATGTTTTTTAAAGAATGAATGAGTGCACTCTTTCATGAGCCAATAGTCTTCTTATTTTTTTTAAGTTTATAATAGTCTTTATTATCCATGAGTGAGTGAGATCATGTGCTGTTTTTCCTTCATTGACTGGCTTATTTCACTTAGCATAATGCTCTCCAGTTCCATCCATGCCATTGCAAATGGTAAGAGTTCCTTCTTTTTTACAGCAGCATAGTATTCCATCATGTAGATGTACCACAGTTCTCTAATCCATTCATCTACTAATGGACACTTGGACTGTTTCCAGATCTTAGCTATGTTGAATTGTGCTGCTATGAACATATGGGTGCATATATCCTTTCTGATTGGTGTTTCTGGTTTCTTGAGATATATTCCTAGAAGTGAGACCATAGCATCAAATGGGAGTTCCATTTTTAGTTCTTTGAGGAAGGTCCAGACTGTCTTCCATCGTGGCTGCACCAGTCTGCATTCCCACCAGCAGTGCACGAGTGTTCCTTTTTCTCCACATCCTCTCCAGCACTTGTCGTTTGTTGATTTGTTGAAGATAGCCAGTCTGACAGGTGTGAGATGGTACCTCATTGTTATTTTGATTTGCATCTCTCTGATGATTAGTTACTTTAATTATCAGGTTAGCAGATTGCCTTCAGCCATTTTGCCAACAGCAGGGTAATATAATGCAGATTTTCAGCCCTGCTGTTTATCAAAGTTCATTAGCCCTGTATAAAAATATATATATGTATATATATATATATATATATATATATGTGTGTGTGTGTGTATATATATGTGTATATATATATATATATGTATATATATATATATATATATACATATATGTGTGTGTGTGTGTATATATATATATATATATATATATATATATATATATATTTTACAGGCCCAGTGCACAAAAATTTGTGCACTCAGGGGAGAGGGGGTCCCTCAGCCCAGCCTGTGCCCTCTCGCAGTCTGGGACCCCTCAGGGGATGACCACCTGCTGGCTTAGGCCTGCTCCCCGGGGAATTGGGCCGAAGATGGCAATCAGACATTCCTCTGACAGCCTGGCAGCCCTCGGGAGATGTCCACTTGCCAGCGGGGAGAAGACCTAAGCTGCAGTCAGACATCCTTAGCACTGCTGACGAGTCTGGAGAGCCTCCCTCCACCACTGCTGTAATGGCAGCCATCAGCCTGGCTTGTGGCTGAGCAGAGCTCCTCCCATGTGAGAGCGACCTGACTACCAGAGGGCAGCACCTGCATTGAGCGTCTGCCCCCTGGTGGTCAGTGTGTGTCATAGTGACCAGTCATTCTCAGTCTTTCTGCTGTTAGGGTCAGTTTGCATATTACTCTTTTACTATATAGGATAGAAGCCTGGTGCATGGGACGGGGCCGGCTGGTTTTCCCTGAAGTGTGTTCTAGATCAGGGTGGGGTCCCCACTGTGGTTCCTGGCCAGCCTGGGTGAGGGGCTGATGGCTGTTTGCAGCTGGTCACACACTCTTCAGAGTAGGGGTCCCCACTGGGGTTCCTGACCAGTCTGGGTGAGGGGCTAAGGGCCGTTTTCAGGATGGCAGGCGACTGAAGCTCCCAGCCTCTTTTTTTTATTTTTTATTCTGGGATTTATTTACCTTCTATTGCTGTCACTGGAGCTGAGAGCCGGCTGCAGCTTGAGGCTATGGCTGGCTGAAAGCAGGTATCTGGGTTTGTTTAGCTTCTATAATTGCAACATTGTTGCATCTGGAGCTCAGAGCAGGGCTGCCGCAGGTGGGGAAACTTGGCTTCCTCCATCACTGGAGCAACCAAGCCTCATGTTCACTTCAGCTGCGTGGCTTCCGGCAGGCATCTTGATTGGGAGTTAATTTGCATATCTCGCTGATTAGCCAATGGGAAGGGTAGTGAAGTTATGGTTAATTCCCATGTTTATCTATTATTAGATAGTATATATATACATATATATATATATATATATATATATATATATATACACACACACACATACATCTATACACACACACACACACACACACATACACACAGACACATACTACTGTTGGTCTTTATCTCCAGCACTTAACTCTGAGGTTTGACAGTGTGATCAGTGCTTCTTTGTGTCTAGATGTCTTGTTGTTCATCAGTTAATGTTGTTCATTATATTCCACAAATGAGTGAGAATGTGATATTTATCATTCTCTGAGTGGCTTAATTTGCTTAGTGTAATGCTCTCCAAGTCCATCCATGCTCTTTCAAATTATAAGAGTTCATTCTTTGTTACAGCAGTAGAGTATTCCATTGTATAGATGTATCACAGTTTATTCATCCGTGCATCTGCTAATGGGCACTGAGACAGTTTCCAAATCTTAGCTATTGTAAATTGGGCTGGTATGAACATACAGTGGCATATATCTTTCCTGATTGGTCTATCTCACTTCTTGGGATATATATGCCTAGAAGAGAGAATACTGGGTCAAATGGGAGCTCCATTTTTAATTTTTTGAGAAAACTCTACACGGTTTTCCACAGTGCTTGCATCAGTCTGCATTCCCACCAGCAGTGCACATGGATTCTTTTTTGTGTGGCTGTTTTCTTGGATCCAGGGCCTTAGGTATTACAGACTTTTGATCCCCAATACGAATTAGGCATAATGCAGTTCGAATAAGAGCACACATAGTTCAAGATGACAAGGTTACTTGTTTTCCTTGAGCCTGAGTTCAGAGAGTACCTTTTGATATTTTTATTATTTTTTTAATATTATATTTTATTATTATATCTGTCTTTGTTGTTTATTGTTATTGCATTAAGCATGCCTTTATTTTAAAGTCTATTTTGTCTGATGTGGGTATTGTTGCTTTTTCTCTGCATCCTCACCAGCACTTGTGGTTTGTTGATTTTTTTCTGACAGCTATTCTGACAGGTGTGGATTGGTAACTCATTGTCGTTTTGATTTGCATCTCTTGGACTGTTCTCTTGGACTGTTTTAGCATTTTTTTGTATGTCTCTTGGCCTTTTGTAGGTCCCCTTTTGAAAAGTGTTAATTTAGGTCCTTTGTTTTGATTGGATTGTTTATCTTCCTATTGTTAATTTGTGTGAGTTCCCTGAAATTTGTGTGAGTGGATATTCAACACTTATCCGAGATACTTGGGAAATATGTTCTCCTATGCTGTGGGCTTTCTTATTGTTTTGTTCAGGATTTTGTTTGCTGTGCAAAAGATTTTTATTTTGATGTAGTCAATTTGTTTATTTTCCCCTTTGTGTGCATTGCCTTTGAAGCTGTATCGGTAAAGATATTGCGGAGACGTATCTGATATTTTGCTACATATGCAATCTTGTAAGATTTTTTATAGATTCTCATCTGATGTTTAAGTCCTTTATCCACTTTGAGTTTATTTTTGTGAATGGTGTAAGTTGGTGGTCCAGTTTCATTATTCTGCATGTATCTTTCTAATTTTCCTAACATTTATTGAAGAGAATATCTTGACTCCATTGTATGCTCTTGCCTCCTTTGTAAATTAATAATAGAGCATAATGACTTGGGTCCACTTCGGGGTACTCTGTTCTGTTTCAGTGGAGTATATGTCTTTTCTAGTGGCAGTAGCAGGCAGTTTTGAGAATGGTGGCTTTATATTATAGCTTAATATCTGGTATTGTGTGCCTGCCAACTTTTTTCTTCTTCCTCAGATTGCTCAGGCTATTTTTACTCCATTTCAATTTTTGGAGGATTTTTTTCTGTGTCTGTGATATATTCTGTTGGTATATTAATGGAGATTACAATTAATCTGTAGATTGCTTTCGGGAGTATGGACATGTTAATGATGTTAATTCTACCAACCCATCAACATGGTATATTAGTCCATTGGTTGATATCTTTATCTCCATTTCAATGGCCTGTAGTTTTCCAAGTGCAGTTCTTTTACTTTCTTTATGAGTCAATAAAAATGTACAGTTTTTAATTATAAACCTTGTGTTCTATCAAAATTACTTCACGCGTGAATTTTAGGACACCCTTTACTTAGGCGACTCCGGTGAAAGGGCCATTTGACCCACAAAGGGGTCGCAACCCACGGGTTGAGAACCGCTATTCTAAAATGTCAATTAAATCTAATGGATCCAGTGTGTCCTTTAGAGGCTCTGCATCCTTGTTATTTTTTCATATGGAAGATCTATCCAGAGAAGTCAGAGGGGTGATAAAAGTCCCTTACTGTGACTGTCCTGTTGTCACACTCTCTGTAAAAGTCTTCTAGAATTTTTGTTAGTTTTGATTTTTTGTTTGTTTGTTTGAGATATATATATTGAGGTGCTCCTCTGTTGGGTGAATATATGTTTACTAGGGTTATATTGTCTTGTTGGTTGGTCCCTTTAGTATCATGCAGTGACCTTTCTGTCTCTTGTGATGGCCTTTATTTTAAAGTCTATTTTGTCTGATACCCATATTGTTACTTCAGCCTTGTTTATTTTTTTCATTTCCATTTGCATGGAAATGTTTCCCATTCCTTCATTCTCATCCTGTGTGTGTCTTTTGTTTTGAGGTGGTGTTCCTGTAGAAAGCATATACTTGCATCATGTTTTTGTATCCATTTTGCTCCAATACACCTTTAGATTGGAGCATTGACCTATTTACATTTAGGGTTATTATTAATAGGTATTTATTTCTTTCCATTTCATTTCTGTGTGGCTAACTTTCTGACTCTGTTTCTCCTTCTCATTACAGCAATCTCTTTAGCATTTCTTGTAAAGCTGGCTTGGATATGATGTACTCCTTCAGCCTTTTTCTGTCTAGGAAGCTCTGTATTTGACCGTCTATTTTGATTGAAAGAATTGCTGGATATAGTAATCTTGGCCTCAGATCCTTACTTTCCATTAACTTGAGTACTTCATGCCATCTTCTTCTGGCCTGTAGAGTTTCTGATGAGAGATCAGGAGTCAGCCTTATGGGAACTCCTTCATAGCTAACAGTTTTGTCTTGCTGCCTTGAAGATTCTGTCTTTGTCTTTAATTTTTGGCATTTTAATTATGATGTGTCTGGGCATGGGTTTGTTTGGGTACTTCTTCTTTGGGGTTCTCTTTGGCTCTTGATCTTGTGTAGGATTTTCCTTTATCAGGTTAGGTAAGTGTTCTGCCATTGTTTCTTCAAAGACCTCTATGCCTTTCTCTCCTCCTGCCTCTTTTGTCACTCTCGCTATTCTAATACTGTTAGGTAAGTGGTCCTCCTGTTTGTTTGGGTTTTTTTTTTTAAATCTTATTTTTTCTGTCTTTTTTTTATTGGGTGATATTTTTAACTTTGTTCTAATTCAGTGATTGATCCTCAGCTTTCCCTAATATCTGCCTATTCCTTCCAATGTGTTCTTTGTGTTATGTCATTTTATATCTAGGACTGTTCTTTTCATAGTCACTATATCTTTTTTCATGCTCTTGAGCTCTTTTACCCTCATAACTCTGAAGTCAGATTCAGATAAATGTCTGCTCTGTGCTTCACCTATCTCTATATCTGAAGAATTCTCTAGTTCTGTTATTGGGGGTTGTTTCTTTGTTTCCTCTTTCTGGCTTTCTGTCTGGGTTTGTGGTGAGGAGCTAGGTGGATCCTATATGCCTCTCAGTCTCTAGTGCAGGACATTGTTAAAGTATGTTTCTGACTAATTCGGTCAGGCAAAGACTCAAAGCCTCCAGAGATCTCCTCTCTCTATAGACTGGTAGGATTCCAACTTCACTTGCCTCCAAGGCAATGGTCATCAGCTGTGACAAGAGTTTGTTTCAACAAGGTGGGGCAGTTGCCTCTGCCTGGAGGTTAATTGTTATTTATAATCTCTTAACTGCCCTCAGGGCACGGTGTTTACCAGTAGTGTGTGTTAATTGTGTCCCCTCCAGGAAAAGCAAATGTCTGCATGGGAGAGATTTTCTCTGCTGCATGAGGAAATGACTTCTCCCAGGAACTTGAAGTGTTTGTCTTCTGAGCTGGTAACCTTGACTCCCAGTTCTGGCTTTTTCCCTCACAGCTCCAGTCCGCTTCACCCTCCCTTTGCCAGGGCACAAGGTGTGTGGCTCCACAGGGAAGTTTGTGCGTTGGCCCTTTAAGAGGATGCCTGAATTTCCAGTTGTCTCTCCCTGGCAGACAGTGCCCTGCTGCTATTCACATCCACAGGTTATATGGGTACCCTCCTCAGTTCTGGTGCTCTCTGCTAGGAGGTGCAGCTTGGGGATTAGACCCAGAGTTCTCAGTGGCAGTCCTCCACAGCTGAGATATCTCTCTGAGACTTCAGTTGCTGTCTGTGGGTGTCAGGCCCGCCCCCTTCCAGCCTCCTCTCCTCCTACCAGTGTCTAAGTGGCCTCCACCTTCGGTCCTCGGGTGTCACGGTTCTCTCCTGTGAGTTTTCCATTGATTATTCAGGAAGTTGTTCCGTATTTTAGTTGGAATATCAGTTTGTTCCTGGGAGCATGTCCCTGCAGCATACACTTATTCTTCCACCATTCTTTTAAAAATATTTTTATTTATCTCAGAGAGAAACGGAGAGCGAGTGAGAGTTAGAAACATCAGTGATGAGAGAGATTCATTGATCAGCTCCCTCCTGCAAGCCCCAGACTGGTGATTTATTCCACTCCCAGGTAAGTGCCCTTGACCTGAATCAAATCTGGGCCCTTCGGTCTGAAGGCCAGTGATCTGTCCACTGTTCCAAATTCGCTAGGGTTCTGCCACCTTTTTCAATCTTCTTCAGAATCCCTCTGCATTGTAAAGTCCCTGCTAACATTCTTGTCCAATACACTCCTTTTCATGTGGTTTCAGGATGGAGTTGTGCATGAAGGCCCTAATGTCCTGTGAGTGCACATTCTGATCAATAGCACCATCAGGAAATGTGCATTGAGGCATGCTTAGTAGGCATATAGTAACATAAACCTGCCATGTCTCTTACTGTTTCTGTCTCTGTTTGGATCATGATGGATCCCAACTAAGGCTCTTGTTTCAAGTAGGGGTTGGCAGGATATACTCTTCATTTCAACACGTGTTCTTCTGAGAAACTTTGGTAATGGTGCCCTACTCTAAAATGTATTAGGCCATTCAATTATAAGGCCAGATCTTTTTATAAGGACAAGGCATTTATTTTTATTGAATGATAATTCTAAGAAACACATCTAATCTAATAAAAGATAAACATGGTAATTGGTGTACGACCGCTACACTTCCCATTGGCTAATCAGGGCAATATGCAAATTAACTGTCAGCCAAGATGGCGGCCGGCAGCCAGGCAGCTTGAACCTAAAATGAGGCTTGCTTGCTTCAGTGACGGAGGACTCCAACGTTCCCTGCCGGCTGCTGCAGGCCTCTGAGCCTGCAGTTTCAAACATTGTAACAAATATAGACGCTAAACAAAACCTCAGCCAGCTGGGATCTCAGAGCTGGGGTTGATACAGAGTTTTGAGAACTAAAACAAACCAGATACCTGCTTTCAGGAGCGGAGGCCTAAGAGCTGGAGCCTCAGAGCTAAAGCTGGCCCAGAATTAAAAAAAAAGAAAAAGAAAAAAGGAGCAGTTGGGAGCTTCAGTCCCAGCCTGAAAACAGCCCTCAGCCCCTCACCCAGACTGGCCAGGCACCCCAGTGGGGACCCCCACCCTGAAGGGTGTGTGACCAGCTGCAAACATCCCCTCATCCAGGCTGGCCAGGCACCCCAGTGGAGACCCCCACCCTGATCCAGAACACTCTTCAGGGCAAACCAGCCAGCCCCACCCATGAACCAGTTCTCTATTCTATATAGTAAAAGGATAATATGCCTCCCAGCACCAGGATCAGCGGAGCCAAGGGGCCTCCCTGCACCAGGATCAGCGTGACAGGGGGCAGCGCCCAAACCCCCTGATTGCCCTTCTCTGTGGGTGATAGAGGGCGGCGCCCCAACCCCCCACCATGGGCCCTGCTCTGTGTGTGATGGGGTAGAGTCATAACCTCCCCATCGGCCCTGCCCTGAGTGTGACAGTGGTGGCGCCCCAACCCCCCTGATCGGCCCTGCTCTGTGGGTGATAGAGAGTGGCGCCCCAATCCCCTGATCCGCCCTGCTCTGTGTGTGACAGGGGGTGTTGTGCCAACTCCCCTATAGGCCCTACTCTTTTAGTGACAGGGTGATGCTCCCCAACCCCCTGATGGGCCCTGCTCTGTGCGTGACAGGTGGGGGGGGTGAGTTCCCCAACCCCCTGATCGGCCCTGCTCTGTGCGTGACAGGGGGCAGTGCCCCAACCCTCTGATCAGCCCTGCTCTGTGCGTGACAAGGGTTGGTGCCACCACCTCCCCATCGACCCTGCCTTGAGTGTGACAGGGGACGGTGCCCCAACCCCCCAATTGGCCCTACTCTGAGCATGACTGAGGGTGGCATCGCAACCTCCCAATCCGCCCTGCTCTGTGCATGACAGGGGGTGGTGCCCCAAATCCCAGTGGGCCCTGCTCTGAGCCCAACCAGGGGCTGCACCGAGAGATTGGGCCTGCCTTCTGCCACCCGGGAGCAGGCCTAAGCCAGCAGGTCGTTATCTCCCAAGGGGTCCCAGACTGCGAGAGGGCACAGGCCAGGCTGAGGGACCCCCCCCCCCCCACCTGAGTGCACAAATTTTTGTGCACCGGGCCTCTAATAAATATATAAAGATATACTTTGTGCTTCCAACAATCATACGTATTGAGGAAATGTGGAGACCAAATAACTACAACTGAATCAATAGGATGCAATTACTGTAGTTCCTCGCATTACATTGTTGACACGTTCCTGAAGTGGGATGTAATGCAATATTCGCGTAAGTCAGAACCCACCTACATAAGCACGTATGTCACTCACATGGAGTACACATACACAGCAGTAATGGCGTGAAACAGTAAAAAAAAAAAAAAAAAAAAAAAAATTAAAAGAAAGATAACAATTCCTGACCTTTACTTGTGGTAAATGAATAATAATAATAATAAAAAAAACCATGAAGCATATATGTACATACGTAGAAATGATCAAACTTTTTTAAAAAATAAATAAATGGGGTATGGAGACGTATCCAGAAAACTTTGTACTTTGAGTCCAACATAACCCAAGGAATGTCTACATTATCTCAACAGGCTGAAAAGTGACCAATGTGGATTCAGATAGTCTGTTTTTAATGAAAACAAGGTTGGGAAGGCACACTTCAAAGAGTCAGGCATTGCAAGTTCCAAATTAGAGCGTGCACATCGTTGTGAAGAAGTAAGGTAAAAGTGACTTATTCATATTAGTAAAGAGATGTTTTAAAATCTAACACTGAGACCCTCACTATAATTTATGTTGGAAAATTGGAAGTATTGATAGCATCAGTGTAGTTAAGAAGAATATGCCTCTGCACTTGAATATAGACAAGCAGCCTTCCCATTTCAATTTTGGATGAGCTAGTGAGCAAAGAAAATTAGTGAAAGGCTCATTTAGTGGCATTAGTGGAAAGAATTAGCACTGAAACATAGTACTGTTTGTGGGAGATGTAATATTTCTCATATTTTGAAGGAGATTAGTGCCCTTCCTATAAGCCATTAAATAATACCACTAAAGAGCAGTAAAATCTATATGGCCATCATTACCAAAATTCAGGTTATACCTTTAAATTATTCAGCATTAGAAGAGAACCATGCTAAATCGGTGATAAATAATAAAATGACTAGAGGCCCGGTGAATGAAATTCAAGTGCTGGTGGCGTCCCACAGCCTGGCCTGCGCCCTCACGCAATCTGGGACCCCTTGGGAGATGTGGGACTGCCAGATTAGGTCTGACACCTCCTGAGGGATGTAGCAGTGCACGAAACGGCAGGCAGCCGGGCAGGAGCCCAAGCTGGAGCCAGGTGCTGTGTTCCCGCTCATCCAGGCCCCACTCCACCTGCCACCACTGCTTCGTAGCCTTGTCACATAGGCAGCAGAGGCTCTTGCTGTCACAGCTGCACTTTCCAGCCTTTAGCCCGGCTTCTGGCTGAGTGATGCTCTCGCTGTGGGAGAGCCTTGACCACCTGGGGGAAGCTCCTGTGTTGAGCGTCTGCGTCCTGGTGGTCGGTGTGCATCGTACCAACCACTCATAATGTCGCTTATGCTTATATATATATATATATATATATATATATATATATATATACACACTAGAGGCCCGGTGCACAAAAATTTGTGCACTCGGGTGGGTCCCTCAGCCCGCCCTGTGCCCTCTCGCAATCTGGGGCCCCTTGAGGGCCCCTTCCCCTGGCTGCTGGCACCAGTTTTCTTCCGGCGCCTGGAACCCAGGCCTTCCCTCTTCGCCAGGAGGGGCGTGCACAGTGGGCTAGGGACTTAGCTCTTTTAAAAATACTTCTGAATGTTTGGTAAATAACCCTGTAGGAATCTCCTTTCTGAAACATGTTGGTTGTTAAGGGCTGATTTGGGTAATCAACAAAATGTATGTTAGAATCCTAATCTCCAGAACCTCAGAATGTACCTGTGTATAGAGATAAGATCTTTAAAGAGGGGATTAGATTAAATTGAGGCAGTTCTAGTGGGACCCTTAGCCCATCTCACTGAAGTCCTTATAAGAAGAGGAATGTTGGGGCCCTGCCTCAGTAGGTCCGGGGGTTCCCAAAGGTGTGGATGGAGTCGGCGACGAAGGAATGACACAGAGGCAGCATTCAGGTGATCATCATGTCCAGGTTCTCTTTTTATTGTCCTGTTACATCTATATTTATACTATTTGATCCTAAAAGCATGCCTCTATAAGCTTTTTTTTGCCAAGGAGAGCATGGGGTCTGTTTATTGGGGGGTCAGTCAAAGGGGGAGCTGGCTAGGGTGGGGTAGGGCAGCTACTTGTCTGGCCCCCAGAAACCCAACTTGTGTCCAAAGCCTCGACCGCTTTGAAGCCAAAGTCTTCCTCCACCTTTATCTGCATGGGGGCCAGCTCCAGAGACAGCGGGACTCACGCCTGGCCCCCTTCCGGTGGCACTCGCCGCCTCTTCCAACCCCTGGGCCCCTCGCCAGGGGCCAGGCTGCTGGCTTCTGCAGGCGCTGGCATCCTCCTGGGCGGGGACAGCCCCTCTTTCTCTGGAGGCTGGTTCTCAGTGTTGCCTGGGGTGGGGGCATCTGTGCCCTGGCTGCCCTCATCCTCCAGTAAGATGGTGAACTGGCTGGCCCAGTAGTTGTCACCGTAGGAGTCCAGAACCTTCATGAGGAACCTCCTCTCCTGCTGGAGTCTCCATGTTATCCTCTATATCTGATGGAGCCTGTTCAGGACCCACTCCTTCGCCTGCTCAATCTCCCTGCAGCGCCTGGTACTTCCTGCGATTAAGTTCCCTTTGGCGCCGCTGTTGCCAGCCTCAGGCTGCCTCCTCCTCTTCCTCTAGCTCCTGGAGGCTGCAGCTGCCCAGACCCCCAGACAGGAACTCCACTTCGGTCTCAAGCTCGCTCTCCAGGATGTGACCACCTTCAGCGGAGGCAGCGCCAGCTCCCAGCCAGGAGGTGCTGAGAACTCCTCAAAGCCCACGGCTGCCATGGACCCCTCTCTCTGCCCCAGCTCCATTTCTCCCTGGCTCCAGGCGCAGAACTTCCAACCTTGCAAGCCTCTAGTTTAAAGTGGCTTGCAAAACTACAGCCCATTGGATTTCACAGCCAGGCACCCAGGCCCGGCTGCTAAGCCTCCTGTGAGTTGTAGTTCTCTATTTCCAGCTTGCCTCCCTGCCCCACCCCCACCCCAGTCCCAACTGAAAGGCCCTGCTGGCTGGACTAACCCTGTGGCCAGGCATCTGAGTCACCTCGGGTCTTTATTCCTGCCCCGACACCACGCCATCTGGCCATGGAGACTCTCCTCTTGGGAGGCCCCTGGGTCTCCTTCTGGGTCTCCTTCTCGGGCCTGGCTGCATCGCCCCCGAACCGGATGGCGTGCCCCAGCTGCTACACAGCCCCGGGCCCTGGGTCTCCTCAGCCTGGGCACCGGATCGTGTTCCCCAGCTGCAACGCAGCTCTGGGTCCTGGGTCTCCTCAGCCTGGGCACTGGATTTCTGACCCAGCAGCGATGCAGCCCCAGCACCTGGGTCGCCTTCTGGGTCTCTTGCTGGGGCCTGGCTGCTTCGCCCCTGGGGTCCAAATGGTGTCCCCAGGCAGCTATGCAGCCTGGCCTCTGGCCCCGCCTCTGGGTGTTCTCCCATCACTGGTGATCAGTGATCTGAGAAGCCACGCTGGGCAGGGAAGAGGCAGACATCTGCCTCTTCCCTGCCCCACCCAGTTTCTCCGATTACTGGCCCAGGGCCAGCAAAGGTGGCCAGGTCCTCCTATCACAGAAGCCAGCAGAGGCAGCCTGGCTTCTCTGAGCAAAAGCAGCTTGGTTCTCTGGCTCTTGGCTGCCACTGGGTTTCCAATTGCAGTCAGGGCAGGCGGCTTCTTCCCTCCTTCCCCTTTCGCCTCCTAGCATTGCACCTATGTATGCAAATTAACTGCCATCTTTGTTGGCAGTTAACCTCCAACTTGGCTGGCAGTTAATTTGCATATCGCCCTGATTAGCCAATGGGAAGGGTAGCGGTCGTACGCCAATTACCATATTTCTCTTTTATTAGATAGGATAGATATGTGCGACCAATTTGGCATGTCCTGCCCAATAGAATATTACCATTCACGGATGATATCTTGCCACTATTAGAATACCAGTGGCCAGGTGCATGGATTCGTGCATGTTGAAAGGAAATTAATTAGAAGAAATACCATAATACTGCTATTTGCCCTTTCTCTATAATAGCAGTGTCAATCAAATGCAGATTGACAATGACAAATTGAAACACACTCATGCAATTGGCGCCAGTAAGAGCTTCATATGTATCACACATGCACGAGTCAACTTAGCCATATAAAAATATATATATATATATATATATATATATATATATATATATATGGAATAAACTTGCTTAATTAGACCTGCAATCAGATTTAGCTAAACTTTTTTCAAGCCATTGAATCACCTTAACTTCTCCTCCAGGTAATTGTCAGCAACACAGCAGTAAATATCAACACAAAGCACATTATTATTGTAGTTCATGTGGGGAGACCAACGGCTAAAATATTTAACTGAAGCAATGTTTGACTTTATTCTGCACAGTGAGAAAACCTGAAGTCATTTTCAAGTTCCACCATTTCTTCCTTCTTTTCAGTCAGGTCAAGTTTCTAAGCTTGCAAAATCTCGGTTTTCAGGCTAATAATAGGATACCTCTGAGTCTACCAACTATCTACACCAGAGCTTTGAGTAAGTGGCAGGGCTTCGCAGGGTGACGCCCACTGCCCCATCTGTGATTAGAGGAGGCTTTTGTGGAGCCCACCCAGAAACAGCAGGCTGGGCCTGGCTAGGTGCCTTCTGTACCACATGCTCACATGACCAGCGCCTGTGCATGAGCCCACTGTGCCCCCACTCAGCACACCAGGGCCTGGTTGCATGCACCAGTGAGCAAGCACCTTGCCTGGACTCAGCAGGCTCTGCACCACCTGCTCCTTCACAGCACCAGTCTCAGAGCCAGGGGGCATCCAGAGTCAGGCTGTGTTGGGAGACTGAGGGGCTCCTGGGGGCAGCGCGCTTCCTCTCAGTTCCACTAGGGGGCCTTCAGCTGCAGGGCGCCTGAGGATTCACAGGGCTCCCCAGGGCCTTTGCACCAGGAAGGACAGGGCAAGCAGGATGATCCAGGAGGCTTTTAGCTTCACCTCGGTGCAGGAAAGTGGTGATACCCAGGACACAAGGGCACAGGAGGTTCAGAGGGCAGCTTTGGGGCTGGAGTGGGAGGACTTCATGCAGGTGGGGGAGGCTGAGACCCTGGAGCGGAGGTTGGACACAGGCCAGGATGTTGGGCTTGATCTTCAGTGCAGGAAAGAGGAGGACTGGGTGGCTGCAGAGCAGTGTGTGCAGGGAGAGGAGAGTGAGGTGCAGCAGGGAACCCAGAGTGAGGAGTAAGGGGAAGACAAGGAGGGCCTGTGGGAGGAGTTCCAGGCACAGGCTCAGTTTATCCTGTGGACAGAGGGCCTTCTGCAGGTGGTGCCATGGCAGGCCAAGTGGGCAGGTGAGGAGGTTTTCCCAGATCTGAGGTGGGGAGGCAGGAGAAGGTGGTGAGTGAAGAGCTGAGGCTGGAGGCACAGGATCCAGGTGACCCGCAAGGGAGTGACCACCAGGAGGAGGGGTGGATGGAGGAGCAATTAATTGCAGTAGAGCAGTTTTTCCTGCAGGGGGAGTGGAGGGCACCATGAAGGGAGTGGAACAGGTGGGAGAGGTGGAGCCTCAGTCCAAGGCCAAAGCAAAGCCAGAAGAAGAGCAGCCAGTGCAGCAGGAGGAGGCCCAGTCAGGGCCCAGGGCCAAGTTCACCTGGTCCCCTCTGGAGGTGCTCCAGTTTCTCCAATTGGAGATGGAGCCCATGAACGAGCAAGCCAGCAGGGCCTTCTCTCGGCTCAGGTGCAGGACTCGGCAGAGGCTCAAGCCCTATTTCGAACAGAGAAGCCTCAATATAAGGCGCATCCCTGGGTTCTGGCTCACAGCTGTATCCTTGAGGGTAGAGGAGCAGGATCACAAGGAGCATGGGACAGTGCAGGAGAACGGTGTAAGCGGGGATGGTTCCCATAGAAAAGAACATTGAGGACAATCTAGGGGCAGTGCATCCCGGTCTGGCCCAGGATCCTGGAGACACCCTCTGTCTTGTACAGGCACCATAGAAGCATTACCAGGGTGTCCAGGGGCAGAGCTCCAACGCAGAGGCACCATACACCAGAGGCTGATGCCCACAGACAGGGCTGTGTTGCATGGGCTGTTCTGGGACTAACACTGCCCTACAGGCCATCTGTATGTCCAGTTCCTCAGTCAGAAGCATGAATGTGTGATGTGTAACCTGTCAAACCCTCAGCACAACACAGTCTGGTGGGCATCAGGGTCTGTCAGGAAACAGAGTGGTGCTGTGCCCCTTTCTGCCCTTGATGGAGAAGGAGTGGCCTTAAGGGAAGGAGAGGCTAGGCCAGGCTGCTCTTTCTAGCTGGTCCATGCCCAGCTCCCAAGGTGCAGGTTGCTTGACCCACAGCAGTTTGTCAACCACCCAGAGTTGTCGGCAATGATCAGGGTCCAAGGTGAAAACATCCTTGGTCACATGATCAATTTGAAGGTCAGTCTACCTGCTCCAGGGAGTGGTGGAGGGCAGGTGGGTAAGTGGCCTGTCCCTGAAAACAGCTACAGGCTGGAGCCCTGGGCAGCGATTTCACTCCCTGGATCCACTTTCCTTCTGCAGGTGAGGGAAGTCAGGCATCCCTGGGGTTGGTGCACCATTAGCCTGTACTTCTGCAGCAACCCCTACTTCCGCAACCATGTGATTGTGAAGAAGTATCTCATCACTCTCACAAGTAACAGGAGGCTCCCTGTATGGGCTGCAGCTGGTGGTGGGCAGGGATGGAAGGCCATGTGCCCAGCTTCACATACCCCTCTCCTGCAGGATACAGGTTGTCCAGTGCCACTCAGATTCAGTGGTACCAGCATTGTGAATGAGAAGCCTACAGCCACAGGCTCCAGGACAACAGCGCCAGCTTCTTCTACTGGTTCTCTGACAACAGCGTGGCAGGATCTGGCAGGATTGCTGCGGTTGGATGTCACTGGCCATGCCAGCATGCAGCTTCCTGTGTCCACCTGCTGCTTGCAATTCTATTCAGGTCCCTATGGTCTCCTGTTTGCCCTACCAGATCATCAGCAAGGACCTGTGGCTCAATCCCCTGGAGAACTATGAGAGGAAGATGGTCCCCAGAGTGGACAGGGCGGGTGAGGAGGGGCTGCCTGGGCTCTCCCCTGGTGTGCTGCCAGGTTCCTGGGCCATTATTTTTCTCTCACAGGGACACCTGGATGCTGGGAAGGATACAGCCTGTGACCCCCGGACCTCAGGATGTGTGCCTGAGACAGGAACTACCAGCACAACAAGTGCAGTGCAATTCCAGATCAGGCAGGGGGGCTTAGGCAGGGGGAGAGAGTGTGCATGTCCATTGTCACTCAGAGTCAAAGCAGATTACCTCAGCCCCTCCTCTGAACTCTCCCTCTAGGCCACCCACAGCACCTTCAGGCCTTTCCACCTGCCCCTCAACAGGGGATGCCATGACATGTTCTTCCTATACTCCTTTCCACAGGTGTCTGTGAATCTTCCTCATGCTGAGGCCTAGGCTGCTGCGCTGCCACACCACATTGCCCTGTTGCTGCTCACCACCATCTCCTATTTCCCCAAGGTCTCCTCTTCCTCCTGGGGCCAGTGGGATCGGCCTGCTCCTTATCAGTATCTTAGGGGGCAAAGTGTGGGCCACAGAGCTGGAGGAATCCTTGTTTTGCAGCCTTGTCAGAGGTTCTTCAATCCTTTTATCCATTTAGGTTTTCCAAGGAGAATACCTCATTTGTTTACCCTCCCTAACTGGAAAACAGGGCAGCATGCCATGACGAAATAACACACTGCTTCATTTTGTATACAGTTCACTTCATAGACTTTATGCACATATGGTCATAGACACCCTGGGAAATTTAGGGCCATGAATATAACTCACCATCCAAACAGATTGCTTTTATGTGTTTGTCATAAAATCAGACAAGAAATCCCATTTGCAGAACACTTTCTTCTGAAAATTTTTTGTAATGTTAGTGTTTAAGTTTTTACAAAAAGTAATATATATGTCTCTTTCTTTTTTTCTACTGACCTCCCCCTGGCCTCCCCTATTCCTAGTCACTTGTTCTCGTCACCCACTCCCAGTGTCTTTCCTCTGTTGGTCTGTTGGTTGTGCTTATATTCTGAATATTTTAACAATACAATATGTAAAATTTAAACATTTAAGTATATTGTAATTTAAATCAGCACTTATGAAACAACCTGGTATAATTCAAAACTTGCCTCCAATCCTGAAACTTCATAATGGTAACTAGAATTCTTGATGCCTCCCCCAAACCTACCATTTCCTTTTAGTCACCTTAAATAACAGAAGCCACATTCTTTACAATAAAATTTTGTCGGTACCTTATCATTTTTAATTTCAGTCTCTAATTCTTCTGTCACAGGGGCTTTCCCCCTGGCTCCCCAAGTGCCCAATCAGGTGAGCTACTGTACTGCATGAATCACTCTCTCTTGTGTACATGGTGTATCCTGTGATCGCCGCCAGCACCACACTCAGAACCTCTTACAGGAGTGTCCCATCAGCTGCTGGAGTAATTGCCGTGCCCCCATCATATCCATCTCTTGTGTGGCTGTAATAATCATCACAGGGACTGGACCACCATAAGTCAGAGGGGGCCTTCGTGCTGGTGGTGCCCATTTTTTCACTGGGATGTTGATCTTGCTTTTGTTTAATTGGATGAGTTCAGTATGAATTTTGGAGAATAGGTCCTCATCGGATATAACATTGGCAAATATCTTCTCCCAGGCAGTGGACTTCCTTGTTTTGTTGTTGTTGTTGTTCTTGTATTTGTTGGCTTCTTCTTCTCTGCAAAAGTGTTTTAATTTGACTTCATCCCATTTGTTTCTTTTCTCCTCAGTTTCCAATGCCCTAGGAGCTGTATCAGTAAAGGTATTGCTGAGACAGATGCCTGCTATTTTGCTGCCTATGGATTCTTCTAAGATTTTCATGGTTACCCACTTATGTTTAAGTCTTTTATTCATTTCCAGTTTATACTTGTGTATGGTGTAAGTTGGTGGTCTAGATTAACTTTTTTGCATGTATGTATGCTATATGTCCAACACCAATTATTATTATGTTTTTATTTTGGCTTTGTAATATCTTCAATGAAACAAAATAAAATTTCCTCTGTTAATTGAGTCATGCTTTCTCTAAATCTGGCCTTTAAAAAAATCCCCTGGGGCACAATCCCATCCATTCTTTGATTTTCCTTCCACTGATCCCAAACCTCGGCTGTAGTCTGCATCCTTTCAAAGGAAAAAAGCAGACACTGAGTCCTCAGAGCCGCCCACTGCACGCTCCTGCCCTTGGGAGGTGCAGCGCCCATCCCCATTGGACCTTGGCTGCCAGGGAGAGTCAAAGCCTGAGAATCAAAGTGGCAGCATATCATTGCCTTCTCTGGCCTGTCTCCAGCAGCACAAAACCAGTCCTCCCAGCCAGTGCTCTGGGGACAGACCGTCAGGGCGATGTGGTGGCGCTGTCCCCTGGCAGCCGAGCATCCCAGGCTTCTCTTTGGGCAGGCCTGGGCCAGGGCCTTCGGGGATCTCTCTGTCCATGGTATAAAACCGAGTGAGATCAGACACAATGTTATCTATGATTGGCTTGGTAAGGTCTCCACTAAATACGTGCCACCATGGCTTCTCAGCCTTAGCCTCGGCGGGCACCTGGACCCCATAGACCTGCAGGGCCAGGTGGAGCACTGCCTCGGCTATGTGCTGAGCCTGGAACCGGACGCACAGCCCCCCCCCCCCCCCTCGTAGCTGTCCCGCAGCAGGGCCCAGGCAGTGATGGAGATGGGGGTCCGTTGCCAGCTGTAAGGATTCAGCCAGTTCTTGAGAGAAATCAGGTAGTGGAGCAGGTACCTGTGTGGGTACGGAAAGGAGACTTGGAAGCGCAGTACCCGCAGCACAAGGAGCTCGCACTGCACAATGCTGTCCCGGATCACCCAGAATCGGGAGTCCAGCTCCAAGGGCTCGCTGCCCAGGTGGAAGTACCTGTTGGACACGTTGATGATGTTGCGGGTTAGCAGGGGCTGTTCTTCCACTTTGCCAGCCACGTAAAGGGCAGACATGGCGACCAAGTAGGGGTCATAGGCTTCCACGTTGATCTCGCAGAAGAACTTACAGTAAATGGCACAGGCGGTTGCGAGGGGAACGGACTGCATCCCTAGCTTGACACCTGCCTCCATGATGAACCTTGTCACTTGTAAGTGCACCCTCGCCTGGGGTGTGGGCCACCCCTTGGTGCCCGGCGCCTCATCCTCCTCTCTGCAGCTGTCCAGGCTAAGTTCCTACATGGGACCCAGCCCAGAGGCCCCAGACCTTGTGGGAAGGGCAATAGTCTCTCTGCCTGTGATAGCCTAGTCTTAGCCCAGTGCACAGCCACCCTGCCTCGCCCAGCCCCGCCAGGCCCCACCCTGCCTCGCGGCCTCACCTGTCCCACCCCGCCTAGGCCTGATTGCCATCCAGGTTCCAACACCAATTATTGAAGACACTGTATGACTCCATTCTATGCTTTTGCCACCTTTGTCAAATATTAATTGAGTATAATGGTTAGGGTCGACTTCTATGTTCTCTGTTCTGTCCCATTGGTCTTTATGTCTGCTTTAGTGCCAGTAACAGGCAGTTCTGAGAATGGTGGCTTTGTAATATAGCTTGATATCTGGTATGGTTATCCCTCCAAGTTTGTTCTTCTTTGTCCAGATTGCGGTTAACTCTTTGGGGTCTTTTTTTAAATCCATAGGAATTTTTGGAAACTTTCTTCTAGGTCTGTGAGATACGCCATTGATATTTTAATGGGGAATACCTGAAAACTGTACATTGCTTTGGGTACTATGAACATTTTTAATGATGTTGATTGTACCAATCCATGAATATGGTATGTTCTTCTATTTGCTTTAGTCTTCCTCTATCACTTTTTTTCAATTTCCTGTAGTTTTCCAGAACAGCTTTTTACCCCCTTAGTTAAGTTTATTCCTAGGTTTCTTAAATTTTTGTTGCACTGCTAAATGGCATTTTTGTTTGTTTGTTTCTATTTCTGAGTTCATTATCCGTGTATCAAAAAGCCATAGAATTCTGGGTGTTAATTTTGTACCCTGCTACATTGCCAAATTCATTTGTTAAATCTCCTAGTTTTTTTGATGGAGTCTTTAGGTATTTCTATGGACAATACCATGCCATCTGCGAATTATGACAGTTTTACTTCTTCTTTTCCACTTAGCATGCCTTGTTTGACTTCTTCTTGTCTGACTGCATTGCCTAGCACTACCAGTACTCTGTCGAACAGAAGTGGTGAGAGTGGGCATCCCTGTCTTGTTCCTCTTCTTAGAGTAATTGTTTTTGCCTATTGAGTATGATGTCTGTAGGTTTGTCAAATAAGGCTTTTATTATGTTGAAGTATGATCCCTCTATGCCCTGTTTGCTTAGAGTTTTTCTCAAAATTGGGTGTTGGATTTTGTCAAATGCTTTTTCTGCATCACTTTATATGACTATGTGGATTTTTACTCTCAGTTTGTTTATGTGATGTATCATGTTTATTGATTTTCTGATATTGTACCATCCTTGCATCCTTGAGAAAAATCCTACTTGGCCATGGTGTATGATCTTTCTGATATACTGCTGGATCTGATTTGCTAAGATTTTGTTGAGGATTCTGGCATCTTTGTTCATGAGGGATATTGGCCTGTAAGTCTCTTTCATTGTGTTGTCTTTACCTGGTTTTGGTATTAGGGTGATACTGGCTTCATAGAATGATCTTGAAAGTGTTCCTTCCTCTTGGATTCTTGTAGAAGTGTAAGCAGGATAGGTTTTAGGTCTTTGTTGAGTTTTTGGTAAAACTCCCCTGTGAAGCTGTCTGACCCTGGCTTTTGTTTGCTGGTAGCTTTTTGATGACTGCTCTAATTTCTTCCATAGTTATTGGCCTTTTGAGATGTTTTGATTCTTCCTGATTGAGTTTTGGAATGTTGTATTTTTCTAGGAACATGTCGATTTCCTACGGGTTGTCTAGTTTGTTGGAGTTGAGTTGTCCATAGTATTTTTTAACAATCATTTATATTTCTGTGGGGGTCTGTTGTTATTTCGCCTCTATCATTTCTGATTTTGTTTATATGGGTCCTCTCTCTCTGCTTCTTGGTGAGCCTGGCTAGAGGTTTGTCAATCTTGTTCATCCTTTCAAAGAACCAGCTCTTGGTTTCATTGATATTCTGTATTTTTTTGGTCTCTATGTCATTTTTTTCTGCTCTAATCTTTATTATCTCCTTCCTTCTGCTCACTCTGGGGTTTTCATGTTGCTCTCTTTCTAGTTCTTTGAGTTGTAGAGTTAGATGATTTACTACCATTTTTCTTGTTTTTTGAGATAGGCCTGTAGAGCTATACACTTCCCTCACAGGACTGCTTTCATTGTGTCCCATAGGTTTTTGATTGTTGTGTTTTCATTGTCATTAGTTTCCAGGATGTTTTTCATTTCTTCTTTGATCTCATTGGTAACCAATCAATATTGAATAACATGCTATTCAGCTTCCAGTGTTTGAGTATTTTGGATGGTTTTTATTGTAGTTTATTTCTAATATTATGCCATTGTGGTCTGAGAAGATGCTTTCAATCTTCTTGAATTTGGGTAGACTTTGTGACACAATACGTGGTCTACTTTTGAAAATGTCCTATGAGCACTTCAGAAGAACATATATTCCCTGGATTTGCGGTGAAATGTTCTGAAGATGTCAATTAAGTCCATCTGATCTAGTGAGTCATTTAGGATTGCTGGTTCTTTGCCAATTGTTTGTCTAGAGGATTTATCCAGTGATGTCAGTGGTGTATTAAAGTCCCTTACTATGATTGTATTGTTGTCGATCTCTCCCTTGATGTCTTCCAGGAGCTTTTTTTTATGTATTTGGGAACTCCTGCATTGGGTGGATATATGTTTATCAGGGTTATAGCCTCTTGTATTGATCCCTTTAGTATTATGAAGTGGCCTTCTTTATCTCTTGTTATGGCCTTCACTTTGAGGTCTATTTTGTCCGATATAAGTATTGCTACCACAGCTGTTTTTTTTTTTTTTTCTTTCATTTCCGTTTGCCTGAAAGATATTTTTCCATCCCTTCACTTTCAGTCTCTGTGAGTCCATTCTTCTGAGGAGGGTCTCTTGTAGACAGCACATATATGGGTCATTGTTTTTTATCCATTCAGCCACTTGATGTCTTTTGATTGGAGCATTTAGTCCATGTACATTTAAAGTTATTATTGAAAGGTACTTGTTTGTAGCCATTTCTATTTTTTGTGCCTGTTTTCTTTCTTAGCTTTGTCTTTCTTCTTTTTTTCACCAGTCCTTTTAGCATTTTTATCATTGCTGGCTTGGTGGTGATAAACTCCCTTAGCCTTTTTTTGTCTGTGAAGCTTCTTATTTCCCCTTCAATTCTGAATGATAGCCTTGCTGGATATAGTATTCTTGGATTCAGTCCTTTGCTTTGCATCACTTTGTTAATTTCCATCCATTCTTTTCTGGCCTGATGTGTTTCTGTTGAGAAATCATTTGATAATCTAATGGGAGATCACTTGTATGTAACTTTCAGTCTCTCTCTTGTAGCCTTTAAGATTCTCTCTATGTCCTGAACATTTGCCATGGTGATTATGATGAGTCTTGATGTGGGTCTTTTTGGGTTCACATTGTTTGGAACTCTGTGCTTGTGTGACTTTTTTCTTCCCCACCTGAGGGAAGTTTTCGGATATTATTTCTTCCAATAGGTTTTCTAACCCTTGTTCCTCTTTCTGTTGTTCAGGAACCCCTATTATTCGCATGTTGTTTCGTTTCATGTTGTTCCATTGTTCCCTTAGGCTCTCCTCCTGTCTTTGAATTTTTTTTCTCCAATTGCAGTTCAGTTTGGGTGTGTTTTGCCTCCCTGTCTTCTAAGTCGCTAATTCAGTCCTCTGCTTCTCCTAGTCTACTATAGAAACTTTCAATGGTGTTTTTTATTAGAGCTATAACAGTCTTCATTTCTTCTTGGTTCTTCCATAATTTATTGATTTTTTTCATTCGTTTCTTTTTGATTCTTATATAAGTTGATGGTTTTTTTCTTCTGTTTCTTCTATGTTCTTGATAAGTTGTTTATTTTTTCCTCCATCTGGTTTATGGATTCTAGCACCCTTAATCTGAATTCTTTGTCTGTCAAGCTGCATGCCTCTGTTTCACTTAGCTGCTTTTCTGGTGAGTCCTCCTTTTCTTTCCTTTGGGGGTTTCTTTGTCTACCCATGTTTGATCTCACCGACATATCTAGATGTTGAGTCATTCAGGAGCTGCTCCTTGGGTGGCAGTGGCTCCTCGAGTTGTGGTTGCTCCTCAAGCAGTTGTGGTAGCAGCTGCTCCTCAGTTGGCAGCCGCTCCTCTGGTGGGTGCTGTTCACAGCTGTGGTGGTTCCTCTGCCTGGTGCGGGGAAGCTTCACACGCAGCTGCCGTTCCTCAGACGAACGATGTGCTGATCACGAGGTATCTGTTCTTTGGATGGGGGTGGGCTACACACGCAGCTGCTACTCCTTGAACTGGGGCGGACTGCTCACATGGCTGCTGATCCTTCGATGGGGGCTGGATGCACGCTGCTGTTGTTCCTCTGATGTGGTGTGCTGCTTGTTGGGCTACTGCTCCTAGGACTTGGACAGGTTGATTGCAAGTCTTTTGCTCCTCAGACAGGAATGGGCTGCTTGCAAGGCTGCTGATCTTTGGACGGGCGTGAGCTGCACGCGTGGCTGCTCCTCCTCGGATGGGGATGCGCCACTCACCCGTCTGCTGCTCATCAGACAGGTGCAGGCTGTTGTGGCTCTGCTCCTCGGACCAGTGCGTGCTGTGTAGGACTGCCGCTCCTCAGACGTGGGCGGTCTGCTCGTGTCGCTGCTGCTCCTTGGACAGGGTTGGGCTGCTGCTCCTCCAATGGGGCATGGCCACTCACAGAACTGTTGCTTTTCAATGGGGGTGGGCTGCCCATACAGCCTCTGTTCCTTGGATTGGGCAGAGTGCTCATGTGGCTGCTGCTGCTTGGACGATTCCAAGATCCTTGTGCAGCTGCTGCTCCTCAGACTACTGCAGGGTGTGCGCAGCTGCTGCTCCTCGGATGGGGGCGGGCTTCACAGGGCTGCTTTTCCTCAGATGTAGGAAGATTGCTCCAGTGGCTGCTCTTCCTTGGACAAGTCAGACTGCTCACATGGTTGCTGCTCCTCAGAAGGGGAAGCAGGCCGCTCACACAGCTGCTGCTCTGTGGACGGGGCAGGTCACATGAGGCTGCTGCCCTTAGGCTCGAGGTAGGCTGCTCATAGGGCTGATGTTTCCTGGACAAGTGCGTGCCACTCACGTGACTGCTGCTCCCGTGGTTGAAAAAATAATGTGAAAAGAAGTAGGAAATAAAGGAATAAACAAACAAACAAAAAAGAGAACAAAGAAAAATGCAAGAAAAAAGCTAACAAATAATAATAATAATAATAATACTAAAATGAAAAATTGAAATGTCATTCCTTAGGTTGGCTTAAGATCCCAGGTTTCAGAAATGTCTGTGCTTTTTGTTGTTGTTGTTGTTGTTTTTGTTGTCATTGCTGGGACTGAAAGCCCTGCTATAGGCCAGACCCTGATAAGTCCCAGGGACTAATCATATTATTTTAATCCTTCATCTCATTCAGGGTGGAATCTGGATGTGGCTGTTCTCCTTGCCTGGGGCCTGGACGGAGGAATTATAGCCTCAGTAGAAAATGGTTGCCCAAGTCCTAGGCTCAGGGGTGACTCAAAACTCAATTTACTGCCACTTCTCCTGGCACACCTTCTCTTCCCAGCCTCTCCCCAGATTCCACTTGTCCTCACCTTCTCCCGCTCTTCAGCACAGGTGAGTGTCTGTATCCGAAATGTCCTATGAACAGGGTTCAGTGAAAACAAACAAACAAACTCCAGCCACAGAAACGGGGAAGGCTGAGTTTCTGTAAGCTCCTCTTTTACGGGCACGGCATGGTCTGGTCAACACTTCAGGCTGCCCCTTTAGGCTCAGTCCTCCGTAATTATGGAAACCAGATCTCAAATCTCCCTGCACCAACAGTCCCGCGGATCTCTTTTCCACAGTCAGGAGCTGTGCCTGTCCCAAGAGTCGCGGCTGTGTGCTGCGTGGTCTCCCTCCTACCCTCTGGGCTCAGAGGTGTGGCAAACTTTCCTGCCCAGATCCCTGGTTTTTACCTTACCAGAGGAACTCTGCCCTTCCCTGCTGCAAACTGTCTCACCACCTGAGTGTACTTCGCCAATTCGGGGTGGGTGTTACTAGTTTCAGCTGCTCACTCCATTTGCTCCAGGACAAGCCCTGGGACGCTTCTGCTTATTCCGCCACAATCTTGGCTTCTCGAGATTTATTTTTTCAAATATAATTATTGATCCCCTAGTTTCCCCCCCGCCTTTGCCTGAAAAATATTTTCTCTCCTTCCACTTTCAGTCCGTGTGAGTCCCTTATTATGAGGTGGGTTTATCATGGACTGCATACATATGGGTCTTGTTTTATTATAATTTTAGCCATCCTATATCTTTTGAATGGAGTGTTTATTTCATTTAGGTTTAAGGTTATTTTGATAGGTACTGATTTGTTGCCACTTTTTTCTTTATGCCTGTTTTTCTTCTGTCTCTTCTATTCCTTCTTTTTACAACTTTCTGTTTAGCATTTCTTGCATTGATGGTTTCGTAGTGAAACATTCCCTTAGATTTTTTTTTCTGTGAAGAAACTGAATTCCTCTATACTTTTGAATGATAGCCTTGCTGGATAAGTATTCTTGTATTCAGTCCCTTGTTTTGCATCACTTTGTATATTTCCTTTCATTCCCTTCTGGCCTGATGTGTTTCTGTTAAAAATCATTTGATAATCTAACAGGAGAGCGTTTGTAGGTGACTCTCTCTCTCTCTCTCTTGCAGCCTTTAAGGTTCTGTTTGTGTCGTTATTGTTTGCCATTATAATTACAATGTGTCTTGGTATAGGTCTTACTGGGTTCATCTTGTTTGGGACTGTCTGTGCTTGTGTGACTTTTTCTTCCCAAGATCAGGAAGGTTTTGTGATTATTTCTTCTAATAGGTTTCCTAATCCTTGTTCCTCATCTTGTCCCTCTGACACATTATACACATGTTACTTTGTTTCATGTTGTCCCCAGTCTCCCTTAAGATATCCACCTGCTTTTTATTTTTTCTCTCCAATTGCTGTTCAGATTGTGTTGTTCAGGGTTGTTACTCTGCCTTGTCTCCTAAATCGCTGATTTAATCCTTTGCTAATTCTAGTCTACTATTGAAACCTTCCATCGTATATTCTATTGTAGCTATTATCAATTTTTTTCATTTTCCTTGATTCTTATGTAAGTTGTGGATTTCCCATGCATCTGATATATAAACTGTATGACCCTTATTCTGAATTCCTTTTCGAACATATTGTATGCCTCCATTTAGTTGCGTTTCCCTTCTCGGCAATTCCTCCTTTTCTCTCCTTTGGGGGTGGTTTGTTTGTCTCCCCATTTTAGCTATCATTGCAGAACCTTTGGTGCCAGGGTGCGAGGGGCCAATGGCCACAGAGTGGATCGGCAATTCAGTTGTGCACTCCAAGTCTCACAGGAGGCAGTGGCGTTGGTGGGGGGCTGAAGTCCCGGTGTCCGTGGGCCTGCTGCTGCCATAAAAAGGTCTTTGGCCAGAGTGGCTCTAGGATCACAGGTGATGTCTGAGGCCCATCTGGGTGGAGGTGAGGCTGGGTTCCTAGTCATAGCAGCTCTCCCCTTCAAGATGGCTTGTTTTCTTAGAACCATATTTAACAAACAGTGTATAACATATAAATACTAAAGATTGTGCAAGAAGCCAATTAAAAATACAATGGAGAAAAAATCAGAACTATGTAAATACAGATTTTCAGTCATACTGGACATTTTTTTCTGTCATTTTAACTGAAGAAATAATAAAAGTAAGAAAACTGAGAGGGGGTAGAGGAGGAATAAAGTACCTAATCATTTTGAATGAATGATTGTTTGTTTTAAAAAATAGTTTATGTAAGCCGGGTGCACTGGAAAAAATGAAATAGATGTTGTCAAAACAAAAATGAAGTAACTGACACATTCTAAAAAGTAATCCACATTGCCCAGCAAGTATTGCTCAATGGTTGAGGATAGAATTGTGAACTAAGATGTCTCATCATCTATTCCTGGTCAGGACAAATTCCCAGGGTGCTGGCTGATTCACCAGTTTGACACATTTAAGGAAGCCGCTGATCAAAATATTTTTCTTTTATCTATGTTTCCAACTCTCTATCCCTTTCCCTTTCTCTCTCTCCAGAAAACCAAGAATAAGCCTATTAAAAGACAAGAATGGAATGTATCTGTTTTCCCCTGGAATGTGAGACATTTTAGTGCTTATTACTAGAGGTCTTTGGAGGACTTTTATTAACCAACATATATGGTTCTGTGTTGAATACCTCAATGGAATATTGGTAATAATGAAGTGTTTCATACTTACCATGGAAAAGGACTCTATCATTTTTGAAGGAAATGCTTGGTTTGGGAGAAGAATTTGAGGTAGATCTTGATTTTAGTTGCAATAATTAGTAGGTTTCTAACAGTTGTTCACTTGTTCAGGTTAAATGTTATGTAATGTTCATATTATGTGTACTCATTTTAGTCTGTGGATGGAAAAACAATTGAAGTAGACTACACCAAGAAACCATCTTTTCAAAGTGGGGGTGGGCAGAGGGCACCACTTCCATAAAGAAATAGAGGTGATGTAAGAAGTCTGAGAAGTGGAAGAGGAGGAAGTAAGAGAAGGAAAAGGACATCCCTCAGGTGGAAAACACTTAGGTAATATTTCAAAATCTAGGGATGGTAGGAGATCTGACTTAGGTAAACATATATTACAATATGAAAATGAGGTATCATAGACTTCTGTAGCTGAAGCCTATGTGATCATATTGACTCCTATAAGTTCAATACAAAGTGCAGAAATGGTCAGTAACTCAAATGTATTTAAAAAATTAAAGAATAAAGATATGAGCATGAAACCATTATTTATATGAAAACAGTACCATTGAATGAAGAGATACACCTCAATTTCATTTATATCTTTAAAAGCAAAAGAAATGATACCATTCGTTAGATTGAGAATGTATACTGATGATCAGTATGATTTGTAATTGCTAAAGAGGCATAGCACTTATAATAATGAATGAAATATGTAATGTGTGAAACACTCCTAATCACCTTCTAGGGATAGGATTTAAACCTCAAGCTAAATTCAGTCTATTTTAGCATTACTGTTTGCCTCTAGTGACTTCAATATTTCTCCGAAGAACTCAATTCTATTGATATAATGTTAGTATGTTACACTTTGGGAACAAGAAGCTATGTAGGTTTAAAATGAAGATTCATACTTACTGAACTACTAAGAATCTGTTCTGAAAGTACACTTCTTTCGTCTCAAAAAAAGCACATCAGTTCACCTTAGAAAATTCCCATTGAAATAAAAGTTACTCTAACTATATAAACTTCAAAGACACACACTTCATTTAGAATTGGATTTGAAATACTAGCTTTGAGTATAGGAATGTGCAACCCTGTACTGTGTAAAATAATCTCTATTATTATTTTGATAAGAGGATCTTGTACCTATATTTGGTGTAGAGAACTTTCCATTTGGAAACTACATAAGGGAAATGTCTATAGTATTAAATAGATTCACCAAGGGGTCTCTGACTCAGGAAAAGGCTAAAAACCAATGATTCACCAAGTTTATTGGTCTTTCTTTCTTTCTTTCTTTCTTTCTTTCTTTCTTGTATATGAGGAATATGAAACATGAATAAAAATGTTGATGAGCTATTTTCAGGGAAGTTGTCTTGTAATTAATTTATCTATTTACTTATTTTACTGACTATGAAAGGAAGGTATATTCAATTCAATATATCTGTAGCAGGAAAAGTTGGTTTCATATTAACCAGTTTTCCCAATTTCAAAGATTTAGTGTCCATTTGTGATAATTAGGTGTGTGACATTTCACGGGAAATTTCCTAAAGTGTTATTGCAGAGTTTGTGCAAGATGAAGGTGGATGTTCCTGTTTTTCCCACCGAGGTGATACTGAGAAGAGTTTGCCAGTTCATATTGGGCCACATATGAGGATGCTCTTAGTTCTTCTTTCCCATGACAAATTACAGAATTGGAAGATAAGCCTATTTTCTATTTAAAATTGATAAGAGTGATTTTTAATTATGTATTATTCAACATGTTTACTTTAAATACTATTAAAATAGAGTATAGTTTTCTGATCAAAGAATTATTTTATAAATGAACTGTAGGAATTATATGATAACATTCGTTAAATAACACTTTTTTGTAATGCATGTTTTGACTTTTTACATTTTAATTTTTAACTATGACGTTACACGTTTTAAAAGCTTTTATTGAGATGAAACTAATTTAAATACTAGTTGAGACTATTACCTTGTATCTTTAAAATAACTTCTTTCACTTACCATAACTGGATACTCTGCATTCAAATTCCGGTGTGTGTTTCTGTGTGTGTGTGTGTGTGTGTGTGTGTGTGTGTGTGTGTTGTTTTGTTTTTTGGCACATATATATAATGCTGCTTCAGTTCTTTCTCAGTTATCCAAACTGATTTTCAATAACTCTGAGCACTGTACTGAAGACATGTAAAGATAGAATTTTATCATTTTGGGCTAACCAGCATGCTTATGACCATCATCCTGTTTGGTAAAAATTTATACACAATAACCAGACTTGACCATTTAACAAATGTTGACCCTACTCAAGTAGAATGATGTTATTTATAACAAAGAGGATGGCAGACATAAAATTCATCTTCACAGCAGTGGCTCCATGGGTGGGTTTTCTTCTACTGAAAAGGGCTCCATCTTCAAGAAGTTGGGATCCTCCACCAACAAGACCTGCCCATTCTGTTCCAAGTCAAAGCATTACTGGGGTGGGAAGTCAAGATAAATGGTACAGCCTTTCATGGATTAGAGTAATGAGCTGTTTTAAAAGGAATGCTGCACTTTAATTTCAGGAAGCCATGTGGAAAGTGAGTAGTGGATGGGCATCTGTACTGAACACTACCTTATTGTTTCATTGTTAGGAAATAATTCTTCATCTTCTGATTAGTGAGGTAAGAAGTAGATAACACCAGAGTGAGGAATGCATTCCTTTTAATCCATGTTGATACAGTGTCACTCTTTTTTATATTTACTTTTTTTAATATTTTAAGAAAAATGGTTTTAGTGTCATAATGTTACATTCAATAAATGTTAATATTTCCAGAAAAACTATTTTAAATGTAATAATTTTACATGTAATAAGCATTACCATTCCAAGATTAACAATTTTAAATATAATAATACTGGAGACCCAGTGTACAAATTCTTGCATGGGAGGTGTCCGGCATGCACACCCCAATCGCCGGGTTGGCCATGGGGAGGCGATGCAGGTGTTTGGCTGGCTGGCCCCACCCCGATCGAGCGGGGGGTCAGATGGGGGAAGATGAAGGTCAGTGGAAGGGGCTGTGGGAAGCTTACTGGCCGGTGGGTCCTCGATCATTGAAGGGGGGTGGGGTGTTGGACAGAACAGTGTGGGACTGGCTAAAGGGTGCAGCTGGGGACAAATAGCTACACCGTCCCACCCCATGGTTGATCTCCTGGTCAAACTCCTGTTTGAAGGGACAATTTGCATATTAGGCTTTTATGATATAGTGTTACATGCAATAAAAATTAATATGTTAAGAAAAAAAATTAAATATATATTACCAAAACAGTGCAAACCTGTTTTATCACAAAAGTTGTAGAAATTACTAAATATCTGAAAATAATAGGATTCCTTCTATTATATTCTAAAACATTTTTTTTTTACTCTGGCTCTGTTTTATTCATCTGTTTATTCTTTTATTTTTTGAAATATTTTTTACTGATTTCAGTGAGAAAGGGTGAGGGAGAGAGAGAGATAGCAACATCAATGATGAGTGAGAATCATTGATCCCCTGCCCGCTGCATGCTTCAAACTGGGACCAAGCCTACAACCCAGACATGTGTCTTTGGCCAGAATCAAACCTGAGACCCTTCAGTCTGGAGGCCAATAATGTATCCATAGTTCCTAACCAGCTAGGGATAATTTTTCTTTATGGATTAAAGTATTACATATGTGTCCTTATCCCCCATTGGTCCCCCCTGCCTCCTACTCATGTCATCACCCCCACTGGTGTCTGTGCCCATTAGTCAGGCTTATATGCATGTCTATAAGTCCTTTGGTTGATCTCTCCCCCTAACCCCACCTTCCCCTACCTTCCCTGCAGCAACATTTTGCAGCAAAGATTCAGGATCTGGAAAAGTGGATGAACTCAAATGAATACACCTAGACAACAATTACAAATTTAGAAGGCATGGGGGATACAGGTAAAGACATTTCTCTCTATTGGAGAGGCTCTCTGAAACCCAGGACCCATCTGCTTTTATTTACTTGAATACACATTTGCCCTTGAGCAAAACAAACAGGCATATCAATGGTAAAGTTTGGTAAACAATAAAAGTATTATCATGGTAGGAGGTTGCTTTCAGCCATTTTGTCAACAGCAGGGTAACAAAATGCTGATTTTCAGCCATGCTGAATGTCAAAGTCCATTTGCCTTCTGTGGACTTCTCACATTGATATGTTAACTACTGTTGGTCTTTGCTCCAACATTTGCCCCTTTTTGCTTTCTTAATTAATTTAGAAAGGTGTATGCCATTTGCTGGGCTCACATCCTTTTAAGACTTTTCATTCTGCATCTTCAGACTGGAAGCAAACATAGAAGAACAAGAAAGAAAGACAATACTGGTTATTCTAAAAAGGAAATGTAGGGAGATTTGATGACAAGGATTGAGTTCTTTCATGTCCTTTTAAATATTATTGTCAGGTATTTAAGGAATTCATTCATAGTAGGATTCTTTGGGGGCCATTAGTTTTTTATGGATCATTTTCCCAGTCACTGTTAGCTTGTGACATGACAGCAATGATGTTCAAGTACTGGATGGTGGACAAATGGTGAGAAATGACAATGCAGGTCTGACCTTTTTTGGCTTTGTTATGGGGAACCTGCACCAATGCACAGCTGATGAGTGCTAGCATGGCAAGCCGTCTTCCCCATCCCCCATCTGGATGTTTTTCCTCTGACTCCTCAGCGTTTTTCTTGGGGCCACTGATATCTGTGGTTGGCGTAGTCTGGTCAGTTCCTCTCTCAGATTAAAGTTGCAGGAATTGGAGGAGTTTTCTGGAAATAACACAAGTATATCCTCGACCAAAGGTTTATAAAGGGACCCTTCTATAAACCAGACTTGGTATCTTTCCATTTAACTAGAGCATTTTCCTTTAGCTTATTCTTTCACTAGTGTCTTTCCATGGGTGTCTTGCCATCAGCATTACAAGGGAAAAATTCAAAGTAATTAAATGTAGTGTACCTGGTGTAGTGTATTTACAGGAGATTTCTTCACAATTCCCCCACTTTCGTTTTTCATGTTGGGATTTAGAGGCCCTTGTAGCAGATATAATATGCAAGGGGGACATTTCTTGATAATCTGTTTTGCCTGCTGTACAATATTTTGGCAGACTAGTGTAAAAGTTGATGAGATTCCCCTGGCCTGTTTAATAAAATAACTAACTGATAGGCATATTCATTTCCTTTTGTTAAAGGACCAGGACTTGTTCAAAGAGTATAGATAGGCATCAGTCACTGAGCCATTTAAATTGAGTAGTTGCAGTTCTGTTTACCAGGCTGGCAGCATAGGCAGATAAGAGATAATATTAAGAGGCTTTTGAAAATCCTGCAAGTCAGCCTTGATCGTTTCTAATTCGATTCATTTTTTTTTTTAAGTTTAGGAATAATTCAGTTTATCGTTCCCAGTATATTGTGAGAAGGGTACAATGTTCATCAGGAAACAGTTAATGGGGGAAAACACAAAAAAAGCAATGTCCAGGTACCAAGATTGCAGTGCTTACCACTAAGGAATTTAACATTAGTCAAAAAGTCTTGAAATCTCTTGTCAATAGCCCGATAATTAATTAAACTGCTATAAATATATTCTCCCTCGCCCCAAAACTTTTTATTCTAAAAATATTCAGTAAGAAAAGTTGAAATAATACAGTGAACACCTGTTTCATCTAAATCTAAGAGTTGTTAAGGTCTAGCCTGTTTGGCTCAGTGGATAGAGCATCGGCCTGCAGACTGGTCCTGCGTTTAATTCCAGTCAAGGGCACATACCCAGGTTGCGGGCTCAATCCCTAGTAGTGGGCATGCAGGAGGCAGCCAATCAATGATTCTCTTCTTACCATTGATGTTATTGATGTTCCTCTCTCTCTCTCTCCCTCTCCCTTCCTCCCTAAAATCAATAAAAAATGTTTTAAAAATAAACAAATAAATCTAACTGTGGTTACCATTATGCCATATCTGCTTATGTGGATGTGAGGGATTTGAGTGGGGGGTGCTGACTACCTGAAAATCCCCCACATCATGACTTCATCATGCATTTCCCCAAAATAAATATTCTCTCCTATACACCACAAAACCATCATCTTGCCTAAGAAAAAATTATTCTAACATCGCCTAATATTCAGACCATTTGCAACTTTTTCAAATTTTCTCCAAAATGTTTTTTTAAGATAATTTTCTAGAACCAGGACTCAATCAAAGTTCACTCAAAATGGTGCAAAAAATATTGCATTGGGTGATGTCCTTTAGTCTCTTTTAACCTAGAATAGGCCCCACCTTTTTCCCCCCTCCATGACTCTTTTTTTTTCATTTTTACTACTGTTCTTTTTTTTTCTTTTTTTAAAAAAATTAATTACATCTTTATGGTTCAGATTATTACATTTGTTCCTCTTTTTTCCCCCCATAACTCCCCTCCACCCAGTTCCCACCCCACCCTCCTCCATCACTCCCCATCCAGTGTCCTCATCAATAGGTGCGCGATTTTTGTCCAGTCTCTTCCCACATCCCCCTCACCCCTTTGCCCCCCAAGAATAGCCAGTCCACTCACTTTCTATGCCCCTGATTCTATTATAATCACCAGTTCATTCTGTTCGTCAGATTATTCACTTTATTTTCAGATTCACTTGTTGATAGATGTGTATTTGGTGTTCAAAATTTGTATCTTTACCTTTTTCTTCTTCTTCCTCTTCTTAAAGGATACCTTTCAGCATTTCATAGAATACTGGTTTGGTGGTGATGAACTCCTTTAGCTTTTCCTTATCTGTGAAGCTCTTTATCTGACCTTCAATTCTGAATGATAGCTTTGCTGGATAAAGTAATCTTGGTTGTAGGTTCTTGGCATTCATCACTTTGAAAATTTCTTGCCACTCCCTTCTGGACTGCAAAGTTTCTGTTGAGAAATCAGCTGACAGTTGTATGGGCACTCCCTTGTAGGAAACTGACTTTCTTTCTCTTGCCGCTTTTAAGATTCTCTCTTTGTCTTTTGCTCTTGGCATTTTAATTATGATGTGTGTTGGTGTGGTCCTCTTTGGATTCCTTTTGTTTCAGGTTCTCTGTGCTTCCTGGACTTGTAAGTCTATTTCTTTCATCAGGTAGAGGAAGTTTTCTGTCATTATTTCTTCAAATAGGTTTTCAATATCTTGCTCTCTCTCTTCTTCTGGCACCCCTATAATTCGGATGTTGGTACGCTTGAAGCTATCCCAGAGGCTCCTTACACTATCTTCGTATTTTTGGATTCTTTTTTCATTTTCTTTTCTGGTTGGGTGTTTTTTGCTTCTTCGTATTTCAAATCTTTGCCCTGATTCTTGCAATCCTCTAGTCTGCTGTTGGGAGTCTGTATAATATTCTTTATTTCAGTCAGTGTATGCTTAATTTCTAATCGGTCCTTTATCGCAACCTCGAGGGTCTCATTAGATTTCTTGTAGACCTCATTAAGTTTATTGGCAGTTTCTAGAAAATTCTTGAAAAACCTTAAAAGTGTGGTTTTGAACTCTATATCCAATAGTTTGCTTTCCTCCATTTCTATCATTTGTGTCCTTCTTCTTTGTCTCCGCATTTTTTATGCTTCCCTGTGTTGATAAAGTGGTTTTCTGTGCTGAGTGTCCACTAGGGCCCAGTGGTTCAGCCTCCCCAATTACCTGAGGAGGACACTCTTGGTGCACCCCCTTGTGGTCTTTGTGCACAGTCTTGTTGTAGTTAAGCCTTGATTGTTGTAGTTATCACTGGGAGGAATTGACCTCCAGGCCAATCGGCTGTGAGAATCAGCTGTGTCTGCAGAGGGAGAACCTCTGTGCTGGACACACCCCTCTGGGGCAAGACTTGCTTCAATGGGGCTTTGGTGCTCACTGAGTCTTCCCCCTGAGTGCAACCCAAGCATGTGCAATGACAGCAAATTAGATTTTTTCTTCCTTTCCCTTACTCTCTGAGTATTTTTACTATGAACTTGATTTTTATTTATTTAACACTTTGCAACCAAATATAATCATGTGCTAATATAGTCTTATAGCCTTAAATTTAAGTCTTATAAATTTTTTTGGCAATAACTAATTGAATTACTCAAGTGTTTAAATATTACCATTAAATGGATAAAGAACAGTGCAAAAAAATGATGATATAGAAAATAAATGAAATGTTTATTTCCCTACCATTATCTTCACTATATGTTAAAACATATATCTAGCTACTGGGATCATTATATATTGTTTTTATTATTTCTGTTAAATTTTAGGATAAAAGCTTTGTTTTTTTAAAAAAAATTACTCAATAATCAATCAAATACTAAAATTCCAATCAACTCACCTATTGAACAGGACTATCAACTGTAAAGGCCTTGTAAAGAGCCAATGCCTGGCTTTTACTTCCTTTGCTCCAGATCACCATATTTCCAGCCACATAGAGTTCCCCGTCATCATCCACTTCTCCAATTTCATTTCCACCTCTCCTTAACTGGCAGCTTTCCTTAAAAATTTACATATGTAAGACATGTTTACGCGGTTTTTATTTCTTTTGCAACATTATGGAGCAAGATTTATTAATTAAAATTGAACAGCAATCCAGATACAAGTCTCCTACTCTGTCTGTGGAGTAAGACTCAGTCCATGCCCAACTCTTAGGTTTAGTGCCACTGATTAACAGAGGAGGGGGTGTGGGTGTATGTATCATACTGTATCTTACAGGATTTCAAAAATGGGAATTTACCTCAAGAATTCTCTATATTAAGTATTTTATTATTACATTACCATTTTATGCTGCCAAAAACATAAATAAACAAAAACTAGACCTTACCTATATATCAAAAAATTAAACCAACATTCTTGGGAGACTAAAGACATATTAAGCATATGCGGGGTGAAGCAGAGATGGCAGTGAAGTGCACATGGGACACTGGGGGAGCTTACCCACCATGCAGACTTCCCTGCTTCACAACTGCATATGCATTCACCTTCCTGCCCTTGTGCCAACCATCAAAATGAACAGGGCAGAGAAAGGTTTGGATTCCTAACTACAGACTTCCGCTCCTGGAAATTTTGGTATCCCAAAAGGTATACAGAAATGGAATTAAGATTAGAAAGACTGACTGTTTAACATGCACAGGGGAAGTATCTCATTCCCCTATTTAAAAACTAGTACTGTATCTACTTATGTGGCATTTCTTTTCTCCTCTAGAAACATGTAAGTTTTTGGCAGCAGGGACCATTGCTAACTCTACTATCTAACCATCAAATAACATGAAATCTGGTCCCACATACTAAGTGAAGAAAAAGAGATTTAAATGGACCATAATCATAGTGACTCTCATTATAAATCCCTGAGTTATATGTCTAAACAGCCATGACACTATAATACAATTAAGGTCATTATTTTTAGCTTTGACAAAAATGACCAAATCTTAACCTATACCCTAGAAGTAGCATCATACTCATTTCTCAGTTGCATCTGGGTAGCCTTAAATTACAGGTAGATCGAATCTCTCTACATTTCAAAAGCAAACTGAGAACCTTGATAAAACCTTCTGTTTTTCGTGGATTGGAACCTCCTGCAGGGATCCCACCAAGCCAGCAGCACCATCAGAGGACCACAACTCAGAGGCTGGGTGCAGCTGCCGAAGCTGAAGGTTCAAAGAATTAGGGTGGTGTCTGCAGTGGTCTCGACCAAAAGGAACAAATTCCTGCAAATCCCCAGCTGCAATCATTGTTTCCCTTTCTTCAGAGAAGTTCAACATGGCTTTCAGATATCAATATTATTTCTGTGTGAATTCAAACACATTCTGGACCGCTGTTGGAATCAAAACGAGAAGAAAATTATCAGAAGTTTACAGAAGAGCCATTAATCCTTAGGTGAGTGTCATACAATCCTATCACATTGTAGGTGTACAAGTAATCATAACATCAAAGGGCATTCCAGATCTGATTCTTTCAGGTAATTAGTTACCATTTCATAGTTACCTTACACTACCAGAACATAATTAACATTACAGCTACATGTTAGTTGCTGACAAAATCAACTGTAGGAAATCACTGGGCTGAGAGATAAGCACTTATGTCTGACAATATTGATCCTACATTTCCTACTACTACTCACTAATTTCTCCACATTTCACATTTAAGGATTTAGACAAGTTTTACTTTATAGTAAATGGCTCTCAACATTTAAGGGCATTTCTGTTCAAATGCTGGAACAACATTTAAAAAGCACACCTAACAGATCACTGGCATATTGAAATGAAACAAACAAAAACAACATATCATTTCTAATTCATCAAAAGTTGAACCACTTGGTGCTTTAAGAAACTATTAAATGTCATCATTAATTTTGAGCCTCAATCTACCTAACCATATAATTGCAAGCAATTCCAATTTCTGGTGCAAACCCAAAAGACCAAGGCATGAATCAAATTACTGGCAATGGAACAGTCATGATTGTTTGCAAACTTAAAAGTTCTAGCTTTGAAAGAACATAATCTACTACAGTTCAGCTTATTACTACAAAGAAGTGAATGAGCTGTGGGTGGAAACAGCCCTCACCCATTACCTCCAGAACATTTCTACGAACAGTAACTGACAGCCAGTCAAATTTGGCCACTGTAGAAGGTGGATGGACAGCTCTTATAAGGAAAACGGTTTTGTGGCGTAGAGGTTAAGCTGCAATCCTCAAATACAGGAATCAAAACAAACATTCATGTCAGCACTAGACAACCTTTAAAAACAGTGTTGGAAATGGCTTTCACATCACAAACAGTTTAATTTGACTTGGTTTCTCCTCTGAGGTCTTTTTGGCACCAGCGGCTTTCTTGGCTGAAATATCTGAGCCTGTGGTTCCCATGCAGCTCCTCTAGGGTTGCAGTTACGTTTTCTGTGAATTAAGTGTTATTCCTGAGAGAACGGTTATGTCACATTCATGACACTTTTTCCTCCTGATAAGTCAGTTTTGAGAACACTTAAACTTGGGCCATGACTGAGATAGTGCCTGTGGGAGCCTAATCAGAGTACGCCGGATGTTCAAGGCCAATCTGAGCAGGAGAATCCTAATCAGGATGGTCAAGGCCAATCTAAGCAAGGACACAGAGATTGTACTGTACACACTGGGCAGGAGTACCTTACTATAACCCAAATACTGATGTCACTATTTGGCAGGAAGCCTTTGTGTCTAAGTTAGTATAAATGTGTTACTAACCAGCCAGTGGGTGGCTGCTTGGTATGGTTCCTGTTTGCTACTGTATTAGCAAGGGCTGCTTGGCGCAGCCACTGTGTGAAGCTACTTTGAAGAACTGTTTTGTCTGATGGTTCCTTGTTAGCAATAGCTACATGGCCTGCAAAAGAGACTCTCCTGCCCTAACCGGTTTTGCTCAGGGGATAGAGAACAGCCTGCAGACTGAAGGGTCCCAGTCAAGGGCATGTACCTTGGTTGCAGGCACATCCCCAGTAGGGGTTGTGCAGGAGGCAGCTGATCAATGTTTCTCTCTCATGATGTTTCTAACTATCCCTCTCCCTTCCTCTACGTAAAAAAAATGAAAATATTTTTTTAAAAAGACTCTCCTATATGCCTCCGTCTTCTCATGTCCTCTTTGTCTACTACCTGGCGTTCACGTGGGTACAGCCCCTGGCAGAGGACTGTGCACCCCACAGTGCCTTATAAAACTTACACCAAACACGCATAAAATCCAGCCGACCTTCCTATGTTCTAGTCAACGGGTTAACCAACATATTAACTCTGAGAGGAAGCCACAGAATCAGTAATTAAAGAATCGCCTGCACAGAACAATGACCACTTTGTGCTGATTAGTATATTTAGTTCTTTGCAGCCCCAACTGTGTGTGCGCTTCCCGGCGCCCTATAACAGCCCTGCGTTGAACTGATGCGCTCCCATGGAGACTGCGGCCTCGCTTCCTGGGAACACGGACCTTCCAAGAGCACACGAGGCGGTTCGGTGGGGACCCGAAGGCACAGGAGGCACCTGAGCCAGGTCTGGGCAGAAGGGCCGCGTCCAGGGCCTCAGGGTAGGCAAGACCTGCCGGCTGAGCTGGGGCCTCAGCAGCGCTGGCCATGGGGCAGGCCAGCCCAGAGCTGTGGCAGCAGGGACACTGCGCTCAGCTGGGAAGGAGGCCTGGGGGAGGGGTTGGGGTGGAGCAGCGCGGGGAGGGGCGGCGCAGAGCCCAGCTCCCAGGCCAAGCCAACCCTGGGCGGTCGGGCACAGGGTCAGGGACATGGGGAGACCAGCAGCGCCACCGGCCAGGCCGCGCCTGAGTCACTCAGGATGCACAAGGCTCAGGAGCCCAGCTGCGCCGCCCGGGGCCACAGCAGAATGGGTCACAGGGACTCCGCCTCCCCTGCAGCATTTCCTTGCCTTCTGTCCCCAGCTCCGGAGAACTGGCAAGCAGCAGCCAAGGACCCTGGGAGTTAGCTCCTGCTCTAAAACCAAAGGATGGGACTCAACTCTCTAATTCGATTCTTTGCACAGAAGTATGACTGGTCTGAATGACTTGGTCTGAATTCTTTGCATTATAAGCAGCTTTACCATGAGATGAACTATCAGTAAAAACAGTGACTGCTCTAGGAATAGGTTTCTGCCTATTTCAACTAAGTTCCACTGAATATTCTTTGATTTTCATTTGCTAATTTAAATCAGTCTAAAATAAGACTTATTTCCTAACTTCCTTTCTCACTGGGGACAGTAAATGAAACTAATAGGATTTCTGCTATTAGTCTTTGAGTATCTACACTAATAAAAGAGAAACATGGTAATTGGCATATGACTGCTACCCTTTTCATTGGCTAATCATCGAGATATGCAAATTAACTGTCAGCCAAGATGGCGGCAGGCAGCCAGGCAGCTTGAAACTAACATGCAGCTTGCTTGCCTCAGTGAGGGAGGATCGTTGGAGGAAACCAACTTTCCCGCCTGCGGCTGCAGGCCTCGGAGCAGGCAGTTTAAGAAACATTGTAACAAATACCGCTGGACTTCAACCAGCAGATTCGCAACATTGTAAGCAAAGGCCAGAACCTACTTTCAGCCGCGGAGGCCTAAGAGCTGGAGCCAAGCCTCAAGGTAAAGCTGGCCCAGAATAAAAAAAAAAGAAAAGAAGGAGGGGTTGGGAATTTCAGTCACTCCCAGCCTGAAAACAGCCCTCAGCCCCTCACCCAGACTGGCCAGTCATCCCAGTGGTGACCCCCACCCTGATCCAGGACACCCTTCAGGGCAAACCAGCCAGCCCCACCCATGCACCAGGCCTCTACCCTATATAGTAAAAGGGTAATATGCCTCCCGGCACCGGGATCAGCATGACAGGGGGCAGCGCCCAAACCCCCGATCGCTCTGAGGCTCTGTGTGTGACAGGGGGCGGGGCCCCAAGTCCCTGAGCAGCCCTGCTCTATGCCTGATAGGGGGGAGCTCCCCAATCCCCCCCCCCCCACGGGTCCTGCTCTGTGTGTGATGGGGTAGAGCCATAACCTCCCCATCGGCCCAGCCCTGAGTGTGAGAGTGGTGGTGCCCCAACCCCCTGATTGGCCCTGCTCTGTGTGTGACGGGGTCAGCACCCCAACCCCCTGATTGGCCCTGCTCTGTGCGTGACAGGGGGTGGCGCCGCAACCTCCCCATCTACCCAGCCTTGAGTGTGACAGGGGACGGTGCCCCGACACCCCAATTGGCCCTACCCTGAGCATGACTGAGGGTGGCATCACAACCTCCCAATCTGCCCTGCTCTGTGCATGATGGGGCGGTGCCCCAACTCCCCAATCAGCCCTGCTCTGATCCCGACCAGGGGCTGCACCTAGGGATTGGGCCTGCCCTCTGCCACCCGGGAGCAGGCCTAACCCAGCAGGTAGTTATCTCCCCAAGGGTCCCAGACTGCCAGAGGGCACAGGCAAGGCTGAGGGATCCCCCTCCCCACCGAGTGCACAAATTTTTGTGCACTGGGCCTCTAGTATTGACATAAGCTTTGTTTAGGGAGGCAGAATGGAAATTGTTTACTTTTCTTTTTGAGGCCTAATACATTTATTTTTAATTGCAGTTTTCTAGATATTTGAAGGGAATCTCCTCCTGTTTTTTCTTCCAGAGTAATTTCTAGGCCACAATTTGGGAGTTTCTTTTAAAAGCTTTTTTATTTCTTTTAAATAGAGCTACAAACTTAGTTCCTTTTAAGAAATACCTCTAAAAGAGAGGTATGCTGGCCAATACTGCAATGCATACAGATTAAGTAAAAGTAAGTCTCTTTTTTTATGGTGTCTTATTAATGGTGAGATTTAATATTTGAATAACTTTTTGTTTACCTTGTAAATAGTAGCAGAAGAGACTTAAAAATGTCTCCTTTTTCTTAAGCTTAAAATTTACTTTTAAACAGCATTCTTTTGGCTGGTGCTCATTTACATAGGTACACTCTGGACTCTGTTAGAACCAATTGCTAATAAAATATCTGCTTCTCATATAACTGAGTTTATATGAGAACTTGATTATATTGTAAAAAGCTAATTTGTTAAGTGACTAAAGTATGCACCCTTATTGAGAAAGCAAAGTAAGTAAACTTATACATTTGACCTATGAACTACAGATGTTGCACTGCCCCCTGGCCTATCTAAAGATCAGGCTGTCAGGGCTCCCATCTTAAAATTCTGCTGCTGAATAGTCCCATGTTTCTTAAGAAGTATTCAGCAACTTTTTCCTGCCCTCCCTTAGAGGTTGAAACTTTTATAACATTTAAAATATGTGTATGTAAAGAGAACAAAGTTATTAATTTTTATTTGATGAAGCTGCAAGTGATTTCAAGTATATTAGTTTGGCGTAAATTGGTTTAAAGATATTTCTTTTCCTAAAATATTTCTTTTAAGAAGAGAGTAAACCCTTGAATTATTCCAGGGCACTTGAAAACTTTCAAAGCTATCTCTTGGTTAAAGTCTTGAAATTTAACATGGAAAGACTATCACAAATATGTGTAACCCAAACATTACATTATACATTTGTTGCAATTATTCTAAAATAGATCAATAAAATTTAAACTGGTTTTTATATTAAAAATTAATTTCAGACCATAGAATTAATCCTCTTTTTTAATCAGTCCAATAAAATATTATATATTAGTTTGAAATTTTACCACACATAGTACACATAAGGACTACAATATCTTTTTTACTACTAATTTTTTCCAGAGAAATCACAAGAATTATTTTTCTTGATAATGAAATTCTAAACTTTATGCATTTTATCATTACAAGCATATAATTTCTGCCAATTGAATTTGAACTTTTAACTCTTGGAAGCCTTAAATTTTAGGTGGCAAGTTAAATACTTAGCATTTCTTAGATTAGTAATACCGTCACATTTTTAAGGATATATTTCCAATAAAATTAACAAAGACTTATTTAATTAATAGATTCATTTTGTGCTTTATTTTTTTCATTTTGGTACACTCAAAATAATATTTCAGTATTTTGTTATTTCAAAACATTTAGAGATTTAGTAAGTTTCATTCCTTAATGTAACCAACTCCAAATTTTTAAGTTACCAAAAATTTAAAAAATATGTTTAGAGATATGAGGTTGCCAAAGAAGTAGGGGAAGAAGGGATGAAGGCCTGTAGCCATTTGAATTTTAAAACCACCACATTTTTCATTCAGAGATAAAATATAAGGTTGCTCTACCTGGTTCTCCACTTTTACAGGGAGAAGATCCACTGGACCTTTCCACCAACAGAGATTGCAGTCAGCCCTCTCCTCAGTGACTACACCATCACCATCAATATATTTATTTATAATTATTATTGAAAAGCTTTGCCACAAAGCCTTCATTTTAGTTATATCTATCTATTTAACTTTTAACAATTTTGAGCTTCCAAAGCCAGTTATCACCATCTAAGGTGCTTTACTTGGGCAAATTTTGCAGCAGAAAAAACTTACTGGCTTTCATTGGCTTTAACGTGAACCTTGGAATATGGTCCATTATTATTTAAGAACTGCCCCTTATTATGGAAACACTAATCTTATTGCCTAAACACAGCCTGTTTATTTTCCTTGTGTCATTTAACCATCTTATTAAGAAAAACAGTCTTGCCGAAACCGGTTTGGCTCAGTGGATAGAGCATCGGCTTGCGGACTGAAAGGTCCCAGGTTCGATTCCGGTCAAGGGCATGTACCTGGGTTGCGGGCACATCCCCGGTAGGAGATGTGCAGGAGGCAGCTGATCGGTGTTTCTCTCTCATCGATGTTTCTAACTCTTTATCTCTCTCCCTTCCTTTCTGTAAAAAATCAATAAAATATATTTAAAAAAAAAAAAAAGAAAAACAGTCTTGTGTTTGTACTATAACATCTGTGAGGAAATGGGGGTCAGTTCAAGAGGCCATCCAAAATCAGGTGGGGTGTGACTTCTCTTAAGCTAGTGTTTTTCTCTTCACGGGTACAGAAATCCCAGAGATATCCCTTAAGTTGTGAGGAATGTCTCATAAATCCAAATTTCAAATGACGGTCTGGGAAATAAAAGGAGACTTTTAATAACACTCTCGAGAGTGGGCATACATGTTACAGGATCACCAAGAGACTAGTAATTAATGGGTTGGGAGGTGTTTTAGATGTTTAGTAATGGCCTGTCCATCTACTGTTTCTTTTCTTATTAAATTAAATTGAAGGCATGCTTAATAGACTAACAATAAACAACCAAGACAGATTGATAATAATCAACAGACAAGTGCCCATAACATAGAGACAAGGCTTAATGAATCAGAGTAGTTTTCATAGATATTATCCTATTCTGCTCTTCATGGCATTGGCTGTCCTCTAAAGTTATTTTAGCTAAAATCTGCCTGTCCCAAGGTGTCATATGGTAATTTTCAGACAAAGCATTAAAGAGTCCTTTTGTAAAATGACTGTTAACCCCATTTTCTCTAGCTGCTGTGCCTTTCCACACTAGAGTGGAGGACCCAGGGCTTAGGTATTACAGACTTTTGATCCCCAATACGAATTAGGCATAATGCAGTGCGAACAAGAGCACACATAGTTCAAGATGACAATGTTACTTTTTTTCCTTGAGCCTAATTTCAGGGAGTACCTTTTGATATTTTAATTTCTTTATCCTTGAGCATACAAGTAAATGTTTACAATTATTTATTTATTTATTTTGCTTTATAATCAAACTTTCCTTCATTATAGCCTGGCAGAAATGAAAGATTTTCCGCCCACTTTTTGTTTCACTATTTCCAAAGCTGGCATGGGCTTTGTGCACAGAGAATTTTCCCCACCTTTTCAGTGCATTTCTCAGCTTTCTGGTAAAATGTCTTCATTTTTCACTCTGGTGAAATTTCTTCTCCAGATGCCCCCCATTGGGCGCCAGAATGCTGCAACCTTTTGCAGCAAGGATTCAGGATCAGGAAAAGGAGCTGAACACAAATGAATACACTAGACAACAAATATAAGTTTAGAAGACATAGGGGGGCCAGGGAGAGACCTTTCTCTCTAGCAGAGAAGCTCTCTGAACCCTAGCACCCATCAGCTTTTATTCACTTGGATTTAGGTTTCTCCTATATGCCCTTTAGCAAAGCAAACAGGGTTATCAGGTTAGGAGATTACCTTCAGCCATTTTGCCAACAGCAGGGTAATATAATGCTGATTTTTCAGCCCTGCTGAATATCAAAGTTCATTGGCCCTCTAAGGGAGATACATGTACATATACATATACATATACATATACATATACATATACATACATATATATACATATACGTATTTCTGTATATTTGTGTATATATACCTTCACACACACACACACACACACACACACACACACACACACACACACACATATAAATATATGTACTAGAGGCCCAGTGCACAAAAATTTGTTCACTGGTGCGGGGGTGTCCCTCAGCCCCACTTGTGCCCTCTCACAGTCTGGTACCCCTTGGGAGTTGCAAATTATAAGAGTTCATTCTTTGTTACAGCAGTTGAGTTTTCCATTGTATAGATGTTCCACAGTTTTTAATCCGTGCATCTGCTAATGGGCACTTAGACTGTTTCCAAATCTTAGCTATTGTAAATTGGGCGGGTATGAACATACAGTTGCATATATCTGTCCTGATTAATGTTACTCATTTCTTGAGATATATATGCCTAAAAGAGAGAGTACTGAATCAAATGGGAGCTCCATTTTTAATTTTTTGAGAAACTCTATATGGTTTTCCACAATGGTTGCAGCAGTCTGCATTCCCACCAGCAGTGCACAAGGGTTGCTTTTTCTCTGCATCCTCTCCAGCACTTGTGGTTTTTTTATTTTTTTTATAACAGCTATTCTGACAGGTGTGGATTGGTACTTCTCTCATTTTGATTTGCATCTCTTGGACTGTTAGTGCCTTTGAGCATTTTTTCCTATGTCTCTGGGCCTTATGTAAGTCCCCTTTCAAAAATTGTCCATTTAAGTCTATTGCCCGTGTTTTGATTGGATTGTTTATCTTCCTACTGTTAATTTGTGTGTGTTCCCTGTAAACATTGGAATTCAACACTTATCAGAGATACCATTGGCAAATGTGTTCTACTATGCAGTGGGCTTTCTTGTTGTTTTGTTCAGGATTTAGTTTGCCATGCAGAAGGTTTTTATTTTGATATAGACCATTTGTTTATTTTCCCCTTTGTGTGCGTTGCCTTCGGAGCTGTGTCAGTAAAGATATGCTAAGACATATGTGTAATATTTTGCTGCCTATGCAATCTTCTAAGATTTTTTTTATATAGATTCCCAACTAACGTTCAAGTCCTTTCTCCACTTTGAGTTTATTTTTGTGTAAGGTGTATGTTGGTGGTCTAGTTTCATTTTCTTCCTTGTTTCTGTCTGATTTTCATCATTTATTGAAGAGACTGTCTTGACTCCATTGTATGCTCTTGCCTCCTTTGTAAATTAATAATAGAGCGTAATGACTTGGGTCCACTTCTGGGTTCTCTGTTCTATTTCAGTGGTGTATACGTCTTTTCTAGTGGCAGTAGCAGGCAGTTTTGAGAATGGTGGCTTTATAATATAGCTTAATATCTGGTATTGTGAGCCTTCCATATTTTTTTCTTGTTCCCTGGATGGCTGAGGCTATTTTTACTCCATAGGAATTCTTGGAGAGTTTGTTCTTTGTCTGTGAATTATTCTGTTGATATATTAATGGAGATTACATTGAATCTATAAATTGCTTTGGGTAGTATGGACATCTTAATGATGTTAATTCTACCAACCCATGAACAAGGTATATTAGTCCATTGTTGATATCTTTATCTCCTTTTCAATGTTCTGTCATTTTCCAAGTACAGTTCTTTTACTTCCTTCATTGAGTTTTTTCCTTAATTCTTTTACTGCAATGGTAAGTGGGATACTTTTCTTAGTTTCTCTTTTTATGAGTTCATTCTTGGTGTATCAAAAGACATATTTTTGAGTGTTAATTTTGTATACTGATACATGACCAAATTCACTAATTATGTGCTTTTCCGGTTGGGATGACTTTTATTTCTTCATGTCTGAACACTATGGGAGCACTTCCTGTACTATGTCGAACAGGAATGGTGAAAATTGGCATCACTGTCTTGTTCCTGTTCTTTTAGAGGAAATGGTTTTAGTTTTTGCCCATTGAGTATGATGTTGGCTGTGGGTTTCTCATATATGGCCTTTATCATGTTGAGGTATACTCCATCTATTACCAAGTTGCTGAGAGTTTTTATCACAATTGGGTGTTGGGTTTTTTCCAGTTCTTTTCCTGTGTCTATCGATATGATCACGAGATTTTTGTCTCTCAGTTTGTTTATGAGTTGTATCATGTTTATTGATTTGTGAATATAATACCAGCCTTGCATCCCTGGTGTATATCCCACTTGATAATGGCATTTGGTCCTTTTAATATAATGCTGGATGCTATTTGCTAATACTTGGTTAAGGACTTTCGTATCTGTCATCATCAGCTATATCGGCCTGTAATTCTCTTTCTTTGTAGTGTTTTTACTTTGTTTGGGAATTAGAATAATGCTGGCCTCATACAAAGAGTTTGGAAGTATTCTTTCCTCTGATTTTCTGAAATAATTTGAGGAGTATAGATTGTAGTTTTCTGAATGTTAGGTAGAACTACCTGTGAAGGTGTCCAGGCCGGAGCTTTTGTTGGTTGCAAGCGTTTTGATTACTGCTTCCATTTCATTAGTTGTTATGAGCCTATTCAGGTCTCTTAATTCTTACTGAATCACATTTGGTAGATTGCATTTTTTACTGACTTCATCTATTTCATCCACATTGTCCAGCATTTTGGCATATAGCTATTTATAGTATTTTCTTACAATCCTTTGAATTTCTGTGGTGCCAGTGCTTACTCCTCCACTCTTGTTTCTGATTTTACTTATTGGAATCATATGTGTTTGTTTCTTAATGAGTCTGGCTAATGGTTTATCAATTTTGTTTATCCTTTCATGGAACCAGCTTTTGGTTTCATTGAATTTTTTGTCTCTCTTATTTTTTCTGCTGTAATCTTTATTTTTTCCTTCCTTCTACTTACTCTTGGCTCTTCTTGTTGGTCTCTTTCTAATTCTTCAGTTGTAGGGATAAATAGTTTATTGCTGATTTTGTTATTTTTCTGAGATATGTCTATAGTGCTATGAACTTCCCTCTCAGGACTGCTTTTGCTGTTTCCCAGAGATTCTGTGTTGTTATTTGTTCATTTTCCTATTTTTCCAAATAATCTATGATATTTTCTTGATCTCATTGTAACAAGTTCATTGTTTATTAGCCTTCTATTTAGTCTCTAAGTGTTTAAATGTTTTTGGGTGTTTTTACTCTATTTGATTTCTCATTTCACTCCACTGTGATCCAAGAAGATGCTTGATATGATTTAAAACTTCTTGAACTTGTAGGGACTTGTTATGTGTCCTACCATGTGGTCTATCTTTGGGAATGATCCATGTGCACTTGAGAAGAATGTATATTCTGCTCTGTTGGGGTGAAATGTCCTAAAATGTAAATTAAATCCATCTGATGCAGTGTGTTCTTTAGAGTCTCTGTATCATTATTTTGTCACATGGAAGACCTATCCAGTGAAGTCAGAGGAGTGATAAAAGTCTGCTACTATGACTGTCGTGTTTTCAGGCTCTCTTTTAAAGTCCCCTAGAAGTCTCTTTGTTTTTTGTTTGTTGGTTTGTTTGTTTGATATATATATCTACCTACCTGACTGACACCAGTCTGAACCCTCTTAGCCAATAGTTAAGAAATAAAGGAAGCCAAGATTATTCCACCCTATAGATGCCTTTTGGGATATTGATTTTCAGCTCTTTATTTAGAAGCCAAAGTGTCAGAGAGAAACTTTGGGCAACCCCTACCCGCTCCTGCCCAAAAATTCAGAGAGAGAGACCTTCTTCAGAAGATTGTTGCCTTTGCCTGATTGGAATGAAACATGGTAAACAAGAGGGCTTCAGCAGATGTCTATTGGCTAGTTTGCCCTCCTCCCCTGTGACACCATCAATCAGGAGTGTGGGAGGGGTTCCCAGACATTGTTGGTCCCAGGAGGCAGGGTTATAAATTCCAGCAGCTGCAGTTCAGCTCGCCCAGCACACCTCCTGAGCCACAGCTGGACAGGGAAGAGACTGGGTCCAGGCTGGCTGGGCCCAGGACCTGGAGAAGAGGGGAAAAACAGAGGGGGATGACTCAGATGAACCTGGAGCTGTGCGAGCTCCATCTGTCATTGAGCAGCTGGCCTTCAGCTGAGTGTTCCTCTCCAAACAACCAACCTCTAACCCAGAAGTTACTCTCATGGGGAGGGCTGTACCCTCTTCGAGTCCAGTCTCTTGGAGGCCCGAATCTGGTGAAGGGATGCCGCCCAGGGATGGAGGTTCCTGCCTTTCCCTCTGGGCTCCTGGATATTTACGCCAAAAGAATTTTCAAAAGGTGTGGTTCACAGAAATCGGGACACACACTGTGGCGAATGCACTCTGGCCACCCTGAATTCTCTCCGAGATCTTTCACATCGGCTAATCCTGCAGTGTACTGGGAGTGCAGAGGCCATTGCATGTGCCTGTTAGGAAATCAGGAGCCTATTGTACAGTGGGTGTCATGGAAGCACAAGTCAGCCCCAAATGCCTTCCTGATTTGCCCTCCCTGCTTTGGACCCCTGTTTAATCTCCTTCGTCTTAGTGTCTTCACCTGAAAACAACTGACAGCATTAAAGTTCAAACTGTCATGGCATGAGTCAGACTACAACATCAAAAGGCTAAGTTTTCCTTAGTCTGTAAGGGCTGTATGATGCTTAGTTTGAGAATGCAGCTTCCTTCATACTTAGGCTTACTGTAGGTGATTGTAGACAAAAGTATGTACCCCTTCCACCTCACCTCTATTTCATCCCCTCACAGGACAGGCTAGACTCAGCCTCTCTCAGCTGTGCAGGAGTGTGTGTATGCACACACACTCTCTCTCTCTCTCTCACACACACACACACACACACACACACACACACAAACACACAGCAGCTCCTTCAAAAGCATCCAGCTTCCCTCTCTTCCACTACTGAAGGGTTTTTAAGTCATGATCGTGATCATTATTATGCAGTGCTGGTTGACTGACACTTTTCATGTTTCTAAAATGAAAATACATCTTCACCACCAGTCCAGGAGAGGAAATTGTAATAAAGAACCCTGTAAAAAATACAGGAAGATATTTTACAATGACTAGCATTATCATTTTTAGTGGACATGTGGACTGCTTTAAGATATTCATAAATATGATTTGCTGATTTCCCAGGAGAGTAGGGCCCAAGAACTGTTAGTCCCTGTTCCTTATGCAGGCTTACTGTCACCTAGGAACATGGTGAACATTGTGAGGCAATGGGTGAAGCAATGGAATAAATGAATGTTATATTCACATTTAACTTTACAAGAATAGGGTTGCATTATGCAATCAGTCGGGTGGCCTGCATTTTGCTTTTGATATAACAGACCATGTCTTTTTAGTGCATCAACCTCTGCAATGCTGACAAACAACCGGATCATCATGAACATAAGGGTGGACAAACTTCAAATAGATTCCCTTTGAATTTCACCTTCCCTGGATACATCCATTGCCCTCTCTGTCACTGTGCCCCAGTGTCTCTTGCATTCTCAAATTGGCCAAGCACTTTACTCTCTCAGAAATTGTGCAGTCTGTCCTCAAGCCCTGAACAGGATCCTTCCAAGCCCCTGATGGCCCCTCCTTGTACAACTCTCAGGCAGAAGTCTACCTACCTCTGTAACTTTCCATACCAGCACCTTTGTTCTCTTGACAGAATTAGTTACAAAGAGCCATTTGTAGATAATGGTCTTGTTGGGTTTTGGTGTGTGTGTGTGTGTGTGTGTGTGTGTGTGTGTGTGTGTGTGTTTTCTATTGTCATCCTAAACTCTGTGAGGAGAGACTGTGTGTAGCTCTGAGCATGGGATAAGCAGCCACCCCAGGACAAATAGTTGCCAAATGCATCAAGGAGAGAGGGGGGAGGGCTATGCTGAATCTCTAGTTCCCAGGTGAAATAGTGGAGTTGTTTCTGTTTCTGCTTTTTATCTGCTCTGCTCTAGGTGACAAACCCAAATCCACTGAGGCTGAGTGCAGTGGCCTCATTTGTCCTCATTCCTCCATCTATGTAGTTGGATACCTTAACCTCTGCTAGTTCATAGGCATTGGGAACGTCTGGAGGAATGGAAGGGTAGGAACACACTAGAAGCCAGCCTTACCACCCTGCTGTTACGCTCCACCCCCCTGACCTCTCCACAGCCTATGGTGAAGAGATGCAGGATCACCTGCATGACAGGGACACAGTGTCCTCAGCCCACTCTCCCTCTCAGATAAGGTCTCACAGTTTGCAGAGTCTGACTATTCCCCAAGTCTGAGTATTCCCCAAGTCTGAGTGTGGAAGAGAAAGGCAGCACAATGTGTCTGAGGCTGCCTGTCACTACTTGAGCCAAGTTAAGCAGAGACAGCGTTGAACCACACAATGACTGTTTACTCCAAGGATGCGGTCAGTATGGGGAGAGGAGTCGCTCACCCTGGAAATTCAGCTCTCAGCCTCTTGGGGAGAAGATAGCTACCTGTAGCTGCCAGCTGCAAGTGTGACATGCAAAGGGGAGGGGAGGGCCTGCTGTCTGGACCTTCAGGAGCTCAAAGGCTGACCACAAGGTGGCTAATCTTCTATGACCTTAGCAACAGCTCAGCCCCTTCCTGGGATGAGATTGGAATGGTCAGCCTTCCTAAGAAAGACCCCAGGAGGGGGTCAGGGTGCGGGCACAGCTGCCAAATCAAAGCCTGTCCTGTGCCTGGTCTCTTTGCAAAATGCAATTCTTTTCTGAGTAATGGGCCATGGAGGCAGCCTGTTTTCAGTAGAGCCTGTTTCATCCTCCAGTGTCCCAGGGCCTCGTATTTATAGTTTGTAAGTAATGATTAAACAACTGCGGCTCTATTCTTATTACAAGCCCTTCCTCACTATGAGAAGCTGATTTCCAAGGACGCCCAGGAGATGCCTCAGGCCAGCCTGGATGACAGGGCTGGGCCTCAGCTTTGCTCTTCCCCTCTCCCTCTCTCCTCACAAGCCTGACTTTTGTCTCCTAAAGAGACTATGGAAAAGCAGGCAGCAAACCCTGTCAGACTGAGCATGCCAGGCCCCCTGTGTGCCCTGGAGGCGCCACCTGAGAGGAGAGCCCTGGGTTAAGGTTCAGCTAAGGGGCAGCTCTGCCAGAGCCTGAGCACCAGGCTGTGGCTGGTGCCTCCCCACCTCTCCTCAGCTTTGTTGGCCTGCTCCTCCTCAGGAGCCTCCTGCCCAGTCGTTCTGCTTTCAGGCCCAGGTGTGACTTTGCCAAAGGGATTTGTTGGTGAGAGGAGAACCCCTTCCTGAGGCGGGAGGAAGGCAGGGAGGGTGCCATCACCTGAAGGCTTAGGGGAGGTGAGCAGAGCAAAGGCTGGATTCCAGGCTTGTCAAAGAGCTCTGAAGACCCAAACCCCAGGGGTAGACTGAGGAGGGCACCTGTGGAGAGAGACAATGTAATTGCATCTGGCCAGCTCTCCTCTGCCCCGGGGGTTACTAAAATGTCCCCATCCAGACAGTAGGGACAGTGGGCTAGCCCAGGGCAGGGCGCTCTTTTCTAGACAGAGGGCTGCGGTGGGGTGGGAGTGGGGCGCCAAGCCTGGCCAGGGAACAAGGTAGGTAAGTGGCAGCCACAACCACAGACGGAAAGGGGTCCCCAGAAATACAGACAGGGTGTTGAGTGGGAGGTTAGCTGGGGGTCGTGGCCTCCTGTTTCTCCCTCCACATTGGGACCGCCCCCACCCTCATGCCTGGAAGCACAGGGTTTCCCTGACAGCCACCCACCCTCTGCCACCCCTTGCAACCTGGTGGGTGTGGCACAGGCGCCCCTGTCCCCACCTTCTCTGGGCCTGTTAAGACATGACCCCCCTCCAGCTCCCTGATCTTGGGTTGCTCCTGATCTCGTGATCTCGCGAGATTTCGCCCCCAAAGGAACCAGGGCGCAGCCCCAGGAAGCTTGCCAGGCAGCGCCCCCCACTGCTTCCTTCCCTCCAGCCTCCCAACTTAGCTGGAGACCACGCTGTGAGGAGCGTGGCCTGTTGAAAAGGTAATCGCACACCCTGGGTTCTTGCTGTCTCCAGGGGTGAACTTTCTGTTGCGGGGGTGAACTGCTCTAGTCACTGGCAACCCGCAGCCCCTCCCGCCCCGGCTTTTTCTATCTGAAAATGAGTTCCCACCTGGTTGTCCTGAAGGCCTGAGGTCCAAACCTGGCTCGCTGGCGTGAGGCCTTCCGCTTGCTGCGCCAGAGTGGGAGCTCGCTGAGGGGACTTACACGCAACAATTCATGGAACTCTGGCGTCGGCCTTTATTGTGTGACCTCAGCTGGCCGAGTTTGCAGTTGACCAAGGGGGCCCCCACAGCCCTCGGCGCCAACTCCCCCGGGATCTGGGTCCTCAAGTCTGTGGGCTCTCAGGCCAGCCCAGCCCTGCTCAGGGCGTGGGAGACAGAGAGGGGGCAGAAAAGTGGCTGCTGGACAGTGGAGAGGGCGCTTTCCGCAGAGCACCAGGGCCGTCACTCATCATTGTCCTCTGGTTCAGCTGGTGAGAAAGCGCTGGTCAGGCTGGGACATAAGAGGTGATTCCCACTGAGAGCGGCAGAGCCCTCTCCTGGTGTGAGTGTGCGGGTGCCTGAGTGTGCGTGAGTGTGTGTGAATTCTCACCTGATGATATGTTCCTGGGTTCCTTTTCATTCTTATTACTAATTAAGGTATTACATATGTGTTCTTATCCCCCACTGCTCCCACACCCCCACCCCCACCCCGCAAGCATGTCCTCACGCTCAACACCACCCTTGGTGTTTGAGTCCATTGGCTAGGCTTATAGGCATGCATACAAGCCCTTTGGTTGATCTCTCCCCCTTAACCCCACCCTCCCCTACCTTCCCTCTGAGGGTGATGGTCTGATCCATGCTTCTCTGTCTCTGGATCTGGTTTTGTTCATCGGTTTATGTTGTTCATTATAATCCACAGATGAGTGAGGTCATGTGATATTTCTCTTTCTTGGACTGACTGACTGGCTTTGCTTAGCATAATGCTCTGCAGCTCCATACATGCTGATGCAAACGGTCAGTGCCCCTTCCTTTTTTGCAGCAGTGTACTATGCCAGTGTGTAGATGTACCACGGCTTTTTAACCCACTCATCTGCTGACGAGCACTTAGGCTGTTTCCAAATCTTAGCTATTGTAAATTGTGCTGCAGTGAACATAGAGGTATATGTATCCTTTCGGATTGGTAATTCTAGGTTCCTGGGATATATTCCTAGAAGTGGGATCACTGGGTCAAATGGAAGTTCCATTTTTAGTTTCTAGAGGAAACTCCATACTGTTCTCCATAGAGGCTGCACCAGTCTGCATTCACACCAGCAGTGAAGGTGGGTTCCTTTTCCCCCCCATACTCACCAGCACATGCCCTTTGTTAATTTGTTGATGATAGCCATTCTGACAGCTGTGAGGTGGTACCTCATTGTCCTTTTGATTTGCGTCTCTCAGATGATTAGTGACTCTGAGCATTTTTTCATGTGTCTCTTGGCCTTCCTTTTGTCCTCTTTGTAAAAAATATCTATTTAGGTCCGTTGCCCATTTTTGTGATTGGTTTGTTTATCTTCCTTTTGTTAAGTTGTATGAGTTCCCTGTAAATGTTGTAGATGAAACCCTTATCAGAGAGAACATTGGCAAATATGTTCTCCCATGTAGTGGGCTTTGTTGTTGTCTTGTTGATGGTTTCTTTTGCTATGAAGAAGCTTTTGATTTTGATGTCATCCCATTTGTTTATTTTAAGTTTATTTTCCATTGCCCCAGGAGCTGTGTCTGTGAAGAGATTGCTTCCGTATATATCTGAGACTCTGCTGCCTATGGATACCTCTATTATTTTTATGGTTTCCAGCTTTATGTTCAAGTTATTTATCCATTTTGAGCTTATATTTATGCATGGTGTCAGTTGGTGGCCTAGTTTCATTTTTGCATTTGTCTGACCAAATATCCCAGCACCATTTATTGAAGACACTGTCTTATCTCCATTGTATGCTTTTGCCTCCTTTGTCAAGTATTTATTGAGCTTGGTGGTTTGAATTGGTTTCTGGGTTCTCTATTCAATTCCAATGGCCTATATGTCTATTCTTGTGCCAGTGTCAGGCAGTTTTGAGCACAGTAGCTTTGTAATACAGCTTGATATCTGGTATTGAGATCCCTCCTACGTTGTTCTCCTTTCTCAAGATTGCTGCCACTATTCGTGGTCTTTTTTTAATTCCAGATGGATTTTTGGAGGGTTGGTTCTAGGTCCGCGAAATATGCTGTTGGTATTTTAATGCGGAGTGCATTGAATCTATAGATTGCTTTGGATAGTATAGCCACTTTAATGATGTCATTTCTACCAATCCATGAACAAGGTATGTTCTTCCATCTGTTTATGTCTTCCTCTACCTCTTTTTTCAACATCTTCTAGTTTTCTGAGTGGAGGTCTTTTACCTCCTTAGCTAAGTTTATTCCTAGCTTTCTTAATTTTTTTGGTGGGATGGTAAATGTGATACTTTTTTCAATCTCCTTTTCTGTAGGTGTATTAAAATGCCACTATTGGTGTATAAAAAATGCCATATATTTCTTGGCGTTAATTTTGTACTCTGCTACATTGCCGAGTTCATTTATTAAGTTTACTAAACTTTTGAAGGAGTGTTTGGGTTTTTCTATGAACAGTATCATGTCAATTGCAAATAATGACAATTTACTTCTCCTTTTCCAATTTGGGAACCATTTATTTACTTTTCTTGTGTGATCACTGTGACTAGGACTTCCAGTAATGTGTTGAACAGGAGTGGTGAAAGTGGGTGTCCCTTTCTTGTTCCTGTTCTAGAGGGAAATGGTTTTAGTTTTTGCCCATTGAGTATGATGTTGGCTGTAGGTTTGCCATATAAGGCTTTTATTATGTGGAAGGATGATCCTTCTATTCCTACTTTGCTGACTGTTTTTATCAGAAAAGGCTGTTGCAGTTGGTCAAATGCTTTTTCTGCACCAGTTGATATGATTGTGTGGTTTTTCTCTCTTAATTTGTTTATGTGATGTTTCATGTTCATTGATTTGCAGATATTGTACATACTTGCATACCTGGAATAAATCTCACTTGGTCATGGTGTATGATCTTTCTAATGTAATGCTCTATCCGGTTTGCTAGAATTTAGGTGAGGATTGCAGCATCAATGTTCATCTGGAATATTGGACTGTAAGTCACTTTCTTTGTGTTGTCTTTTTCTGGTTTTGGGATTATGGTAATGCTGGCTTCATGAAAAGATCTTGGAAGTATGCTGTCCTCTTGAATTTTTTGAAATAGTGTTAGAAAGATTGGTTTTAGTTCTTCTTTGAATGTTTCGAAAAACTCCCCTGTGAAGCCATCTGGTCCAGTGCCAGCCACTCATATGCTTGCTGCTCTCTGCTGGGTGTCAGCAGCTTCCTAGCTTGTCACACACAGCACCTGGCCCTTCGTTCACTTTTTATTGCTATTCCTTTCTTTTTCTTCTACCTTCCACTCTTCTAACTTGGGCCCATCAACGAGGGAGCTCATTTTCCCATTTTTAAGTACATTTCTTATTGATTTCAGAGAGGAAGGGAGAGGGAGAGATGGATAAAACATCAATAATGAGACAAAATCATTGGTTGGCTTTCTCCTGCACATCCACCTGGGGATCCAGTTGTGAACTCCGACCCCTGCTCCAACTGAGAATTGAATTATATCCTCTTGGTTCATAGGCCTACTGAGCCACACTGGCCATCACACTCTGCTTCTTCTAGTGGGAAGAGAAAATGCTAAAGTCTCTGTAACAGTCGGTGAGCTCCCCACCCCCCAAAAAAAGAGGATAAGAGAACAAGGCTCAGAAAAGGTATATCTCTTACTGCAAACGCTCTCTTTCTCATCCTCTCTCTCTCCTATTACGTCTCCCTCTCCCTGTCCCTCTGACATGCACCTTGTTTTCCCATCCCAACCTTCAGAGGAAATAGTGTCCATAATGGGAATCAGAACCTTTGGAATTTGGGGAAAAGTATACAAATGGGCAGGTTCTGAGGGAGGAAGGACATAGGCAAAACATCCTGTGTTCTGGGTGTTAATTCCTCTGCACAAAGAGATCGTGCCCATTACCTTGTGTGGAGATTCACCTGTGGGGCCAACTTATGTAAAGCTCCTGTCAGCATGTCCTCCTCTGGAATTGCCCACTGGTATTAGCATTGATGGTATTTATTAACCACCACATGCAAGATAAGGAAGAAAATGAAAGACAGTGCACACTGGCCAGTGTGTCTGGGCATTGTCCTGTGCACCAGAAACTTCACCGATTTGATTTCTGGCCAGGGCACATGTCCAGGTTGCAGGTTCAGACCCAGGCATCCAATATTGTTACTCTCTCACAGGAATGCATGCTTCTGTGTCTGTCTCTCTCCATTCACCTCTCTCTAAAGAATTAATTTTAAAAACCCACCATATTAAAACACAACAAAAGAAAACTCATTGCTGCATGTTGCCTCTAAAACCAAGTGTCCTGCACTTGACGCTTTATTTGTTCTCGAGACCACAATGAGAAACCTAGCCCAATTCTTTATTGGAATCTGGACTTTTCCACCAAAATATTCAGAAAAGCATAGTATTAAGGCAATGAGGCTTAGAAAGCTTAGATAGAGACTACATCTGTGAAGATGGGCACAGAAGGGGCCTGGATAGGAGGTGACTGCTGGTGCACAGGCATCTTGTACATGAAGGCCCTATGGGCAGGGTCTCTATGCCATCAGAAAGCAAACGGGGAGAGCAAGGCACACACAGTAGGTTCCTTACTACTAGAATGTACCCCAGAGTCCAACAATCTGCCCAGCAGTCAGGCAGGCTGGATACAGGGCAGCTGGAGCACACGAATGTCAAAGGGAAGACTCTGAATAAAGAAGAGCCAAAGCCTGGCCTGCTTGTCTCAGTGGATGAGTTTCGACCTGTGAACCAGGAGGTCAGGGTTCAATTCCCAGGTCATGACATGCCCATTTTGTGGGCTTTTAGACCAGTAGATGTCTTGTAGGAGGCAGCCAATCAATGATTCTCTCTCACCATTGATGGTTCTAACTCTTTCTCCCTTTCCCTTCCTCTGTGAAATCAATAAAAAAATATATATCTAAAAGTATGTACATAGCTTAGGGTTTTGATACCCTGAATATCCGTTTAGAAATACAAGAAGGAGCCTTTTGTCATGGTCAGGATTTCTTTCTTTTTTTTTAGCAGTCTTTTTTTTTTTAATATATTTCATCGACTTTTTACAGAGAGGGAGGGAGATAGTCAGAAACATCGATGAGAGAGGAACATCGATCAGCTGCTTCCTGCACATTTCCCACTAGGGATATGCCCGCAACCAACGCACATGCCCTTCACTGGAATCAAACTCGGGACCCCTCAGTCCTCAGGCCGACGCTCTATGCACTGAGCCAAACCGGTTTCGGCGTCATGGTCAGGATTTTTATGCTGTTCCTTCTTCCCCTTTAGTCTTCCTTTCTAGTCCACTTCCCCATGGGATTGTATATAAAGTGATCTATTTCATGCTGGGACGTTTTGTATTGTTTGTCTTGTTGTATTTCTCTGTACCATAATACGTTATCAGTACAAACCTACAGTGGAAAAATTAGGCTGAGTAAATTGGGCATCCAAATGGCTTTATTAAGTATTTCACCAATCCAGGAGCATACCAGCTGGCAATGAAAAATGGGCTCACTGAGCCATACCATCCATGGTTTGTTCCACCACACAACGCGCAATCTGACAGGCTAGATTTTAAAATCCTTAAAAAGTTGAGGTCCCAGCTTCCAAAATTTTCAACTAATTTCACATACACTATTTCAATAAAAAGAATGTTAAAAAAACACACATTATTGGGGTAATTTTTAAAATTGAAGTTGGAAGGCTTGTTGATAACTATACACTCAACAGTCCAAGAGGTGAGTTTTTAAAAACCTTTCCCATTCATGATGTTTGTTTATATTCACTAATAAAAATACTGAGGATTCAAGATAACTCAGAGTTTGAGTGATCATACCCTTTGTGGTGCATTAAATGTCAAATAGTTGCAGAGAAAGTGCATGAATAGTTCACCAATAAAATACATATCACAATCTAGGGGCGCTTTTGTTTACTCCATCCAGAAGCATAGTCCGGAAAGCTAACTGGTTCCATTTAAGTGGTAATCTCTATTTCAATCTTAGTATAACCACTTCAGAAAGTGCTGATGTCATTTAAATAAGCAAAAGGATGCCTGCATTTATACTTCTTCAAACTTTTATATCATTCCGTATTCAATTTTTCTCTATTTCTACTATTCCTTTCAAGGTTGAGGACATACAAAATGTCACAGGAAGGAGGTCAAGAATTGTTTTGCAGCCTTGGTGGAGGTTCCCCAATCCTTTTTCCATTTAGGTTGTCCAAAGAAAATATGTAAATTGTTTACCCTTCCTAACTGGAAACAGGGCAGTATGCCATGAAGAAGTAACACACTGCTTCATTTATTTCTTTTATCATTATTGTTCAGATTATTACAGTTGTTCCACTTTTCCCCCCATAGCTCCCCTCTACCCAGTTCCCACCCCACCTTCTGCCCTTACCCTGACACTGTCCTCATCCATAGGTGTACGATTTTTGTCCAGTCTCCTCCCATGCCCCCCACACCCCCCAACATCCCTTTCCCTTGCAAAAATTTTCAGTCCACCCCCTCTCTATGCCCAATTCTATTATATTCACCAGTTTACTCTGATCAGAATTTTTATTCACTTGATTTTTAGATTCACTTGTTGATATGTATCTGTTGTTCATAATTTTTATCTTTACCTTTCCTTCTTCTTCCTCTTCTTAAAGAATACCTTTCAGCATTAATTATAAAAAAATATGGAACGCTCCATGAATTTTGATGTCATCCTTGCGCAGGGGCCATCCTAATCTTCTCTGTATTGTTCCAATTTTAGTATATGTTCTGCCGAAGCAAGCACAGTTCTCTTTCTTTTTTAATAACTATATGTATCATTTGGAAACATTAAGATCTCAGTATGTTTTTAAAAGAATGAATGAATGCACTCTTTCATGAGCCGATAGTCTTCTTATTTTAAGTTTATAATTGTCTTTTTTTTTCTTTATTTTATTTTATTTATATTTTATTTTATTGCTCACAGTCTTACAAAGGGTATTGCAAATGTGTCCCTTTTTTTCCCCCCGACCTTGACAATCCCCTGGCCTTCCCTACCCCCCAGTGTCTTATGTCCATTGGTTATGCTTATATGCAGCATACAAGTCCTTTGGTTGATCTCTTACCCCCCTCCCTCCTGCACCCCACTCCTTCCCGGCCTTCCTGCTACAGTTTGACAATCTGTTTGAGGCTGCTCTGCCTCTGTATCTATTATTGTTCAAAAGTTTATAATGGTCTCTATTATCCATGAATGAGTGGTATTTTTCCTTCACTGACTGGCTTATTTCACTTAGCATAATGCTCTCCAGTTCCATCCATGCCTTTGCAAATGGTAAGAGTTCCTTCTTTTTTACAGCAGCATGGTATTCCATCATGTAGATGTACCACAGTTCTCTAATCCATTCATTTACTGATGGGCACTTAGGCTGTTTCCAGATCTTAGCTATGGTGAATTGTGCTGCTATGAACATATGGGTGCATATATCCTTTCTGATAGGTGTTTCTGGTTTCTTGGGATATATTCCAAGAAGAGGGATCACAGGGTCAAATGGGAGTTCCATTTTTAGTTTTTTGAGGAAGTTCCATACTGTCTTCCATAGTGGCTGCACCAGTCTGCATTCCCACCAGCAGTGCACAAGTGTTCATTTTTCTCCACATCCTCTCCAGCACTTGTCGTTTGTGGATTTGTTGATGATAGCCATTTTGACAGGTGTGAGATGGGACCTCATTGTTGTTTTGATTTCCATCTCTCAGATGATTAGTAACTTTGAGTATGTTTTCATATGTCTCTTGGCTTTCTGAATGTCCTCTTTTGAAAGGTGTCTATTTAGGTCCTTTGCCCATTTTTTGATTGGATTTCTTATGTTCCTTTTGTTAAGTCGTATGAGTTCCCTATAAATTTGGAGATTAGGCCCTTATCAGATATGACATTGGCAAATATGTTTTCCCACACAGTGGGTTTTCTTGTTGTTTTGTTGATGGTTTTTTGCTGTGCAGAAGCTTTTTATTTTGATGTAGTCCCATGTGTTTATTTTCTCTTTAGTTTCCAATACCCTAGGAGCTGTATCAGAGAAGAAATTGCTTCAGCATATGTCTGAGATTTTGTTGACTTTAGATTCTTCTAGTATTTTTTATGGTTTCCTGTCTTACATTTAAGTCCTTTATCCATTTTGAGTTTATTTTTGTGTATGGTGTAAGTTGTTGGTCTAGTTTCATTTTCTTGCATGTATCTGTCCCATTTTCCCAATACCATTTATCTTGACTCCATTGTATGTTCTTTCCTCCTTTGCCACATATTAATTGAGCATATTGGTTCCGGCCGATTTCTGGGCTCTCTATTCCATTCCATTGATCTATATGTCTGTTCTTGTGGGAATACCAGGCAGGTTTGAGAACAGTGGCTTTGTAATACAGCTTGATATCTGGTAGTGAGATCCCACCTACTTTGTTCTTTCTCAGGATCGCTACAGCTATTCGGGGACCTTTTTATTCCAGATGAATTTTTGGAGAGTTCGTTCTAGGTCTGTGAAATATGCCGTTGGTATTTAATGGGAAGTGCGTTGAATTTATAGATTACTTTGGGTAGTGTGGACATTTTAATGATTTTGATTCTACCAGTCCAAGAACATGGTCTGTTCTTCCATCTGTTTATGTCTTCCTCTATCTCATTTTTCAACGCACTGTAGTTTTCTGAGTAGAGGTCTTTTACCTCCTTAGTTAAGTTTATTCCAAGGTAGCTTAATTTTTTTGGTGCGATGGTAAATGGGATTATTTTTTTAGTCTCTCTTTCTGTAAGTTCACTATTGGTGTATAGAAATGCCATCCATTTCTTGACCTTAATTTTGTATCCTGCTACATTGCCGAATTCATTTATTAAGTCTAATAGTTTTTTGATGGAGTCTTTAGAGTGTTTTATCTCTAATATCATGTCATCTGCAAATAAGGAGAGTTTTACTTCTTCTTTTCCAATTTGGGTGTCTTTTATTTCTTCTTCTTGTCTAATTTCAATGGCTAATACTTCCAGTACTATATCGAACAGAAGTGGTGAGAGTGGGCATCCCTGTCTTGTTCCTGTTCTTAGGGGAAATGGTGTTAGTTTTTGTCCATTGAGTATGATGTTGGCTGTGGGTTTGTCATATATGGCTTTTATTATGTTGAGGTATGATCCTTCTACTCCCACCTTGCTGAGAGTTTTTATCAAAAATGGGTATTGGATTATGGCTAATGTTTTTTCTGCATCAATTGATATGACTATGTGGTTTTTTCTTTCAATTTGTTTATATGATTTATCACATTTATTGATTTTCGGATATTGTACCATCCTTGCATCCCTGGGAAAATCCAGCTTGGTCATGGTGTATGATCTTTCTGATATACTGCTGGATCCGATTTGCTAAGATTTTGTTGAGGATTTTGGCATCTTTGTTCATGAGGAATATTGGCCTGTAATTCTCTTTCATTGTGTTGTCTTGACCTGGTTTTGGTATTTGGGTGATGCTGGCTTTATAGAATGATCTTGGAAGTGTTCCTTCCTCTTGGATTTTTTTTAGTAGTCTGAGCAGGATAGGTTTTAGTTCTTCCTTGAATGTTTGGTAAAACTCCCCTGTGAAGCCGTCTGGCCCGGGCTTTAGTTTGTTGGTAGTTTTTTGATGACTGCTTCAATTTCTTGCATAGTTATTGGCCTTTTGAGATGTTTTGATCCTTCCTGATTGAGTTTTGGAATGTTGTATTTTTCTAGGAATATGACCATTTCCTCCGGGTTGTCTAATTTGTTGGAGTTGAGTTGTCCATAGTATTTTTTAACAATCATGTATATTTCTGTGGGGTCTGTTGTTATTTCGCCTCTATCATTTCTGATTTTGTTTATTTGGGTCCTCTGTCTTTGCTTCTTGGTGAGCCTGGCTAGAGGTTCATCAATCTTGTTCATCCTCTCAAAGAACCAGCTCTTGGTTTCATTGATTTTATATATATATATATTTTGATCTCTATGTCATTTTTTTCTGATCTAATCTTTATTATCTCCTTCCTTCTGCTCACTCTGGGGTTTTCTTGTTGCTCTCTTTCTAGTTCTTTGAGTTGTAGAGTTAGATGATTTACTACCATTTTTTCTTGTATTTTGAGATAGACCTGTAGAGTTATAAACTTCCCTCTCAAGATTGCTTTCATTGTGTCCCATAGGTTTTGGATTGTTGTGTTTTCATTGTCATTAGTTTCCAGGATGTTTTTAATTTCTTCTTTGATCTCATTGGTAAACCAATCAATATTTAATAACATGCTATTCAGCTTCCAAGTGTTTAAGTATTTTGGGTTGTTTTTATTGTCGTTTATTTCTAATATTATGCCATCGTGATCTGAGAAGATGCTTGGTATGATTTCAATCTTCTCGAATTTGGGGAGACTTTGTTTGTGTCCTGATATGTGGTCTATTTTTGAATATATCCCATGAGCCCTTGAGAAGAATGTATATTCCTTGGCTTTGTGGTGCAGTGTTCTCAAGATGTCAATTCAATCCATCGGGTCCAGTGAGTCATTTAATATTGCTGTTTCTTTGCTGATTTTTTTTCTAGAGGATTTAATCAGTGATGGAGGTGGTGTATTCAAGTCCCCTACTATGATTGTATTGTTGTCGATCTCTCCTTTGATATCTTCCAGGAGGTTTTGTGTGTGTGTGTGTGTGTTTTTGTTTTTTTTAATGTATCTGTGTGCTCCTGCATTGGGTCCATATATGTTTATCAGGGTTATATCTTCTTGTTTTATTGATCCCTTTAGTATTATGAAGTGGCCTTCCTTATCTCTTGTTATGGCCTCACTTTGAGGTCTATTTTGTCTGATATAAGTATAGCTACCCTAGCTTTTTTTTGTTTCCATTTACCTGAAAGATATATTTTCATCCCTTCACTTTCAGACTGTGTGAGTCCCTTCTTCTGAGGTGGGTCTCTCATAGACAGCAAATGTATGTGTCATGTTTGGTTTATCCATTCAGCCACTCGATGTCTTTTGGTTGGAGCATTTGGTCCATTTACGTTTAAATTTATTATTGAAAGATACTTGTTGTAGCCATTTCTTTTTGTGTGTGGCTGTTTTCTTTCTGAGCTTTTTATTTCTTCTTTTTGCACCAGTTCCTTTCGCATTTCTTGCATTGCTGGCTTGGTGGTGATAAACTCCCTTAGCCTTTTTTTGTCTGTGAAGCTTCTTATTTCCCCTTCAACTTTGAATGATAGCCTTGCTGGATAGAGTATTCTTGAATTCAGTCCTTTACTTTGCATCACTTGCAAATATCGTCCTTTTTTTTTTTTTTTTTTTTTTTTTTTTGCCTGATGTTTCTCTTGAGTAATCATTTGATAATCTAATGGGAGATCCCTTGAATGTAACTTTCAGTCTCTCTCTTGCAGCCTTTAAGATATTCTCTTTGTCCTGAACTTTTGCCATGGTAATTATGATGTGTCTTGATGTGTTTCTTTTCGGGTTCACCTTGTTTGGGACTCTCCGTGCTTGAGTGTTTTTTTTCTTCCCCACCTCAGGGAAGTTTTCTGATATTATTTCTTCCAGTAGGTTTTCTAACCCTTGTTCCTCTTCTATAGTCCTGGCACCCCTATTATTCGTATGTTGTTTCATTTCATGTTGTCCAATAGTTCCCTTAGGCTCTCCTTCTCTCTTTTAATTTTTTTTCTCCAGTTGCTGTTCAGTTTGGGTGTGTTTTGTTTCCCTGTCTTCTAATTTGCTAATTCGGTCCTCCATTTCTTCTAGTCTACTGTTGAAACTTTCAATGGTGTTTTTTTATTGCAACTTCATAAAGGGACCTTCTAGTCTTGCTTCTTCCCCAAACCCACCATTTGATTTTACCCATTCTTAAATAACAGAAGACCTACTTTTTAAAAATTAAATATCATCCATTTCTTAGTATCATTTTCAGTCTCTTTTGGTGCACTGGGATTTTCAGTCATTTTTTTTTCATTCACTTTTTCTATGCTTTAATAAATCTTTTGCACAGGTAAGTACATTTAGTTGGAGCTATAAGACAACATCAAAACAGACAAAAAAGAGGCATTCTGGATCTTATCAAAATAACTATATTGAGGAAATTCTTGACTAAATCTTACCTTCAGAAATACTTCCACCCCTTCTCCCACTTAAAACAATTTGTAACCTTCCACTTACAATAAAATCATTTATAGTATAGTTAACCTTGAACATCGTTTTATATTCTTTAAAAGCATTACTTCAAAACCCAGAAAATTCTCCGAAAAATTCTACAAGTAAATAGCAAATGTTATTGTACCTGAGCTTATGAATTTAAAATTTTCAGTCACAGTGGCTGCAGAATTTTTTCAATGTTGGTTTTATAATATGTAGGCAGCATAATGTATCTGTGTGTTTTGTTGTTGCTAATCCAAGTAGAGGACCTTTTTCTATTGTTTTTTTTTTCAACAGAAAGCATGGAAGGGGAGGTGGGAGTGAGGAGAGAGAGAGAGAGAGAGAGAGAGAGAGAGAGAGAGAGAGAGAGACATCATGGTTAACATTACTTTGGAATGAGCATACACCATGACAAAGTGGATACGTTCTGGGGAAGTAGGATAATACAACATCCAGAAATCAATAAACATGATGCATCACGTAAACAAATTGAGAGATATTCATAGGAATTGATGCAGAAAAAGCATTTGATAGAATCCAACACCCAATCCTATATAATAAGACAGAAACATGCAAATTAATCATCCCTCTGCTATGCTCAAGCCACACGTACACGCCACACCCACAAGCCAATCAGGAATGTGTTTACAAATTAACCCAACTAAGATGATGGTGGCCATGGAGCTGGAGTAAGCAGGAGGCTTGGGTTGCTCCCGGAGATGGAGGAACCCAAGCTTCCCGCCTGCTCTGGCAAGCGCTTGGCTTCACTCAATGCTAGAAAGTTTCAATTATAGAAGATAAATAAATTCTGATACCTGCTTCCAGCCAACCTCTACTCAAGGACGGGCTAGGAGCCTGGGTTGCCAGGGACAATGCAGGTTTCCAGCCAGACCTGGGCTCTGCTCAAGGCTATAAGTTTCAATTATAGAAGATAGCTAAATCCCAGAAAAACAGAAAAAAGAGAAAAAGGAGAGGCTGGGAGCGTAGGTTTCCCAGGGACATGGCAGGCCTGGAAATGGCCATCAGCCCCTCACCCATGCTTGTCGCGAACCCCAGCGGGACTCTCCCACCCTGAAGGGGCTGTGAGCAGCCTGAAAATGGTTCTGAGCCCCTCACCCAGGCTGGCTACACACCCATGTGGTGACGGTCCCTACTGCGGGGCTCGGCCAGCCTGCAAATAGCCATCAGCACCTCACCCACAGTGGCCAGGCACCACAGTAGGGACCCCCCAACCCTGAAGAGGATGTGGCCAGCCTGAAAACAGCCCTCAGCCCCTCACCCAGGCGGGGCAGGCACCCCCACGGGTTGAGGATCCCCACTGGAGGGCTTCGACAGACTGCAAAATGCCATCAGCCCCTTACCCAGGTTGGACAGGCACCCCAGCGGGACCCCCACCCTGATCCGGACACACTTCAGGGCAAAACTGCCGGCCCCCACCCGTGCACCAGGCCTCTGTCCTCCTATATAATAAAAGGGTAATATGAAAATTGACCCTAACAGCAAAACGACTGGGAATTACTGGTCAATATGATGCACACTAACCACCAGTGGACAGACACTTAATGCGGGAGCTTCCCCCTGGTGGTCAGTACCCTCCCACAGGCGGAGCTCTGCTCAGCCACAAGCCAGGCTGACGACTGCCAGCACAGTGTTGGTGGTGGTAGCCTCTCCCGCCTCCTCATCACCGCTCAGGATATCCGATTGCAGCTTAGGCCTGCACCCTCTGGCAAGTGGATATCCCCCAAGGGCTCCTGGGCTGCCAGAGGGAGATCTGACTGCCAGCTTAGGCCTGATCCCTCAGGCATTAGGCCTTAGCCAGAAGGTGGACATCCTACAAGGATCCCAGACTGCAAGAAGGCATAGGCCTCAGGCCAGGCTGAATGACTCCCCCCCTCCCTCCCCACCAAGTGCACAAATTTTTCTGCACTGGGCCTCTACTTTTGATAAAAATTCTCAGCAAACTGGGAACAGAGGGATCATACCCTCTATATGACAAACCTACAGACAACAACATACTCAATGGGCAAAAAACATTAAGAAGAGAAATAAGACGGGGATGCCCACTCTCACTTCTGTTCGACAGAGTACTGGTAGTGCTAGGCAATGCAATCAGACAAGAAGAAGTCAAACAAGGCATGCCCACTGGAAAAGAAGAAGTAAAACTGTCATTATTCACAGATGGCATGGTACTGTCCATAGAAATACATAAAGAATCCATCAAAAAACTAGGAGATTTAATAAATGAATTTGGCAATGCAGCAGGATACAAAATTAACACCCAGAATTCTATGGCTTTTTGATACACCAATAATGAACTTACAGAAATAAAAACTAAAGAAACCAAAACAAAACAAAACAAAAAATCTCATTTACATTTGCAACAAAAAGTTAACATACCTAGGAATAAACTTAACTAAGGAGGTAAAAGACCTGTTCTTGGAAAACTACAGGAAATTTAAAAGAGATAGATGAAGACAAAAGCAAATAGAAGAACACACCACATTCATGGATTGGTAGAATCAACATCATTAAACTTTCATACTACCTAGAGCAATCTACAGTTTTAATGTATTCCCCATTAAAATACCAATGGCATGTCTCACAGACCTAGAACAAAGTCTCCAAAAATTCCTATGAAATTACAAAAGACCCCAAATAGTCACAGCAATCTTGACAAATAAGAACAAAGTTGGATGGATCACAATACCAGATATCAAGCTATATTACAAAGCCACCATTCTCAAAACTGCCTGTTACTGGCACTAAAACAGACATATAGACCAATGGAATGGAATAGAGAACCCAGAAGTCAATCCAAGCAGTTATGCTCAATTAATATTTGACAAAGGAGGCAAAATCATACAATGGAGTCATACTGTCTCTTCAATAATTGATGTTGGACAAATAGCACAGATACATGTAAAAAAAATGAATCTAGACCACCAACTTACACCATACACAAAAATAAACTGAAAATGGATAAAGGACTTAAAGGTAAGTGGGTAACCTTGAAAATCTTAGAAGAATCCATAGGCAGAAAAATAGCAGGCATCTGTCTCAGCAGTACCTTTACTGATACAGCTCCTAGGGCAATGGAAACTGAGGAGAAAAGAAACAAATGGGACGACGTCAAATTAAAATGCTTCTGTAGAGAAGAAGCAGCCAAAAAATACAACAACAACAACAAAACAAGGAAGTCCACTGCCTGGGAGAATATATTTACCAACGTTATATCCAATAAGGACCTATTCTCCAAAATTCATAATGATCTCATTCAAACAAAAGGAAGATTAATATTCCACTCAAAATGTGGGCATAGGATTTAGATACTTTTTGAAAGTGAACATACAGAAAACCAAGAGACATATGAAAACATGCTCCAAATCACTAATCATTCAAGAGATTCAAGTCAAAAGGACAATGAGATACCATCTCACACTGGTCAGAATGGCTATCATCAACAGTTCAACACACAACAAGTGCTGGCAAGGATGGGGTGTAAAAGGAATCCTCTTGCATTACTTGTGGGAATGCAGACTGGTGTAGCAACTATGCAGAATACTTTGGAGTTTCCTCAAAAAATTGAAAAAATGGAGCTCCCATTTGAACAGCAATCCCACTACTAGGAACATATCTCAAGAAATGACAAACACCAATCAGAAAGAGCATATGCACCCACATATTCAGAAGAAAAGCCAGTGAGAATGAAAGAAATGTGATGCAGATAGCAAAGCAATGACCTGCAGGCCCAGAGAATGAGCCCTTTTCTTGGCTTTGTTCTCCTAAGCCTTGGATCTGCAAGAATGGAGGCTACAGCCCCCTATAGCCATAAGCCTTCCCCTTGGCTCCAACTTGGACCTCAGAGACCTTCCATGTTGAAGTGCCCTCTTACCTAGATCCTATGAACCTGTTTATTATTACATTTTTATTTCTCATCCCAGGATATGTTTACTGGTGAGAGGAGAGAGAGAGAGAGAGAGAGAGAGAGAGAGAGAGAGAGAGAGAGAGAGAGAGATCCCTTGCTTCCCTTAATCACCCTGACCAGGAATCCAACACAAAACCGAGGTGAATTCCCTGACCTGCCAGACTAGCAACCTCTGGTGTTTGGGACCAGGCTCCAGCTCATGGAGACACCAGCCAGGACTGTGGCTGTCCATTCTACCAGGGGCAAATGTGTACCAGTCTGTAAGTGACACAGAAAGCAAATTCGCCATGTGCAAACTCTGGCGCTTGCATCAATGCGAAGAGCAGGTGGTAACAGTCAGGAAAAGGACAGAGGATTATTTATACTTCAGAAGGGGGGTGCAAGGAGGAGTTTGCATGGAGGTTGGTGGCCTGCAGTGGTGCTGGCGAAGGGAGGGGTGGAGCAGAATGGGGCCAAGTGCAGTCTTGCTCACTGATTGAAGTTCATGTGCAAAGAGCATCTTGTGCATGGCCAGTGCACCCAGCATAGCTGGTGCATCCTCCTTTCCACGAGGAGGCCCCAGACCCCCTGTGTAGGAGATGCACCCTATGAAACCAAGACTATGCCTAAAGGATCCAGATAAGGGACCTGGGGACATGAAGTGAGCTCCAAGCACTGCCACCTGCTTGTTGGCATCTGCCCAGTTCAGGACCAGTGCCATCTGGAGGTGGGGGGTGGGGGGGGAGGGGGCGGGTCCTGCTGGGTCAGTAGACTGCTGATCTCGCCAGCACTTTGTGTCAGAAGTGTACCCGCAAGGGCCCTTCGGGTGAACACAGGAGCTTGTGTGTACAGGTGCAGGGCGGGGCGTGGGAGGGACCACGCAACCCAGGGCAGGAGTGGTGGCGAGGTGACCTCCAAGTTAAGCGTGATGCTGTGCAGAAACCGAGGTCCTAGGAGGCGAGGGCCCAGGTGCTGCTGGGGCGGAGCAGCTACTGGACATGGACCTTCTCTCCCAGGTGGTGGAAGCTGAGGCTGGGGACAAAATGAGTGCAGCAGAGGAGGCGGAGTCCCAAGTAGAAGCAGAGGCGAAGCCTGAGGAGCAGCGAGCAGAGCCAGGGCCCAGTGGGACAAGCACCCGGCCCACACTGGAGGTGCTGGCGGCCCTTCAGGTCCAGCTGAGCATTGAGAGCGCCCGAGCCAGCAGAGCCTACCTTCGGGTGAAGCGCAAGACCTCTCGGCGTAGAAAGCCCATTCTTGAGTGCAGAAGGGCCATCATCCAGTGCATCCCCAACTTCTGGGCCCAAGCTGTATCCTTGCCTGAGCCCTTCTGGCTTCACTGCTGACAAAGACCACAGGGAGTAAATGGAGGAGGAGCCAGGAGAAGGTGAAGCGGAGGAGGACAGAGGAAAGGGCCTCCCCTCCCCAGTGGCACAGCACTGGGCAAAGCGATGGCCGGCTTCTAGGTGTCAGGTCAGGAAGTATGGGCACAACGTACCACACCACAATCAGATAGTGGAAGGGCACCTTTTCTGGGCAGTGGAAAGATCCTTGGAGGTAGTGTTTTGTGTTTCTCCCTTTTTGACCAAAAAGCTCAGTGTAAACACTCAGCTCGTTTTAGCCAGGTTTAAGGCGAATGCTTCCAGTGTCCTCTCTCAACACATCAGATGCCCATAGGAATTCCAGGCAGGCTTCCTCCCTCCTTCCACAGACACACAAACACAGGTATACACAAAGGACCAGAGGTACACACACACACACACACACACACACACACACACACACCCTTTTATTGCAACTCGTGTGCAAAAAAAGGCTTATTTCCAACCCGGAATGCAGCCTTTGTGACCCACATGGACCTCTAGAAGATGTGTGCTGCCACTGTTTCTGGAGACCATACATTTCGTGTAGGCGATCCCAAGGGACAAGGCCAGGGTACATGCAGACACCCTAAGCCAGTGGTTCTCAACCTTCCTAATGCCACGACCCTTTAATACAGTTCCTCATGTTGTGGTGACCCCCAACCATAAAATTATTTTCGTTGCTACTTCATCACTCTAATGTTGCTACTGTTATGAATCATAATGTAAATATCTGATAGACAGGATGTATTTTCATTGTTCGTGACCCACAGGTTGAGAACCGCTGCCCTAAGCACTGCTTCATCTGCACAGGCACACGGAGGACAGGGAGGGCTCAGAACATGTCTGGAAATGAACCCACGATTGTTAGGGCAGGTTCATGCTCAGGTGATCATGAACCCACAGGTACCATTATTGTGAGCATGTGTGAAGAAAGTGTAGTTGGTGAGGATGTTGGAACAGGGGCAATGTCTGCCATCCACGGCCAACTCTCGTATGCCCCTAGGATGGCTCCGTGTCTTTTAGCTGCCCATTTCGTTTCACAGCCTCTGAGAGCTCCTTGACCAAAAGCAGATCCGGAACCACCCGCAGATATCAGCCATCATCACTGAGGAAGATGAAGACCTGCTGAACTACTTGATCAATGTGGAGGTCAGACTGGGAGGCAGAGTGGAGCGTGGGATGAGGGCTTTGGCACCCAGTGGGACGTGTCCCAGCAGAAAGAAAGGGAGGGGAGGTGGGTGATTCCTGCAGGCAGGCTCACTCCAGAAGCTGGCAGACAAGACACTTTACTAGTTGCATCTCTTGGCAGGTGAAGGAAGTGAGCCTTCCCAAATACCGCTGCAAGTTGATGTTTTACTTCTGGAGCAACCCCTACTTCCTGAATGACCTGATCGTTAAGCAATATGATGTCAGCCTTGCAGGTGAGTGACAGTTCCCAGGATGGGCCTTTGGAAGAGCAGGAAAATGGTGGGTGGGTGTTGACATTGGACCGATGGGAATCCAGCCTTCCAACTTCCTTCCTGCAGGGTACAGGGCCTCCAGATCCACTCCAATCCTCTGGTTCTGGGATTATGAACGTGGAGCCCCCAGCCGCCGGCAAGATACAAGCAGCGTCAGCTTCTTCAAATGGTTGTCTGAACATACCCTGCCCGGGTCAGGCAAGATTGCTGAGGTGATTGATACTGCTCTGGCCACTGTCAGAAAATGTAATGGTGGAAGCCCCACGTGCTTGAAAAGCAGAGTAGCAGACTGGTCTGGTCCCCCTCTTCCCTGTGTTCCTTCCCAGATCATCAGCGAGGACCTGTGGCCCAATCCTTTGCAGTACTACCCCGCAGACTCAGGACCCAGAGGAGGGAGCTACAGAGGGGACCTGTTGGAGAGGAGGAGCCCCCCTGCTGGGCATTAAAAGGTGAGTAGTTGCCCCTGTGAATCTCCTTAGAAAAGTGGATGTGGAAAACCGGGCCTGGGTAAATTGGAGGTACCCTAGTGCACCAGGAATGTGTGTGAGAGCAGCAAAGGGAAACTGGGAGTCCTGGTGCCCACAGAATGTAAGCAGATGGGGGCGCTGTAAGCACCATGGCTTTCAGGATGACTGGCCTCGGGCCCTGGGCAACAAACATGGTTCTTCATCATGTTTCTGCAATCCTGTTGTAGGTGCTTTCACCACCCACTTAGGCCTCTTGCCACTCCAGTGGAGTCCTACCTTCCCATGCCTTACCCGTTTTCAGTGCCTCTAATTCACGTTTCTTTGTTTTTATACCCACCGCTCAGTTCCGCTGAGCTGAGCCCACAATGTTGGCAATGGCAGCAGGATCTGGACGAGACTATTGAAGTCCTGGGGTAGGAAAGTTAAACAGGCCAGGAAAAGGCACGGTGTACTGACTGTGGACATGTGCTTCAGAGGGGCCCCACACACCTTCAGGCACATGCCAGTGTCTGTGAGTGTGGGTGTGTGTGTATAGAAGGGGACACTCCAGATTCAGAGGAGATGGAGCAGAACATCAAATATGGCCCCGAAGGACCGAAAAGATGTGGTGTTTGGGCACACACCAAGGTTGGCTGAGGGATTCTGTCCATTCCCTTTACACAGGAGGAAAAGAGGAGAAAAGGATCGCCTGAGGAAGAGTCAGAGAGCATATGCCACCTAACATGAGTGTCACTGAAAGAACCATAAAGAAGCTTGCAAGGTGTTGCTGACTCTGCGTTGTTGGTAGCAGGGAAATGTAATAGTATTGGGCAAAGACCTCACAAGGGGCTGTGGGAGCAGCATCTCCAGCATTTCAGCCTGCCTGGAAAGTGGCAGGGCTACAGAAGAGGAGACACCAGGCCTCGGAAGGCCTTCTGATATTGTTCCCTTCTTTCAGGGTGTTGTCTGGGAGGAGGAAGGAAGAATGGCTGACTTCTGATGACAAGTATTATAATTTGGGCAGGAGTGCAGGGGGCGACTTTAGATCCTGTCTCTTAGGCTCTCAACTCCCTTGGCTTGGGCGGTCACTCACATAGACATGCCATGGTCAGACAGAAGACAGCTGGCCTTTTCAAGATGGAGGCACTGCTCAACAGAAGCCATGAGCCTGTCCTGTGAACGTGAAAGTTTACAGGTAGAGCCACCCTCCCTGTGTGGGGCAGACTTGCATGGAAGTGATGTGGGGTGTGGGGCAGAGGAGAGGAGTTACACGCCAGGGAGGGTGCTAAGGCCTGGGGTGTATGGAGGCAGGTGCGCACTGCAGCACCCTGCATGGGTTGCACTTGGGAAAGGGAAAAGGTCAAAACTCTGTCAGTAGACCAAAGCCTTCCTTGTACACAGACAACCGCATAAGCCAATCCGAACATTCTAGAGGGGGGAACCTCAACACAACAAAGTTTATTTTCCTGTCAAGCAAGAATGAAATGGGAAACCCATTCCCAAAGGAGGCAATCACATGAACAAAACTTGCCTTTTGTTGAAGTGGGGGCCTGGCGTGCCTTTCTCCATTCCAGTCTTCACACTCAGGTTTTGGGGAGGATTTTGGTGTGTGAAAGTGGGTGGGCTTCCTCAGGAACCTGGGGCTGCAGGGGCCAGGTTCATACACCAGGGCTGTGACTAAGGGGCGGAGTTGCGCAGGGTGACGCCCACTGCCCTGCCCTTGATTGAAGGAGAATTTTCAGGAGCCCATCCAGAGACTGCAGGCTGGGCCTGGCCAGTTGCCTTCTGTACCACATGCTCACATGACCAGCGCCTGTGCATGAGCCCAGTGTGCACCCACTCAGCACACCAGGGCCTGGATGCATGCACCAGTGAGCGAGCGCCTTTCATGGACATAGCAGGCTCTGCACCACCTGCTCCTTCACAGCACCAGTCTCAGAGCCAGGGGGCATCCAGAGTCAGGCTGTGTTGGGAGACTGAGGGGCTCCTGGGGGCAGCGCGCTTCCTCTCAGTTCCACTAGGGGGCCTTCAGCTTCAGGGCGCCTGAGGACTCACAGTGCACCCCAGGGCCATTGCACCAGGAAGGACAGGGCAAGCAGGATGGCCCAGAGGCTTTTAGCTTCACCTCGGTGCAGGAAAGTGGTGATACCCAGGACACAAGGGCACAGGAGGTTTGGAGGAAAGCTATAGGGCTGGAGAGGGAGGACTTCATGCAGGTGAGGGAGGCTGTGATCCTGGAGCTGAGGTTGGATGCAGGTAAGAAGTTTGGCTAGATCTTGAGTGGGGTGCAGGGGAGGACTGGGTGGCTGCAGAGCAGTGTGTGCAGGGAGAGGAGAGTGAGGTGCAGCAGGGAACCCAGAGTGAGGAGCAAGGGGAAGACAAGGAAGGCCTGGGGGAGGAGTTGTAGGCACAGGCTCAGTTTGTCCTGTGGACAGAGGGCCTTCTGCAGGTGGTGCCATGGCAGGCCATGTGGGCAGGGGAGTAGGTTTTCCCACATCTGCAGGTGGGGAGGCAGGAGGAGGTGGTGAGTGAAGAGCTGAGGCTGGAGGCACACGCTCCAGGTGACCCGCAAGGGAGTGACCACCAGGAGGATGGGTGGATGGAGGAGCAATTAATTGCAGGGGAGCAGTTTGTCCTGCAGGGGGAGGGGAAGTGCACCATGGAGGCAGTGGAACAGGTGGGAGAGGTGGAGCCTCAGTCCAAGGCCAAAGCAAAGCCAGAAGAAGAGGAGCCAGTGCAGCAGGAGCAGGCCCAGTCAGGGCCCGGGGCCAAGTTAACCTGGTCCCCTCTGGAGGTGCTCCAGCCCCTTCAATTGGAGATGGAGCCCATGAACGAGCAAGCCAGCAGGGCCTTCTCTCGGCTCAGGTGCAGGACTCGGCAGAGGCTCAAGCCCTATTTCAAACGGAGAAGCCTCAATATCCGGCGCATCCCTGCGTTCTGGCTCACAGCTCTATCCTTAAGGGTAGAGGAGCAGGATCACAAGGAGCATGAGACAGTGCAGGAGAACGTTGTAAGCGGGGATGATTCCCATAGAAAAAAACATTGAGGACAATCTAGGGGCAGTGCGCCCCAGTCTGGCCCAGGACCCTGGAGACACCCTCTGTCTTATACAGGCAACATAGAAGCATTACCAGGGTGTCCAGGGACAGAGCTCCAAGGCAGAGGCACGCATACACCAGGGGCTGATGCCCACAGACAGGGCTGTGTTGCACGGGCTGTTCTGGGACTAACTAACGCTGCCTTACAGGCCGTCTCTATGTCCAATTCCTCAGTCAGAAGCAGGAATGTGTGATGTGTAGCCTGTCAAGCCCTCAGCACAAAACAATCTGGTGGGCATCAGGGTCTGTCAGGAAACAGAGTGGTGCTGTGCCCCTTTCTGCCCTTGATGGAGAAGGAGTGGCCTTAAGGGAAGGAGAGGCCAGGCCAGGCTGCTCTTTCTAGCTGGTCCATGCCCAGCTTCCAAGGTGCAGGTTGCTTGACCCAAAGCAGTTTGTCAACCACCCAGAGTTGTCGGCAATGATTAGGGTCCAAGAAGAAAACATCCTTGGCCACATGATCAATTTGAAGGTCAGTCCACCTGCTCCATGGAGTGGTGGAGGGCAGGTGGGTAAGTGGCCTGTCCCTGAAAAGAGCTACATGCGGGAGCACTGGGCTGTGATTTCACTCCCTGGATCCACTTTCCTTCTGCAGGTGAGGGAAGTCAGGCATCCCTGGGGTTGCTGCACCATTAGCCTGTACTTCTGCAGCAACCCCTACTTCCACAACCATGTGATTGTGAAGGAGTATCTCATCACTCTCACAAGTAACAGGAGGCTCCCTGCATGGGCTTCAGCTGGTGGTGGGCAGGGATGTAAGGCAATGTGCCCAGCTTCACATACCCCTCTCCTGCAGGATACAGGGTGTCCCGTGCCACTCCAATTCAGTGGTACCAGCATTGTGAATGAGAAGCCTACAGCCACAGGCTCCAGGACAACAGCGCCAGCTTCTTCTACTGGTTCTCTGACCGCAGTGTGGCAGAATCTGGCAGGATTGCTGTGGTGGGATGTCACTGGCCATGTCAGCATACAGCTTCCTGTGTCTGCCTGCTGCTTGCGTTTCTATTCTGGTCCCTGTGGTCTCCTGTTTGCCCTACCAGATCATCAGCAAGGACCTGTGGCTCAATCCCCTGGAGAACTATGAGAGGACGATGGCCCCCAGTGAGCAGACAGGACAGGTGAGGAGGGCCTGCCTGGGCTCTCCCCCGGTGTGCTGCCAGGCTCCCTCCTGGGCCATTACTTTTCTCTCACAGGGACACCTGGATGCTGCGAGGGATACAGCCTGTGACACCAGTGCCGCAGGGTGTGTGCCTGAGACAGGACTACCAGCACAACCAGGGCAGTGCAATTCCAGTTCAGGCGGGGGCGCTCAGTCAGGAGGAGGGAGTGTGCATGTCCACTGTCACTCAGAGTAAATGCAGATTACATGCGCCACTCCTCTGAACTCTCCCTCTAGGCCTCCCACAGCACCTTCAGGCCTTGCCACCAGCCCCTCAACAGGAGCTGGCATGACATGTTCTTCCTATACTCGTGTCTCTGAATCTTCCTCATGCCGAGGCCTAGGCTGCTGTGCTTCCACGCCGCATTGCCCTATTGCTGCTCACCACCATCTCCTATTTCCCCAAGGTCTTTTCTTCCTCCTGGGGCCAGTGGGAGAAGCCTGCGCCTTATCAGTATCTTAGGGTGCGAAGTGTGGGCCACAGAACTAGAGAAATCCTTGTTTTGCAGCCTTGTCAGAGGTTCTTCAATCCTTTTATCCATTTAGGTTTTCCAAGGAGAATACCTCATTTGTTTACCCTCCCTAACTGGAAAACAGGGCAGCATGCCATGACGAAATAACACACTGCTTCATTTTGTATGCAGTTCACTTCAAAGACTTTATGCACTTATGGTCATAGACACCCTGGGAAATTTAGGGCCATGAATATAACTCACCATCCAAACACATTGCTTTTATGTGTAGTAAAATCAGACAAGAAATCCCATTTGCAGAGCACTTTCTTCTGAAAATTTTTTGTAATGTTAGTGTTTAAGGTTTTACAAAAAGTAATATATATGTCTCTTTCTTTTTTTCTACTGACCTCCCCCGGGCCTCCCCTATTCCTAGTCACTTGTTCTCGTCACCCACTCCCAGTGTCTTGCCTCTGTTGGTCTGTTCGTTGTGCTTATATTCTGAATATTTTAACAATAAAATATGTAAAATTTAAACATTTAAGTATATTGTAATTTAAATCAGCACTTATGATACAACCTTGTATAATTCAAACCTTGCCTCCAATCCTGAAACTTCATAATGGTACCTACAATTCTTTCTTTTTTTATTTTTTATTAAATCTTTATTTTTCAGATTATTACATTTGTTCCTCTTTGTTCCCCCCATAACTCCCCTCCTCCCAGTTCCTGCCCCACCCTCCGCCCTAACTCCCCACCCACTGTCCTCATCCATAGGTGCATGATTTTTGTCCAGTCTCTTCCCGCATCTCCCACACCCCTTTCCCCCCCAAGAATAGTCAGTCCATTCCCTTTCTATGTCCCTGATTCTATTATGATCACCAGATTATTTATTCACTTGATTCTTAGATTCACTTGTTGATAGATGCATGTTTGTTGCTCATAATTTGTATCTTTACCTTTTTCTTCTTCTTCCTCTTCTTAAAGGATACCTTTCAGAATTTCATAGAATCCTGGTTTGGTGGTGATGAACTCCTTTAGCTTTTCCTTATCTGTGAAGCTCTTTATCTGACCTTCAATTCTGAATGATAGCTTTGCTGGATAAAGTAATCTTGGTTGTAGGTTCTTGGTATTCATCACTTTGAATATTTCTTGCCACTCCCTTCTGGCCTGAAAGTTTCTGTTTGAGAAATCAGCTGACAGTCGTATGGGTATTCCCTTGTAGGTAACTGAGTTTCTTTCTCTTGCTGCTTTTAAGATTCTCTCTTTGTCTTTTGCTCTTGGCATTTTAATTATGATGTGTCTTGGTGTGGTCCTCTTGGGATTCCTTTTGTTTGGGGTTCTCTGTGCTTCCTGGACCTGTAAGTCTATTTCTTTCACCAGGTGGGGGAAGTTTTCTGTCATTATTTCTTCAAATAGGTTTTCAATATCTTGCTCTCTCTCTTCTTCTGGCACCCCTATAATCCGGATGTTGGTATGCTTGAAGCTGTCCCAGAGGCTCCTTACACTATCTTCATATTTTCAGATTCTTTTTTCATTTTCTTTTCTGGTTGGGTGTTTTTTGCTTCTTTGCATTTCAAATCTTTGCCTTGATTCTTGCACTCCTCTGGTCTGCTATTGGGAGTCTGTATAGTATTTGTTATTTTAGTCTGTGTATGCTTAATTTCTAGTTGGTTCTTTATCATAACATCGAGGGTCTCATTAGATTTCTTGAGGATCTCACTACATTTATCAGAGGCTTCTAGACAGTTCTTAAGAGACCTTAAAAGTGTGGTTCTGAACTCAATATCCTCCATTGACAGTTTTGTCCTGTTTCTTTGTCTCCGCATTTTTTATGCTTTCTTGGTGCACCCCCTAGTGGTCTTTGTGCGCAGTCTTGTTGTAGTTAAGTCTTGATTGTTGTTGGCAATACCAGGGTTGATTTGACCTCTAGGCTAACTGGCTATGAGAGTCCGCTTTGTTGGCAGTGGGAGAGCTTCTGTGATGGATCTCTAGGGCGGTGCTAATCTAACGTTTGCCTGAGGCTATCCAGCAAATGCCTCTGTGCAGGGCTTGGGTGGGGCAGGTCCCCGGGGATCTACAGGGTGGGTCAGAGCAAGCAGTTATGGCTGCTCTCAGTTCCATCCCTAGGGGCTCTGCCTTAGAGTTCCGACCAAAGCCAGACAGTCTCACTTCTCCCGTTTGAGTCTGGGTCCCTAGAGACTCGCCCGGATCTGGAGCTCAGAGTCTGAAACTCCCTCCCGATTGAAACCAACAACCGCACCCTCCGACTCCAGCCCACTCTGCGTGCACTCCGCACCTCAGTATTTCACTACAGCACCGCACCTCCTCTGAGTCCGGATATGATATTCTCTTTCCTCCTAGTTGTAGAATTTCCACTCAGCCAGAATTCCAGTGGTACTGGATGATGTCCGTTCCATCTTTTAGTTGTTTTTTGAAGTGGTTGTTCAAGGAAGCAATCTCCAGTGTTAACATATGCCACCATCTTGGTTTTCCAAACAATTCTTGATGCTTCCCCCAAACCTACCATTTCCTTTTAGTCATTCTTAAATAACAGAAGCCAAATTCTTTACAATAAAACTTTGTCGGTACCTTATCATTTTCAATTTCAGTGTCTAATTCTTCTGTCACAGCGGCTTCCCCTCCTGACTCCCTGAGCCCAATAAGGTGAGCCACTGTACTGCATGATTCACTCTCTCTTGCATACATGGTGTATCCTGTAATTGCCGCCTGCACTACACTCAGGACCTCTTACAGGGGTGTCCCATTGGCTGTTGCAGTAATTGCCGTGCCCCCATCATACCCATCTCCTCTGTGGCTGTAATAATCATCACAGGGACTGGACCACCATAAGTCAGAGGGGGCCTTCGTACTGGTGGTGCCCAGTTTTTTACTGGGATGTTGATCTTCCTTTTGTTTAATTGGATGAGTTCAGTATGAATTTTGGAGAATAGGTCCTTATCAGACATAACATTGGAAAATATCTTCTCCCAGGCAGTGTACTTCCTTGTTTTGTTGTTGTTGTTGTTCTTGTATTTGTTGGCTTCTCCTTCTCTGCAGAAGTGTTTTAATTTGACATCATCCCATTTGTTTCATTTCTCCTCAGTTTCCATTGCTCTAGGAGCTGTATCAGTAAAGGTATTGCTGAGACAGATTCCTGATATTTTGTCTTCTTCTAAGATTTTCATGGTTACCCACTTACGTTTAAATCCTTTATTCATTCCTAGTTTATACTTGTGTATGGTGTAAGTCGGTGGTCTAGATTAACTTTTTTGCATGTATCTGTGCTAAAAGTCCAACACCAATAATTATTATGTTTTTATTTTGGCTTTGTAATATCTTTAATGAAACAAAATAAAATGTCCTCTATGTTATTTGAGTCATACTTTCTCTAAATCTTGCCTTTAAAAAAATCCCCTGGGGCACAGTCCCATCCGTTCTTTGATTTTCCTTCCACTGATCCCAAACCTCTGCTGTAGTCTGTGTCCTTTCAAAGGACAAAAGCAGACCTGGAGGCCTCAGAGCTGCCCACAGCCTGCTCCTGCCCACGGTAGGTGCAGCGCCCATCACCATCTGGACCATGGCTGCCAGGCACAGTCAAAGCCTGAGAATCAAAGTGGCAGCATGTCAACGCCTTCACAGGCCTGTTTCCAGCAGCACAAAGCCAGTCCTCCCACCCAGTGCTCTGGGACCGGCCGTCATGGCGATGTGGTGGCACCCTCCCCTGGCAGCTGAGCGTCCCAGGCTTTTCTTTGGGCAGACCTGGGCCAGGACCTTTGGGGATCTCTGTGTCCATGGTATAAATGCGAGTGAGATCAGACACAATGTTATCAATGATTGGCTTGGTAAGGTCGCCACTAAACACTTGCCACCATGGCTTCTCGGCCATGGCCTCGGCGGGCACCTGGACCCCATAGACCTGCAGGGCCAGGTGGAGCACCGCCACCGCTATGTGCTGAGCCTGGAACCGGAAGCACAGCCCCCCCGCGGTAGCTGTCCCGCAGCAGGGCCCAGGCAGTGACGGAGATGGGGGTCCGTTGCCAGCTGTAAGGATTCAGCCAGTTCTTGAGAGAAATCAGGTAGTGGAGCAGGTACCTGTGTGGGTGCTGAAAGGAGACTTGGAAGCGCAGTACCTGCAGCACAAGGAGCTCGCACTGCACAATGCTGTCCCGGATCACGCACAATAGGGAGTCCATTTCCAAGGGCTCGCTGCCCGGGTGGAAGTACCTGTTGGACACGTTGATGATGTCACGGGTTCGCAGGGGCTGTTCTTCCACTTTGCCAGCCAAGTAAAGGGCAGACATGGCGACCAAGTAGGGGTCATAGGCGTCCACGTTGATCTCGCAGAAGAACTTATGATAAATGGCACAGGCGATTGCGAGGGGAATGGACTGCATCCCTAGCTTGACACCTGCCTCCATGATGAACCTTGTCACGCGGAATTGCACCCGGGCCGGGGGTTCGGGCCACCCCTTGGCGCCTGGCGCCGCGTCCTCCTCTCTGCAGCTGGCCTGGCTAAGGTCCTCCATGGGGCCCTGCCCAGAGGCCCCAGACACCGAGGGAAGGGCAAGAGTCTCCAGTGCAGTGCCTGTGTCAGCAGAGTTCTATCCCAGTGCGCAGCTGCCCAGCCCCACCCCGCCCCACCCCACCCCGCGGCCCCACCTACCCCGACCTGCCTAGGCCTGACTGCCATCCAGGTTCCAACACCAATTATTGAAGAGACTGTAAGACTGCATTCTATGTTTTTGCCTCCTTTGTCAAATATTAATTGAGCATAATGGTTAGGGTTGACTTCTATGTTCTCTGTTCTGTCCCATTGGTCTTTATGTCTTGTTTAGTGCCAGTAACAGGCAGTTTTGAGAATGGTGGCTTTGTAATACAGCTTGATATCTGGTATTGTGATCCCTCCAACCTTGTTCTTCTTTGTCCAGATTCCTGTAACTCTTTGGGGTCTTTTTTTAAATCCATACGAATTTTTGGAAACTTTCTTCTAGGTCTGTGAGATACGCCATTGATATTTTAAGGGGGAATACATTAAAACTGTACATTGTTTTGGGGACTATGAACATTTTATTGATGTTGATTGTACCAAACCATGAATATGGTATGTTCTTCTATTTGCTTTAGTCTTCCTCTATCACTTTTTTCAATTTCCTGGAGTTTTCCAAGAACAGGTTTTTGCCTGCTTAGTTAAGTTTATTCCTAGTCTTCTTAATTTTTTGTTGCACTGGCAAATGACATTTTTTTTTTTTTTTAGTTTCTCTTTCTGAGTTCATTATCCGTGTATCAAAAAGCCATAGAATTCTGGGTGTTAATTTTGTACCCTGCTACATTGCCAAATTCATTTATTAAATCTCATAGTTTTTTTGATGGAATCTTTAGGTATTTCTATGGACAGCACAATACCATCTGAGAATTTTGACAGTTTTACTTTTGCTTTTCCACTTAGCATGCCTTGTTTGACTTCTTCTTGCCTGATCACATTGCCTAGCACTACCAGTACTCTGCCAAACAGAAGTGGTGAGAGTGGGCATCCCTGTCTTGTTCCTCTTCTTAGAGTAATTGTTTTTGCCCATTGAGTATGATGTTGTCTGTAGTTTTGTCACATAAGGCTTTTATAATGTTGAGGTATGATCCCTCTATGCCCAGTTTGCTTAGAGTTTTTATCAAAATTGAGTGTTGGATTTTGTCAAGTGCTTTTCCTGCACCAATTGATATGAATCTCTGACAATTTGTTTATGTGATGCATCACACTTATTGATTTCTGGATGTTGACTCATCCTACTTCCCCAGAATATATCCGCTTTGGCATGGTATATGCTCATTTCAATGTAATGTTGCATTGGATTTGTTAGAGTTTTGTTGAGGATTGCAACATCTATGGTCATCAGAGATATATTGGCCTGCATTTTACTATCTTTGTATTTTCTCTATCTGGTTTTCGGATTAGAGTAATGCTGGCTTCATAGAAACCATTTGAAATGGTACTTCCTTTGAATTTTATGCAATAGTCTGAGGAAGAAGGTATTAGTTTTTCTTTGAACACTTGGTAAAACTCCCTGTGAAGCCGTCTCGCCCAGGCTTTTGTTTGCTGCAAGTTATTTTTGTGACTGCTTGAATTTCCTGAGTAGTTATTGTCCTAGTCCTATGTTTTATTCTTCCTAACTGAGTTTAGGAAGATTGTATTTTTCTAGGAATATGTCCATTTCTTCAGGGTTGATCAGTTTGTTGGAGTAGAGTTGTCCATAGTATTTATTTACAATCCTTTTTATATCTGTGGGGTCTTTTGCTATTTTGCCTCTTTCATTTCTGATTTTGTTTACTGGGGTCCTGTTGGTGAGCCTAGCTAGAGCTTAGTCAATCTGTTTTATCCTTTCAAACAAATAGCTCATGTCTTTATTAATCTTTTGTGCGGTTTTTGGTCTCTATGTCATTTATTTCTGCTGTGATCTTCATTATTTCCTTCCTGCTGCTGAGTTTGGGCTTTGCTTGTTGCTCTCTCTAACTTTTTAAGTTGTGGGGGTTAGATAATTTGTTAACTGTTTTTCTTGTTCTTTGAGTTAGGCCTGTAATGCTATGAAGTTCCCTCTAAGGATTACTTTCAGTGTGTCCCATAGATTTTGGACTTTTATTTTTAATTTTCATTTACTTCCAGGATGATTTTAATTTCTTCTTTAATCTCTTCGGTTACCCAGTTATCTATCTTTGTACATAAAAGCCCTGTGACGGGAATGGCAGAATGTCCAGAATAGCTGTTGGCTATGACTTGCATTGCGGCAGCCAACCAGCCTTATCTGGGCCCCAATCGGCCATATCCCTGACCAGGCTTGCTTCCCATCTGCCCGCAATCCCCCATTCGGGGCAGGACTGATAAGCAAACCACTCACAGCCTTTCCCCTGGTCAGCCATACCCCCTATATGCGCTAACGCCATGATTGGAGGCATGGCCTTCTGGTTAACCACCAATGGCCACTAACCACTGCAGGCCTGGCCCCATGTGCCCCCATCTGGGGAGGCCGACCAGACTGCTTCCATACAGGAATTCATACCCTGGGTCTCCATTTATTTAATAAAAGACTACTTAGCCTCCAAGTATTTGAATTTTGTTATATCTTATTGTAGTTTATTAGCAATATAAGAGGCCCAGTGAATGAACTTTGTACACTTGACGGAATCCCTCACCCTCTGGCAGCCTGGGAGACCTCAGGGGATGTCCGAATGATGGCTTAGGCTTAATCCCAGTTGCCAAACATGCTTAGCGCCTCTGTGGAGGTGGGAGAGATTCCTGCCACTGCTGCTCCCCTTGCCAGTCGTCAGCACAGGATCCAGCTGAATGGCGCTGCCCTCTGGGAGCTCACTGATCCCCAAGGGCAGCTCTTGCATTGAGAGTCTACTCCCTGGGTGTCAGAGCACATCATAGCAATCGGTCTTATCTCTTTTTTATGACCTTTACTTTGAGATTTCTTTTTTCTCTCTTTTCTAAATTGTTTTATTGCTTAAAGTATTACAAAGGGTATTACATATGTCTCCTTTTTCTTCCCCGCCCTGACAATCCCCTGGCCTCCCCTAACTCCCAGTGCCTTATGTCCATGGGTTATGCTTATATGCATGCATACAAGTCTTTCGGGTGATCTCTTACTCTCCCCGCCTGCCCCCCAACCCTCCCCGGCCTTCCCGCTGTAGTTTGACAGTCTGTTCGAAGCTGCTCTGCCTCTGTATCTATTTTTGTTCATAAGTTTATAATGGTCTTTATTATCCATAAATGATTGAGATCATGTGGTATTTTTCCTTCATTGACTGGCTTATTTCACTTAGCATAATGCTCTCCAGTTCCATCCATGCTGCTTCAAATGGCAAGAATTCCTTCATTTTTACAACAGCATAGTATTCCATCGTGTAGATGTACCACTGTTTTCTAACCCATTCATCTGCTGATGGGCACTTCGGCTGTTTCCAGATCTTAGCTATGGTGAATTGTGCTGCTATGAACATAGGGGTGCTTATATCCTTTCTGGGCTCAGAGGTGTGGCAAACTTTCCTGCCCAATTCCATGGTTTTTACCTGACTTAGGTAAACACATAATGCAATATGCAAATGAGGTATCATAGACTTGTGTACCTGAAGCCTATGTGATCATATTAACTTCCATAAATTCAATACAGAGTGCCTATGTGATCATATTAACTTCCATAAATTCAATAACTTTAAATTCATAAAGTTACTGTCTGTAACTCAAATGTTTTTAAAAAATTAAAAAATAATATGAGCATGAAACCTTTAATTATGTGAAAACAGTAACATTGAATGAAGAGATACACCTCAATTTCATTTATATCATTCAAAGCAAAAGAAAGGATACCATTCATTAGATTGAGAATGTATACTGATGATCAATATGATTTGTAATTGCTAAAGAGGTATAGCACTTCTAATAATGAATGCAATATGTAATGTGTGAAACACTCCTAATGACCTTACAGGGATACGATTTAAACCTCAACCTAAATTCAGTCTATTTTAGCATTACAGTTTGCCTGTAGTCACTTCAACTGTTCTCTGAAGAACTCAATTCTATTGATCTTATGTTAGAATGTGACACTTTGGGAACAGGAAGTCATGTAGGTTTAAAGTGAAGATTCATTCTTATTGAACTACTAAGAATTTGTTCTGAATGTACCCTTCTTTCGTCTGGAAAAAGGACATCAGTTCACCTTGGAAAAATCCCACTGAAATAAAAGTTAGTCTAACTATATAAACATCAAGGACACACACTTCATTATTTAGAATTGTATTTGAAATACTAGTTTTGAGTATAGGAATGTGCAACCCTGTACTGTGTAAAATAATAATCTTTATTATTAATTTGATAAGACGATCTTGTACCTACGTTTGATGTAGAAAACTTTCCATTTGGAAACTACATAAGAGAAATGTCTATGGTATTAAATAGATTCACCAAGGGGTCTCTGACTCAGAAGAAGGCTACAAACCAATGATTCACCAATTTTATTGGTCTTTCTGTCTTCTTTCTTGTACATGAGGTATGTAAAACATGAATAAAAATGTTGATGAGCTATTTTCAGGGAGTTGTCTTTTAATTAATTTAACTATTTACTTATTTGACTGACTATGAAAGGAAAGTGTATTCATTTCAATATATCTGTAGCAGGAAAAGTTGGTTTCATATTAACTAGTTTTCCCAATTTCAAAGACTTAGTGTCCATTTGTGATAATTAGGTGAGTGACATTTCACGGGAAATTTTCTAAAGTGTTATTGCAGAGTTTGTGCAAGATGAAGGTTGTCCAGGGGGAGGGGATACAGGTGTTTGGCTGGCTGGCCCCACGCCGATCGAGTTGGGGATCAGATGGGGGAAGATGAAGGCCAGGCGAAGGAGCTGTGGGTAGATTACTGGCTGGTGGGTCCTCGATCATTGCGGGGGCGGAGGGGGGGGGGTGCGGACAGAACAGTGTGGGGCTACCTGGAGGGTGCAGCCCGCGTTGCTTGCCAGCCTGTCCCACCCCATGGTGGATCTCCTGGTCAAACTCCTGTTTGAAGGGACAATTTGCATATTAGTCTTTTATAATATAGTGTTACATGCAATAAACATTAATATGTTAAGGAAAAAAAATTAAATATAATATTACCAAAACAGTGCAAACCTATTTTATCACAAAAGTTGTAGGAACTATTAAATATCTGAAAATGATAGGATTCCTTTTTATTATATTCTAAAACATATATTTTTTACTCTGGCTCTATTTTATTCATCTTTTTATTCTTTTATTTTTTGAAATATTTTTTATTGATTTCAGTGAGAAAGGGAGAGGGAGAGAGATAGCAACATCAATGATGCATGAGAATCATTGATTCTCTGCCACCTGCACGCCTCACACCTTGGAACAAGCCCACAACCCAGACAGGTGTCTTTGCCCGGAATTGAACCTGGGACCCTTCAGCCTGGAGAACAATAATCTATCCACAGTGCCTAACCAGCTAGGGCTATTTTTTCTTTATTGATTAAGGTATTACATATGTGTCCGTATCCCCCATTTGTCCCTCCTACCTCCTCCTCATGTCATCACCCCCACTGGTGTCAGTGTCCATTAGTCAGGCTCATATGCATGCCTCAAGTCCTTTAGTTGATCTGTCTAACCCCACCTTTCCCTACCTTCCCTGCAGCAACCTTTTGCAGCAAAGATTCAGGAACTGGAAAAGTGTATGAACTGAAAGGAATACACTAGACAACAATTACATATTTAGAAGGCATGGGGGAGCCAGGTGAAGACATTTCTCTCTAGTAAGGAGGCTCTCTGAAACCCAGGACCCATCAGCTTTTATTTACTTAAATACACATTTGCCCTTTAGCAAAGCATACAGGCATATCAATGGTAAAGTTTGGTACACAATAAAAGTATTATCATGGTAGGAGGTTGCTTACAGCCACTTTGCCAACAGCAGGGTAACAAAATGCTGATTTTCAGCCATGCTGAATATCAAAGTTCATTCACCTTCTATAGGATTCTCGCATTGATATGTTCACTACTGTTGGTCTTTGCTCCAACATTTCCCCCTTTTGCTTTCTTAATTAATTTAGAAAGGTGTATGCCATTAGCTGGGCTCAGATCCTTTTAAGACTTTTCATTCTGCATCTTAAAACTGGAAGCAAACATAGAAGAACAAGAAAGAAAGACAATAGCGGTTACTCTAAAAAGGAAACTTAGGGAGATTCGATGAAAAGGATTGAGTCCTTTCATGTCCTTCTAAATATTATTGTCAGGAATTTAAGGAATTCATTCATAGTAGGCTTCTTTTGGGGCCATTAGTTTTTTTATGGATCCCTTTCTGCCAGGGTCCAACCCCAGCAGGTCCAGGGGTTCCCAAAGGCGTAGACGGAGTCGGCGAAGAAGGAAGGACACAGAGACAGTGTTCAGTTGATCAGCAGACTAGCCAGGATCTCCAGCCAGGATCTCCAGCCAAGTTCTGGTCTGGATCTCCAGAGAGGTTCTGCTGTTTATTGTCTTGTTACATCCATATTTATACCAGTTGATTTTAATCCTGTCAATTTCTATTACAAAGGTTAGGGCGTTTCTTATCTGCATTCCAGGGAGTAAAGATTATGTAGCTTAAGCATGATTGTTTGTAGTTAAAGTGATTAACTACCCGCCTGGCACTTAGTTGAGGAGTTTCATCCCCTCCCTAACTTCAGGGAAAAATCCCTACCTGGGGAAACAACCTATCTCGGAGAGGAGACCTTGGTTAAAACACACAGCGCTAAGGGGAGCAAACATATTAAGAACAGTATGCTATATAGGCCAGGTCCCTTGAAACATATGCTGTGCAGATATTTCTATCCGGCAGCGACTGTGTCAAGCAGCAAGGATGGACCAGCTTCTGGCAAATTCCCCCATTTTTTTATTTTTTAAATGACAGCACATGCAAATCAGTGTCCACCTCTCAGATTGGGCCGTTTAAAACTCGGAAGAAGACTGGCAAGCAATGACAGTGAGCATAACTATAAACATAGTGGATGGAGTGCACAAGGAGCCCCATTCCTGTAGAAGGTTGCCGGCCTCTTCAGTCAAGGGATTACAGCTGTCCTCAAGTTGTTGGTTTGATTGCCTTTGTTGGTCTGGCTAGTGGGTGGCATCACTGGCGATGGGCTTCCCGAAGCGTCAGCGAGTTGGAGGGCTGCATCAAAGTGTCCATCAGTGCCGGGGTCCCGTCTCAGTGGGTCCAGGGGTCCCCAAAGGTGTAGACAGAGTCTGCGAAGAAGGAAGGACATGGAGACAGTGTTCAGTTGATCAGCAGCCTAGCCAGGATCTCCAGCCAGGATCTCCAGCCAAGTTCTGGTCTGGATCTCCAGAGAGGTTCTGCTTAGGATCTCCAGCCAGGTTCTGTGTCCATGTTGTCTTGCTAGGTTCTCCAGCCAGGTTCTCCAGGTTCTCTAGCCAGGTTCTGTAGCCAAGTTCCCTCGCTAGGTTCTCCAGCCAGGTTCTGTGCAGGTTCTCCAGCCAGGTTCAGTCACCAGGTTCTAGTAAGGTTCTCTTGCCAATTTCTGTAGTCAAGTTCAGTCCAGGATCTTTTGCCATGTTCTCTCCAGCGAAGTTCTTCTGTCTCTAGGTTCTGTCTTCTGAGTTCTGTCTTCTAAGTTCTGTCTTCTAAGTTCTGTGTTCTAAGTTCTGTGTCTTGCTGTCTTGTTACATCTGTATTTATACCAGTTGATTCAATCCTATCAACCTCTATTACAAAGGTTAAGGCGTTTCTTATCTCCATTCCAGGGAGTAAAGATTATGTAGCTTAAGCAAGATTGTTCATAGTTAAAGTGATTAATTACACGCCTGGCACTTAGCTAAGAGGTTTTATTCCCTCCCTAACTTCAGGGGAAAATGCCTACCTGGGGAAACAACCTTTCTCAGAGACCTTGGTTAAAACACATAGTGCCAAGAAGGTGAGCAAACATATTAAGAACAGTATGCCATATATGCAAGGTCCCTTGAAACAGCAAGCATGGACCGGCTCCCGGCACATCAGGGCTGTGGTTGATGGTGGTGTCGGTGTCTGAGGAGGAGTAAGCTGTGCCCTCTGGGTCAGCTGATATGGAATATGGAGGGTAGCAGAGAGAAAAAGAAGAGAAAGCAAAATAACTACAAGGCATGGAAGTGTTTAGAAAAAAGAGGGAGAAGAAAGGGGAGAAGGCAGCATCCTGACACAGCCCTTTCCTTCAGCTTCCCCTTTCCCTATGGTCCAAGGTAGAAATGGGAAACAAGTCCTGTTGCAGTGAGAGGGCAGCTGCTGTCAGCCAGTCTCTGTCTTTACCTGGGTCCCGATCTGAGCTGGGCTTGGGAAGTGGGAAGCAGCCATGGGGACAGGAGACCTTCCTCAGAAGGGGCGAGTGTTCAAGCCCCTGAACCATTGGGGGGGGGTGAGGATCTGTGTCCCACCTCTGTTGAACCCCAAGTTCTCTCCTACTGGCCTCCCTACTGTGCCTGTCTTAGGTTGCCCCACCCTGTGGGGTCTTACCTGTCTTTGACTACCAGCCATCTCTGGGCCAAGTAGGGTGATGTGAGGTTCAGTTCTGTCTCCTTTGTAGCCTCTGTCCCTCTGGCCTCCATGCCCAGCAACTGCCTTGGGATCCCCTTGCCTGCTGGCGGGGCCCCGGCATTGATCACATATCTTGGGGAACCCAGGTTTCTTCTCCAGGGAGGGCCCAGCTCACGCTATTGGGTGAGAGACATATCCATGGTACCAGCCACCATGAGGCTTCAACCACAGCATTAACAGAGAGCTCATGCAACAGCTATGGGCAATTGGATTGTAAGAAGATGGTCCCTTTTGACACAAGGGTAAAAAAGAGGGGCCAATACAGGACAAAGGAGAGTCCCGGAACAGGGCTTTCTAGCCCAGGATGTCAGGCCCTTGGCACAAGACAACTCCTTGTATGGGACATATAGCAAACACCCCCAGTCACGGCATAAAAGGGAGGTGCCCTTCCTGGAACAGTAGGGTAGGGAGATTCTAGAAAAGGCTGTGTTCAGGAAAGAAGGAGAAAGGCCAAAGAAGCAGCAAACAAGTAGTTAGATTTTTAAAGAAGGAAAAAAAGGAAAGGAGATGTGGGGCAAAGCTGGGACATGTGGAAAGACAAAAAGGAGGCACATGTGATCCTCCCAATGGACAGATTGTTCCAGCTCAGGGCTGCACATCTGCTGCAGATTGGCACTGGTCCGGTGTGCTATGATGAGGCAGAGATGGCGGGCGGTGAGACATAAGGTCGGACTAGACGGTCTGGAATCCACACAGGTGAGTCTGCATCCTGTGGAAATATACAAGCATATCCTCTCCCCCAGGTTAAAAGTACATCAGGTCCCTTCCAGGCTCCTGTAAGCAAGTCTCTCCATTTGACGAGGGCTTTAGGTTTAGTTAAATCAGGGTTCCAATGCCTGTACATTGGGGAATTTCCCTCAGAATCTACATTTATTATATTAATTACAAATAGAGTATGTTGTAGAACATGATGAGGAGAGGAATATTTAAACTCATTTTCTTGTAATTTTTTAATTTGTGTTTTTAAAGTTTGGTGAGCCCTTTCTACTATTGCTTGGCCTTGAGGATTGTAGGGTATTCCTGTAGTATGTGCGATGCCGAATGTAGAGCGTAAGTTTTTAAAAGCTCTAGAGGTATAGGCAGGCCCATTGTCTGTTTTAAGTGCCCTTGGTATTCCTAGGTAGGAAAAGCATTGGAATAGATGTTGACTTACATCTTTAAAGGCTTCTCCTGTACGTGCAGAAGTAAGGATAAGATGAGAAAAGGTATCAATACAAACATGCACATAGCAAAGTTTGCCAAAAATGGGACATGAGTAATATCCATCTGCCATAAGTCACAGGGTCTAAGTCCTCTTGGATTAACTCCAGTAGCAGGGCTAGGAAAATGAGTAGGACAATGGCCTGAGTCACGCACAATACTTCGAGCAGCTTCTCTAGATATGCGATAATATAGACGGAGAGCAGAAGCATTTTGATGGTGAATGGCATGAGACCGCCTGGCTTCTTCTAGAGCTGTACAAACTACTGGGTGAGTTAGTAAATCAGCCTGATAATTTCCTTCGCTTAAGGGTCCTGGTAGGCAGGAATGAGCTCTAATATGTCCAATATAGAAAGCCTTTTCTCGTTTATGAATGTAAGTTTGTAGCTGAGTTAACAAAGAGAAAATGGCTGTTCTTCCTTGTGGGAGAGAGGCGGTCTCAATATGAGGAAATAATTTAACTATATATTGAGAGTCAGTGTACAAGTTAAAGGGAACCTATTGCAATTGTTCAAAAGCATAAATGACTGCCAAAAGCTCTGTTCTCTGAGCTGAAGTCTCTAGAGTTTGTTGAACATGGATTATTGAGTCAATGATTGTTACTGCCCTACCATTAGAGGAACCATCTGTGAATACCAAGGAGGCAGGAGGTGATAATGGTTCTTTTGAACATTTAATAGGAAATATAAACGGATGTAGGGAGAGAAATTGCAATATAGGTGATCTTGGCAAATTATGTAAAATTTGTCCTGGGAAGTTACCTATAGCTATCTGCCACTCTTCTTCAAATTGTAATAGTGTGTCTAATTGTTCTCTTTTATAAGGTATTATTATCTCAGTAACTTCTCTTCCAAAGAGTTCGATACTGCATTGTCTACCTTTGATAATGAGAGTGGCCACTAGGGAGGGATAGGGTGGTATAATCTTCTTAGGAGTGACAGGTAAATGTATCCATTCTAATGGTCCTTCCTGCCACAAGCATCCTGTAGGAGTATATTTAGTGGCTAGAATAATTAAGGCCCAAGATTTGAAATAATCTAGACACTGTAGTTGCTGTTTATTGATGGCCTGTTCTATTTTTGCTATAGCCTTTTCTCCTTCTACAGTTAATTGTCGGGGAGACTTAGGGTTAGAATCTCCCTTCAAAATGTCAAATAGAGGTTTTAAGTCAATAGTGGTTATTTTTAGATATGACCTGACCCAGTTGATATCACCTAATAGTTTCTGATAATCATTCAATGTGTTTAAATGATCTTTTCTTAATTGTAAAGGCTGTTGGGTGATAGTAGAGGTATGTAATATTCTGCCTAAGTAGGAAAAAGAAGGTTCAATCTGAATCTTTTCTGGGGCTATTTTTAGACCATGTTCTTCTAAAGCAAGGGCGGTCTGAGTAAGAATTTCCTGTAAAGTAGCCCGATCTTTATGAGCTAGTAAAATATCATCCATATAATGGATAAGATATAGATCTGAAAATTTCTTTCTAATAACTTGCAATGCCTGATCTACAAACTTTTGACATAATGTAGGACTATTTTTCATCCCTTGTGGGAGAACCTTCCATTGATATCTCTGATAAGGTTGTTTAAAGTTTTCTGATGGTATGCTGAATGCAAATCTTTGACAATCAGCCAGGTGAAGAGGTATAGTGAAAAAACAATCCTGTAAGTCAATAACAACAACACAATACTCCTGTGGAATTGCCACAGGGGAGGGCAATCCAGGTTGTAAGGAGCCCATATCTTCCATGGTGGCATTTATGGCTCTTAGATCTTGCAAAAGTCTCCACTTGCCTGATTTCTTTCTTATTACAAATATGGGTGTGTTCCAGGGACTATTTGATGGCTCTATATGTCCCTCTGCTAATTGCTGATCAATTAATTGTCGGGCTGCTGATATTTTCTCAGATGTTAAGGGCCATTGCTCAACCCATACTGGTTGTGACAATTTCCAGACTATGGGATCAGCAGTCCTAAGGGCAATGGCCCCAATTATAAATCCTGTCGAGGAGTGTGAGGTATTACTTTCTTTTCCTAATCCCTTTCCTGGATTAAATCTCGTGTCTAGCATCTGTGATGTTACTCTATCACTAGGGCTATATAATAGAACTCCCATTTGAGATAAGATATCTCTTCCCCATAATGTAAAGGGGATAGTCGTAATTACATATGGACAGAATGTTCCTGAATGTTGATCTTCATCAGCCCAAGTTAAAATCTGAGAACTCTTTTTTACATTAGATGTCTTTCCTAGTCCTACTAGGGAAGTAGAGGTGGTGTGCGTGGGCCATGAAGAGGGCCAATCCTTCCCTGCTATGCAGGAAACATCTGCTCCTGTATCCAATAGATCTCCAGTTGGTTTTCCCTGAATTTGTAAAATTTCTGTAGGTCTAGTAGCATGGATTTCTTGTATCCAAAATGCTGCCTCACTAGATCCAAAGCCTCCGGCCCCTCTAGCTTTCTGGGTAACAGCTGTCTCTATTTTATGTATTGGTAACAGGAGTAATTGGGCAGTTCTCTGGTTGGGCTGAATCTGTATAGTTGTGGTGGGTAGGGAAAGTAAAATCTGTATTTCTCCTGTGTAGTCTGCATCAACAACTCCTGGGATGACTAAGATCCCCTGTAACGAGGTGGAGCTCCGTCCTAATATTAAACCTACAGTTCCCTCAGGCAGCGGCCCAGACACTCCTGTAGGAATGGCTGCTACTGGTGAGTCTGGGGTTAGTATTGCATGGGTGGTTGAGTGGAGGTCCAATCCTGCACTGCGTGGGGTTGCCCTGAAGAGGTCACTGACTGATCGAAATTTGCAGAGGGGTTGAAGGTTGATGCCCCTATTATTGCAGGGGCCTGGGGCTGGCCCCTTCTCAAGTTTCCCAATTGAGGTGATGGGATATAACCTCCTTGGGAGCTATTTCTTGAGTTTAAAGGCCGACCATTTTTATGGTATTTTGATCTACATTCCTTTGCCCAATGGAATCCTTTCTGACATCGGGGACAAACGGTTTTTGGAGGATTAATATTATTCCCTAATGTATTTCCAGGCTGTCGAGGAGCTTGCCATCTGGCCTGAGTATTATTATTTTTATTTGGGCATTCTCTGCTAAAGTGCCCAGGTAAGTCACAAGAGTAGCAGTTCATATTTCTTTTATTACCTGTATTATTGCTGGCTTGTCCTATACCCTGTACATATTGAGGGTATGTCTCCCCTTTGAGAGCTGCAGCTATAGCTACACCCTGCTGGACTTACATCAGCACACTGTTTTATAAAATCATTTATAGTTCCTGTTCTGCGAATCGGCCTTAATAAAGCCTGACAGGTATTATTAGCATTTTCAAAAGCCAGTTGTTTGATTAGGATATCGGCTGCCTCTTTGTTATTGATTACTCTCTTGACTGCCTGTATGAGGCGAGAAAGGAAATCCTGATATGGTTCCTCGACCTTCTGTTTAACCTCTGTAAGGGTGGTTGTTTTTCCTGCTGTATAAGGTAGGGATTTCCAGGCATTTCCTGCACAACTGGTTACTTTGGTAAGTGCCTCTGTGGGCATATTCATTTGCTCCAGAGCCGTGTTAAAATCACCTTCTCCTAATATCATGTCTAGGGTTATTCCTTTTCTGGTTTTTTTCCTAGTGGCTACAGCTTTCTTAGCAAGATCATCATATTCAGTTTTCCATAATAAGTAATGGCCTCCTGAGAGACAGGCTTTACAAACCTGTGACCAATCATAAGGAGTCATCCATTTACTGGCTAGGGTTTCTACCAAGGTTTGTGTGTAAGGAGCTAGAGGTCCATATTCAGAGCAGGCCAATTTTAATTCTTTAAGTACTATGTAAGGTATAGGCTCCCAGGTGGGGTTTCCGTCCCCACCAGACTCATTATCATATGCAACTGGGAAGCAGAGTGAGAATTCAAGATCTCCATTAGCTCCAGCTTCTCTTATCACCCTTTGAAATTTAGACATGGAGCTCCTAGGAGCCACAGGCTTCCTTTCTAACTTGGGGAGCCTGTTTTGAACGGGAGGGCCTCTCTCCTCTCTACTGACTTGAAAGGACCAATGGTCATGTTTATGATATTTATTCTCCTCCTGATCAGTAGCCATAGCTAAATTGCTTTTAGATTGAGCTGAAGACAATAATGATGTATCCTCTCTGGGTGGAGCCGAGGGACTATTTAAATTTTGAGAAAGTTCAATCGTTTTTGCCTCTGGTGTCAAGGTGTCACAGATTGAATTCCAGAGGGAAAAGACATTTGGCAGGACCTTCTCAGATCCATGATAGCTGTAATAGTTCTTTAATTGCTTTCCTGCTTTAGTCCAAGTTTCTAAATTAACAGTTCCATCCTCAGGAAGCCATTGACATACATCTTCTATAAAACTTTCTGTCTGACTGGGAGTAACCTTAACTCCTCTGCTAGCAAGCATATGCGTTAAAAGATTAATAGAGTCTTTTTTCTTTAGACTCAGTATGACCCATCCTGTCAATCTAAGTTCTCTACTAACTACCCCTTACCCTACTTATCCTCTATGGGGGGTGGGGGGTCTGCAGCACCCTACGGTAGAGTCCTATCCCTCCAAAGTACTGGGTGGGGGTTTGGGGGGCTTACCTAAGGGTCCCGGTTTGGGCGCCAGATGCCGGGGTCCAACCCCAGCAGGTCCAGGGGTTCCCAAAGGCGTAGACAGAGTCGGCGAAGAAGGAAGGACACGGAGACAGTGTTCAGTTGATCAGCAGCCTAGCCAGGATCTCCAGCCAAGTTCTGGTCTGGATCTCCAGAGAGGTTCTGCTGTTTATTGTCTTGTTACATCCATATTTATACCAGTTGATTTTAATCCTGTCAATTTCTATTACAAAGGTTAGGGCGTTTCTTATCTCCATTCCAGGGAGTAAAGATTATGTAGCTTAAGCATGATTGTTTGTAGTTAAAGTGATTAACTACCCGCCTGGCACTTAGTTAAGGAGTTTCATCCCCTCCCTAACTTCATGGAAAAATCCCTACCTGGGGAAACAACCTATCGGAGAGGTGACCTCGTTTAAAACACACAGCGCTAAGGGGAGCAAACATATTAAGAACAGTATGCTATATAGGCTAGGCCCCTTGACACATATGCTGTGCAGATGTTTCTATCCGGCAGCGACTGTGTCAAGCAGCAAGGATGGACCGGCTTCCAGCACCTTTACCAGTCACTGTTAGCTTGTGACATGACAGCAATGATGTTCAAGTTCTGGATGGTGGACAAATGGTGAGAAATGTCAGTGTAGGTCTGCACTTTTTTGGCTTTGTCATGGGCAACCTGCACCAATGCACCGATGATGAGTGCTAGCATGGAAAGGCGTCTTCACCATCCCCCATCTCTTGATGTGTCTCCTCTGACTCCTCAGTGTTTTGCTTGGGGCCATGCTATCTGTGGTTGCAGTAGTCTGGTCAGTTCCTCTCTCAGATTCATGTTTCAGGAACCACACAGCCTTGGAGGAGTTTTATGGAAACACACAAGTATATCCTCGACCAAAGGTTAATAAAGGGACCCTTCTATAAACTAGACTCGGTATCTTTCCATTTAACCAGACCATTTTGCTTTGGCTTATTCTGACACCACTGTAATTCTATGGGTGTCTTGCCATCAGCATTACAAGGGAAAAATTTAAAGTAATTAAGGCTTGGTGTGGTCTACTTATAGGAGATTTCTTCACTATTCCCCCACTTTTGTTTTTCAAAATGGGATTTAGAGGCTCTTGTAGCAGATATAACATGCAAGAGGGACATTTCTTGATAATCTGTTTGGCAGGCTGATGTAAAAGTTGATGAAATTTCCCTGGCCTGTTTAATAAAATAACTAATTGATAGGCGTATGCATTTCCTTTTGTTAAAGGACCAGGACTTGTTCAAATAGTATAGATAGGCGTCAATCACAGCCATTTAAATTCAGTAGTTGCAGTTCTGTTTACCAGGCCAGCAGCATAGGCAGATCAGAGATAATATTAAGAGGCTTTTGGAAATCCTGCAAGTCAGCCTTGATTGTTTCTAATTCTATTCTTTGCACAGAAGTATGACTGGTGTGAATTACTTTCGTCTGAATTCTTTGCATTATAAGCAGCTTTACCATGAGATGAACTATCAGTAAAAACAGTGACTGCTCCAGGAATAGGTTTCTGCCTATTCCAACTAAGTTCCCCTGAATATTCTTTGATTTTCATTTGCTAATTTAAATCAGTCTAAAACAAGGCTTATTTCCTAACTTCCTTTGTCATTGGCTGGGGACAGCAAATGACACTAGTAGGGTTTTTGCTATCAGTCTTTGAGTATATGGACATAAGCGTTGTTTACGGAGGCAAAATGAAAATTGTTTACTTTTCTTTATGAGGCCTAATACATTTATTTTTAATTACAGTTTTCTAGATATTTGAAGGGAATCTGCTCCTGTTTTTTTCTTCCATGTAATTTCTAGGCCACATTTAGGGAGTCTCTTTTAAAAACATTTTTCTTTCTTTTAAATAGAGCTACAAACTTGGTTCCTTTTAAGAAATACCAATAAGAGAGAGGTATGCTGGCCAATTGTGCAATGCATACAGATTAAGTAAAAGTAACTCTTTTTTTTATGGTGTCTTATTAATGGTGAGATTTAATGCTCGAATAATTACTTTTTGTTTACCTTGTAAATAGTAGCAGGAGAGATTTTAAAATTTCTCCTTTCTATTAAGGTTAAAATTTACTTTTAAACATCATTCTTTTGGATAGTGCTCATTTGTATAGGTACAGATATTTTACTCTGGACTGTGTTAGAACCAATTGCTAATAAAATATCTGCTTCTCATATAACTGAGTTTATATAAGAACTTGATTATATTGTAAAAAGCTAATTTGTTAAGTGACTAAAGTATGCATCTTTATTGAGAAAGCAAAGTAAGTAAACTTATACATTTGACCTGTGAAGTCCAGGTTTTGCACTACCCCTGGCCTATCTAAAGATCAGACTGTCAGGGCTCCCATCTTAAAATTCTGCTGCTGAATAGTCCGATGTTGCTTAATAAGTATTCAGCAACTTTGTCCTGCCCTTCCTTAAATGGTGAAACTTTTATAACATTTAAAATACGTGTATGTAAAGAGAACACAGTTATTGATTTTTATTTGATGAAGCTTCAAGTGATTTCAAGTATATTAGATCGGCGTAATTTGGTTTGAAAATATTTCTTTTCCTAAAATATTTCTTTTAAGAAGAGAGTAAACCCTTGAATTATTCCAGGGAACTTGAAAAGTTTCAAAGCTATCTCTTGGTTAAAGTCTTGAAATTTAACATGGAAAGACTATCACAAATATGTGTAACCCAAACATTACATTATACATTTGTTGTAATTATTCTAAAATAGATCAATAAAATTTGAAGCAGGGGATCCCTCGGGGGTGAGGACGACGGGGCCCCAACGCGCTAGGGCGTCTGCATGCACGACCCCGGGGACCAGGTTCATTGACGCAGATCCGTTTAATTGAGGAACTACAGGGGTATATATAGCATGAGGGGACCAATCAGAGGGAGACACATTGCTATAGGTGACCAATCAGAGGGAGACACGTTGCTATAGGCGACCAATCAGGGGGAGACACATTGCTATAGGCGACCAATGGCTGAAAGGCTGGGGTACTATGCATGTGGCTCTAGGAGTTAGTTCAGGCGGGCTTTGCTACTTCCTGGTGTGCCAAGGAAGCATGTCATGGTGGAGTGTGCTCACACCATTGCAACAGCCACAGCGCTGAGACATACTTCCTGAGCTCTACTACAAAAATTTAAACTGGATTTTAAAAATAAAAATTTGGTTCTGACCATAGAATTAATCCTCTTTTTTAATCAGTCCAATAAAATAGTATATCCTAGGTTGACATTTTACCACACATAGTACACATAAGGACTACAATATATTTTGTACTACTAAGTTTTTCCAGAGAAATCACATGAATTATTTTTCTTGATAATGAATTTCTAAACTTTATGCATTGTATCATTACGAGCACATAATTTCTCCCAATTTAATTTGAACTTTTAACTCTTGGAAGCCTTAAATTTTAGGTGGTAAGTTAAATACTTAGCATTTCTTAGTTTAGTAATACCTTCACATTTTTATGGATATATTTCCAATAAAATTAACAAAGACTTATTTAATTAATAGATTCAAATCTGTCCTTTGTTTTTTCATTCGAGTCAAACTCAAATAAATATTGCAAAATTTTGTTATTTCAAAAACTTTAGAGTTTTAATAAGTTTTTTTACTTAATGTAAGCAACTCCAAATTTTTAAGTTAACAAAGACTTTGGAAAAGTATGTTTAGACATATGAGGTTGCCAAAGAAGTAGGGGGAGAAAGGAAGAAGGCCTGTAGCCATTGGAATTTTAAAACCACCACATTTTTCCTTCAGAGATAACATCTAAGAGTGCTTTTCCAGGTTCTCTGCTTTTACAAGGAGAAGATCCACTGGCCCTTTCCTCCAACAGAGAGTGCAGTCAGCCCTCTCCTCAGTGACTACACCCTCACCATCAATATATTTATTTATAATTATTACTGAAAAGCTTTGCCACAAAGCCTTCATTTTAGTTATATCTATCTATTTAACTTTTAACAATTTTGAGCTTCCAAAGCCAGTTATCACCATCTAAGGCGTTTTACTTTGGCAAATTTTGCAGCAGAGAAAACTTACTGGCTTTCATTGGCTTTAATGTTAACCTTGGAAAATGGTCCATTATTATTTAAGAACAGCCCCATATTATGGAAACGCTAATCTTATTGCCTAAACACAGTCTGTATATTTTCCTTGTGTCATTTTCACCATCTTATAAAGAAAAACAGTCTTGGGTTTGTACTATAGCATCTGTCAGGAGATGGGGGTCAGTCCAAGAGGTCACCCAAAATCGGGTGGTGTGCGACTTCTCTTAAGCTAGTGTTTTTCTCTTCACGGGTACAGAAATCCCAGAGATATTCCTTAAATTGTGAGGATTATCTCATCTATCCAAATTTCAAAGGACGGTCTGGGAAATAAAATGAGACTTTTAATAACACTCTGGAGAGTGGGCATACATTTTACAGGATCACCAAAAGATATGTAATTAATGGGTTGGGAGATGTTTTAGATATTTAGTAATGTCCTGGCCATCTACTGTTTCTTTTCTTATTAAATTAAATTGAAGGCATGCTTAATAGACTAACAATAAACCACCAAAACAGATTAATAATAATCAACAGACAAGCGCCCATAAAATAGAGACAAGGCTTAATGAATCAGAGTAGTTTTCATAGATTTTATCCTATTCTGCTCTTCATGGCATTGGATGTCCTCTAAAGTTATTTTACCTAAAATCTGCCTGTCCCAAGGTGTCATGTGGTAATTTTCAGACAAAGCATTATAGAGTCCTTTTATAAAATGACTGTTAACCCCATTTCTCTAGCTGCTGAGCCTTTTCACACTAGAGGTGGCGGACCCAGAGCTTAGGTATTACAGACTTTTGATCCCCAATACGAATTAGGCATAATGCAGTGCGAACAAGAGCCCACATAGTTCAAGATGACAATGTTACTTTTTTTCCTTGAGCCTGATTTCAGAGAGTACCTTTTGATATTTTAATTTCTTTATCCTTGAGCATACAAGTAAATGTTTACAATGATTTTTTTTTTTTGCTTTATACTCAAACTTTTCATCATTATAGCCTAGCAGAAATAAAAGATTTTCCACCCACTTTATGTTTCACAATTTCCAAAGCTGACATGGGTTTGTGCACAGAGAATTTTCCCCACCTTTGCAGTGCACTTCTCAGCTTTCTGGTGAAATGTCTTCATTTTTCACTCTGGTGAAATTTCTTCTCCAAATGCCCCCCATTGGGCGCCAGAATGCTGCAACCTTTTGCAGCAAGGATTCAGGATCAGGAAAAGGAGCTGCACACAAATGAATACACTAGACAACAAATATAAATTTAGAAGACATGGGGGAGCCAGGCAGAGACCTTTCTTTCTAGCAGAGAAGCTCTCTGAAACCCAGCACCCATCAGCTTTTATTGACTTGGCTTTAGGTTTCTCCTATATGCCCTTTAGCAAAGCAAACAGGCATATCAGCAGTCAAGTTTGCTAAAAATTAAAAGGGTTATAAGACTGGGAGATTACCTTCAGCCATTTTGCCAACAGCAGGGTAATATAATGCTGATTTTTCAGCCCTGCTGAATATCAAAGTTCATTAGCCCTCTATTGGAGATACATATACATATACATATACATATACATATACATATACATATACACATACACGTATACATATACATATGTATGTATATGTGTGTGTGCATATCGTATCTAATAAAAGAGAAACATGTTAATTGGCGCACGACCTCTACCCTTCCCATTGGCTAATCAGGGTGATATGCAAATTAATTGCCAGCCAAGATGGCGGCCGGCAGCCAGGCAGCTTAAACTGAACATGAGGCTTGCTTGCTTCAGTGACGGAGGACTACAATGTTCCCCGCGTGCCTTGCCGGCGTCTGAACTTGCAGTTTAAGAAACATTGTAACATATAGAAGCTAAACAAAACCCCAGAAACCAGCTTTCAGCCGGCTGAGATCTCAGAGGTGGAGTTGATAGAGAGTTTCGATTATAGAACCGAAACAAACCAGATATCTGCTTTCAGGAGGGGAGGCCTAAGAGCTGGAGCCTCAGAGCTAAAGGTGGCCCAGAATAAAAAGAAAAAAAGGAGCAGTTGGGAGCTTCAGTCCCAGCCTGAAAACAGCCCTCAGCCCCTCACCCAGACTGGCCAGGCACCTCAGTGGGGACCCCTACCCTGAAGGGTGTGTGACCAGCTGCAAACAGCCATCATCCCCTCATACAGGCTGGCCTGGCACCCCAGTGGGGGCCCCCACCCTGATGCAGGACACCCTTCAAGGAAAACCAGCCAGCTCCCACCTGTGCACCAGGCCTCTATTCTATATAGTAAAAGGGTAATATGCCTCCCAGCACCAGGATCAGCAGAGCCGAGAGGCCTCCCAGCACTGGAATCAGCATGACAGGGGGCAGCCCACAAACCCCCTGATCGCCCTGAGGCTCTGTGTGTGACAGTGGGCGGGGCCTCAACCTCCCTATCCTCCCTGATCTGTTCCTGATAGGGGAAGGTGCCCCAAACCCCTGATCTGCTCTGCTCTGTGCCTGATAGGGGGGAGCTCCCCAACCCCCTGATCGCCCTGCGTCTCTGTGTGTGACAGGTTGTGGTGCCCCAACACCCCCACCCCACGGGCCCTGCTGTGTGTGAAGGGTTAGAGCCTTAGCCTCTCAATTGGCCCTGCCCTGAGTGGGAGAGTGGCAGTGCCCTAACCCCCTGATCGGCCCTGCTCTGTGGGTGATAGAGGGTGGCACCCCAACCCCCCGAACTCCTCCGGCCCTGCTCTGTGTGTGATGGGGTAGAGCCATAACCTCCCCATCGGCTCTGCCGTGAGTGTGACAGTGGCGGTGCACCAACCCACTGATCGGCCCTGCTCTGTGAGTGATAGAAAGCGGCTCCCCACCCCCCTGATCTGCCCAGCTCTATGTGTGACAGGGAGCGGGGCCCCAACTCCTCTATGGGCCCTACTCTGTGAGTGACAGGGGGGAGCTCCCCAACCCCCTGATCAACCCTGCTCTGTGCGTGACAGGGGGGAGCTCCAGAACCCCCTGATTGACCCTGCTCTTTGCATGTCAGGGGGGAGCTCCCAAACCCCTTGATTGGCCCTGCTCTGTGCGTGACAGGGGGCGGCGCCCCAACTCTGCAATCAGCCCTGCTCTGAGCCCAACCTGGGGCTGCACCTAGGGTTTAGGCCTGCCCTCTGCCACCCGGGAGCAGGCCTAAGCCAGCAGGTCCTTATCTCCTGAGGGTACCCAGACTGCGAGAGGTCACAGGCCGGGCTGAGAGACCCCCTCTCCCCCCCCGAGTGCACAAATTTTTGTGAACCGGGCCTCTAGTATATATATATATGTGTGTGTGTGTGTGTGTGTGTGTGTGTGTGTGTGTGTGTGTACATATGTTTGTATATATATACACATACTAGAGGCCAAGTGTACAAAAATTTGTGCACTGGTTGGGGAGGGGGTGTCCCTCAGCCCCACTTGTCTACTCTCACAGTCTGTGATCCCTTGGGAGATAACGAACTGCTGGCTTAGGCTTGCTCCTGCCCGGCAGAGTGCAGGCCGAATTCCTAGGTGCAGCCCCTGGTTGAGCTTAGAGCAGGGCTGATTGGGTGTTGGGTGCCACCCCCTGTCATGCACAGAGCAGGGAGGATCAGGAGGTTGGGATGCCATCCCCAGTCAGGCTCAGGGTAGGGCTGATTGGGGGGTTGCGGCGCCACCCCCTGTCACACTCAAGGCAGGGTTGATGGGGAGGTTGCGGCACCACCCGCTGTCAGGCACAGAGCAGGGCCCATCATGGGGGTTGGAGCTCCCTACCCTGTCACACACAGAGCAGGGCAGATCAGGGTGTAGGGGAGCTCCCTGCTGTCATGCACAGAGTAGGGCAGATAGGGGAGTTTGGGCACGGCCCCCTGTCACACTCAGGGCAGGGCCTAGAAGGAGGTTGTGGCTCCACCCCGTTACACACAAAGCAGGGCCCATGGGGAGGGGGGGCGGGGGGTGGGGTTGGGGCGCAGCACCTTGTCACACACAGAGCCGCAGGGTGATCATTGGGTTTGGGCGCTTCCCCCTGTCATGCTACTACAGGGACCAGGAGGCCTCGAGGTTCCGCTGAATCCTAGTGATGCGAGGCCTTGCAGCTCTGCTTTACATGGGCAGTGAGGCGTCACTGCTCCACTGATCCTGGTGCAGGGAGTCCTCAAGGCTCCCCTTGACACAGGGGTAGTGAGGCCTCGCTGCTCCACTGATCCTGGTGCTGGGAGGCCTCATGGACCTGCTGATCCTGGTGCTGGGAGGCATATTACCCTCTTACTATATAGGATATAGGCCTGGTGCAACAGTCGGGGCCAGCTGGATTGCCCGGAAGGGTGTCCTGGATCAGGGTGGGGGTCCCGCTTGGGTGCCTGGCCAGCCTGGATGAGGGGATGATAGCTGTTTGCAGCTGGTCACGCCGCCTTTATGGTCAGGGTCCTCACTCGGGTTCCTGGCCAGTCTGGGTGAGGGGCTGAGGGCTCTTTTCAGGCTGGTGGGTGACTGAAGCTCCCAAACTCTCCATTTTTTTTATTTTTTTTATACTGGGATTTATTTATCTTCTATGGCTGTCACTGGAACTGAGGACTGGCTTTAGCTCTGAGGGTCAGCTCCAGCTCTGAGGCCTCGGCTGCTGAAAGCAGGTATCTGGGTTTGCTTGGGTTCTATTATCAAAACTCTGTTGCAACTCCAGCTCTGCTGGCTGGCTGAAAGCTTGGGGTTTGTTTAGTGTCTATAATTGCAACACATTTTCTTAGAGTGCAAGCTCACAGCCTAGCAGTGGCAGGCGGGGAAACTTGGCTTCCTCTTTCACTGGAGCAAGATAGCCTCCTGTTCGCTTTAGCTGCATGGCTGCTTTTTCTCTGCATCCTCTACAGCACTTGTGGTTTTTTTATTTTTATTTTTTTCTGACAGCTATTCTTACAGGTGTGGATTGGTACTTCTCTCATTTTGATTCACATCTATTGGACTGTTACTGCCTTTGAGCATTTTTTCCTATGTCTCTTGGCCTTATGTAGGTCCCCTTTCAAAAAGTGTCCATTTAAGTCCATTGCCCGTGTTTTGATCGGATTGTTTATCTTCCTATTGTCAATTTGTGCGAGTTCTCTGTAAACTTTGGAATTTAACACTTATCAGAGATTCCATTGGCAAATATGTTCTCCTATGCAAAGGGCTTTCTTGTTGTTTTGTTCAGGATTTAGTTTGCCATGCAGAAGATTTTTATTTTGATGTAGACCATTTGCTTTTTTTCCCCTTTGTGTTCATTGCCTTCAGAGCTGTGTCAGTAAAGATATGCTAAGACATATGTCTGATATTTTGCTGCCTATGCAGTCTTCTAAGATTTTTTTACATAGATTCCCAACTAACGTTTAAGTCCTTTATCCACTTTGAGTTTATTTTTGTGTATGGTGTAAGTTGGTCGCCTAGTTTCATTTTCTTGCATGTTTCTGTCTGATTTTCATCATTTATTGAAGAGACTGTCTTGACTCCATTGTATGCTCTTGCCTACTTTGTAAATTAATAATACAGCGTAATGACTTGGGTGCACTTTTGCGTTCTCTGTTCTGTTTCAGTGGTGTATATGACTTTTTTTAGTGCCAGTAGCAGGCAGTTTTGAAAGTGGTGGCTTTATAATATAGCTTAATATCTGGTATTGTGAGCCTTCCATATTTTTTTCTTGTTCCCTGGATTGCTGAGGCTATTTTTACTCCATATGAATTCTTGGAGAGTTTGTTCTTTGTCTGTGAAATGTTCTGTTGGTATATTAATGGAGATTACATTGAATCTATAAATTGCTTTGGGTAGTATGGACATTTTAATGGTGTTAATTCTACCAACCCATCAACATGGTATATTAGTCCATTGGTTGATATCTTTATCTCCTTTTCAATGTTCTGTCATTTCCCAAGTGCAGTTCTTTAATTCCTTCATTGAGTTTTTTCCTTAATTCTTTTACTGCAATGGTAAGTGGGATTCTTTTCTTAGTTTCTCTTTTTGTGAGTTCATTCTTCGTGTATAAAAAGACATATATTTTTGGGTGTTAATTTTGTATCCTGATACATGACCAAATTCATTTATTCTGTGCTTTTCTGTTTGGGATGACTTTTATTTCTTCATTTATTGAAGAGACTGTCTTTTTTTAAATTTAATGCTTAAAGTATTACAAAGGGTATTACATATGTGTCCTTTCTTCCCCATCCTTGACAATCCCCTGGCCTCCCTTACCCCCCAGTCTCTTATGTCCATTGGTTATGTTTATATGCATGCATACCAGTCCTTTCATTGATCTCTTACCCCATTCCCTTCTGCCCTCCAACCCTCCCCGGCCTTCCTGCTGCAGTTTGACAATCTGTTTGAGGCAGCTGTGCCTCTGTATCTATTATTGTTCTTTAGTTTATAATGGTCTTTATTATCCATGAATAAGTGAGATCATGTGGTATTTTTCCTTCATTGACTGGCTTATTTCACTTAGCAAAATGCTCTCCACTTCCACCCATGCCGTTGCACATGGTAAGTGTTCCTTCTTTTTTACAGCAGCATAGTATTCCATCGTGTAGATGTACCACGGTTCTCTAATCCATTCATTTACTGATGGGCACCTAGGCTGTATCCAGATCTTAGCTATGGTGAATTATGCTGCTATGAACATATGGGTGCATATATCCTTTCTGATTGGTGTTTCTGGTTTCTTGGGATATATTCCTAGAAGTGGGATCACAGGGTCAAATGGGAGTTCCATTTTCAGTTTTTTGAGTAAACTCCATACTGTCTTCCATAGTGGTTGCCCAGTCTGCAACCCACCGCAGTGCACGACTGTTCATTTTTCTCCACATACTCTCCAGCACTTGTCATTTGTTGATTTGTTGATGATAGCGAGTCTGACAGTTGTGAGATGGTACCTCATCGTTGTTTTGATTTGCATTTATCAGATGATTAGTGACTTTGAGCATGTTTTCATATATCTCTTGGCTTTCTGAATGTACTCTTGTGAAAGGTGTCTATTTTGATCCTTTGCCTCTATCGTTTCTGATTTTGTTTATTGGGTCCTCTCTCTTTGCCTCTTGGTGAGCCTGGCTAGAGGTTTGTCAATCTTGTTTATCCTTTTGAAGAACCAGCTCTTGGTTTCATTGATTTTAAGTTTGTTTTTTTTTTTGTCTCTATTTCATTTATTTTTTATCTAATGTATATTATCTCCTTCCTTTTGCTCACTCTGTGTTTTTCTTGTTGCTCTCTTTCTAATTCTTTGAGTTGTAGAGTTAGATGATTTACTACCATTTTTTTCTTGTTTTTGAGATAGGCCTGTAGAGCTATAAAGTTCCCTCAGGACTGCTTTCATTGGGTCCCATAGGTTTTGGATTGTTGGGTTTTCATTGTCATTAGTTTCCAGGATGTTTTTAATTTCCACTTTGATCTCATTGGTAAACCAATCAATATTTAATACATGATATTCAGCTTCCAAGTGTTTGAGTATTTGGGTTGTTTTATTGTAGTTTATTTCTAATATTATGCCATCGTGGTCTGAGAAGATGCTTGGTATGATTTCAGTCTTCTTGAATTTGGCGAGTTTGTTTGTGACCCAATATGTGGTCTATTTTTGAATGTGTCTTAAGAGCACTTGAATAGAATGTATATTCCGTGGCTTTGTGGTGAAGTGTTCTGAAGGTGTCAATTAAGTCCATCTGATCTATTGAGTCATTTAGAATTGGTATTTCTTTGCTTAGTGTTTGTCTAGAGGATGTATCCAGTGATGTCAGTGGTGTATATAGGCCCCCTCTATGATAGTATTGTTGTCGATCTCTCCTTTGATATCTTCCAGGAGTTTTATTTTTATGTATTTGGGTGCTCCTGCATTGGGTGCATAGATGTTTAGCAGGGTTATATCTTCTTGATATATTGATCCGTTTAGTATTATGAACTGGCCTTCTGTATCCCTTGTTATAGCCTTCACTTTGATGTCTATTTTGTCCGATATAAGTATTACTACCCCAGCTTTTTTTTCCTTTCCATTTGCCCGAAAGATATTTCTCCATCCCTTCACTTTCAGTCTGTGTTAGTCCCTTCTTCTGAGGAGGGTCTCTTGTAGACAGCAAATGTATGGGTCATGTTTTTTTTTTAGCCATTCAGTCACTCGATGTGTTTTGGTTGGAGCATTTAGTCCATTTAAGTTTAAAGTTATTATTGAAAGGTACTTGTTTGTAGCCATTTCTTTTTTGTGTGTGGCTGTTTTCTTTCTGGGCTTTTTGTTCCTTTTTTAACACCAGTCCCTTTAGAATTTCTTGCATTGCCCGCTTGGTGGTGATAAAGTCTCATAGCCTTTTTTTGACTGTGAAGCTTCCTATTTCCTCTTCAATTTTGCATGATAGCCTGGCTGGATAGAGTATTTTTGGATTCAGTCCTTTGCTTTGCATCACTATGTAAATTTCCGTCCATTCTTTTCTGGCCTGATGTGTTTCTGTTGAGAAATCATTGGATAATCTAATGGGAGATCCCTTGTATGTAACTTTCCGTCTCTGTCTTGCAGCCTGTAAATTTCTCTCTTTGTCCTGAACATTTGCCATGATAATTATGGTGTGTCTTGGTGTGGGTCTTTTCAGGTTCACCTTGATTGGGACTCTCTGTGCTTGTGTGACTTTTTTCTTCTCCACCTCAGGGAAGTTTTCTGATATTATTTCTTCGAATAGGTTTTCTAATTCTTGTTCCTCTTTCTGTTGTTCTGGCACCCCTATTATCCATATGTTGTTTCGTTTCATGTTGTCCCAAAGCTCCCTTTGGCTCTCCTCCTGTCTTTTAATTTTTTTCTCCAATTGCAGTACAGTTTGGGTGTGTTTGCTTCCTTGTGTTCTAATTCACTAGTTCGGTCCTCCGCTTCTCCTAGTCTACTGTTGATACTTTCAACGGTGTTCTTTATTGCGACTATATCGCTCTTCATTTCTTCTTGGGTCTTACTTAAGTTGTTGATATTTTCATCAGTTTCTTCTTGCTTCTTGCATATGTTGTTGATTTATTCCTCCATCCAGTTTATGCACTCTAGGACCCTTATTCTGAATTCTTTTTCTCTCATGTTGCATGCCTCTGTATCACTTAGCTGCTTTTCTGGCGAGTCTTTTTTTTTCTTTCCTTTTGGGGTTTCTTTGTCTACCCCTGTTTGATCTCACTGACATATCTAGATGTTGAGTCGTTGATGAGCTGCTGCCTGGGTGGCAGTCGCTCCTTGAGCTGTGGTTGCTCCTTGGGCGGTTGCGGTAGCAGCTTTTCCTCAATTGGCAGCTCCTCTTCTGTGTGCTGTTCACAGCTTTGGTGGCCCTTCTGGCTGGTGGGGGGAGGCTTCACATACAGCTGCTGATCCTCAGAAGGTATGGTGATCAGGAGGTTGCTGTTCCTTGGATCTGCTCCGTTTATTTAAGGGAACATAATACAACACATCAAAGCACAATGTGCCAGGCACTGAACACAAATATATTCACAATATTAATAACCCCAAATAAAGGTCACTGTCCAAATTAAGAGGATTAAGGGATGAGGAAGAAAGAAGAGAAAAAGATAAAATAGAAAAAAGAAAACTAAGAAAAAAAAGGAGTTCAAAAATGAAATTGGGAAAAAGGAGGGGGAAAAAAGAAATAAAAGAGTGAAAAGAGAGAATGAAGTAGAAGAGGGGAAGAGACTATTTATATGAGGAGAAAACTCTGATAGAACCGCCACTAATGCCAACATATTCCAGCAAAGGTCACTGGAGATGAATGGAAACTACAAATAATCAATAATATCAAGAGAGGCAAGGGAAAACAGAAGCAGAAAAATTACTGGCGGGGAGGGGGGTGGAGGGAGAGGAAAAGCCAACAGAAAAAAAAAATAAAAAGCAAAACAACCTCACAACCAGTCCTAAACCACACACAAACACACAAAAACAAACAAAAAACAAACAATATAGTCAACAATCAAGCAAACAGCAACAAAACAATAGAAAGATAAAAGAAGGGGAAAAATTTGTGGTAGTGAAGAAAGATAAGGGATAGGTGTATAAGGATTTAGAGCAGTGGAGTGGAAATAGGCTTTATAATTACGATGCAATTTTAACGGTGGGAAAAAGAAGGAATCAGGAAAATCTAAAGCAGAAATAGGGTATGAGAAACAGGACAACAAAAGGGGAATAGTGGGGAAGAGGGTTTTAGCATAGAGGTAAAATTTAGGTAGGGGAAGTTGATGCTATAGGAACGATGAAAATAGAATGGAGAACACTAATCCCAAAATAAAATAAAGAGAAAATAAAATGTCACTTTAAAAAATGGTAAAATGGTAGCAGTAATAATACTGGTTAAACATAAAAATGTGTTAATTAAGAGGATAAAGTCAGCTGATGGAAAAAGAAGAAAAAAAATTGGTTTCTTAGTTAAAAGATGAAAAAAGAAAAAAAATTGCAGTTGTGAAGGTAATTCGGTTCTTCTCCTTTTCAGTCTGGCTTGTCTTGGTCTTGCCAGTTATTCAGGAGAGTGTTGAATGTCCCTGTGCTACACTGTTCCTCCGTGTTGTAAACCATAGTCCTGATTTTAAAGCAGGCCATATTTGTGTCCCAGACTGCCTTAATTTGTGTTTAGGTGAGAGTCAGTTTGTGGCTCTGCCTGTGGGTGGCAGTGTTTTTGGGTTGGCCTTTGAGGCTATACAGCTTCTCTATCCAGTAGCATGGGCTTATTTTACTCTATTGCACTTAAAACTGATTTGGGGAGGTCAACTCCCCAGAGCTGGTTCTTTAATCATTGCCCTGCTCTATGTTATTGCTGGGACTGAAAGTCCCTCTATAGGCCAGACCCTGTTAAAGCCCAGGGACAAATCAGATTATTTTAATCCTTCATCTATTTCAGGTTCTAATCTGGGTGTGGCTGTGCTCCTTGCCTGGGGGCTAGGTGGAGTAGTCCCACCCACCGAAGAGAATGTCTGCTCCAGTCCTGGGCCCAGGGGTGTCTCAGCACTCAGTTCGCTGGCACCTCTCTTGGCACCCCCTTTCTCCCCAGCCTATCCCCAGATTCTACTCATCTTCACCTTCTCCCTCTCTTCAGCACAGGTGAGTGTCTGTATCTGAAATGTCCTATGAACAGGTTTCAGTGAAAATAAACAAACAAATGTGGGCCACGGAAACAGAGAAGGCTGAATTTCTGTAAGCTCCTCTCTTACCAGCACTGCATGGTCTGTTCAGCTCTTCATGCAGCCTTCTCTAGGCTCAGTCCTCCATAATCACAGAACCCAGATCTCAAATCCCCCTGTGCCAGGAATCCCACAGATCTCATTTCCCCTGTCAGGGGCTGTGCCTGTCCCAGGAGACACGGCTGTCTGCCATAAGGTCTCCCGCTGACCCGCTGGGCTCAGAGGTCTGGCAAACTTTCCTGCCCAGATCCGTGGTTCTTTTACCTTTCCAGGGGAGCTGTGCCCTTCCTGGCTGCAAACTGTGTCACCAGCTGAGTAATTCTGCCAATTCTCGGTGGGTATAATTAGTTTCAGCTGCTTACTCCATCTTCTCTGCCACAACACCTGGGACGCGTCTGCCTATATCGCCACCATCTTGTAGAAATCAAAGAGACTGTCTTGACTCCATTGTATGTTCTCGCCTCCTTTGTAAATTAATAATACAGCGTAATGACTTGGGTCCACTTCTGGGTTCTCTCTTCTGTTTCAGTGGTGTATATGTCTTTTTTAGTGCCAGTAGCAGGCAGTTTTGAAAGTGGTGGCTTTATATTATAGCTTAATATCTGGTATTGTGAGCCTTCCATATTTTTTTCTTGTTCCCTGGATTGCTGAGGCTATTTTTACTCCATATAAATTTTTGGAGAGTTTGTTCTTTGTCTGTGAAATATTCTGTTGGTATATTAATGGAGATTACATTGAATCTATAAACTGCTTTGGGTAGTATGGACATCTTAATGATGTTAATTCTACCAACCCATCAACACGGTATATTAGTCCTTTGGTTGATATCTTTATCTCCTTTTCAATGTTCTGTCATTTTCCAAGTGCAGTTATTTTACTTCCTTCATTGAGTTTTTTCCTTAATTCTTTTATTGCAATGGTAAGTGGGAATCTTTTCTTAGTTTCTGTTTTTTTGAGTTCATTCTTGGAGTATAAAAAGACATATATTTTTGGGTGTTAATTTTGTATACTGATTCATGAACAAATTCATTTATTATGTACTTTTCCAGTTAGGATGAGGTTTATTTTTCATGTCTGAGCACTATGGTAGCACTTCCTGTACTATGTTGAACAGGAGTGGTGAAAATTGGCATCACTGTCTTGTTCCTATTCTTTTAGGGGAAATGGTTTTAGCTTTTGCCTATTGAGTATGATGTTGGCTGTGGGTTTCTCATATATGGCCTTTATCATGTTGAGTATGGTCCCTCTATTACCACATTGCTGAGAGTTTTTATCACAATTGGGTGTTGGGATTTTTTCAATTCTTTTTCTGTGTCTATCGATATGATCACATGATTTTTACACTTCAGTTTGTTTATGAGTTATATCGCATTTATTGATTTGTTAATATCATACCAGTCTTGCATCCCTGGAATATATCCCACTTGATCATGGCATTTGGTCCTTTAATATACTGCTGGATGTGATTTGCTAATACTTGGTTGAGGATTTTACTATCTGTCATCATCAGACATATTGGCCTGTAATTCTCGTTCTTTGTAGTGTCTTTACCTTGTTTTGGAATTAGAATAATGCTGGCCTCATACAAACAGTTTGGAAGTATTCTTTCCTCTTTGTTTTTCTGAAAAAAGTTTGAGGAGTATAGATTGTAGTTTTCTGAATGTTTGGTAGAACTCCCCTGCGAAGCTGTCTGGACCTGAGCTTTTGTTGGTTGGAAGTGTTTCGATTACTGCTTCTATTTCATCAGTTGTTATGAGCCTATTCAGATTTCTTAATTCTTTCTGAATCAATTTTGGTAGTTTGCATTTTTTACTGACTTCATCTATTTCATCCACATTGTCCAGCATTTTGGCATATAGTTGTTCATACTATTTTCTTACAATTCTTTGAATTTATATATATATATATATATATATATATATATATATATATATATATATATATATATATATATATATATATTAGAGGCCTGGTGCACAAAAATTTGTGCACTCGGGGTGAAGGGGGTACCTCAGCCCAGCCTGTGCCCTCTCGCAATCTGGGTCCCCTCAGGAGAAAACGACCTGCTGGCTTAGGCCTGCTCCCGGGTGGCAGAGGGCAGGCCCAATCCCTAGGTGTAGCCCATGGTCAGTTTCAGAGCAGGGCTGATTGGTGAGTTGGGGCGCCTTCCCCTGTCATGCACAGAGCAGGGCACATTGGGAGGTTGCGATGCCATCCTCCGTGATGCTCTGGGTAGGGCCAATTGGGGGGTTGGGACACAGCCCCCGGTCACACTCAGGGCAGGTCGGATCAGGGGGTTTGGGCGCCGCCACTGTCACTCTCAGGGCAGGGCCTATGGGGAGGTAATGGCTCTACCCCGTCACACACAGAGCAGGGCCCCTGGGGGGTGGGTTGGTGCACAGCACCCTGTCAAACACAGAGCAGGGCAGATCAGGGGGTTGGGGCGCTGCACCCTGTCACACACAGAGCCGCAGGGTGATCAGGGGGTTGGGGAGCTCCCCCCTATCAGGCACAGAGCAGGGCTTATCAGGGGTTTGGGGCACCTTCCCCTGTCATGAACAGAGCAGGGCGGATAGGGAGGTTGTGGCCCCGCCCCGTCACACACAGAGCCTCAGGGAGATCAGTGGGTTTGGGTGCTGCCCCCTGTCACACTGATCCCAGTGCCGGGAGGACTCTAGGCTCCACTGATCCTGGTGCTGAGAGAACTCATGGCTCAGCTGATCCCAGTGCTGAGAGGCATATTACCCTTTTACTATAGAGGATAGAGGCCTGGTTCATGTTTGGGGCTGGCTGGTTTGCCCTGAAGGGTGTCCTGGATAGGGTGGAGGTCCCCACTGGGGTGCCTGGCCAGTCTGGGTGAGGGGCTGTGGGCTGTTTTCAGGCCAACTGAAGCTCCCAACTGCTCCTTTTTTTCTTTTTTTATTCTGGGCCAGCTTTAGCTCTGGCTCCAGCTCTGAGGCCTCTCCTGCTGAAAGAAGGTATCTGGCTGGTTTGGCTTGTATAACTCCAGCTCTGAGATCCCGGGCTCACTGAAAGCAGGTTTCTGGGGGTTTGTTTAGCTTCTATATTTGTTACAATCTTTCTGAAACTGCAAGCTCAGAGGCCGGCAAGGCAGGCGGGGAACGTTGGAGTCCTCTGTCACAGAAGCCAGCAAGCCTCATGTTAGTTTCAAGCTGCCTGGTGCCGGACGCCATTTTGGCTGGCAGTTAATTTGCATATCTCGCTGATTAGCCAATGGGAAGGGTACCGGTCGTATGCTAATTATCATGTTTCTCTTTTATTAGATAGGAGATTATATATATATATATATATATATATATATATGTGTGTGTGTATATATATATATATATATATATATATATATATGAGTGTGTATGTGTGTATATATATATATAATATATATATATATATATATATATATATATATATATATATACATATATATATATATATATATATATATATATATATATATATATTCCTATGTTGGTTGAATATATTTTTACTAGGGTAATATTTTCGGCTGGTTGATCCCTTTGGTATCATGCAGTGACCTTTCTGTCTCTTGTGATGGTCTTTATTAAAAAGTCTTTTTTCCTGATATGAATATTTCTATTCCAGCTTTTTTTTCTTTCCATTTGCATGGAAATTTTCCCATTCCTTAACTCCAATCCTTTGTGTGTCTTTTGTTTTCAGATGGCACTCCTGTAGACAGCATATACTTGCATCATATTTTTGTATCCATTTTGATACCCTATGCCTTTTGATTGGAGAATTTACCTATTTATATTTCAAGTTATTATTGATAGGTATTTATTTCTTTCCATTTCCTTTGTGTATGGCTAAGTTTCTGTCTCTGTTTCTTTTTCTCATGACAGCAATCCCTTTGACATTTCTTGTAATGCTGACAACTTACTCCTTTAGCCTTTTTCTGTCTATGAAGCTTGTATTTGACTGTCTATATTGAAGGAAAGAATTGCCGAATATAGTAATCTTGGTCTCAGATCCTTACTTCCCATTAACTTGAGTACTTCATGCCAATCCCTCTGGCCTGTAGAGTTTCAGATAAGATATCAGGACTCAGCCTTTTGGGCACTCCTTCGTAGCTAACAGTATTCTTTTCAATTGCTGCCTTGAAGATTCTCTTTTTTTTTAATTTTTGGCATTTTAATTATGATGTGTCTGTGCATGGGTTTGTTTGGGTACTTCTTTGGGGTTCTCTTTGGCTCTTGACCTTGTGTGGGATTTTCCTTTACCAGGTTAGGTAAGTGTTCTGCCATTGTTTCTTCAAAGACCTTCTCTATGCCTTTCTCCCCTCCTGCCTCTTTTGGCACACTCGCTATTCTAATACTGTTATGTAAGTGGTCCTCCTGTTTGTATTATGTCATTTTATATCTAGGACGGTTCTTCTTTTCATAGTCACTATATCTTTTTTCATGCTGTTGAGCTCTTTTAACTTCATAACTCTGAAGTCAGATTCAGATAAATGTCTTCTCTGTGCTTCACCTCTCTCTATATCTGGAGAATTCTCTAGTTCTCTTCATTTGGGGGTTGTTTCTTTATTTCCTCTTTCTGGCTTTCTGTGTGGGTTTGTGGTGACAAGTTAGGTAGACCTGTCTGCTTATCAGTCTCTAGTGCAGAACATTGTTAAAGGATGTTTCTGACTAAATAGGTCAGGCAAAGACTCAAAGCCTCCAGAGACCTCCTCTGTCTATAGACTGATAGGATTCCAACTTAACTTGCCTCCAAGGCAATGGTCCTCAGGTTATAGCAAGAGTTTGTTTCAACAGGGTGGTGCAGTTGCCTCTGCCTGGAGGTTAATTGTTATTTATAATCTCTTAAGTGTCCTCAGGGCAAGGTGTTTACCAGTAGTGCGTGTTAATTGTGTCCCCTCCAGGAAAGGCAAATGTCTGTGTGGGAAAGATTTTCTCTGCTGCATGAGGAAATGACTCCTCCCAGGAAACTTGAAGTGTCTGTCTTCTGTGCTGGAACCCTTGACTCCCCAGTTCTGACTTTTTCCCTCACAGCTCCAGTCCACTTCACCCTCCCTTTGCCAGGGCACAAGCTGTGTGGCTCCACAGGGAAATTTGTGTGCTGGCCCTTTAAGAGGATACCTGAATTTCTAGCTGTCTCTCCCTGGCAGACAGTGCCCTGCTGCTATTCACATCCACAGGTTATATGGGTACCCTCCTCAGTTCTGGTGCTCTCTGCTAGGAGGCCCAGCTTGGGGATTGGACCCAGAGTTCTCAGTGGCAGTCCTCCACAGCTGAGATATCTCTCTGAGACTTCAGTTGCTGTCTGTGGGTGTCAGGCCCGCCCCTTCAAGCCTCCTCTCCTCCTACCGGTGTCTAAGTGGCCTCCACCTTCGGTCCTCTGGTGTCAGGGTTCTCTCCTGTGAATTTTCCATTGATTACTCAGGAAGTTCTTCTGTATTTTAGTTGGAATATCAGTTTGTTCCTGGGAGCATGTTCCTGTAGCATCCACTTATTCTGCCACCAATCTTTTAAATATATTTTTACTTATCTCAGAGAGGAAAGGAGAGCTAGTGAGAGTTAGAAACATCAATGATGAGAGAGAATCATTGATCAGTTCCTCCTGCGTGCCCCAGACTGGAGATTGAGCCCACACCCTGGCAAGTGCCCTTGACCTGAATCAAATCTGGGCCCTTCAGTCTGAAGGTCGGTGATCTGTCCACTGTTCCAAACTGGCTAAGGTTCTGCCCCCTTTTTCAATCTTCTTCAGAATCCCTCTGCATTGTAAAGTCCCTGCTAACATTCTTGTCCAATCCGCTCCTTTTCATGTGGTTTCAGGATGGAGTGAGCATGAAGGCCCTAATGTCCTGTGAGTGCACATTCTGATCAATAGCACCATCAGGAAATGTGCATTGAGACATGCTCAGTATTCATATAGTAACAGAAACCTGCCATGTCTCTTACTGTTTCTGTCTCTGTTTGGATCAGGAGGGAGCCCAACTAAGGCTCTTGTTTCCAATAGGGTGTTCAAGGATACACCCTGGATTTCAAGCCATGATCTTCTGAGAATACTTTGGAATTGGTGCCCTACCCTAAAATGTATTAGGCCATTTAATTATAAGGCCATATCTTTTTATAAGAATAAGGCTTTCATTTTTTAATTTTTTTTTCATTGCTTAAAGTATTTCAAAGGATATTACAGATGTCTCCTTTTTTTTTTTTTTTTTCTCCCCTTGACCTCCCCGGCTTCCCCCCCACCACAGTTTTTATTTCTTATTGAATGAGTAATCTAAGAGTCATATAAATATATAAAGATATACTTTGTGCTTCCAACAATCATATACTTAATGAGGAAATACAGAGACCAAATAACTAAATCTTAATCAATAGAATATAAGTATAATAGGTCCTCATGTTACATTTAAGATCTATTCCTGCAGCACGTCATAATGATTTCTGCTGTAAATCAGAACCCACCTAAATAAGCATCTGCATCACTCACATGGAGCACACATACACAGCAGTAATGAGGTGAAACAATAAAAAAAATAAAATATAAAAATTAAAAATTAAAAGGAAAATAACGATTCCTGTCCTTTACTTGTGCTAAATCCTATCTAATAATAGACAAACAGGGTAACTGACAGTATCTTCCCTTAACCTCCCATTGGCTAATCAGCACAATATGCAAATTAACCACCAACAAAGATGGCGGTTAAATTGCATAACTAGGTGCCCAATGGCTATAGGCTATTGGAGCCTGCAATCAGAGCTGAGAGGACCCCTGCCAAGGTCTGATGCCTTGGTCAGAAGCATTAGGCTTGGGCAAGGGCGGAGCTGGGTTGGTGGGTAGCAGGGGGTAATCCAGCGATGGTGGGGAGCAGGAGAGGAGTTAGGCGTTGGTGGGAGCTGGGGGTCCTCTGTCTAGGCCAAATGCCTTTGCCAGTGGCATTAGGTCTGGGCAGGGCTGGAGCCGGTAATTGCAGGGGTACTATTGGTCCCTTCCAAGGTCTAATGCCTTTGCTAGAGACGTTAGGTTTGAGGAGTGGAGGTGCCTGTGATTGAGGGGAGCATGGGGTCTCCTGCCCATGACATTAGGCCTTGGCAGGGGTGGATCTGGCAATCCTGGAGAGTTGGGGGTCCCATGCCCAGGCCTAATGCCCCGGCCAGAGGCATTAGCCCTGTGCAGGGGCAGAGCCAGCAATTTCGGGGAGCAGGGAGGCAACTGGCCTTGGCGGGGAGCAGGGGAAGAGCCAGTGATCATGGGGAGCAGGGTCTGAGAGGATGATTGAGGGAGTTGGTGGTCCCTTGCCCAGAGCTAATGACTGGACCACAGGCATTAGGCCTGGGCAGGGACCAAGACGGCAATTGGTGTGAACTCCAGAGGAAACACCTTTTTTGACTGCTCATTAGTTAAGCTCCCTCTATGCCACTGGTAATATTCTTAGTAAATTGGGTAATAAGAATCAAAATAGGTGATTTAGGGGTTTTTACCGCACTCCTGGAGAAAAAAGGAAGGTCCACTGCTGGAGGGGTAGGAAATGTCATATACTATCTTTGCTGGTTTTGCTGAGTGAATAATGCCTTGGCCTGCCCACTGCTGAGTCTTGGTTCAATTCTGGCTAAGGGCATGTACATAGGTTGCAGGCTCCTCCCTGGCCTGGGCCCAGGTCAGGGCTCATGCAGGCGGCAACCAATCAAAGTGTTCCTCTCACTTTGATGTTTCTCTCTGTCTTTCCCTTTCTCTTCCACATTCTTGAAAAATCAATGGAAACATATTCTCAGGTGAGAAGGAAGGAAGGAAGGAAGGAAGGAAAGAAGGAAGGAAGGAAGGAAGGAAGGAAGGAAGGAAGGAAGGGAGAAAGAAAAGGAAGTAAGAAAGAAAGAAATGTCATATCCTATGAAAGACACATCTTGAAAATGACTAAAGAAAGTTGTCAGTTTTTTCATAGTAAAGGAACTGGAGTCCGTGTTGATGAAAACACCTGGGTAGCTGAGGTTGACTGGCAGTGGCTGCAACAGCGGGGTGATTGAGCTGATGCCTTTGCCTGATCACCCTGGTCACCGCCCACAAAGGGAGGCCAGGCTGTGGCTTAGGCCCACTCCCCAAAGGGAGCATTGAGAAGGGAGTAGGGCATCCCCTGAGGGCTCCCAGTATGTGATAGGGGCCTAGCTGGGCTCAGGGGCCCCCCTCCAGTGCACAAATTTTTGTTCACCTTGCCTCTAGTAAATAATAAAAAACATAAAGCACATATGTAAATACATATGAATGATGGAAGTTTTTTTAAAATAAATACTCAGAGGATGGCACTGTAACCACAAAATGATGTACTTCGAGTCCAATGTAACCCGAGGATGGTCTGCATTTTCTCAACAGACTGAAAAGTAATTAATGTGGGTTCTGATGGTGTTTTAATGAAAACAAGGGTGGGAAGGCACACTTGAAAGAGTCAGGCATTGCAAGTTCCAAATCAGTGCATGCACATAGTTTTGAAGAAATCAGGTAAAAGTGACTTATTCATATTAGTAAAGAGATGTTTTAAAATCTAACATAGAGACCCTCACTATAAATTATGTTGGAAAATTGAAAGTATTGATAGCATCAGTGTAGTTAAGAAGAATATGCCTCTGCACTTGAATATAGACAAGCATCCTGCCCATTTCAATTTTGGATGAGCTAGTGAGCAAAGAAAATTAGTGAAAGGCTCACTTAGTGGCATTAGTGGAAAGAATTAGCACTGGAACATAGTAATATTTATGGGAATGTAATATTTCTCATATTTGAAGGCGATTCAGTGCCCTTCATATGAGCCGTTAAATACAGCTAAAAAGCAGTAAAATCTATATGGCCATCATTACCAAAATTCAGTTTCTACTTTAAATTAGTCAGCATTAGAAGAGAACCATGCTAAATGGGTGATAAATTATGAAATGATTAGAGGCCCAGTGAATGAAGTTCAAGCACCAGTGTCATCCCACAGCTTGACCTGCGCCCTCATGCAATCTGGGACCCCTTGGGAGTTGTGGGACTGCCAGGTTATTGAAGGGACAGAACAGAACTGATAGCTGTGTCTCTAACTCCTCTCCCAGGAAAGCCACAGAATGTATCAGTTACTCAGCCTGCCATTATCTCAGCCAATGTGGAAGCGGGGGAAACTAGCCCAAGACCAAGAGTATGCTAGCCACCCCCCTGTCTTTGTCTAACCAGACCCTAGCTGCACCCTGCCTTTGTGTCACTAGCCCCCGGCCCTCACTCAACCAACCAGAATCGGCCAAATCAGTGGTCCCAGTGTGCCCCCACACCCGACCCCAAGCCCTATAAATTCGTTGTTCCCTTGGGACTTGGGGCTCTCTCTTGCATCCAGTAATGGAGGCATGGGGGGGACCAAGTCCCGGGCTTGAATAAAAGACTCTATGTGTTTGCATCGGACTCTGTTCCCTAGTGGTCTCTCTTGGGGGATCTTGAAATCTGGGCAAAGCATTTGGGGGCTCTTCCACGACCCCCAAGACTCACGAGGAACCCTGATCGGGAGAGTTTGACTGACCACGGTAAGTGTCTGTGTGTTGTCTATTCTATTTAGTGTGTTCTGTCCTGTGTGAGCTCACTTCTGAAATCTCTATTGCCCGTAAAGGCCTAGGTGGACGCACTGGGGGGCCACGGGGGAGGAGGAGGCGGGGGACGCACCGATCCTCCATCTGGAGGGGCCAAGAAACCCCTCAATCTGAGACGAGTGGTGCATGGCCATTGTCTAATCTGTAGTTTTGCTTCTGCGGAGCCGGAATTTTGTTTTGGTTTTGCTTCCCTAGAGTTGGAAGGCTGTATTTGTCTGTGTTTGTATTTTTTTTCTGTTTTCTGTGGACTTACTGGACGGACGTTATGGGACAGACTCAAACTACTCCTTTAAGCATTATGGTCACTTTAAAGTCATGGATTTGGCCAAACCTGCTTGCCAGCCTCAGGTGTGGTTTTGCAGAACTGCTGGGAACTTGGGACCTTGCAGCTTACTGAATTCAAATGATAAAAACACTTATGTCTTGCATTTTTGAAGTTTATTCTTAAAAATGTTACTGAATGAGAAATGCTGAATATTTGCCAAAAGTTTAAGGTTCGGATTGATTGGGAAAAAATGTGTGTTGTGGTAGCTAAATGCCTTTGCTGAATGAATGTTTGGTGAAAGTATGTGAATGTGGAGGGTTTGGGCCTGCCCTCTCCTCTCCTTTGTGTGGCTCCACGACTTAGGTCAGGTGGGTAACTGAGTAAGGATCTGTGAAAACAGGTCACCCCCTCCCTTGTCTGTCTCTCCTCACTGATCATCATGAGGTCGGGACAAAGTAAACCTGCTGTTCTCAATTACATGTTAAAAAAATTTTTTAAAGGGGTACAGTAGAGATTGTGGAATTGGATGAATGCCGAAATACTGAGGAAGCCTGAATGAACAGCTGTTTGTTTGTGTGGGACTAGCCAATTTGCTACCGAGAGGGGGGACTGGACGCAGTCTTAAGTCCTCTGGTAGGTTCTCACCAAAAGGTTGGTCGAGAATTCTGTTCTGGGACATGGGTGCCAGGAGTGCCCCCATGCCCGTCTGGGGAATTGGGCATTGTTTTGTTTATCTGCTCAGCTCCAGTCTGGGCTAGTCTACTGAGAGAGTGTGAATACGAATGTTTTGTCTATATTGGCTGCTCATTACTAGTCTGTGTGAAGTGAAAGTTACTTTGATTTATTTTGCATTTCTGTTAATTCAACTGGCTGAACATTTGGACTGGACCCGCGATGGGCTGCAAGAATCTCTAGCAGTTCTCACAGTCTTTTGCTCGCCATTACAGAAGGAATCAGCCCACTTAGTTAATATAAATTTCTGTCTATCAGTTGCTCTTACCTGGGTTGTAAATACCTGTAATTCCAAGATTGCTTAGTTCTGAGATTGCTTATAAAAGTAAAAGAGCAAAAAATCTGTGAGGAAAAGCAGCCTGGGCTGAGATAAGTGGGGTTGGGGGAGGGGGGGGTTGGCAGTTATGCTGCTGGCTGCAAACCTACCAGGTCTTATCAATGAACTTCAAGGTTACAAAAAATAACTGTAAGCACAGTCTTTCTCTGCCCTGGTTTATTCTTTTAACCCCTCCAATGCTGAATCAAACCGATACCTGTTCTTAGTTTTATCACAAAATGTCTAGATAAATCTTAAGAGTAAAAGTACATTTAAAATACGTTCATAAATTTTAATCTAAAATTGCTGAATGTTCACTTTTGGTAATCATTAAAGGATTAAGGTTTCTAAGAATAAAATAAAACAACTGACTCCCGCTAGAAAAGCGGAGGAGGAACAAAGCTAGAATCCGCAGCCCCCCTGGTGATTTAGAACTGTTTGCCAGGCAGACTCAGCCCCTGAGAGTCAGGTCAAAGAAGGGGCGTAGGGGTGGGGCTGAATGCCTGAGCTGCCTGCCAGGCCAGGAAGCTCCTGGTGGAGAAGAAGTGGCGTGCGTGCGGATCAATGAGAGCCTACAGGAGCTGCAGCAGCTGCTGGCAGGCACTGAGGTGCAGGCTAAGCTGGAGAATGCTGAGGTGCTGGAGCTGAAGGTACAGTGCCTGCTGCGGGAGTGCTGCAGGGCAGAGCTTGCAGGTGCCAGCAGCTGCAGGCAGAAGCCAGCAAGCACTTCACTGCCAGCTACATCCAGTGAACCCCCTGCTTGAGTTCATACCACTGCAAAAGGGCAGTGGCTTCCTGGATTTGCTGGGGGAGGCTCTGGCTGGGTCCCTGGGAGACCCTAGGCGGAGCAGCTGGCTCACAGGAGGGACTGATATCCCCTTCTAGTGCACTCCCTGGAAGGAGGCCTGGTTGCTGCTCTGCCACGAAGGAAACTGGTAAAAAGGCAAAAAACAGGGCACTAAGCGTTAACAAAAAGGCACTCTCCCTGGACCTGGAAGCCATCAGGACTTTGAAATTCTCCAAGAGAGGAGGAGTCTGACTCAGAGACTGGCTGAAACCTCGTTGGGTTAGAAAAACCGGAGGCTGCATATTGAACTGATAGACTCCCTTTTTCTGGGCAGAGGTCCAAGCCCAGTTATATAGGGGTTAAACTACCTGTGTACAGCAAAACAACTTTCTCCTGTGCCATAATCCATTTTAAGAAAATTGAATGCATGATAGACCAGTATGCTGGGACAAGTAAAAGAGGGAAACTGAGCAGAAATCCTATCTTCCCTAAACCAATGACACTTGGAAGTAAATGCTTTGCATTTGCCTCCCTAAACAAAGGTTAAATCGTGTATGTCAATCTGATTAGTGTCATTTGTTGTCCACACACAGGGACAAATGAAGTTAGAAAATAAGCCTTATTTTGATTAGTTCTTTTATTCAGGAGGAGCCAACCCGGTCCATCCCTGCTACATGAATGATTAAATGTATGTTAAGGAATTTTAAAATTGCTCAAACCTCACTGCCTTGGGTCCAGTTCTGCGTGTGTAAGAAGGGACAGAGTAGTTTAGTTGCAGGCCAGAAGAAGCTGGCAAGGCCATCCAAACCACCCAGCCACTATTGGCCAGAGCCGCCTGAGGCAGACCTCCTCGGATTGGCAACAGCTGACTCTGACTAGGACAGACTGGGCTTTTTCCAACTGGGCCCCCATGAACCGATGGTCAAAATGAATATCGGGGGCCAGACTGTGAACTTTATGATTGATATAGCGGCAGAGCACTTGGTAGTTACTCAGAAGGTAGCTCCCCTCTCAGGACAGGAAGTCACTATTATTGGAGCTACCGGTACGGTACCACAGCTGCAGACTGTTCTGCCGCCCCTGCTGATATCAGTTAGGTGGCCATCAGGTGGTTCATGAATTCCTATATTTACCAGTTGACCTGGTCCCTCTAATGGACAGAGACCTTTTAGCCAAAATGGAAGCAGAAACCACTTTTGCCCCGGATGGCTCAGCACAGCCTTGCCTAGGTGAAGAAACCTCTCCAATGATCCTGTCCTTAGCAGTGCAGAGAGAGAAAGAATGGAGACTTTATACCCCCCAGCCAAAAGCCCCCACATCTATTCTTGTCAGGCCCCCATCAGGGGACTTGGGCAGTGTTCCTGTTATCTGCCAAAATTCCTAATACTGTAAAAGTACTTGTTCACTGAAAAGGTGTAAATGTGGATGTTTATTTGATGCTTATATGTCTACTTAGGTATAAATATTTGTAGATAAGTAGAACCCCCGGTTAATTTTCTGGCGTATTCTGGAGCAGCCTATTCAGTCTTGACAGAGCCAATGGGACCAGTAACATCTAAGAAGACAACAGTTCTAAGAGCCACGGGACAAACTGCCTTTTTCCTTGTACATCAAAGAGGACTGTGGACCTCAGAACGAACATGGTAACTCATTCGTTTCTCGTCATGCCAGAATGTCTGTACCCCTTACTTGGACGTGATCCCTTACAGAAGTTACAAGCCACCCATAAGCTTGTTCGAGATGCCCTGCCAGTGCCACCTCAGACTCTGTACATCCTTTCCAGCCTGGGGACTCGGTGTGGGTAAAGAAGTTCACGACCCCAGGACTCACCCCAACTTGAAAAGGACTATACCTGCAGAAAATTGTATAATAGACTCAGATGATGCCTGCATCTTCATAGACATGGCTTCAGAAAGACAAGGACAATTTTACCTTATATAGAAAGGTCAAAGAGTGGACTTTAGTCACCTCCATAAAATGTTTGTATAGCCGTTCCATATCTCATGTTTAGTAGCGGAGGATTTAGCTGCCTGAAGCGGCCATGGGGCCAATATTATGTTTCATTGTATTAATATGTTGTATTAACCTTCAATTCTCTTACAGATTTAAATATAGCTGTAGCTGTGGACCAGTGATGGTCTACAGTCCTTGGTAGTCTTTGGGAATAACTGGCAAGTGTCCAGTCTCCCACACTGAGGGACATTGTTATAGCTATGTGTTAGCTGTCCTGGAAGGGGACTATATGGGATGAACCCCAAAAGTAAAGGGTGTCTGGCTGCCAAGTGGGCAGATGCCCAACTGGGCAAAGAAGAATACCCATCAGGTTTTGGTCTCTATTGAGAAAAAGCTGACAGTTGGCAGCCTGTGTACTGTATTACAGGCCTGCCTGACCATGCCCATGTCAGGGATGGTACAAACCTCGGCTGTAGAGAGCTGGGAAAGCCCTATTTAGAATGGAAGGTCTGAGGCATAGTTATACATTTTTAAAAGACTGACAAGAAAAATCAGAAGCTCTTAGAGCAGATCAGTATGTTTTTCTCCTCATATAATTCCTCTGAAATCTGGCAATGCTTAATAAGTCATGGCAATACATTTCTTTGCATGAAATCAATAAGACCGGTTTTCAGTAGTGATTTAATTAACCGGAAACTTTGACTGGAGTATCATGTTTTAAAGAAACCTGTCTGAGCTCTGAAGACTTGAAGCCAATAAGAGTGCGACGGAGAAAGCCTGATATCCTGCTTGGGAGCCCTGAAGATGGCTGGCACTGGAGCATCAGGCCCATGCCCTACCATCAGTGGTGGTTGGTAAGAGTAGAAGGGGAGCAATAAGGATGCCTCTGTGTCCCTGCGGAACCCCCACACACTCTGGACTGCAACGAGTAGGAGGGCTACTGATATGGGCCTTAAAGCCTAGAGCAAGGGCTCAGGTGGAGTTGCTCCTGGTGAGGGATTCACCTAACGCAGCAGATACTGCGGGCAGGCCTGATGGCAGTTGGATGGCTTGGCTTCCTGGCCCTACGGGTCACATTAAGATTCAATCATGAAATTCCAGCAAGGATAATCAGTTACCATTCTTGTTGTGTTTATGCAAACATCAGGCCAAATTAAATACAGTAGATAAATTGGTCTTGATTTGGCTTTTTGATAGCCATAGAGGACTTTAAGAAGAAAAATCCTATTTCAATAGAAGTTGTTAAAGCTTCTTTCCCTTCCACCAAACCATTTGTTATAGTTTGTCTCTGCCAGGTCACAAGCCCAGCTCCTTCTGTGCCCAGGACAGCAGGGAGCCTGAGTGGAAGATGACCTCTAACCAGACACACCCGCTGCAGATCACCCTCAAGAAGACAGCGGACCTCGGCAGACCCCTTGCAATCATCCTGATGCTGTTGGCTTTCGGCCCTTGCATTATTAACAGACTAGTCCAATTTGTCAAGAAGTATATAAAATTAATTCAGTTGATAGTTCAGTCCGTCTCATGATTGAGCCGGAAGTTCCAAGACAAGGGGGGAATGAAGGGACAGAACAGAACTGATAGCTGTGTCTCTAACTCCTCTCCCAGGAAAGCCACAGAATGTACCAGTTACTCAGCCTGCCCTTATTTCAGCCAATGTGAAAGTGGGGGAAACTAGCCCAAGACCAAGAGTATGCTAGCCACCCCCCTGTCTTTGTCTAACCAGACCCTAGCTGCACCCTGCCCTTGTGTCACTAGCCTCCGGCCCTCACTCAACCAACCAGAATCGCCCAAAACAGTGGTCAGAGTGTGCCCCCACGCCCGACCCAAAGCCCTATAAATTCATTGTTCCCTTGAGACTCGGGGCTCTCTCTTGCATCCAGTAATGGAGGCATGGGGGGGACCAAGTCCCGGGCTTGAATAAAAGACTCTATGCGTTTGCATCGGACTCGGCTCCCTAGTGGTCTGTCTTGGGGGATCTTGAAATCTGGGCATAATAGTTAGGTCTGACATCTCCTGAGGGATGTAGCAGTGCACGAAATGGCAGGCAGCTGGACAGGAACCGAAGCTGGAGCCAGGTGCTCCGTTCCTGCTCATCCAAGCCCCACTCCACCTGCCACCACCAATTGGTAGCACTGTGGCATAGGCAGCGAAGGCTCCTGCTGCCACAGCTGCACTCTCCAGGTATGAGCCTGGCTTCTGCCTGAGCAAGGGTCCCACTCTGGGAGCTCCCTGGCCATCAGGGGGAAGATCCTGTGTTGAGCATCTGCCATCCCCTGGTCAGTGTGCATCATAGCAATGACTCATAAGGGTCCCTTAGGCTTTTGGCCCAATAAAACCTTACTATTCACAGATGACATCTTGCCACTATTAGAATACTAGTGGCCCTATTTAATTAATTAATTAATTAATTAATTAATTAATACTAAGGAAATACTAATTAATACTAAGGAATTAATGAGAAGAAAAATTGTAATGCCGCTATTTGCCCTTTCTCTATAATAGAAGTGTCAACCAAATTCAGGATTGACCATGACAAATTGAAACACATGCATGCAATTGGCGCCAGCAAGAGCTGCATATGTTTCGCACATGGGCAGGTCAACCTGGAGTGACAGAGAGATAGCGAGAGGGTGTGAACTTGCTTAATTAGACCTGCTGTCTGAGTTAGCTAAATTTTTTCCAACCCAGTGAAGCAGCGCAACTTCTCTTTCAGGTAATTGTCCACAACACAGCAGTAAATTTCAACACAAAGCAGATTATTATTGTAGCTCACCCAGGGAGAACAAAGAGTAAACCATTTAACTGCAGCAGTGTTTGAATATATTCTTCACAGTGAGAAAACCTGAAGTCATTTACAAGTTCCATCATTTCTTCCTTATTTTCAGTCAGGTCAAGTTTCTAAGCTTTCTAAATCTCTGTTTTCTGGCTAATGAAGAGAAAATAGGATGACACCGAGTCTACCATCTACCTATTCCACGACTTCTGTGAGGATCAAATGACACATGGGAAAATGCTTCACAGATATTTGGTTAGTGTAAAATATTCCCACCTGGCTGTAAACCAAGTCGTGTTCCAGGACTGAAGAAACTGCAAGGAGGTGAGTCGCTGGGGAGAGGAAGCCGGGCATTGCTACATGATGTCATTACCCAGATGGACACTTAGCATATTTGCCTTTTAAAAATGTAGATTGCCAGTGCACATCATGTATACTGGCTGTGGGTCTGATGGTCACAAAGACATACAGTCAGTCACTCAGTCTTTTATATGTAGAGAGGCCCGGTGTACAAAAATCTGTGCACTCGAGGGGGAGGGTGGGTCCCTTCAGCCCGGCCTGTGCCCTCTCGCAGTCTGGTACCCCTTGGGAGATAACGACCTACTGGCTTAGGCCTCCTCCCAGGAGGCAGAGGGCAGGCCCAAACCCTAGGTGCAGCCCCTGGTCGGGCTCAGAGCAGGGCTGATTGGGGAGTTGGGCGCCTTCCCCTGTCACGAACAGAGAGGGCGGATAGGGAGTTTGTGACCCCGCCCCCTGTCACACACAGAGCCGCAGGGCAATCAGGGGGTTTGGGCGCTGCCCCCTGTCATGCTGATCCCGGTGCCAGGAGGCCTCGCGGCTCGGCTGATCCCGGTGCTGGGAGGCATATTACCCTTTTAGTATATAGGATAGAGGTCTGGTGCATGGGTGGGGGCCGGCTGGTTTGCCCTGATGGGTGTCCTGAATCAGGGTGGGGGTCCCCACTGGGGTGCCTGGCCTGCCTGGAAGAGGGGATGATGGCTGTTTGCAGCTGGTCAGACACCCTTCAGGGTGGGGGTCCCCACTGGGGCTCCTGGCCAGTCTGGATGAGGGGCTGAGGGCTCTTTTCAGGCTAGCAGGTGTCTGAAGCTCCCAATTGCTCCTTTTTTCCTTTCCTTTTTTATTCTGGGCCAGCTTTAGCTCTGAGGCTTGGCTCCAGCTCATAGGTCTCGGCTGCTGAAAGCAGGTATCTGGTTTGTTTTGGTTCTATAATCGAAACACTGTTTCAACTCTAGCTCTGAGATCCTGGCTGGCTGAAAGCAGGTTTCTGGGGTTTTGTTTAGCTTCTATATTTGTAACAATGTTTCAAACTGCAAGCTCAGAGACCGGCAGCGGCAGGCGGGGAACGTTGGAGTCCTCTGTCACTGAAGCAAGCAAGCCTCATGTTCGCTTCAACCCTCCTGGCTGCCGGCCGCCATCTTGGCTGGCAGTTAATTTGCATATCACCCTGATTAGCCAATGGGAAGGGTAATGGAGGTACGGCTAATTACCATGTTTCTCTTTTATTAGATAAGACTAGAGGCCCAGTGCATGAAATTCATGCTCGGGGGTGTCCCCTCAGTTTAGCCTGTACCCTCTCCTATCCGGAACCCCTTGGGGAATGTCAAGGATCACACCTAAACTGGCAGTCTGATATCAATCTCACAATCTGGGACTGTTTGCTCATAACTGCTCACCTGTATCCTGCCTGATTGCCCCTAACTGCCCCACCCTGCCAGTCTGATCATTCCTAACCACCTCTGCCTGCTGGTCTGGTCAGGCCTAATTACCTCCCCTGCCAGCCTTGTCATCTCCAACTGCCCCCTCCACTGGCCTGGTCGCCCCTCACCGGCCACCCTGCTGGCCTGGTTGCCCCACGCAGCCTGCTGTTCAGTTTTTTTGTTGTCCCTCACCAGCCCTCCGGCTGGCCTTATCTCCCCACACAGACTGCTGTTCAGTCATTTGGCCATCCCTCACTGCTCCCCTTGTCTGCCTGGTCACCCCACGCAGCTGCTGTTTGGTGGACAAGTGGTTTCGGTCATCACAGTCACTGGCTTTTTATATATATAGACTACAGTCCAGGTGCACAAAAATTTGTGCACTCTGAGGGTTCCCACCACTCGTCCTATGCCCTCTTGCATCTGGGACCCCTCGGAGGAAGTCCACCTGCTGGCTTAGGCCCACTCCCTGGGCAATCAGGCTCAAGTTGGCAGTCAGACATCCCTCTGGCTGCTCAGCAGCCCTCGGGGGATGTCAACTTACCATCGGGGAGCAGATCTATGCTCCAGTTGGACATCCTTAGTGCTGCTGAGGAGGTGGGAGGGGCTCCTACCACCACCGCGGTGCTGGCAGTCATTAGCCAGGCTTGTGGCTGAGCACAGCCCACCCTGTAGGAGTGCACTGATCACCAGGGGACAGCTCCTGCACTGAGGATCTGCCCCCTGGTGGTCAGTGTGTGTCATAGTGACCACTCATTCCCAGTCATTCTGCTGTTAGGGTCAATTTGCATAGTAACCTTTTATTTTATAGGATAGAGGCCTGGTGCACAGGTGTGGGCCTACTGGTTTGCCCTGAAGGGTGTTGCAGATCACGGTGGGGGTCCTGCTGGTTCCCCTGGCCATCTTGGGTCAGGGGCTGCTGGGTGTTTGCAGGCTCATCACACTCCCTTCAGGATGGGGGTGCCCACTGAAGTGCCTGGCCAGCCTGGATGAGAGGCTGATGGATCTTTCATGCTGCTCAAGCCCCACCCCAGTGGAGACCCTAACTCCATGAAGGTTTGGCCAGCCTGGGTGAGGGGCTGAGGGCTGCTTTTAGGCTGGCCAAGACGGTGGCGATGGAAGCTCCCAGCCTCTCCTCTTTTTTTTATATTCTGGGATTTATTTACCTAGTATAATTGAAAATTTGTAGCCTTGAGTGTACCTCAGAGCCTGCCAGGGCGGGCGGGAGGCTTGGCTTCCTCCATTGCCAGGGGAAACTCAAGCCTTCTGCTCACTCCAGCTCCGAGGCCACCACCAGCTTAAAGCAGGAATCTGGGATTTATTTATCTTCTATAATTGAAAATTTCTTGCCTTGAGTGGAGCTCAGATCCGGCCATGGCAAGCAGGATGCGTGGCTTCCTCCATCACTGGGGCAACCAATCCTTCTGCTCGCTCCAGCTCCGTGGCTGCCAGCTGCCTTATTGGTTGGGTTAATTTGCATATAGTCGCTCTGATTGGCGGGTGGGCATGGCTTAGGTGTAGTGAAGGTACAGTCAATTTGCAAGTTTGTCCTTTACTAGTGTAGACTAGAAGCCTGGTGCTCAAAAATTTGTTCACTCGGGGAGGTTCGTCAGCCCAGCTTGTACCCTCTTGCAGTCTGGGACTCCCTCGGGGGTTGTCCACCTACTGGCTTAGTATGTCCACCTCAGCTGGAAATCAGACATCCTTCTGGCCACCCGAGAACCCTCAGGAATGTCCACCTGCCAGCAGGGAGAATGTGTAAGCTGCAGTTGGACAACCTTAGCAGTGCTGAGAAGGCTGGAGAAGCTCCCAAAACCACCACTTCGCTGGCCCCCATCAGCCTGGCTTGTGACTGAGTAGAGCTCCCCCTGTGGGAGTGCACTGACAACCAGAGGGGCAGCTCCTGCATTGAACATCTTCTCCCTGGTGGTCAGTGTGTGTAATAGTGATCAGTCATTTCCAGTTGTTCTGCTGATAGAGTTAATTTGCCTATTACCCTTTTGTTATATAGGACAGAGGCCTGGTGCACCAGTAGGGGCTGGCTAGTTTGCCGTGAAGTGTGTCCCGGATCAGGGTGAGGATCCTGCTGGTATGCCTGGCCAGCCAGGGTGAGGGGCTGAGGGCTGTTTTTAGCCCCCTGGTGACCAAATCTCCCAGACTCTCCTTTTTTTAGTTTTTGGGGGATTTATTGTTTTTGAGAGGGTAGTTTATAATTGAAACTTTGTAGCCTTTATCGGAGCCCTGGCCCAGAGTGGTCAGGTGGGAAGCTTTGCTTTCCTCATCGCCAGGGGAAACCCAAGCCTCCTATTTGCTCCATGTCTGTGGCCACCGCCATCTTAGTTGGGTTCATTTGTATACTTCCTCCCGATTGGCTGGTGGGCGTGTCTTGTGGGTGTAGCAGAGTGATGGAATGATGGTTGATTTGCATCTTTCTGTTTTATTAGTGTAGACTAGAGGCCTGGTGCACAATATTTTTGCACTCTGAGGGGGTCGCTCAGCCTGGCCTGTGCTCTCTTTTGGTCTGGGACACCTCGAGGAATGTCCACTGCTGGCTTAGGCTCACTCCCCAGGGTACTGGGCCTAAACTAGCAGTCAGACATCCTTCTGGCAGCCTGGGGTGTCCACTTGCCTGTGTGGAGTAGGCCTAAGCCGCAGTCGGACATCCTTAGCGCTGCTGAGGAGGCAGGAGAGGCTCCAACCACCACCGCTGTGCTGGCAGCCATCAGCCAGGCTTGTGGCTGAGCAGCACTCCCCCTGTGGGAGCACAGTGACCACTGGGGGCAGTTCCTGCATTGAGCGTCTGCCCTTTGGTGGTCAGTATGTGTCATATTGACCAGTCATTCCCAGTTGTTCTGCTGTTAGGGTCAATTTGCATATTACCCTTTTAGTATATAGGATAGAGGCCTGGTGCATGGGTGGGTGCTGTCTGGTATGCCCTGAAGGTTGTCCCGGATCAAGATTGGGGCCCCGCTGGCATGCCTGGCCAGCCTGGGTGAGGGGCTGAAAGCCATTTTCAGGCTGGCCACACAACACGGCTTCCCAAGCTCCCAGACTCTCCTTGAATGGAAACCAGCGCTGGCTGGAAGCAGATATTGGGGATTTATTTATCTTCTATAAGTGAAACTTTGTAGCCCTGAGCAGAGCCCATGACCAGCCAGGGAAAACGGGAAGCTTGGCTTCCTCCATCGCCTGGGGAAACCCAAGCCTCCTGCTTGCTCCAGCTCTGTGGCTGCTGTCATCTTTGTGACAGAGTGATGGTTAATTTGCATATTGTTTTTTTATTAGATAGGATATGTAGATATACCCAAGTGCACAACAAGAGCACAAGGCTTTTCCTCTGTCCAAAATGTTTTTGAAAGTACACCATGAAATGTTTTTAGATAAGTGAGGAAGTTGATGTTGAAATTGAATGTGCATTACTTGGCATATTATGGACTTCCGGGAGCAATGGAAAGTGTTTTCACCAAGATGCTAATAATTCAATACTTGCATAATGAAGGAATTATTAGTGCATATGTGAAGGGCACGGTGAGTGAGTGTAGCAGGACGATTAAGAAGCTTTTAGTAATGTCAAACAGAGATTGTGAGAAAGACAGTGCAAAGTAGAGAAGGAGAAAAATTGACAAATGCTTGTCAAGATATAGAAAGGCACTGATAAATATGTACGTGGACATCCTGGAATTTGCTGGCACTATGTTCAGGGGTGGACAGGTTTCTCCCAATGATGGTAATTTAAGAAATTAATGAAGATATAGAGCTAGGACAAGAAGTCAAAAGATAATACATTCCAGAATAACATTCTATAGCTCATTAAACCATGAGCTCATTGGAGTCTTAGAGGAAAAGTAAACATTTTCATTGAAAGAGGAAATAAAGTGGTGCTTTGAATAGTTGCTTTTTCCTTAAAACATTGATCTCCATTGTGATACCCTCACGTAAGTATTTGTCATTTACAGGACCGCTGTCATGTGTGATAGAGAATTATGCAGGCGTTCCTTGCAAAGAGAAAACCCCTTCACGAGAAATTACCATTTGTCTCCAAGAAATGATGATGGCACTACTAGTTATAGGTAACCGGCAACAAAACATAAGGACACGTAATGTATGCTAGGGACTGTTGTTGGTGAGGTGAAATTCATCTATCATAACACTAAATATTTACCATTGACCGACTAAGTAGCATGTAGTATATTCAGAGTCCTAATTTCCATTATTTCCAACAGCAGCCAGACCTTGTCACCTTTCTGTTCCTTGTGCACAGGACTCCAGTTGTTCTAAATCCCCAACATTTCCTGATGTTTTCCTCTTCAAACATTGGAACCTACTTAGGAATAAAGTATCTCATTTTAGTTGATTGGCACTTCCCTAATGACCCATCCTTTCATGAGCTTGTTAGCTGTTTGTGTATCTTCTTTGGAGGAATGTCTCTTGAAGCCTTCTGCCCATTGGCATTTTCCTATATGTGTAGTCAGAGTGTGTCCCTGTTCTGTATCTTAGAAGGTGATTTCAAAATACTTCTGCTTTATTTCCTTCAGTTATTCCGGCAGAGGTGATCTAGGTTCCCGAGTCAGGAAGCATTATGGCACACCATCTAGGGAGGATGCACACTGTGACCATGGCCTTTCAGGTTCTGGAGATGAGCACTCCTGTAGGAGACACAGGTGTTTAAAAGCCTTCTCTCTTTTTATCCAGTAGCACACTGCAGTTGTTAACTTGGACAAAATTAATACCGTGTTTTTTTAACATAGTGATCGTGATGGCTGTGGCAGCAGTCCTGGTAGATATTATTCTGAATATCGAACTGGAGGCTCTTACAGAGGTTCCTATGAGAGCTATGGTAAGTGTCCAGACAGACTGTGTGTAAGTGACAGGATTGGATTTAACAGGCCGCCTTGTGATTTACTCTAATTTTACTTCCATTTGCACAGGGAGGACTATATGCAGTATGGGCTTTGTATTATCTGGGAGGTCTTGTTTTCTTTTGTTAGCAGCTCATTTGGAACAGTGCAATTCTTTCAGGGGTGAAGGATCACACTCATTTATTGTCTTTATTAAAGAAACAAAGTACAACTTTTTCTTTTTCTTTTTTTTTTCTCACCTGAGGATATATATCATTGACCTCGGGAGAGTGGTACGGAGGGAGTGGGGCTGAGAGAGCTCTACATCAATGTGAGACAAATACTTTGTTTGGTTTCTTCATGTACAGTCCCCATCCAGGGACAGGAATGGACCCTGAAAACCAGGGTCATGCCCTTGACCTGGAATCAAACCCGATATCCTGGCACTGCAAAGGCTGGTGCTCGACACACTTAGGCACAACATCCAGGGGGTTCTTTTCACTTTTTGCTTTTGCAGAAGGAGAATTTGTCAGTGTGAAGCATAGAAATAATACGAAGGTCAGGATTTCAGCCTGTTTCCAGAAAATGTGCCTTCACATATATTCATAACCAATTATTTCAGTTAAAACATTATTCTTCAGCTGTATTTTAGATAAATGTAAGCTCCCTTGCCTGCCTCATCATTACTGACATATTTTTAGCACAGGTCTATGTATAAAAGCATAGGTTTTCCAACTATTTAAGGCTTTACTAGGGTCATGTCATACTGACTTAAAATTATTCGTTAAGATGTGAAAGTATTGTTATCTGGTCACTGACTTTCCATGAAGCTCAGGTGGAGCACCACCAACATGAGGGCCCCTCTGACTTATGGTCGAAGGAGTCACTGGGATGACTATTACAGCCGCAGAGGAGACGGATATGATGGAGGGGGAATAACAATTACTACAACAGCCGATGGGACACCCCTCTAAGAGGACCTGAGCGTGGTGCTGGCAGTGATCATAGGATTCACCATCTACGCAGGAGAGAGTGAATCATACAGTGCAGTAACTAAACTATTGGGCTCCTCTGGAGGAGACATAGGGGAAGCCCTTGTGACAAAGGAAGTAGACACTGAAATAAAAAATAATGCTAAGGTATGGTTGCCATTTCATTTGTAAAAATATTGTCTTCTGTTATTTAAGACTGACTAAAAGTAAATGGTGGGATTACGGAAGAAGCAAGAATTATCAACCCTTTATGAAAGTTTTGGATAGAATGCAAAATTTGAATTATTAAAAGCTTTTTCATAAGTGTTAATTTAATTACAATATACTTAAATGTTTAATTGGAACACTTGTAGTGTTAAAATTTTCAGAAAAAGTTTCCCGCAAAAATGATTTTGTCTGTTTTTACTACAAACATACAAAGCAATGTGTTTGGATGGTGAATTATATTTATGGCCCTAAATTTCCCAGGGTGTCTAGGACCATACATACATAAAGTCTTTGAAGTGAACTGCATACAAAATGAAGCAGTGTGTTACTTCTTCAGGGCATGCTGCCCTATTTTCCAGTTAGGGAGGGTAAACAAATGAGGTATTCTCCTTGGAAAACGTAAATGGATAAAAGGATTGAAGAACCTCTGACAAGGCCGCAAAACAAGGATTCCTCCAGCTCTGTGGCCCACACTTTGCCCCCTAAGATACTGATAAGGAGCAGGCCGATCCCACTGGCCCCAGGAGGAAGAGGAGACCTTAGGGAAATAGGAGATGGTGGTGAGCAGCAACAGGGCAATGTGGCGTGGCAGCACAGCAGCCTAGGCCTTGGCATGAGGAGGATTTGCAGACACCTGTGGAAAGGAGTATAGGAAGAACATGTCATGGCAGCCCCTGTTGAGGGGCAGGTGGCAAGGCCTGAAGGTGCTGTGGGCGGCCTAGAGGGAGAGTTCAGAGGAGGGGCTGAGGTAATCTGCTTTGACTCTGAGTGACAGTGGACATGCACACTCCCTCCTCCTGCCTAAGCCCCCCTGCCTGAGCTGGAATTGCACTGCCCTTGTTGTACTGGTAGTTCCTGTCTCAGGCACACAACCTGCGGCCCTGGTGTCACAGGCTGTTTCCCTCCCAGCATCCAGGTGTCCCTGTGAGAGAAAAGCAATGGCCCAGGAACCTGGCAGCACACCGGAGGAGACCCAGGCGGCCCCTCCTCACCCGTCCTGTCCGCTCACTGGGGGCCATCGTCCACTCATAGTTCTTCAGGGGGTTGAGCCACAGGTCCTTGCTGATGATCTGGTAGGGCAAACAGACCTGGGTTAGGAGAGCACAGGGACCCGAATAGAATCCCAAGCAGCAGGCGGACACAGGAAGCTGTATGCTGGCATGGGCAACGACATCCCACCTCAGCAATCCTGCCAGATGCCGCCACACTATGGTCAGAGAACCAGTAGAAGAAGCTGGGGCTCCTGTCCTGGTGCCTGTTGATGGAGGCTTCTCATTCACAATGCTGGGACCACTGAATGGGAGGGGCACGGGACCCTGTATCCTGCAAGGGAGGGGTCTGTGAAGCTGGGCACAGCACCTTCCAACCCTGCCCACCACCAGCTGCTATTTGTATTGGGCTTGGGAATGCCCTGGAGAGACCCAGCATGAAGCAATGCAGATTTCTGCCAGTGCTGGATCTTGGGTTGTTTTTAACATTTTTTTCTGATGCCAGCTGCTCCTTGTTTGATAGGTGTTAGAGAGACTGAAGCCTGAGCCAGGCCAGGCCATGCATATGGAAAAGCTGCTACAAACAGCTTGGCTGGTGCTGCTAATTAGATGGGGTGCGGACTCAGGAAACCACTAAGGTGGAGGAAAAAGTGTGGGCCATATATATTTATTATTAAAAGTTATGCAAATGCCCCCTAGATATTAGCAAAGTTTTACATGTCTCCCATATGATGAGAGATTACATGCATTGCCCTCTCTTCATTTTTGCATTGTCAGCTTTTATTCATTTTAAAGTGTGCCCAGGTAGTCAACAAGTGTGTACTAGCTTGGAAATAAAGTATTGAATCATTCGTTCAGAGTGATTTGTTATTTTACCTATAGTCTGTATTATTTTTATTACTTCTCCGGTTAAAATGCCAGAAGTAAAAATTCTCCATTTGAATTGCATTCTTTGCTTACAGCTTAAAATGATTTCATCTCTTCTATTATGAAATAGAATCATTACATAATCTATCGTATGTTTACATCACTCAGCTATTTTTACTTAAATGGGTCTATGAATATAACATTTTAAAACGTAGCATTTTCATTATCATAAGTGCTTAAATTCGCTGATGTCCCAAAGTCAAATTGGCTGTGTAAACATAACTGATGGGATAGTAACTGATGCACATAAACAACTTCAGTAAGAAAATTTGGTATTATATTTGTAAACAAATCCCAATAAAATTTCTGCCACACAGGGGCCCTGATACAAAGTGACAGCCATAAGAGCCAATCACATATTCTGAGTCTAAAATATTCCCTCGAGATCTATGCACCTCTGCCACATTCCCAACATTCAAGATTTAGCTAATACCCCTTGGTTCCCTTGATTTTTTATGAATAAAAGGGTTTTCAAATGCCCCCACTGATTCCGCCTAATGTACCACCCTTATTTTCCTTCTCAACATTCTTGTGCATAATAGTACTTACTTTCTTTTCCTTGATTATCTGTTATCTTTACAACAAAACTCATTGCTGAATAAAATATGGCGTTTGTCGTAGTTAGAACCATTAGCACTCAGAAGGCACACGTGCAAATATCTGTTGAAAGAAGAAATTGAGGAATAACGTCTACAGAAACTACATTTTGTTGTGCTTAGAAAGTAGCAAAAAGGGAATGACCATCAATTATTCTTCACAAGTCAAATAAATGGATCTTTGAACTCAACAAAAATTATGAGGCAAATCTAATTATTAGCTACTACAAAACCCTAAATATGATGGTAGAGTATAAAGGTCAATATGTAAAGAGCGCCTTCAACATACCAGAAACCAAAAGGACATTGAGCAAATTAAAAGGACAATGAGGAATCACCTCACTCCTGTCAGAATGGGTACCATCGACAAATGACAAGTGCTGGCAAGGTTGTGGAGGAAAGGGAACCCTAGCACACTGATGATGGGAAAGCAGACTGGTGCAGCCATAATGACAAACAAAATGGCATGTCCATAAAAAAATTGAAAACAGAACTCCCATATGACCCTGCCATCTCACTTCTAGGAATATGTTTTAGGAAACCTAAAAGACACATCAGAAAGAATATATGTTCAACTATATTCATAGCAGCACAATTTACAATTGCTAAGATTTGGAAAGCACCTAAGTGCCTATCAACAGGTGAGTGGATAAGACAAACAAACTGCTGTACATTGACACAATGGAATACTACTCAGCAGAAAAAAAGGAAGAACTCTTTCATTTGCTAAGCATGGGTGGACCTATAGAGCATTATGCTCAGGGAATACGCCAGCCAGAACTACACAAGTATCGTGTGATCTCACTCTTATTTGGAATCTCATGAACAAAACACATTGATTTAAAAATCATGGAGGCGGAGACGTGGAAGCATGGACAGGCTGTGGAAACTCACAGGGAAGGCAGGGGAGGGTGAGTGGGTGATGGCTGAGACATAACCAACCAAGGACCTTGTGTGAATGTATGCACAACCCACAGAAGCAGGCAATGGGGGCGGTCAGGGCCTGGGGAAGGGAGCTGGAGTGGCCTGGAAGGGTCGCTGGGGGGAAGGAAACAGACATATGTAATACTTTCAGCACCAAAGATTTTTTAAAAATAACTGCCATGAAAAAAAATGGAAAGAAAAAGGACATGTTATACATTTTCAGGGGACAGGGGCTGTGTACACATCAGGAGGACAGAGGCCTGATGTTAGCTCCTGATCCATAGGTTCTCAATACCTTTGACTTGGGTAGTCACTGACATTACAATTTTCTCAGACACCTACCCTTGTCAGCACAGAAGACAGGTGACATTTTCAAGTTGCCATCACTGCTAAACCAGAAGCCATGGAAGTGGACCCAGATGTTAGCAACCCTGATCGTCATGGTTCACTGGCTTGTGGATAGCTGACATGAGCTAACCTCTAGGCCAAGCTCCATGAGATTCTCATTACCCAGAGACCTGTAGGTAGTAGATGGTTCCATGCTCTGTCAGAGGTCTTCTCAGGGCATCGAAGGTGGCTTCCATCCCCTCTAAGTTCCAAGGTGTTCCTACCAAGGTGGGGAAACCATTAAGGAGAGAGTGCTGTCAAAACCTCTCAAAATGGACTGGGGTCTGTGCGAAGGTGTATCCTTGCTTTCAAAGAAGAAAGGCTTTACCATGGGCCACACATCTTTTCCCAACATAAGCCTTTCTGGAGGACTTTAAAGGATCATGAATTGGATCAGAGGGGCCTGGGACCTGGTCATGAGCTGGGGAGGGAGGACAGGAGTTGGAGCAGAGCATGGTGCTCGGTATTCACTATCTAAGGCCACAAGGGGTCAGCAAGGGCCTGTCGTTGGGAAAGGTACTTTCGTTGTTATCCTTTGCTGTGTAGAGTCTCATTAGCTGCTTGCTGAGCCATTCCTAAGTGGGACACAAAGAATGTTGAGTGTTTATGTCAATGTTTATTGTGTCAGGATAATTCCTTTTCTGGAAGTGCAAGTAAGCATCTCCCAACAGAGCGGGATCAAGAAGGGGTTGAGGGAGAATTACCAATCTCCAGCTCTGCCCGAGGTCCCTGAGCAGGGCAGGATTTGGATCGCACTAACCTCAGCCATCCTGTGATGTTCTTGTTACCTTTGTCCCACACAGCAATGGGGGATGTCCTAGGATACCTCTGCCTTCAGCACTGTAACTCCTGCAATAGGAAAGTAAGGACACCCAAAGCGGGCTTGATTCCCTTGGCTCTGTCATTGGGCTCCGTCTGTCCTGACTCGGATGGGGCAAAGGCAGGTTTACAGCTGTGAGTATGGGAAACACAGAGTTTATGCCTGTATTATTGTTTATTAATCATGGTATTCTTTTCCACATGAACAACTGTTAAGCTACTTTTGCTCCACCCTGGATATATAAAATAGGTTCTCACATGGTTATTGATTACTGAGGCAGGAAAGTCCCAGGAGCTGCCCACTAAGCTACAGAGACAGGAAAGCTGGTGTTGCCACTCAATTTCACTACAAAGGCCTGAGATCCAGGGGAGATGATTATGTAAATTTCAGTCTGAGGGCAGGAGAAGGTGAGATGAGATGTCCCCATTCAATCCATGAGACACAGGGGGAGTCAGATCCTTCTTACCTGGCCTTTTGTTCTTCTCAGATCCTCAGTGGGTTGTTTGAGTTCAATCTCACGGGAGGGCAATGTGCCTGGTAAACTGAGTCAGCCAGTGACATGTTGGTCACAGCCAGGAACACCCTCACAGATACACCCAGAAATAATATGTAATCCCAGAACCCCGTAGCCCACTCAAGATAACCATGAAATTAATCTTCACCATGAACACCTATCCTAATTGCCCTGAGAATGAGGACCTTGCTAAGATATACGCTTTCAGTGCTAAAACCGGGGAAATCCTGGAAAAATGGCTAGAGTCGGTCACAGTGCAGTTTTTTCAGTGCTTCTGCCAGGCTGATTGAGACGTCCAAATAGTTCTTGGCATTTTAGATACACAGCAGAAATACATAGTGCCAGGTAGAAACTCATCGACGTATCGCAGACCCCTTGAGGGTCCTTGTAAAGAGGGCTCACACACACCCGGTATCTCTTCCCTTGTGGGGAAAAAGGAGCCATTTTGGAAAGAGGCCAGGTGATAGGGAGACAGGCATTGTGAGAACTGCCTCCAGATTAGGAGTCCATTGCTCTAAAGGAGAGGACATTCTCCGTAAAACAGAGTTGCAACTCCAGACCTTTACTGCTCAGCCTCCTTGGATATGGTGTCCCAATGAGGTATCCCAAAAGACTGAGAGCACCTAACTCTCCTCAGTCCCTCAGCAACACAGTCCCCTTTTCTCAGTTGCTCTTCTTTCAGCAACGGGCCCAGAGAGGGACCACCCACTGAGAAGGGCCATCCTGCCAAGAGAGCCTGGGCACACAGAACTGAAGTAGGCAACAGTAGAAGAAAATCCATCTCTGGCACTCTGCTCTGCGGTAGAGATGAAAACACTTAAAGTGGAGATGATCCTGAGAACTGTAAAATGGCCCCATGCATGCACGCCCTCTTCTCCCCATGACTGCAGTTGAAGAGTTGGAAAGAGTTGCATATTCTGGGACTCTGACACACAGGTAAAGAGGAGACTGTCACTGACCCAAAAAAATAAGCTAGAGAGACAGTTTGCGTGCCATGGTGAGAGAGGCTCCTGCAATGTTTCTCCAGCCCATTGTGAATGAAGGCTGTGGAAGCATCTTCAGAGCATGAAGGGAGCCTGTGAGCACAGGTCCAGTTTAATTCCCACTGTCCCATGAGCTGGCTCCACTGTGTAAAGAGTGTCACTCCTTGTATGTGAGCAACAGTAATGACCAACCTCGTCCTCCAACTGCAGCCCAGGCATGGTCAGCATGGCTGTGTTGCCAGACTTGGGGCCAGAGAAGTGCTCAGGGATTCCTGAGGGCCAGTGTGACCCCATAAATCAGGAGGTTAGGGGCCATGTCAGAGACATAAACGGTACCAGGACACATAAATGTAACACCCACTGCCATCACTGCTTCCAGCAAGCAGATGGTGACCTACTTTCCAGGTGTGCCAACCTGAGGGCAGACAAGGACACAGGACCCTGAAAGGACCAAGAACACAATCTGGTGAGCCAACCTGAGAGAATGGGGATAGTTTGAGTGTTTCTTCTTACTCAGGACACACTGAGACCTGGCGACTGGATCAAACCTTGGTTGCCCCTGTCTTTCCTCCTGGGGCATCAACATGTTTCTTGACTGAGGAATTGAGGACTTCCCTCATGTGACATAGGTAGGAAAGTGAGGACAGTGACTGAGGTGGTCTAGGAAAACATCCAATCGCTTGCTTACTCAAGTACCATGGACAAATCTGGACACTTTCATTCTTTCTCAGCCATTTCCTTGACACACTCAGTTGCAATGAGTCCTCATGCCCCCCTTGTCCCAATCTGCACAGTGTCTGAGGCTCAGGGCCCATTATTGCCACTTCCAGAAGTAGAAATATTGGGAAGTTGAAATGTTGGGATGCAGCAGACACAGGGACTACCCCTCTATGGCAGACACAGACTCAAGAGAATCTCCTGGTAAACAACAGAGAGGACTTCATACAGGTCAGGGGTAAAGCACAGCAAACTTCCTCCCGATATGAGGACAGTGGTGCCCCCTGATGGCCTAAGATGATTCAACCTGAGAAGGCAGCTGAGAGGGAGGTGGCAGACACTGCTCTGTCTGCTTCTCTTACTCTTTCAAGTCCAATCCAGCTCAGTACCTGGCCCCTTGATAACTCCTACATGCATCTGAGCCCAGTTACCTTTGTATCCCAGTTTTTTTCACATGGGCTGTCACCTGCCACAGGAGGTGGACTAGACCCTGCCCTTAGGACCATTTTGCTTGTTTCTAGGTAGTTTTGGCAGAGGGTTAGTGCTCCTGAGGGAGTTCTTTGCGTCGCTTGAGGAGACATTAGACGTTGAGTAAAATCAATTGCAGGAGGGCAAGTGGGTGAAAAGAAAATGGGATCAAGGGAAGACAGAATGACTTCCCACAACGTTGAAGGTCACAATACCCATGATGGAGAGAGCTCAGTAGGATTGATTGCCACTGAGAGGAAAACAGGAGGTGGGATCCTGAGTTTGAGATTCTGGGAGGTGACTTGGCAAGAAACCTAACCCCAGGTCCTCTCCTAAGAGTGTGGCAGGATCTCAAATGGGGCACACCATGTTCTTCACTGTACCCCCTTCATGATCCACTGGGAATCCTCACCTCTGAGCCATGAGACTTCTGGTGGCAAAATCTGCCTCATGCACAGAGAGATGGTTGGCGTGGAGTATTCTTCTGGAAAGAGTTGGATTTGGAGAACAGACAAGTCAGAACCGAGTGGTCCTTGCCAGATTGACATGGCACTGTACTCAGGTAATGACTGGAAGTCCTATGGATCAAGATGCTCCCACAAAGCTAGGGCACAAAGTTTGTATTATTGTTCATACCACAGCACAGACATTCTGAAGAGCAAAGGGTGGTGACACCTTGGCTAAGGGAGGTCAGACATCTGTGATGGAGTAGAGCCATGTAAATTGGATATGTTAGGCAGTGACAATATTCTATGTGATACCATGCATTCAGTGTCAGTGCCTAAACCTGTATGTGCTCCATTAAGTCAGTTTCCACAGTAATGTCTTTGGTGTGAGATAACACTGAAGTGGTACTAATCCCTGACCTGTTCTTAAATCCATCAGCTGGACCTATGGACCAAGTAGACTGAGTCCTCATCTCCTGGGAAAAGTGTTGGAAGCCCTAGGCACATTCCAGTTATCCTCATCCTTCCTGCAGGAAGCAGACCTCTGACCTTCATGGAGTTCCACCTTGTCCTCATTCATTGCTCCTTATTCTGTCAGGACCACAGGGACCCAGAGCCAGTGCTTCAGGATTAACCACACTCATTTAACACCATCCTCTACCCGTGTGCCCACATGATAACATGTGACATATACATGCTAAGCATTGATGGCTGCCAGAGTTGGCAAAAGGACCACTTGCAAAAATAGATAATAACCAATAGAGCTAAAAAAATATTTTTAAACACACTAATATTTATTCCCAAACACATACTTTCAGGTCAAAGATATACAATAATATCCTTTCAGAATGCCAATTAGGAAGAAAGATTAAACATCTGGATATAGTACATGATAAAGAGAGAGGCACCTGTCACAGAGGTTCTGTGACACATGAAAGGTCATGCCCTGTGGTGCTGAGTCTCTGACTGAATCTTATGGGAGAACAGTGCTGGGTACATTGGCCATAGTGACACCGAAAACACTTCTAATCCCTTCCATCAAAAATGACCCTTCTTCCACATCCGATAAAAATTAAACAGGTGTCCAATCGTGTTACTTGAGAAATGCAGGGACCATGTCTACCATCTGAGACTCCAAATTCCCAGGGAACAGTGTGCTTCTTATTCCAGCAAGGTTTCATTAGAGAGACCCTGGTCACCCAACAGCTTGTCCTGGTTCTCCTGGTAATAGTCCCTCTTATGAAATAGTGACTACCTTTTCAAAAGGAAAAGGTGGTCCACCTTTGAGGAGAAACACTAGAAGGGCTGATGGGGGCTCCCACAGTCCTACACACATCGAAATAACATGCAACCTATGGGCCTTGCTGTTACAGTCAGGGGCCACAAACAATTTCAGATGCAAAGGAAGAGGGTCAGCAGAGCCATTACTCTCTGGTTCGTACTGGTGTCCAGCAAAGGGACATTGCTCCCCCCCCACACACACACATGCACACAAACACAAACACACACACCCTACATGCAGGCTCACCCCTCTGACCAGCTTTACACAGAGTGGGGCTGGGATTCAGGATCTTCTCCGAGTCTTCATTAGCAAGAGACCCTTTCCCACTGAGCTGTGACACAACTCGAGGGGGTCCACGTGAGTCACTGTTGCAGCTTGGACGATTAAAGCATGATGGTAAACAAAGCAGTACTTGGGAAAATGTCACCAAGTGACTTAAATGGAGAAAATTATAGCAAAGACTTAACTTCCAGGTAGGGTGATCATCCATGTCATTTCTAAGAGCTGACATCTGCAGGGCTGGAAGTCAGAGAGGACTTACAGCCTTTAGATCATGAGGTCACACACCAGGGCTTGTGGCAAATGGGCCCAGCTTCCTTTAACACTCCTGGACGTCGTGGCCTGATAGTTACGTGTACTTGTACTGTTTGATGCACTTTAACTGGGATTATCACTGAAAAAGTGTGGCAGCATCACGGAAATCTTCGGGGACCCCTGAGGAATGGGGCCACCTCCCACAGATTCTGCAAGAACCAAGCAGCCATGGGCTGCTTCTATAAGCATCCTTTAGGTACCTGAGAACAGAGGTGATTCTGAGAGGTCACAGAACCTTTCAGACAAACCCCAGCCTCAAACCTTCCTTGGTTCTGGGTAGTATTGGGAGCATAGAAAGAGAGAAAATCAAATAGGAAGGAGTGGAGAAAGGAAGAGAAGGAAATAAAATTTTTCCTTTATTCTTATTCCCACTTCATTTGTGGATAACTGAATCCAGGTGGTCTGCACAGGTATGAGAGGCTAAGGGATTTAAAGTGAGGATTTCCCAGAGGATTGTGGGAAATCTACCCAATAAGCACATGAGGGGCCTCCTTGTGGCTTTTACAATGAAAGGTTTGAATGAGTGGTTGTCTGGATGCACAAAACACAAGTAAAGACAACAAGCCAGTAACAGAGAGTTTCCTTTGGGAGTGTGTGTGAGAGAGGACACTATCTGAAGAAAACAAGCTGTGCTCTCAATGCTTTGGGAGGGCAGGGAGGATAGAGAGAGGATGAATTTTCCTCAGGGCCATGTTGCATGAGTCCATGCTCAGAGTGGGGAAGCATCTTCAGAGCAAGGAGGGAGCTTGTGACAACAGGGCAGGTGTTGATCTCACTCTCCCACAAACTTGCACCACTTGGATAGTGCCACGGCTCATGTGATGAACAACAGTATTAATCAGCCCCATCCTGCAATGGCAGCCCAGGCCTGGGCAGCGTAGCTGTTTTTCCACATTTTTAGCAAGAGAATAAATAAGGGATCACTTATGGCCATTTTTGGATTTTATAAACCACCAGTATAGGGCCATGCCTGGTCATTCTTTTTACCAGGAGACATGATCATAACAACTAAAATCATCACTGCATCTGGCACAGGTGGAGGAGACTGACTGTCCCAGAGCCCTGGACACTGAGTGAGGCTGAGTCAGGGCAGACTGGGCCCAGGACCCTGAATACAGCAAAAGCACTCACTGGTGGGTGCAGTGCTGGGGACCTGGTGAGCCTGAAGAGGAGGCAAAGAATCAGGCCAAGGTGAACCCACGGTCCCTTCCATGGAGGCCTCACCTGGGCCCTGAGTGAGGAGGGTGAGCAGTAGCAGAGGCCAGGTCATGGTGGAGCTACACCAACAATGCTGCCTTCTGACACCCCAAGCCTGAGCCTGGCTCCCCACACTTCTCTTATCTTCTCCCCTGCCTCAGAGGAGGGAGGGGCCTCCATGCAAATCTGCTTCCTTCACCTGCCTCACCACATTCCAATCCAAACTGACATGGAGTCTACATACACCTGCAACCCTGGAAAGAAGAGCTTTACCAAGAATGAAGCTCTTGCCCTGGCTGGGTGACTTAGTGGGTCACAGTATCATCCTGGTATGGCAAGGTTGCCTGTTTATTCCCGTCCAGTGCACATATAGGAATTCACCAATGAGTGCTTATGCAATAAGAACAAAAACTCCATGTTTCTCTCTCTCCTCTCCTTTCTCCCTAAATTCAATTAGTAAATGCTTTTAAAACAGTCAAACTCTTTAATATACTCTAAGTAAGGTCAGACTGAGCCCATAAATCACGCAGAAATGGAGCCATCCAGGGGATACCTACCTTTTCTCCTGGGGGACTCCTGGTGTCTCCTGGATGAACTATCCCAGGACTTCCCCTTTGTGTGGTGTGGGCAAAGGTAAAGACAGCTTGACTGAGGAAGGTTCAGGCACTCCATTTACTGGGTGTCAATGGCAGAGCTGGGGACTGCATATTGCCCTCCACCCCTTATTCCCCTTGGTGAGGGTGGCTCCTCTGCATGGTTCCATCCTCTGTCTTTGCAGTGGTTTTATTCGGAAGCTGAGCCCTTGCATGTATTGGCTCTTTTAAGAGATGATGTATCAGACACAACAGTTTGGGGACCTCATGTGCTCTCAGGGAAGCAGCACTTCAAACTTCATCCCAGGACAGCATAAATCCCAGCAAGTACCTTCCCCACATCCAGGCTCTTGTGCCCCTAGTGTCCTAATACTATACATCCCCCTGGAGGCCCAAGACTGTGAATTCCTCAGGGAAGTCAGCTGAGGGGAAAGGGGTGATTCCCAGATTACTTCCTTCCCATCTTCTGTCCCTTCCAGCTCAGTACCAGATCCCCTGGCCCCTTCAATTTCCCGGTGAGCCCATTGCCCTTTGCCTGTCAACTTCCCCGGACTGGAATGTGTCACCTCCCAAACCAGGTGGCCCAGATGCTACTCTCAGGCCTGATTCGCATGTTCTACCATGTACTGGGTACAGGGGTGCTGCTTGTGAGGCAGCTCTTGGCTCAAGGCTGAGGACACATTACCTAAAACCACTGAATAGGAAGTTTGGATGAGGATCATGGTGCCAGGTGAGACAGACTGACTTCTCAAATTGTGAGGAGAAAAGATATTGCACAAAGAAGCAAAGGCTCTGTGGGATTGAGAAGTCCCAGGAGCTTAGAATAGCAGAAGTCACGGTGAGAGATGGGCTGGTTCCTTGTGGAGATTCCAGGGAGAGTCTGTTTCCTGGCTCCTCTAGTTGCTAGGTCACCAGCATTCCATGGCTGTAGCTACATGACTCCAGTCTCTGCTCTGTGGTCCCATCTCCTGCTCATCTTCTGTCCCCAACTCTGCATGCACACATTCGTAATCCACTGTATTAGTCAGGGTTCTTCAGAGCAGCAGGAGGATATGAGGACTTGGCTGGTGTGATTACAAAGACTGAGAAACCCCAAGATCATTAAGCTGGGGGGCCCAGGAAAGATGTTGGTCTAATTTTGCCTGAGACTGAGGACCTGAGAATCAGAGGAGCTGATGATTTAAGATACATTGTGAGGACAGAGGCCTGTGAGATGGGATGTGATGCCCCAGCCCTATGGAGATCCATGAGTATAGGGGTGAGTTCCTCCTTTTGTTCTAGTCAGGTTCTCAGTGCAGTGATGCTGTGCACATAGGGAGGGTGATATCCTTTTAGGGTCCACCACTTCAAATGCTAATCTTATCTTGAAACTAGCTCAGAGACACACCCAGAAATCATGTTTAGGTTGGGCTGCTGTCCTGTCCTGTGGGCTGTGAAACCAAGGCATACAATTAACAATCCAAGTCCCCATCTCAAAGCCTTCATCCCATCTGCAAACTCCCTTTTGCCTTATTAGGTAACATTCCCAGATCCCAGGGATTAACACCAGGATATCTTTGTGGCCTCATTACCTAGGCTCTGGAACCAGCCTTCCAGTCCTGCACAGTGACACACACACACACACACACACACACACACACACACACACACACACACAATGGCTCTGAAAGGCTATTCTCAGGATGTTTTGCACAGTAGCACATGGAGGTGTTCCAGACACAGGAGCTACCCCAAACCAACTTTTAAACAGCGTTTAAATTGACCTGGCTGTCCTTTTCTTGAAATACTTTTAATATTAATGGAAACCTGAGAGTCTGATCCCACTGCTTAGTACTGCACACAAAGCAAGGGAGAGATTTAGAAATATCCATCAGTATAGCCATGCTCACAGTCTAGCTTCTGCAGCCCTCACTAGTGTGTCCCATTGAAATATGCCTTACCATAAACCAAAGTGGACATTTTCCTTCTACAATCAAAGACATTTTAAGACGTCACTTATGAATTCCCACACTGGTTCCCATGTGGTTCTTTGTTTAAGGAATTCCTTCCCTCCCATCACGGGTAGGAAGAGGCTTTCTGTATGGAGCCTGGGTGACATCCCTTGGCACCTCTCAACTTTCTGCCCTTTCCTTCCTTGAAGTCTAAGGAGGCACCGGGCCCAGCCCCTACCTGGCATTACAGAATTGAAGGACAGGTGATCAGGATTTGACTCCACCTGAGAGAGGAGAGGCTCCCCCTGGTCCCTGTGAGGCTCTGCTCCAGGAGGGGCAAGGAGATTCCACAAGTGTGGACTGATGGCTACACTCTGAGTTTGGGAAAATATGGAAGAGTGAAGAGCTGGGTACATAAGAATCTGGAAGCACAGCTCAGGTTTGTTCAGAAGTTCTGCACTAGACTCAACATTCATGACACCGGTGGGTGAATGAATTTCTTAATGCTTTTGTCTAGGCATGTTAGGTGAATGCAGTTAGGAGGAAGTTGCTCACCAGACAAATCCCCACACTATCTTTTGATAGGTGGGGCAAAGGAGTCAATTTGGAAATATTTCATGAAGATGGAAAGGACACTGTGCCAAGCGTGGTACGAGGGCAGCGGGTAGGGCCTTGGGGAAGTCAGTTCTGTACTGTGCACAGGATTTGTCCCTCCAACTCTCCCCCAGCTCAGTCCTCATGAAATATTGACTGATTGTTTTGTCAAAGGAGACAGAGAGCCTAAAGGAAGTTCTCATCTGTGGTGTCTCTTGTGGTACGCTTCTTTTTCAAGGGGCCACCAAACTGGAGTAGGTTCCTCGTGTCCATGATGAGAGGTGAGGAGTTCAGAGAGAACTCCAGCCATGGAGACATAAATGTCCCTGGACACAGGGAAGCAGGAATTCAGTGAGCAGGGATCCTGGGAGCTCAGGCAGGTTTGCTCTCATTTTCCCCAGTTGCTTGAGGCACTGTGGTAAGTGCCACAGATGTGATATAAAACAATGACATCAGCCCCCTTCCAGGCTGGAGCCTAGAGATGGTCACAGAGGCTGGAGTGCCGAACCGGTAGCTAGAGGAATGGTCTGAGATCCCTGAAGGCTACAAACTGACAGGATCCATCAGGAGTTGAGAGGCAGTGCCCTTGCCTTATTGGTGCTAGGCCACCTCATTATAACCCGCACTCCTCCCCACCCAGTGTCACTGGCTCTTCTGGAGCTTCTGCTTCAGAGACCTGAATGCTGAGGGAGGTTGAGTCATGAAGAGAGAGTTCATGAACTTGAAAATGAAGACAAAGGCACAGGCAGATTGCAAGTCCAGGACCATGGCTCCAGTTGAGCCTCAATAAAACAACTGGTCACCCAAGAAACAAACTATGCCTGTGCAGTGATCAAGGGTGGTGAGGAGCACAGGAGCCCAGCCATGCTAGAGGCTCTCAGAGTGCCTCCTGAGCCCAGAGCTGGACAGGGCAGCCTACCCCTGGGGTTATTGGTCTCAGCAGGCTGTCCTGTGTTGGGGGTGGAGGTGGCAAGGTGTTCATGCCTATTCATTCAGAGGCTGTCTCTGAGCCTGGACTGTCTTCACTGTCCCCCCTTACTTCAGACCCCTAAAGGTGGGACCTCAGAGAGTGTCCTGCCTCCTTGGGTCCTGGCCAAGAGGGTGTGCCTGTTATGTATGTTTAAGTATAAATCCGGGAGGGCTCCCCATGGAGACAGGGCCCCTGAGCAGAGTTACTCAAGGGACAAGAGATGAGACCACAGGACCCCATAAGTGTGAACCAAGGTTTGTTCCAAAGTTCCACAACTGTCTAAACCAGCCATGGGCAAACTACGGCCCGCGGGCTGAATCCGGCCAGTTTGAAATGAATAAAACTAAAAAAAAAAAAAAGACTGTACCCTTTTATGTAATGATGTTTACTTTGAATTTATATTACTTCACATAAACACTCCATCCATGCTTTTGTTCAGGCCCTCCAGTCCAGTTTAAGAACCCACTGTGGCCCTGGAGTCAAAAGTTTGCCCACCCCTGGTCTAAACAAACATTCACAATACGTACGCATAAAGTACTCTCTCATCTATAGGTGCAATTGGAATCTCAATTAGGAGCAGTTAAGGATGCCCTGAGTCTCACCCCACACCCTATACCCCACACCCCACACCCACACCCCACTTGGAGGTTTGGCAGAGCCCAGAGACCTCTGCTCAGCACAAACCTTAGTGAGCCCTGGACTGAGATTGGGGACACTGGGGCACAAACAAAGTTTCCCTACTGTGTCCCTAATTGTGGCTGCAGCTGCCAAACAGGCAAACAGAGCTGCCACATCTACCCTTGCAGTGTCTCCCCTAGACCAGTGCTTGCAGCATCTCCCCTGGGACCACTTTCACCAACAGCAGCCCCTCCCCAACCCTGGAAACAAGGTATCCAGTCTTATAGTACCTGCTGTGCTGCACATAGCACAGGGCCAGGGCCTCCCTGTCCAGTATGGTAGCCAGCAGCCTCATGCGATGATTAAGCCCCTGAAATATATCCAGTGCACTTGAGGAGCTGAGTTTTTATTTTAATATAGCTATCAAGGTAACATATACTTTGGTTATTGTTTAGAACACCTTGGGTGTGTGAATGAATCTATTTTCTCAAATGTTAGGAAATGCAAATACAGACCCAGCATTCCTGATTTAAAAAGATACAATTTAGCACTCAATTCTTAGTGAGGTGGCCTGTGAGAGACATCAAACTAAGAAGACTTTGTGCAGAACATAAAGGTAAAATACCTCATTAATATTTTTGTGGCTGCTTGGTTCTTCTAGGCTGGGCAAATAGCCAAATTAACAGACAGAGATTAACAGGAGAACATCAGGGGTTAGTACATGTGCAAGAAGCTTTCACATAGAATTGATGTAGCCATAACATTACAAACACACTGAGGCAACATTGGGTATATGACATTTTAAAGTTTTTAAAGCAAGTTATTGATTTCAGAGAGGAAGGAGTGGGGACGAGAGGTAGCAACATCAACGATGAGAGATAATCATTGATCCTCTGCCCCCCACGGGCACCACCCAGCGGATGCAGCCTGAATTCATTTTCCTACCATGTGCCCTGACAGGAAAATGAATCCTGACTCCTGGCTCATAGGTCCATGCTCAACCACTGAGCCAGGCGAACTGGACTATATACTAAGTATTTTGAACAAAGGAGAAAGGGGGGAGATTATTTTTCAGAAGTGAGAATGGGCGATTTCCAGGTAGTTGAGGAAGAACAGAACACATCTGTCAGTAAAGTTAAGAAACCATGAGACACGGGTTATCTAGCCAACTGACACCAGTCTGAGCCCTCTTAGCCAATAGTTAAGAAATAAAGGAAACAAAGATTCTGCCACCCTAAAGCTGCCTTTGGGGATATTGATTTTCAGCTGTTTATTTAGAAGCCCAAAAGTCAGAGAGAACATTTGGGCAAACCCAACCCGCTCCTGCCCAAAAGATTCAGAGAGAGAGAGAAACCTTCTTCAGAACGTTGTTGCCTTTGCCTGATTGGAGTGAAACATGGTAAACAAGAGGGCTTCAGCAGATGTCTATTAGCTAGATTCCCCTCCTCCCCTGTGACACCATCAATCCCGAGTGTGGGAGAGGTTCCCAGACATTCTTGGTCCCAGGAGGCAGGGTTATAAATTCCTGTGGCTGCTGTGTCCAGTGCTGGAATTGGTGGCAGTTCAGCTCACCCAGCACACCTCCTGAGCCCACAGCTGGACAGGGCAGAGGCTGGGTCCAGGCTGGCTGGACCCAGGACCTGGAGAAGAGGAAGAAATGCAGAGGGGGATGACTCAGGTGAACCTGGAAGGGAGGGAGAGGCGGCAGTCCAGGTACCCACATGAACTGTCCTTGGGAAAGGTCACCTGTGTCCTGAGGAGAGAGAGGGGAGTAGAGCCCAGCCATGGGGGAGACCCCTCAGGGCTCTGCCCCCTGACACTCTGACACTTGAAAGGACACTCACCACTGACTCTCTCATCCCCTCCCCAACCAGGTTCAGGGGTGAGGAGGGAACTCCATGCAAATTGTTCCTGAGCTCTGAGGATTCTAAGTCCTTTTGTTCCAAGCTTGAGACTTAGCAACCAGGGGAGCAACCAGTGGACAACCTGTCCAAGTAGGACTGGACCAGGACTGGTGGGGCAGCCTACATCTCCTTCCTAAGAAGTTGCTTTGACGCTGGGCCAAGGCCATGGAGCTGTGAGAGCACCGCCTGTCAGTGAGCAGCTGGCCTTCAGCTGAGTGTTCCTCTCCACACACCCAACCTCTCCCCCAGCAGTTACTCACATGGGGAGGGCTCTATCCTCTTCAAGTCCAGTCTCTGGGAGGCCCGAATCTGGGAGAAGGGATGCCGCCCAGGGATGAAGGTTCCTGCCTTTCCCTCTGGGCTCCTGGATAGCTATGCCAAAAGAATTTTCAAAAGGTGTGGTTCACAGAAATCGGGACACACACTGTGGCGAATGCACTCTGGCCACCCTGAATTCTCTCCAAGACCTTTCACATTGGCTATTCTTGCAGTGAGCTGGGAGTCCAGAGGCCATTGCAGGTGCCTGTAAGGATATCAGGAGCCTGTTGTACAGTGGGTGTCATGGAAGCAAAAGTCAGCCCCAAATTCCTTCTTGGTTTGCCCTCCCTGCTTTGGACCCCTGTTTATTCTTCCTCGTCTTAGTGTCTTCACCTGAAAACAACAACTGACAGCATGAAAGTTCAAAATGTCCTGACAAGAGTCTGGCTACAACATCAAAAAGCTAAGTTTTCCTTAGTCAGTAAGGGCTGTATGTTTTATCCATGTCAAGCATGCTTAGTTTGAGATTGCAGCTTCTTTCCCCCTTAGGCTTACTGTACGTGATTGTAGAAAAAAGTATGTATCCCTTTCACCTCATCTCTATTTTTTCCTCTCACAGGACAGGCTAGCAGGGGTGGACAAACTTTTTGACTCGAGGGCCACAATGGGTTCTTAAACTGGACTGGAGGGCCGGAACGAAAGCATGGATGGAGTGTTTGTGTGAACTAATTCATGTTAACACTGCTGTTGGTGAAGGAGCGGAGGGGAGAGCAAGAGAACCCTCCACTCTTTGGGCTCCGCGGGGCGGATAGAACACCCGAACGGGCCGGATCCAGCCCCCGGGCTGCAGTGTGCCCACCGCTGGCTAGACTCAGCCTCTCTCAGCTGTGCAGTAGTGTGTGCGCGCACAGACACTCACACACACTCACACACACACACACACCCACACACACACACACACACACACACTGCAGCTCCTTCAAAAGCATCCAGCATCCCTCTCTTCCATCACTGAAGGGTTTTTAAGTCACAAGGGTGATCATTATCATGCAGTGCTGGTTGACTGACACATTTAATGTTTCTAAAATTAAAATAGCTCTTCATCACTAGTCCAGGAGAGGCAATTGTGATAGAGAACCTTGTAAAAAATACAGGAAGATATTTTACAATAACTAGCATTATCATTTTTAGTGGACATGTGGACTGCTTTAAGAGGTTCATAAATATGAATTGCTGATTTCCCAAGAGAGTGGCATCCAGGAACTTTAGTCCCTTTTCCTTATGCAGGCTTACTGTCGCCTAGGAACATGGCGAACATTATGAGGCAATGGGTGAAGCAATGGAATGAATGAATGTTATATTCACATTTAATTTTACAAGAATAGGGTTGCAATGTGTAATCACTCAGGTGGCGAGCATTTTACTTTTCATATAACAGACCTCGTCTTTTTAGTGCATCAAGCTCTGCAATGCTGACAAGCAACCAGATCATCATGAACATAAGGGTGGGCAAAATTCAAACAGATTCCCTTTGAATTTCACCTTCCAGGGATGCAACCATTGCCCTCTGTGTCACTCTACCACCCTCCCCTGTGCCCCAGTGTCTCTTGCATTCTCAAATTGGCCAAGCACTTTACTCTCTCAGAAATTGTGCAGTCTGTCCTCATGCCCTCAACAGGATCCTTCCAAGGCCCTGGTGGCCCCTCCTTATACAACCCTCAGGCAGGAGTCTCCTGCCTCTGTAACTTTCCATACCAGCCCCTTTGTTCTCTTGACAGAATTAGTTACAAAGAGCCATTTGTAGATAATGGTCTTGTTGGGTTTTGCTGTGTGTGTGTGTGTGTTTGTGTTTTCTGTTTTCATCCTAAACTCTGTGAGGAGAGACTGTGTGTAGCTCTGAGCATGGCATTAGCAGCCACTCCAGGACAAATAGTTGCCAAATCCATCTAGGAGAGAGGGGGGAGGGCTATGCTGAATCTCCAGTTCCCAGGTGAGTTGTTTCTGTTTCTGTTTTTTATCTGCTCTGCTCTAGGTGACAATCCCAAATCCACTGGGGCTGAAAGCAGTCGCCTCATTTGTCCTCATTCCTCCATCTATGTAGCTGGAAACCTTAACCTCTGCTAGTTCATAGGCATGGGGAACGACTGGAGGAATGGCAGGGTAGGGACACACAGGAAGCCAGCCTCACCACCCTGCTGTTACGCTCCGCCCACACGACCTCCCCACAGCCTATGGTGAAGAGATGCAGGGTCACCTGCAGGACAGGGACACAGTGTCCGCTCCCCAATCTCCCTCTCAGATAAGGTCTTACAATTTGCAGAGTCTGAATATTCCCCATGTCTGAGTGAGAAAGAGAAAGGCAGCACAATGTGTCTGAGGCTGCCTGTCACTACTTGAGCCAAGTTAAGCAGAGACAGGGTTGAACCACACAATGAGTGTTTATCCAAGGATGCGGTCAGTATGGGGAGAGCAGTCGCTCACACTGGAAATTCGGCTCTCAGCCTCTTGGGGAGAAGATAGCTACCTGTAGCTGCCAGCTGCAAGTGTCGCTTGCAAAGGGGAGGGGAGGGCCTACTATCTGCCCTTCAGGAGCTCAAAGGCTGACCACAAGGTGGCTAATCTTCCAAGACTTTAGGAACAGCTCAGCCCCTTCCTGGGATGAGATTGGAATGGTCAGGCTTCCTGAGAAAGACCCCAGGAGGGTGTCAGGGTGCAGGCACAGCTAACAAATCAAAGCCTGTCCTGTGCCTGGTCTCTTTGCAAAATGCAATTCTTTTCTGAGTAATGGGCCATGGAGGCAGCCTATGTTTTCAGTAGAGCCTGTTTCATCCTCCAGTGTCCTGGGGCCTCGTATTTATAGTTTGTAAGTAATGATTAAACAACTGCGGCTCTATTCTTATTAGAGAAGCCCTTCCCCACTATGAGAAGCTGATTTCCAAAGACCCCCAGGAGATGCCTCAGGCCAGCCTGGATGACAAGGCTCTGCCTCAGCTTTGCTCTTCCCCTCTCCCTCTCTCCTCACAAGCCTGACTTTTGTCTCCTAAAGAGACTATGGAAAAGCAGGCAGCAAAACCTCTCAGAGTGAGCATGCCAGGCCCCCTGTGTGCCCTGGAGGCGCCACCTGAGAGGAGAGCCCTGGGTTAAGGTTCAGCTAAGGGGCAGCTCTGCCAGTGCCTGAGCACCAGGCTGTGGCTGGTGCCTCCCCACCTCTCCTCAGCTTTGTTGGCCTGCTCCTCCTCAGGAGCCTCCTTCCCACTCCTTCTGCTTTCAGGCCCAGGTGTGACTTTGCCAAAGGGATTTGTTGGTGAGAGGAGAACCCCTTCCTGAGGGGGCAGGAAGGCAGGGAGGCTGCCATCACCTGAAGGCTTAGGGGAGGTGAGCAGAGCAAAGGCTGGATTCGGGGCTTGTCAAAGAGCTCTGGTGACCCAAACCCCAGGGGTCGACTGAGGAGGGCACCTGTGGAGAGAGACAATGTAATTGCATCTGGCCAGCTCTCCTCTGCCCCGGGGGTTACTAAAATGTCCCCATCCAGACAGTAGGGACAGTGGGCTAGCCCAGGACAGGGCGCTCTTTTCTAGACAGAGGGCTGCGGTGGGGTGGGAGTGGGGCGCCAAGCCTGGCCCAGGGAACAAGGTAGGTAAGTGGCAGCCACAACCACAGAGGGAAAGAGGTCCCCAGAAACACAGACCAGGGGTGGCGAGTGGGAGGTTAGCTGGGGGTCGCGGCCTCCTGTTTCTCCCTCCACTTCCACGGCCGCCCCCACCCTCATGCCTGGAAGCACAGGGTTCCTCTGACAGTCCCCGACCCTCTGCCACCCCTTGCAGCCTGGTGGGTGTGGCACAGGCGCCCCTGTCCCCACTTACTCTGGGCCTGTTAAAACACGTCCCCCCATTCTGTCCCCTGATCTTGGTTTGTTCCTGGTCGCCTGATCTTGATAAGATTTTGCCCCCAAAGGAACAAGGGCACAGTCCCAGGAAGCTTGCCAGGCGGCGCCCCCCACCTCTTACTTCCAGCCAGCCTCCCTGCTGTGCAGGAGTCCACCTGGTGAGGAGCACTGCCTGTGGAAAAGGTAAGCGCACACTCTGGGTTCTTGCTGTCTCCAGGGATGAACTTGCTGTCTCTGGGGGTGAACTTGCTCTAGTCACTGGTAACCCGCAGCCACTCCGCGCCGGCTTTTCCATCTGAAAATGAGTTCCCACCTTGTTGTAGTGAAGGCCTGAGGTCCAAACCTGGCTCACTGGCATTAGGCCTTCTGCTTGCTGTGCCAGAGTGGCAGCTCGCAGAGGAGACTTACACGGAACAATACATGGAATTCTGGCGTCGGCCTTTATTGGGTGACCTCAGCAGGCCGAGTTTGCAGTTGACCAAGGGGACCCCCACAGCCCCCGGCGCCAACTCCCCCGGGATCTGGGTCCTCAAGTCTGTGGGCTCTCAGGCCAGCCCAGCCTTGCTAAGCGCGTGGAGGTCAGAGAGGGGGCAGAAAAGTGGCTGCTGGACAGTGGGCAGTGTACGGGAGGGAGAGGTCACTTTCCGCAGAGCACCAGGGCCGTCACTCATCATTGTCCTCTGGTTCAGCTGGTGAGAAAGCGGTGGTCAGGCTGGGAGATAAGAGGTGACTTCCACTGAGAGCAGAAGAGCCCTCTCCTGGTGTGAGTGTGCGTGTTCCTGAGTGTGCATGAGTGTGAGTGTATGAATTCTCACCTGATGATATGTTCCTGGGTTCCTTTTCATTTCTATTGCTGATTAAGGTATTACATATGTGTTCTTATCCCCCACTACCCCCACACCTCCACCCCGACCCTGCAAGCATGCCCTCACGCTCACCCCCTGGTGTCTGCGTCCATTGGCTAGGCTTATAGGCATGCATACAAGTCCTTTGGTTGATCTCTCCCCCTTAGCCCCACCCTCCCCTACCTTCCCTCTGAGGGTGATGGTCTGATCCATGCTTCTCTGTCTCTGGATCTGTTTTTGTTCATTGGTTTATGTTGTTCATTATAATCCACAGATGAGTGAGGTCATGTGATATTTCTCTTTCTCGGACTGACTGACTAGCTTTGCTTAGCATAATGCTCCCCAGCACCATCCATGCTATTGTAAATCGTCACTGTCCCTTCCTTTTTTGTGGCAGCATACTATGCCAGTGTGTAGATGTACCACGGCTTTTTTACCCACTCATCTGCTGACCAGCACTTAGGCTGTTTCCAAACCTTAGCTATTGTAAATTGTGCTGCAGTGAACATAGAGGTATATGTATCCTTTCAGATTGGTAATTCTAGGTTCCTGAGATATATTCCTAGAAGTGGGATCACTGGGTCAAATGGGAGTTCCGTTTTTAGTTTTTTTGAGGAAACTCCATACTCTTCTCCATAGTGGCTGCACCAGTCTGCATTCACACCAGCAGTGAAGGAGGGTTCCTTTTTCTTCCCATCCTCACCAGCACTCGCCCTTTGTTGATTTGTTGGTGATAGCCATTCTGACAGCTGTGAAGTAGTACCTCCTTGTCCTTTTGATTTGCATCTCTTGGGTGATCAGTGACTCTGAGCATGTTTTAATGTGTCTCTTGGCCTTCCTTTTGTCCTCTCTGGAAAAGTATCTATTTAGGTCCGTTGCCCATTTTTGTGATTGGGTTGTTTATCTTCCTTTTGTTAAGTTGTATGAGTTCCCTGTAAATGTTGTAGATGAAAGCCTTATCAGAGAGAACATTGGCAAATATGTTCTCCCATGCAGTGGGCTTTGTTGTTGTCTTGTTGATGGTTTCTTTTGCTATGAAGAAGCCTTTTATTTTGATGTCGTCCCATTTGTTTGCTTTAACTTTATTTTCCATTGCCCCAGGAGCTGCGTTGGTGAAGAGATTGCTTCCGTATATATCTGAGACTCTGCTGCCTATGGATTCCTCTATATATTTTTCTGGTTTCCAGCTTTCTGTTTAAGTCATTATCCATTTTGACCTTATTATTGTGCATGGTGTAAGTTGGTGGCCTAGTTTCATTTTCTGCATGTGTCTGACCAAATTTCCCAGCACCATTTATTGAAGAGACTGTCTTAACTCCATTGTATGTTTTGGCCTCCTTTGTCAAATATTAATTCAGCTTATTGGTTTGGATTGGTTTCTGGGTTCTCTGTTTTATTGCATTGGCCTATATGTCTATTCTTGTGCCAGTGTCAGGCAGTTTTGAGAACAGTGGCTTTGTAAAACAGCTTGATATCTGGTACTGAGATCCCTCCTACTTTGTTCTTCTTTCTCAGGATCGCTGCAGCTCTTTGGGGTTTGTTTGTTTTTTAAATATATTTTATTGATTTTTTACAGAGAGTAAAGGAGAGGGATAGAGAGTTAGAAACATCAATGAGAGAGAAACATAGATCAGCCTCCTCCTGCACACCCCCTACTTGATATGTGCCCCCAACCAAGGTACATGCCCTTGATCGGAATCGAACCAGGCACCTTTCAGTCCGGAGGCCGACGCTCTATCCACTGAGCCAAACCTGTTTGGGCTCAGGGTCTTTTTTTTCATTACAGATGGATTTTTGGAGAGTTCATTCTAGGTCTGTGAAATATGCTGTTGGTGTTTTAATGCGGATTGCATTGAACGTATAGATTGCTTTGGGTAGTATAGCCATTTTAATGAGGTTGTTTCTACCAATCCATGAACAAGGTATGTCCTTCCATCTGTTTATGTCTTCCTCTATCTCTTTTTTCAACATCTTCTAGTTTTCTGAGTGTAGGTCTTTTACGTCCTTAGCTAAACTTATTCCTAGGTGTCTTAATTTTTTTGGTGGGATGATACATAGGATTCTTTTTTCAATCTCCTTTTCTGTAAGTTCACTATTTATTGTGTAAAAATGCCATATATTTCTTGGCGTTAATTTTGTAGTCTGCTACATTGCCAAATTCATTTACTAAGTTTATTAAATTTTTGAAGGAGTGTTTGTGGTTTTCTATGTACAGTATCATGTCATCTGCAAATAATGACAATTTACTTCTTCTTTTCCAATTTGGGAACCATTTATTTCTTTTTCTTGTGTGATCGCACTGACTAGGACTTCCAGTACTGTGTTGAACAGGCGTGTTGAAATTGGGCGTCCCTGTCTTGTTCCTGTCCTAGAGGGAAATGGTTTTTGTTTTGCACTTTGAGTATGTTGTTGGCTGTAGGTTTGTCATATAAGGCTTTTATTATGTGGAAGGATGATTCTGCTAGTCCTACTTCGCTGAGTGTTTTTATCAGAAAAGGCTGTTGCACTTGGTCACATGCCTTTTCTGCACCAATTGATATGATTGTGTGGTTTTTCTCCCTCAAATAGTTTATGTGATGTTTCACGTTCATTGATTTGCAGATTTTGTACCATCCTTGCATCCCTGGAATAAATCCCACTTGGTCATGGTGTATGATCTTTCTAATGCAATGCTGAATACAGTTTGCTGAATTTAGTTGAGGATTGCAGCATTAATGTTCATCTGGAATATTGGCCTGTAAGTCACTTTCTTTGTAGTGTCTTTTTCTGGCTTTGCGATTATGGTAATGCTGGCTTCTTAAAAAGAGCTTGGAAGTATGCCGTCCTCTTGAAATATTTGAAATAGTGTGAGAAAGTTTGCTTTTACTTCTTCTTTGAATGTTTGGTAAAACTCCCCTGTGAAGCCATCTGGTCCAGAGCTTTTGTTTTTTGGAAGCTTTTTGGTTACTGTGTCAATTTTATCAGTATTTATCGGTCTGTTCAGGATTTTTGCTTCTTCCTGATTGAGTTTTGAAAGCTTGTCTTTTTGTAGGAATGTGTCCATTTTATTGAGCTTGTCCAGTTTGTTGTAGTAGAGGTGTTCATTGTAATTTTTTACAATACTCTGTATATCTGTGGGGTCGTTTGTTACTTCAGCTTTCTCATTTCTGTTTTTGTTCATTTGGGTGCTCTCTCTTAGTTTCTTTCTGAGCCTGACTAGAGGTTCATCAATGTTGTTTATTCTTTCCAAGAAACAGCTCTTGGTTTCATTGATCTTTTGTATTATTTTTTTTTCATCCCTACGTCATTTATATCTGTTCTGACCTTACCTTTATTATCTATTTCTTTTTGTGTACTGTGGGCTTTTTTCTCTAATGGAGAGGCACTGTGAAGCCCAGGACAAAACAGCTTTTATTTACTTGAATACACATTTGTCCTTTAGCAAAACAAACAGGCATATCAATGGTAAAGTTTGGTAAACAATAGAAGAATTTTCATGTTAGGAGGTTGCCGTCAGCCCTTTTTCCCACAACAGGATAACAAAATGCTGATTTTCTGCCATGCTGAACATCAAAGTCCATTCGCCTTCTGTGGGACTTCTCCCATTGATATGTTAACTACTTTTGGTCTTTACCCCATCATTTCCCCCTTTCTGTTTTCTTAAGTAATTTAGAAAGGTGTATGCCATCTTCTGGGCTCAGATTCTTTTAAGACTTGTGATTCTGCTTCTTCAGACTGGAAGAAAACATAGAAGAACAAGAAAGAGAGACAACATTGGTTATTCTAAAAAGCAAATGTAAGGAGATTCAATGAAAAGGATTGAGTTCTTTCATGTCCTTTTAAATATCGTTTTCAGCTATTTAAGGAATTTGTCCATAGTAGGCTTCTTTTTGGGCTATCAGTTCTTTATGGGTCCCTTTCCAGTCACTGTTCCCTTGTGACATGACAGCAATGATGTTCGAGTTCTGGATGGTGGGCAAACGGTGAGAAATGACAATGCAGGTCTGACCTCTTTTGGCTTTGTCAAGAGCCACCGGCACCTAGGCACAGCTGATGACTGCTAGCGTGGCAAGGCGTGGTCACCATCCCCCATCTCTAGATGTTTCTCCTCTGTCTCCTCAGCATGTTGCTAGGGGTACTGCTATCTGTAGTTGGAGTAGTCTGGTCAGTTCCTCTCTCAGATTCATGTTGCAGGAATCCACACAGGCTTGGAGGAGTTTTCTGGAAATACACAAGCATATCCTTGACCAAAGATTAATAAAGGGACCCTTCCTTAAACCAGACTCGGTACCTTTCCATTTAACCAGACCATTTTTCTTTGGCTTATTCTGACACCAGTGTAATTCTATGGGTGTCTTGCCATCAGCATTACAAGGGTAAAATTTAAAGTAATTAAGGCTTGGTGTGGTCTACTTACAAGAGATGTCTTCACTATTCCGCCACTTTTGTTTTCCAAGTTGGGATTTTAGAGCCCTTGTAGCAGATGTAACATGCAAGGAGGGCATTTCTCATAATCTGTTTTGCCGGCTGTACAATATTTTGGCAGGCTGATGTAAAAGCTTGTGAAATTCTGTGACATGTTTAATAAAATAACTTACTGACAGGCATATTCATTTCCTTTTGTTAAAGGACCAGGACTTGTTCAAATAATATAGAAAGGCTTCGGTCACTGAGCCATTGAAATTGAGTAGTTGCAGTTCTGTTTACCAAGCCAGCAGCATAAGCAGATAAAGAGAGAATATGAAGAGGCTTTTGGAAATCCTGCAAGTCAGCCTTGGTCGTTTCTAATTCGATTCTTTGCACAGAAGTATGACTGGTCTGCATGACTTGGTCTGAATTCATTGCAGTATAAGCAGCTTTACCATGAGATGAACTATCAGTAAAAACAGTGACCTCTCCAGGAATAGGTTTCTGCCTATTCCAACTTTGTTCCCCTGAATATTCTTTTATTTTCATTTGCTCATTTAAATCAGTCTAAAACAAGGCTTATTTCCTATCTTCCTTTCTCATTGGGTGGGGACAGTGAATGACTCTAATTGGATTTTTGCTATCAGTCTTTGAGTATATTGACATAATTTTTTTTTTAGGAAAGCATAATGCAAATTGTTTTCTTTTTGAGGCCTGATACATTTATTTTTATATGCAGTTTTCTAGATATTTGAAGGGAATCTCCTTCCGTTTCTTCTTCCAGAGAAATTTCTAGGCCACAGTTATGGAGTTTCTTTTAAAAGCCTTTTTCTTTCTTTTAAATAGTGCTACAAACTTGGTTTCTTTTCGGAATTACCAATTGGAGAGAGATATGCTGGCCAATGCTGTAATGCATACAGATTAAGTAAAACTATCTTTTTACTTATCGTGTCTTATTAATGGTGAGATTTAATGCTTGAATGAGTTTTTTTTTAAGATATTTTTATTGATTTTTAACAGAGAGGAAGGGAGAGCGATAGAGAGTTAGAAACATCAATGAGAGAGAAACATCAATTAGCTGCCTCCTGCACAGTCCCCACTGGGTATGTCCCCGCAACCAAGATACGTGCCCTTGACAGACTTCTTTTTTTGTTCTGGTGAGACTTCTTCTCCAGATGTCCCACATTGGGCGCCAGAATGTTGCAACCTTTTGCTGCAATGATTCAAGATCTGGGAAAGGAGCTGCACACAAATGAACACATTAGACAACAACTATAAATTTAGAAGGCATTGGGGAGCCAGGTGGAGACTTTTTTCTCTTGGGGAGAGGCTCTCTGAAATGCAGCACCCATCAGCTTTCATTTATTTGGCTGTAGGTTTCTCATATATGCCCTTTAGCAAAGCAGACAGGCATATCAGTAGTAAGGTTTAATCATCAGGTTAGCAAGATTGCCTTCAGCCATTTTGCCAACAGCCGTGTAATATACTGCTGATTTTCAGCCCTGCTGAATATCAAAGTTCATGTCAAAGTTCATTAGCCCTCCATACATACACACACACACACACACACACACACACACACACACACGTATACATACACACACACATATACACACACACATACTACTGTTGGTCTTTGCCTCAAGCACTTTACTCTGAGGTTTGACAGTGTGATCAATGCTTCTTTGTGTCTGGATGTCTTGTTGTTCATCAGCTAATGTTGTTCATTATATTCCACAAATGAGTGAGATAATGTGATATTTATCGTCCTCTGACTGGCTTAATTTGCTTAGTGTAATGCTCTCCAAGTCCATCCATGCTGTTTCAAATTATAAGAGTTCATTCTTTGTTACAGCAGTAGAGTCTTCCATTGTATAGATGTTCCACAGTTTATTCATCCGTGCATCTGCTAATGGGCTTTTAGACTGTTTCCAAATCTTAGCTATTGTAAATTGGGCTGGTATGAACATACAGTTGCATATATTTTTTTCTGATTGGCCTTTCTCATTTCTTGGGATATATACCTAGAAGAGAGAACACTGGGTCAAAGGGGAGCTCCATTTTTAATTTTTTAAGAAAATTCTATATGATTCTGCATTCCCACCAGCAGTGCGCAAGGGTTGCTTTTTCTCTGCATCCTCACCAGCACCTGTGGTTTGTTGATTTTTTTCTGACAGCTATTCTGACAGTTGTGGATGGTACCTCATTGACATTTTGATTTGCATCTCTTGGACTGTTCGTGCCTTTGAGCATTTTTCGTATGTCTCTTGGCCTTTTATAGGTCTCCTTTTAAAAAGTGTTAATTTAGGTCCTTTGCCCATGTTTTGATTGGATTGTTTATCTTCCTATTGTTAATTTTTTGAGTTCCCTGAAAACTTTGGAGATTCAACACTTATCCGAGATACCATTGACAAATATGTTCTCCCTATGCAGTGGGCTTTCTGGTTGTTTTCTTCAGGTTTTTGTTTGGTGTGCAGGTTTTATTTTGACGTAGTCCACTTGTTTATTTTCCCCTCTGTGTGCATTGCCTTTGGAGCTGTATCAATAAAGATACTGCGAAGACATATCTGATATATTGCTACATAGGCAATCTTATAAGTTTTTTTTATTTTTTATAGATTCTCATCTGATGTTTAAGTAGATCCATTCTGAGTTTATTTTTGTGAATGGTGTAAGTTGGAGGTCTAGTTTCATTATTTTGCATGTATCTTTCTAATTTTCCTAACATTTATTGAAGAGACTGTCTTGACTCCATTGTATGCTCTTGCCTCCTTTGTAAATTAATAATAGAGCGTAATGACTTGGGTCCACTTCTGGGTTCTCTGTTCTGTTTCAGTGGAGTATATGTCTTTTCTAGTGCCAGTAGCAGGCAGTTTTGAGAATGGTGGCTTTATAATATAGCTTAATATCTGGTATTGTGAGCCCACCAACTTTTTTCTTCTTCCTCAGACTATTTTTACTCCATTTGAATTTTTTCAAGGATTTTTTTGTGTCTGTGAAATATTCTGTTGGTATATTAATGGAGATTACAATAAATCTATAGATTGCTTTGGGTAGTATGGACATGTTAATGAAGTTAAGGCTACCAACCCATCAACATGGTATATGAATCCATTGGCTGATATCTTTATCTCCATTTCAATGTCCTGTAGTTTTCCAAGTGCAGTTCTTTTAGTTTCTTTATGAATCAATAAAAATGTACAGTTTTTAATTATAAACCTTGTTTTCTATCAAAATTACTTCTTGCGTGAATTGTGGGACACCCTTTACTTAGGCGACTCCTGTGAAAGGGCCATTTGACCCACAAAGGGGTCGCAACCCACAGGTTGAGAACCGCTATTCTAAAATGTCAATTAAATCTAATGGATCCAGTGTGTCCTTTAGAGGCTCTGCATCCTTGTTATTTTTTCATATGGAAGATCTATCCAGTGATGTCAGAGGGGTGATAAAAGTCCCTTACTGTGACTATCCTTTTGTCACACTCTCTGTTAAAGTCTTCTAGAATTTTTGTTTGTTTTGTTTTTTGTTTGTTTGTTTGTTTGAGTTATATATATATTGAGGTGCTCCTATGTTGGCTGAATATATGATTAACTAGGGTTATATCGTCTTGTTGGTTGGTCCCTTCAGTATCATGCAGTGACCTTTATGTCTCTTGTGATGGCCTTTATTTTAAAGTTTATTTTTTCTGGTATGTGTATTGTTACTTTGGCCTTTTTTTTCTTTTCCATTTGCATGGAAATTTTTCCCATTCCTTCACTCTCATCCTGTGTGTGTCTTTTGTTTTGAGATGGTGCTCCTGTAGACAGCATGTACTTGCATCATGTTTCTGTATCCATTTTGCTCCACTACACCTTTAGATTGGAGCATTGACCTATTTACATTTAGGGTTATTATTCATAGGTATTTATTTATTTATTTCCATTTCGTTTCTGTGTGGCTAAGTTTCTGTCTCTGTTTCTCCTTCTCATTACAGCAATCTCTGTAGCATTTCTTGTAAAGCTGGCTTGGAGAGGATGTACTCCTTCAGCCTTTTTCTGTCTAGGAAGCTCTGTATTTGACCGTCTATTTTGAATGAAAGAATTGCCAGATATAGTAATCTTGGTCTCAGATCCTTGCTTTCCATTAATTTGAGTACTTCATGCCATCTTCTTCTGGCCTGTAGAGTTTCTGATGAGAGATCAGGAGTCAGCCTTCTGGGAACTCCTTCATAGCTAACAGTTTTCTTTTATCTTACTGCCTTGAAGATTCTCTCTTTGTCTTTAATTTTTGGCATTTTAATTATGATGTGTCTGGGCACAGGTTTGTTTGGGTACTTCTTCTCTGGGGTTCTCTTTGGCTCTTGATCTTGTGTGGGATTTTCCTTTACCAGGTTAGGTAAGTGTTCTGCCATTGTTTCTTCAAAGACCTTCTCTATGCCTTTCTCCCCTCCTGCCTCTTTTGGCACACTGGCTATTCTAATACTGTTATGTAAGTGGCCCTCCTGTTTGTTTGTTTGTTTGTTTTAAATCTTAATTTTTCTGTCTTTTTTTTATTGGGTGATATTTTTAACTCTGTTCTAAATCAGTGATTGGATCCTCAGCTTTCCCTAATATCTGCCTATTCCTTCTAATGTGTTCTTTATTTGTATTATGTCATTTTATATCTTTTTTTTTATTGGGTGATATTTTTAACTCTGTTCTAAATCAGTGATTGGATCCTCAGCTTTCCCTAATATCTGCCTATTCCTTCTAATGTGTTCTTTATTTGTATTATGTCATTTTATATCTTCTTTTCGTAGTCACTATATCTTTTTATATGCTGTTGAGCTCTTTTACCTTCATAACTCTGAAGTCTGATTCAGATAAATGTCTTCTCTGTGCTTCATCTCTCTCAATATCTGGAGAATTCTCCAGTTCTCTCATTTGAGGATTGTTTATTTATTTCCTCTTTCTGGCTTTCTGTGTGGGTTTGTGGTGACAAGTTAGGTAGACCTGTCTGCCTATCAGTCTCTAGTGCAGAATATTGTTAAAGGATGTTTCTGACTAAGTAGGTCAGGCAAAGACTCAAAGCCTCCAGAGTCCTCCTCTGTCTATAGACTGATAGGATTCCAACTTAACTTGCCTCCAAGGCAATGGTCCTCAGGTTACAGCAAGAGTTTGTTTCAACAGGGTGGTGCAGTTGCCTCTGCCTGGAGGTTAATTGTTATTTATAATCTCTTAAGTGTCCTCAGGGCAAGGTGTTTCCCAGTAGTGCGTGTTAATTGTGTCCCCTCCAGGAAAGGCAAATGTCTGCATGGGAAAGATTTTCTCTGCTGCATGAGGAAATGACTCCTCCCAGGAAACTTGAAGTGTCTGTCTTCTGTGCTGGAATCCTTGACTCCCCAGCTCTGGCTTTTTCCTTCACAGCTCCAGTCCACTTCACCCTCCCTTTGCCAGGGCACAAGCTGTGTGGCTCCACAGGGAAATTTGTGCGCTGGCTCTTTAAGAGGATACCTGAATTTCTAGCTGTCTCTCCCTGGCAGACAGTGCCCTGCTGCTATTCACATCCACAGGTTATATGGGTACCCTCCTCAGTTCTGGTGCTCTCTGCTAGGAGGCCCAGCTTGGGGATTAGACCCAGAGTTCTCAGTGGCAGTCCTCCACAGCTGAGATATCTCTCTGAGACTTCAGTTGCTTTCTGTGGGTGTCAGGCCCGCCCCTTCCAGCCTCCTCTCCTCCTACCAGTGTCTATGTGGCCTCCACCTTTGGTCCTCGGGTGTCAGGGTTCTCTCCTGTGAGTTTTCCATTGATTATTCAGGAAGTTGTTCTGTATTTTAGTTGGAATATCAGTTTGTTCCTGGGAGCATGTCCCTGCAGCATCCATGATTCTGCCACCATTCTTTTAAATATATTTTTATTTATCTCAGAGAGAAACAGAGAGCAAGTGAGAGTTAGAAACATCAGTCATGAGAGCGATTCATTGATCAGCTCGCTCCTGCAAGCCCCAGACTGGAGATTGAGCCCACACTCAGGCAAGTGCCCTTGACCTGAATCGAAACTGGGGCCCTTCAGTCTGAAGGTCGGTGATCTGTCCACTGTTCCCAACTGGCTAGGGTTCTGCCACCTTTTTCAATCTTCTTCAGAATCCCTCTGCATTGTAAAGTCCCTGCTAACATTCTTGTCCAATACGCTCCTTTTCATGTGGTTTCAGGATGGAGTTGTGCATGAAGGCCCTAATGTCCTGTGAGTGCACATTCTGATCAATAGCATCGTCAGGAAATGTGCACTGAGGCATGCTCAGTAGGCGTATAGTAACAGAAACCTGCCATGTATCTTACTGTTTCTGTTTCTGTTTGGATCATGATGGAGCTCAACTAACGCTCTTGTTTCAAGTAGGGGTAGGCAGGATATACTCTTCATTTCAACCCATGTTCTTCTGAGAAACTTTGGTAGTCATGCCCTACTCTAATATGTATTAGGCCATTCAATTATAAGGCCAGATCTTTTTGTAAGGACAAGGCATTTATTTTTATTGAGTGAAAATTCTAATTAACACATTAATATATAAAGATATAATTTGTACTTCCAACAATCATATACGTATTGAAGAAATATGGAGACCAAATAACTACATCTTAATCAATAGGATACAAGTACAGTAGTTCCTCGCGTTACATTGTTGACGCGTTCCTGCAGTGGGATGTAATGCAATATTCGCGGAAGTCAGAACCCACCTACATAAGCACATATGTCACTCACATGGAGCGCACATACACAGCAGTAATGGTGTGCAACAGTAAAAAAAAAATTAGAAGAAAGATAACAATTGCTGACCTTTCTTGTGGTAAATGAATATTAAGAAAATATAAAGCACATATGTGCATACGTAGAAATATCAAACTTTTTTTTTTTAATTAATAAATGGGGAATGGCAACGTAACCACAAAACTTATGTACTTCGAGATCAACGTAACCCAAGGAATGTCTGAATTATCACAGCAGGCTGAAAAGTGATCAGTGTGGATTCAGATGGCCTGTTTTTAATGAAAAGAAGGGTGGAAAGGGACATTTGAGTCAGGCATTGAGAGTTGCTACATCAGAGCGTGCACATAGTTGTGAAGAAATAAGGTAAAAGTGACTTATTCATATTAGTAAAGAGATGTTTTAAAGTCTAACATAGAGACCCTCACTATAAATTATGTTGTAAAATTGAAAGTATTGATAGCATCAGTGTAGTTAAGAAGAATATGCCTCTGCACTTGAATATAGACAAGCATCCTGCCCATTTCAATTTTGGATGAGCTAGTGAGCAAAGAAAATTAGTGAAAGGCTCCCTTAGAGGCATTAGTGGAAAGAATTAGCACTGAAGCATAGTACTCTTTGTGGGACATGTAATATTTCTCATATTTTGTGGGAGATTAGTGCCCTTCATATAAGCCATTAAATAATACAGCTAAAGAGCAGTAAAATCTGAATGGCCATCATTACCAAAATTCAGGTTATACCTTTAAATTATTCAGCATTAGAAGAGAACCATGCTAAATCGGTGATAAATAATAAAATGACTAGAAGCCCGGTGAACGAAATTCAAGCACCGGTGGCGTCCCACAGCCTGGTCTGCACCCTCACGCAATCTGGGACCCCTTGGGAGATGTGGGACTGCCAGGTTAGGTCTGACACCTCCTGAGGGATGTAGCAATGCACGAAAGGGCAGGCAGCCGGGCAGGAGCCCAAGCTGAAGCCAGGTGCTCTGTTCTCGCTCATCCAAGCCCCACTCCACCTGCCACCACTGCTTCGTAGCCTTGTCACATAGACACATAGGCAGCAGAGGCTCTTGCTGTCACAGCTGCACTTTCCAGCCATTAGCCCGCCTTCTGGCTGAGTTATGCTCTCGCTGTGGGAGAGCCTTGACCACCTGGGGGAAGCTCCTGTGTTGAGCGTCTGCGTCCAGGTGGTCGGTGTGCATAGTACCAACCACTCATAATGTCGCTTACGCTTTTATATATATAGATATGTGTGACCAATTTGGCATGTCCTGGCCCAATAGAATATTAGTAGTCACAGATGATATCTTGCCACTATTAGAATACCAGTGGCCAGGTGCATGGATTTGTGCCCATTGAAAGGAGATTAATTAGAAGAAATATTTTAGTACTGCTATTTGCCCTTTCTCTATAATAGCAGTGTCAACCAAATTCAGATTGACAATGACGATTTGAAACACATGCATGCAATTGGCGCCAGCAAGAGCTTCAAACGTATGGCACATGCACGAGTCACCTTAGCCATATAAATGTGTGTGTGTGTGTGTGTGTGTGTGTGTGTGTGTGTGTGTGTGTGTCTTTAGATAGATAGAGAATAAACTTGCTTAATTAGACCTGCTTTCTGATTTAGCTCAACTTTTTCCAACCCATTGAATCACCTTAACTTCTCTTCAGGGTAATTGTCAGCAACACAGCAGTAAATGTCAACACAAAGCACATTATTATTGTAGTTCATGCGGGGAGAACAACGGGTAAAATATTTCACTGCAGCAGTGTTTGACTTCATTCAGCACAGTGAGAAAGCCTGAAGTCATTTTCAAGTTCCACCATTTCTTCCTTCTTTTCAGTCAGGTCAAGATTCTAAGCTTGCAAAATCTCCGTTTTCTGGCTAATGAAGAGATAAGAGGATACCTCCGAGTTACCATCTACCTACACCAGAGCTTTGAGTGAGGGGCGGGGTTGCGCAGGGTGACACCCACTGCCCCATCCGTGATTGGAGGAGGCTTTTGAGGAGCCCACCCAGAAACAGCAGGCTGGGCCTGGCCAGGTGCCTTCTGTACCACATGCTCACATGACCAGCGCCTGTGCATGAGCCCAGTGTGCACCCAGTCAGCACACCAGGGCCTGGTTGCATGCACCAGTGAGCAAGCACCTTGCCTGGACTCAGCAGGCTCTGCACCACCTGCTCCTTCACAGCACCAGTCTCAGAGCCAGGGGGCATCCAGAGTCAGGCTGTGTTGGGAGACTGAGGGGCTCCTGGGGGCAGCGCGCTTCCTCTCAGTTCCACTAGGGGGCCTTCAGCTGCAGGGCGCCTGAGGATTCACAGGGCTCCCCAGGGCCATTGCACTAGGAAGGACAGGGCAAGCAGGATGATCCAGGAGGCTTTTAGCTTCACCTCGGTGCAGGGAAGTGGTGATACCCAGGACACAAGGGCACAGGAAGTTCAGAGGGCAGCTTTGGGGCTGGAGTGGGAGGACTTCATGCAGGTGGGGGAGGCTGAGACCCTGGAGCTGAGGTTGGACACAGGCCAGGATGTTGGGCTTGATCTTGAGTGCGGGAGAGGGGAGGACTGGGTGGCTGCAGAGCAGTGTGTGCAGGGAGAGGAGAGTGAGGTGCAGCAGGGAACATTTGCTCCTCAAGGGGAAGACAAGGAGGGCCTGTGGGAGGAGTTCCAAGCACAGGCTCAGTTTATCTTGTGGACAGAGGGCCTTCTGCTGGTGGTGCCATGGCAGGCCAAGTGGGCAGGTGAGGAGGTTTTCCCAGATCTGCAGGTGGGGAGGCAGGAGGAGGTGGTGAGTGAAGAGCTGAGGCTGGAGGCACAGGATCCAGGTGACCCGCAAGGGAGTGACCACCAGGAGGAGGGGTGGATGGAGGAGCAATTAATTGCAGGGGAGCAGTTTGTCCTGCACGGGGAGGGGAAGTGCACCATGGAGGCAGTGGAACAGGTGGGAGAGGTGGAGCCTCAGTCCAAGGCCAAAGCAAAGCCAGAAGAAGAGGAGCCAGTGCAGCAGGAGCAGGCCCAGTCAGGGCCCGGGGCCAAGTTAACCTGGTCCCCTCTGGAGGTGCTCCAGCCCCTTCAATTGGAGATGGAGCCCATGAACGAGCAAGCCAGCCGGGCCTTCTCTCCGCTCAGGTGCAGGACTCGGCAGAGGCTCAAGCCCTATTTCAAACGGAGAAGCCTCAATATCCAGCGCATCCCTGGGTTCTGGCTCAAAGCTGTATCATTGAGGGTAGAGGAGCAGGATCACAAGGAGCATGGGACAGTGCAGGAGAACGGTGTAAGCGGGGATGGTTCCCCTAGAAAAGAACATTGAGGACAAGCTAGGGGCAGTGCGCCCCGGTCTGGCCCAGGATCCTGGAGACACCCTCTGTCTTGTACAGGCAACATAGAAGCATTACCAGGGTGTCCAGGGACAGAGCTCCAAGGCAGAGGCACGCATACACCAGGGGCTGATGCCCACAGACAGGGCTGTGTTGCACGGGCTCTTCTGGGACTAACTAACGCTGCCTTACAGGCCGTCTCTATGTCCAGTTCCTCAGTCAGATGCAGGAATGTGTGATGTGTAGCCTGTCAAGCCCTCAGCACAAAACAATCTGGTGGGCATCAGGGTCTGTCAGGAAACAGAGTGGTGCTGTGCCCCTTTCTGCCATTTATGTGGAAGGAGTGGCCTTAAGGGAAGGAGAGGCCAGGCCAGGCTGCTCTTTCTAGCTGGTGCATGCCCAGCTCCCAGGTTGCAGGCTCCTTGACCCAAAGCAGTTTGTCAACCACCCAGAGTTGTCGGCCATGATCAGCGTCCAAGATGAAAATATGCTCGGCCATGTGATTGATTTGAAGGTAAGTGCACCTGCTCCAAGGAGTAGTGGAGGGCAGGTGGGGAAATGGCCTGTCCCTGAAAACAGCTACAGGCGGCAGCACTGGGCTGCGATTTCACTCCCTGGATCCACTTTCCTTCTGCAGGTGAGGGAAGTCAGGCATCCCTGGGGTTGCTGCACCATTAGCCTGTACTTCCGCAGCAACCCCTACTTCCGCAACCATGTGATTGTGAAGGAGTATCTCATCACCCTCAAAGGTAAGAGGAGGCTCCCTGCATGGCCTGCAGCTGGTGGTGGGCAGGGATGGAAGGCGATGTACCCAGCTTCACATACTCCTCTCCTGCAGGATACAGGTTGTCCCGTGCCACTCCCATTCAGTGGTACCAGCATTGTGAATGAGAAGTCTACAGCCACAGGCTCCAGGACAGCAGCGCCAGCTTCTTCTACTGGTTCTCTGACCACAGTGTGACAGCATCTGGCAGGATTGCTGAGGTGGGATGTCGCTGGCCATGCCAGCATACAGCTTCCTGTGTCCGCCTGCTGCTTGGGATTCTATCCTGGTCCCTGTGCTCTCCTAACCCAGGTCTGTTTGCCCTAACAGATCATCAGCAAGGACCTGTGGCTCAATCCCCTGAAGTACTATGAGAGGATGATGGACCCTAGTGAGCGGACAGGACAGGTGAGGAGGGGCTGCCTGGGCTCTCCCCTGGTGTGCTGCCAGGTTCCTGGGCCATTATTTTTCTCTCACAGGGACACCTGGATGCTGGGAGGGAAACAGCCTGTAACACCAGGGCCGCAGGGTGTGTGGCTGAGACAGGAACTACCAGTACAACAAGGGCAGTGCAATTCCAGCTCAGGCAGGGGGGCTTAGGCAGGAGGAGGGAGTGTGCATGTCCACTGTCACTCAGAGTCAAAGCAGATTACCTCAGCCCCTCCTCTGAACTCTCCCTCTAGGCCGCCCACAGCACCTTCAGGCCTTGCCACCTGCCCCTCAACAGGGGCTGGCATGACATGTTCTTCCTATACTCCTTTCCACAGGTGTCTGTGAATCTTCCTCATGCTGAGGCCTAGGCTGCTGTGCTGCCACGCCACATTGCCCTGTTGCTGCTCACCACCATCTCCTATTTCCCCAGGGTCTCCTCTTCCTCCTGGGGCCAGTGGGATCGGCTTGCTCCTTATCAGTATCTTAGGGGGCAAAGTGTGGGCCACAGAGCTGGAGGAATCCTTGTTTTGCAGCCTTGTCAGAGGTTCTTCAATCCTTTTATCCATTTAGGTTTTCCAAGGAGAATACCTCATTTGTTTACCCTCCCTAACTGGAAAACAGGGCAGCATGCCATGACGAAATAACACAGTGCTTCATTTTGTATGCAGTTCACTTCAAAGACTTCATGCACATATGGTCATAGACACCCTGGGAAATTTAGGGCCATGAATATAACTCACCATCCAAACAGACTGCTTTTCTGTGTTTGTAGTAAAATCAGACAAGAAATCCCATGTTGCAGAACACTTTCTTCTGAAAATTTTTTGTAATGTTAGTGTTTAAGGTTTTACAAAAAGTAATATATATGTCTCTTTCTTTTTTTCTACTGACCTTCCCTCCAGCTTCCTCTATCTCTAGTCTCTTGTTCTTGTCACCCACTCCCAGTGTCTTGCCTCTGTTGGTCCTTTGGTTGTGCTTATATTCTGAATATGTTAACAATACAATATGTAAAATTTAAACATTTAAGTATGTTGTAATTTAAATCAGCACTTAGGAAGCAACCTTGTACAATTCAAACCTTGCCTCCAATCCTGAAACTTCATAATGGTACCTACAATTCTTGATGCTTCCCCCAAACCTACCATTTGCTTTTTGTCATTCTTAAATAACAGAAGCCAAATTCCTTACAATAAAATATTGTCTGTACCTTATCATTTTTATTTTCAGTGTCTAATTCTTCTGTCACAGGCGCTTCCCCTCTGACTCCCCAAGTGCCCAATCAGGTGAGCTACTGTACTGCATGATTCACTCGCTCTTGCATACATGGTGTATCCTATGATCGCCGCCAGCACCACACTCAGGACCTCTTACAGGGGTGTCCCATCGGCTGTTGCAGTAAATGCAGTGCCCCCATCATACCCATCTCCTGTGTGGCTGTAATAATCATCACAGGAACTGGGCCACCATAAGTCAGAAGGGGCCTTCATGGTGGGGGTGCCCACTTTTTTATTGGAATGTTGATCTTCCTTTTGTTTAGTGGATGAGTTCAGTATGAATTTTGGAGAATAGGTCCTTATCTGATATAACATTGGCAAATATCTTCTCCCAGGCAGTGGACTTCCTTGTTTTGTTGTTGTTGTTGTTGTTGTTGTTGTTGTTGTTGTTGTATTTGTTGGCCGCTTCTTCTCTGCAGAAGTGTTTTAATTTGACGTCGTCCCATTTGTTTCTTTTCTCCTCAGTTTCCATTGCCCTAGGAGCTGTATCAGTAAAGGTATTGCTGAGACAGATGCCTGATATTTTGCTTCTTCTAAGATTTTCATGGTTACCCACTTACTTTTAAGTCCTTTATTCATTCCCAATTTATACTTGTGTATGGTGTAAGTTGGTGGTCTAGACTAATTTTTTTTGCATGTATCTGTGCTATAAGTCCAACACCAATTATTATTATGTTTTTATTTTGGCTTTGTAATATCTTCAATGAAACAAAATAAAATTTCCTCTATGTTAATTGAGTCATACTTTCTCTAAATCTGGCCTTTAAAAAAATCCCCTGGGGCACAGTCCCATCCGATCTTTGATTTTCCTTCCACTGATCGCAAACCTCGGCTGTAGTCTGCGTCCTTTCAAAGGACAAAAGCAGACCCGGAGTCCTCAGAGCTGCCCGCAGCACCCTCCTGCCCGCGGCACCCTCCTGCCCGCGGGAGGTGCAGCGCCCATCCCCATCTGGACCTTGGCTGCCAGGGTGAGTCAAAGCCTGAGAATCAAAGTGGCAGCATGTCATCGCCTTCACCGGCCTGTCTCCAGCAGCACAAAACCAGTCCTCCCTGCCAGTGCTCTGGGGACCGGCCCTCAGGGCGATGTGGTGGCGCTGTCCCCTGGCAGCCGAGTGTCCCAGGCTTGTCTTTGGGGATCTCTGTGTCCATGGTATAAATGCGAGTGAGATCAGACACAATGTTATCAATGATTGGTTTGGTAAGGTCGCGACTAAACACATGCCACCATGGCTTCTCGGCCATGGCCTCAGCGGGCACCTGGACCCCATAGACCTGCAGGGCCAGGTGGAGCACCGCCACCGCTATGTGCTGAGCCTGGAACCGGAAGCACAGCCCCCCGCGGTAGCTGTCCCGCAGCAGGGCCCAGGCAGTGACGGAGATGGGGGTCCGTTGCCAGCTGTAAGGATTCAGCCAGTTCTTGAGAGAAATCAGGTAGTGGAGCAGGTACCTGTGTGGGTACGGAAAGGAGACTTGGAAGCGCAGTACCCGCAGCACAAGGAGCTCGCACTGCACAATGCTGTCCTGGATCACCCAGACTAGGGAGTCCATTTCCAAGGGCTCGCTGCCTGGGTGGAAGTACCTGTGGGACACGTTGATGATGTCACGGGTTCGCAGGGGCTGTTCTTCCACTTTGCCAGCCAAGTAAAGGGCAGACATGGCGACCAAGTAGGGGTCATAGGCGTCCAGGTTGATCTCGCAGAAGAACTTATGGTAAATGGCACAGGCGGTGGCGAGGGGAATGGACTGCATCCCTAGCTTGACACCTGCCTCCATGATGAACCTTGTCACGCGGAATTGCACCCGGGCCGGGGGTTCGGGCCACCCCTTGGCGCCTGGCGCCGCGTCCTCCTCTCTGCAGCTGTCCAGGCTAAGGTCCTCCATGGGGCCCTGCTGGGAGGCCCCAGACCCCGCGGGAAGGGCAAGAGACTCCAGTGCAGTGCCTGTGCCAGCAGAGTCCTAGCCCAGTGCGCAGCAGCCCCGCTGCGCCCCGCCCGCCCCGCGCTGCCCCACCTACCCAGCCCTGCCTAGGCCTGACTGCCATCCAGGTTCCAACACCAATTATTGAAGAGACTGTATGACTCCATTCTATGCTTTTGCCTCCTTTGTCAAATATTAATTGAGCATAATGGTTAGGGTCGACTTCTATGTTTTCTGTTCTGTCCCATTGGTCTTTATGTCTGTTTTAGTTCCAGTAAGAGGCAGTTCTGAGAATGGTGGCTTGTAGTATAGCTTGATATCTGGTATTGTGATCCCTCCAAATTTGTTCTTCTTTGTCCAGATTGCTGTAACTATTTGGGGTCTTTTCTTAAATTCATAGGAATTTTTGGAAACTTTCTTCTAGGTATGTGAGATATGCCATTGACATTTTAATGGTTAATACATTAAAACTGTACATTGCTTTGGGTACTATGAACATTTTAATGATGTTGATTGTACCAAACCATGAATATGGTATGTTCTTCTATTTGCTTTAGTCTTCCTCTATCACTTTTTTTCAATTTCCTGTAGTTTTCCAAGAACAGGTTTTTACCTCCTCAGTTAAGTTTATTCGTAGGTTTCTTAAATTTTTGTTGCACTGCTAAATGGCATTTTTGTTTGTTTGTTTCTATTTCTGAGTTCATTATTCGTGTATCAAAAAGCCATAGAATTCTGGGTGTTAATTTTGTACCCTGCTACATTGCCAAATTCATTTATTAAATCTCCTAGTTTTTTTGGTGGAGTCTTTAGGTATTTCTATGGACAATACCATGCCATCTGCGAATTATGACAGTTTTACTTCCTCTTTTCCACTTAGCATGCCTTGTTTGACTTCTTCTTGTCTGACTGCATTGCCTAGCACTACCAGTACTCTGTCGAACAGAAGTGGTGAGAGTGGGCATCCCTGTCTTGTTCCTCTTCTTAGAGTAATTGTTTTTGCCCATTGAGTATGATGTTGTCTGTAGTTTTGTCACATAAGGCTTTTTTAATGTTGAGATATGATCCCTCTATGCCCAGTTTGCTTAGAGTTTTTATCAAAATTGGGTGTTGGATTTTGTCAAATGCTTTTCCTGCACCAATGGATATGAATCTCTCTCCATTTGTTTATGTGATGCATCACACTTATTGATTTCTGGATGTTGACTCATCCTACTTTCCCAGAATATATCCGCTTTGGCATGGTGTATGCTCATTTCAATGTAATGTTGCATCGCATTTGTTAGAGTTCTGTTGAGGATTGTAACATCTATGGTCATCAGAGATATATTGGCCTGCATTTTTCTTTCTTTGTGTTTTCTCTATCTGGCTTTGGGATTAGAGTAATGCTGGCTTCATAGGAAGTGTTGGGAAATGGTACTTCCTTTGAATTTTATGGAATAGTCTGAGGAAGAAGGTTTTAGTTTTTCTTTGAACACTTGGTAAAAGTCCCTGTGAAGCCGTCTCGCCCAGGCTTTTGTTTGCTGCAAGTTATTTTTGTGACTGCTTGAATTTCCTGAGTAGTTATTGGCGTGGTCCTATGTTTTATTCTTCCTAACTGAGTTTAGGAAGATTGTATTTTTCTAGGAATATGTCCATTTCTTCAGGGTTGATCAGTTTGTTGGAGTAGAGTTGTCCATAGTATTTATTTACAATCCTTTTTATATCTGTGGGGTCTTTTGCTATTTTGCCTCTTTCATTTCTGATTTTGTTTACTGGGGTCCTGTTGGTGAGCCTAGCTAGAGCTTAGTCAATCTGGTTTATCCTTTCAAAGAAATAGCTCATGTCTTTATTAATCTTTTGTGCGGTTTTTGGTCTCTATGTCATTTATTTCTGCTGTGATCTTCATTATTTCCTTCCTGCTGCTCAGTTTGGGCTTTGCTTGTTGCTCTGTCTAACTTTTTAAGTTGTGCGGGTTAGATAATTTGTTAACTGTTTTTCTTGTTCTTTGAGTTAGGCCTGTAATGCTATGAAGTTCCCTCTAAGGACTACTTTCAGTGTGTCCCATAGATTTTGGACTTTTATTTTTAATTTTCATTTACTTCCAGGATGATTTTAATTTCTTCTTTAACCTCTTCGGTAACCCAGTTATCTATCTTTGTACATAAAAGCCCTGTGACCGGAATGGCAGAATGACCAGAATAGCTGGTGGCTATGACTTGCATTGCGGCAGCCAACCAGCCTTATCTGGGCCCCAATCGGCCATATCCCTGACCAGCCTTGCTTCCCATCTGCCCCCAATCCCCATTCGGGGCAGGACTGATAAGAAAACCACTCACAGCCTTTCCCCTGGTCAGCCCCACCCCCTATATGCGCTAACGCCCAGATTGGAGGCATGGCCTTCTGGTTAACCACCAATGGCCACTAACCGCTGCAGGCCTGGCCCCATGTGCCCCCATCTGGGGAGGCCAACCAGAATGCTTCCATACAGGAATTCATACCCTGGGCCTCCATTTATTTAATAAAAGACTATTTAGCCTCCAAGTATTTGAATTTTGTTATATCTTATTGTAGTTTATTAGCAATATAAGAGGCCCAGTGAATGAACTTTGTACACTTGGCAGAGTCCCTCACCCTCTGGCAGCCTGGGAGACCTCAGGGGATGTCCGAATGATGGCTTAGGCTTAATCCCAGTTGCCAAACATGCTTAGCGCCTCTGTGGAGGTGGGAGAGATTCCTGCCACTGCTGCTCCACTTGCCAGTCGTCAGCACAGGATCCAGCTGAATGGCGCTGCCCTGTGGGAGCTCACTGATCCCCAAGGGCAGCTCTTGCATTGAGAGTCTACTCCCTGGGTGTCAGAGCACATCATAGCAATCGGTCTTATCTCTTTTTTATGACCTTTACTTTGAGATTTCTTTTTTCTCTCTTTTCTAAATTGTTTTATTGCTTAAAGTATTACAAAGGGTATTACATATGTCTCCTCTTTCTTCCCCGCCCTGACTATCCCCTGGCCTCCCCTAACTCCCAGTGTCTTATGTCCATTGGTTATGCTTATATGCATGCATACAAGTCTTTCGGGTGATCTCTTACTCTCCCCGCCTGCCCCCCAACCCTCCCTGGCCTTCCCGATGCAGTTTGACAGTCTGTTCGAAGCTGCTCTGCCTCTGTATCTATTTTTGTTCATAAGTTTATAATGGTCTTTATTATCCATAAATGAGTGAGATCATGTGGTATTTTTCCTTCATTGACTGGCTTATTTCACTTAGCATAATGCTCTCCAGTTCCATCCATGCTGCTGCAAATGGCAAGAATTCCTTCTTTTTTACAACAGCATAGTATTCCATCATGTAGATATACCACCGTTTTCTAATCCATTCATCTGCTGATGGGCACTTAGACTGTTTCCAGGTCTTAGCTATGGTGAATTGTGCTGCTATGAACATAGGGGTGCTTATACCCTTTCTGGGCTCAGAGGTGTGGCAAACTTTCCTGCCCAGATCCCTGGTTTTTACCTTACCAGAGGAACTCTGCCCTTCCTGGCTGTAAACTGTCTGACCACCTGAGTGTACTTTGCCAATTCGGGGTGGGTGTTATTAGTTTCAGCTGCTCACTCCATTTGCTCCGGGACATGCCCTGGGACGTGTATGCCTATTCCATCGCCATCTTGGCTTCTTGAGATTTATTTCTTCAAATATAATTATTGATCCCCTAGTTTTTTCCCCTTCTTTTCCTGAAAAGTATTTCTCTCCTTCCACTTTCAGTCCATGTGAGTCCTTATTCTGAGGTGGGTCTCTCATAGACAGCATATATATGGGTCTTGTTTTATTATAATTTTGGCCATTATATATCTTTTGAATGGAGTGTTTAGTCCATTTAGGTTTAAGGTTATTTTGATAGGTACTGATATGTTGCCACTTTTTTCTTTATGCCTGTGTTTCTTCTGTCTCTTCTATTCCTTCTTTTTACAACAGTCCCTTCAGCATTTCTTGCATTGATGGTTTAGTAGTGAAACACTCCCTTAGATTTTTTTTTTCTGTAAAGACACTGAATTCCCCTATAGTCTTGAATGATTGCCTTGCTGGATAAGTATTCCTGGATTTGGTTCCTTGTTTTGCATCACTTTGTATATTTCCTTTCATTCCCTTCTGGCCTGATCTGTTTCTGTTAAAAATCATTTGATAATCTAACAGGAGAGCCTTTGTAGATGACTTTCTGTGTCTCTCTTGCAGCCTTTAAGGTTCTGTTTATGTCATTGTTGTTTGCCATTATAATTACAATGTGTCTTGGTGTAGGTCTTATTGGTTTCATCTTTTTTGGGACTGTCTGTGCTTGTGTGACTTTTTCTTCCCAAGATCAGGAAGGTTTTGTGATTATTTCTTCTAATAGGTTTCCTAATCCTTGTTCCTCATCTTGTCCTTCTGTCACCCTTATTATCCACATGTTATTTGTTTCATGTTATCCCCAATCTCCCTTAGGATATCCACCTGCTTTCTATTTTTTCTCTCAAGTTGCTATTCAGATTGTGTTGTTCAGGGTGTGTTACTCTGCCCTGTCTCCTAAATGGCTGATTCAATTCTTTGCTACTTCTAGTCTACTATTGAAACCTTCCATCGTATTTTTTTTTAATATATTTTATTGATTTTTTACAGAGAGGAAGGGAGAGAGATAGAGAGTTAGAAACATCGATGAGAGAGAAACATCGATCAGCTGCCTCCTGCACATCTCCTACTGGGGATATGCCCGCAACCCAGGTACATGCCCTTGACCGGAATCGAACCTGGGACCTTTCAGTCCACAGGCCGACGCTCTATCCACTGACCCAAACCGGTTTCGGCTTTCCATCGTATTTTTTATTGTAGCTATTATCAATTTTTTTCATTTGTCCTTGATTCTTATGTAAGTTGTGGATTTCCCATGCATCTGGTGTATCAACTTTATGACCCTTATTCTGAATTCCTTTTCGAACATATTGTATGTCTCCATTTAATTGAGTTCCTCTTCTGGCAATTCCTCCTTTTCTGTCCTTTGGGTGTTGTTTGTTTGTCTCCCCATTTTAGCTATCATGTCAGGACCCAGGTGCCAGGGTGTGATGGGCCAATGGCCACAGAGTGGATCCGCAATTCAATTGTACACTCCAAGACTCACAGGAGGCAATGGCAGTGGTGGGGGGCTGGAGTCCCGGTGTCCGTGGGTCTGCTGCTGCCGTAAAAAGGTCTTTGGCCAGAGTGGCTCTCAGGTGATGTGTGAGGCCCATCTGGGTAGAGGTGAGGCTGGGTTCCTAGTCATAGCAGCTCTCCCCTTCAAGATGGTTTGTTTTCTTAGAACCATATTTAACATCAAACAGTGCAGTTACATAAAAATACTAAAGATTGTGCAAAGAGCCGATTAAAAATAGAATGGAGAAACAAATCAGAACTTTGTATACAGAGTTGCATTCATACTGGACATTGTTTTCTGTCATTTTTACTGAAGAAATAGTAAAAGTAAGAAACCTGAGAAGCGGTAGAGGGGGAATAAAGTACCTAATCATTTTGAATGAATGATTGTTTGTTTTAAAAAATAAATAGTTTATGTAAGCCGGGTGCACTGGAAAACATGAAATAGATGTGTCAAAACATAAATGAAGTAACAGACACATTCTAAAAAGTAATCCACATTGCCCAGTCAGTATTGCTCAATGGTTGAGGATAGAATTGTGAACCAAGATGGCCTGTCATCTATACCGGGTCAGGACACATGCCCAAGGGGCTGGCTGGTTTGCCAGTAGGAGCCATTTAAGGAAGCTGCTGATCAAAATATTTCTCTTTCATCTATGTTTCCATCTCTATATCCCTCTCTCCAGATAACCAAGAATAAGCCTACTAAAAAACAAGAATGGAATTTATGTGCTTTCCCCTGGAATGTGAGACATTTTCGTCCTTATTACTAGGGGTCTTTGGAGGACTTTTATTAACCAACATACATTTTAGTCCTTATTACTAGGGGTCTTTGGAGGAATTTTATTAACCAACATATATGGTTCTGTGTTGAATACTTCAATGGAATATTGTTAATAATGAAGTGTTTCATAAACTTACCATGAAAAAGGACTCTGTCATTTTTGAAGGAAACACTTGGTTTGGGAGAAGAATTTGAGGTAGATCTTGATTTTAGTTGCAATAATAAGTAGGTTTCAAACAGTTGCTCATTTGTTCAGGTTAAATGTTATGTAGTGTTGATATTATGTGTACTCATTTTAGTCGGTGGGTGGAAAAACAACTAAAGTAGACTACACCAAGAAACCATCTTTTCAAAGTGGGGGTGGGCAGAGGGCACCAGTTCCATCAAGAAATAGAGGTGATGTGAGAAGTCTGAGAAGTGGAAGAGGAGGAAGTAAGAGAAGCAAAAGGACCCTCAGGTGTAAAACACTTAGGTAATGTTTCAAAATCTAGGGATGGTAGGAGATCTGACTTAGGTAAACACATAATACAATATGCAAATGAGGTGTCATAGACTTGTGTACCTGAAGCCTATGAGATCATATTAACTTCCATAAATTCAATAACTTTAAATTCATAAAGTTACTGTCAGTAACTCAAATGTTTTTAAAAAAATTAAAAAAAGATATGGGCATGAAACCATTATTTATGTGAAAACAGTAACATTGAATGAAGAGATACACCTCAATTTCATTCATATCATTCAAAGCAAAAGAAATGATACCGTTCATTAGATTGAGAATGTATACTGATGATCAAGATGATTTGTAATTGCTAAAGAGGTATAGCACTTCTAATAATGAATGCAATATGTAATGTGTGAAACACTCCTAATGACCTTACAGGGATACGATTTAAACCTCAAGCTAAATTCAGTCTATTTTAGCATTACTGTTTGCCTCTAGTCACTTCAACTGTTCTCTGAAGAACTCAATTCTATTGATCTTATGTTAGAATGTTACACTTTGGGAACAGGAAGTCATGTAGGTTTAAAGTGAAGATTCATACTTATTGAACTACTAAGAATTTGTTCTGAAAGTACCCTTCTTTCGTCTCAAAAAAAGGACATCAGTTCACCTTGGAAAATTCCCACTGAAATAAAAGTTGGTCTAACTATATAAACGTCAAGGACACACACTTCATTATTTAGAATTGGATTTGAAATACTAGTTTTGAGTATAGGAATGTGCAACCCTGTACTGTGTAAAATAATAATCTCTATTATTAATTTGATAAGATGATCTTGTACTTAGGTTTGATGTAGAAAACTTTCCATTTGGAAACTACATAAGAGAAATGTCTATGGTATTTAATAGATTCACAAAGGGGTCTCTGACTCAGGAAAAGGCTAAAAACCAATGATTCACCAAGTTTATTGGTCTTTCTTTCCTTCTTTCTTTCTTGTATATGAGGAATATGAAACATGAATAAAAATGTTGACGAGCTATTTTCAGGGAGTTGTCTTTTAATTAATTTATCTATTTACTTATTTGACTGAATATGAAAGGAAAGTGTATTCATTTCAATATATCTGTAGCAGGTAAAGTTGGTTTCATATTAACCAGTTTTCCTAATTTCAAAGATTTAGTGTCCATTTGTGATAATTAGGTGTGTGACATTTCATGGGAAATTTCCTAAAGTGTTATTGCAGGGTTTGTGCAAGATGAAGGTGAATGTTCCTGTTTTTACCATCTGGGTGATACTGAGAAGAGTTTGCCAGTTCATATTTGGCCACATATGAGGATGCTCATAGTTCTTCTTTCCCATGACGAATTACAGAATTGGAAGATAAGCTTCTTTTCTATTTGAAAATGAAAACAGTGATTGTTAATTATGTATTATTCAACATGTTTTCTTTAAATACTATTAAAATAGAGTGTAGTATTCTGATCAAAGAGTTATTTTATAAATGAACTGTAGGAATTATATGATAACATTCTTAAAATAACACTTTTTTGTAATGCATCATGTTTTGACTTTTTATATTTTAATTTTTAACTATGACATTACATGTTTTAAAAGCTTTTATTGAGATGAAATTAGTTTGAAGACTAGTTGAGACTGTTTTCTTGTATCTTTTAAATAACTTCTTTCACTTAGTATATCTGGATTCTCTGCATTCAAATTCTGGTGTGTGTCTGTGTGTGTGTGTGTGTGTGTGTGTGTGTGTGTGTGTGTGTTTTGTTTTGTTTTATTGGCACGTATATATAATTCTGCTTCAGTTCTTTTTCAGTTATCCAAACTGATTTTCAATAACTCTGAGCACTGTACTGAAGACATGTAAAGATAGAATTTTATCATTTTGTGCTAACCAGCATGCTTATGACCATGATCCTGTTTAGTAAATATTTATACACAATAACCAGACTTGACCATTTAACAAATGTTGACCCTACTCAAGTAGAATGATGTTATTTATGACACAGAGGATGGCAGACATACAATTAATCTTCACAGAAGTGGCTGCAGGGTGGATTCCCTTCCACTGAAAAGAACTCCATCTTCAAGAAGTTGGGATCCTCCACCTACAAGACCTGCCCATTCTGATCCAAGGCAAAGCATTACTGGGATGGGAAGTCAAGGTAAATGGTACAGTCTCTCATGGATTAGAGTAATGAGCTGATTTAAAAGGAATGCTGCACTTTAATTTCTGGAAACCATGTGGAAAGTGAGTAGTGGATGGGCATCTGTACTCAACACTATCTTATTGTTTCATTGTTAGGAAATAATTCTTCATCTTCTGATTAGTGAGGTAATAAGTAGATAACACCAGAGTGAAGAATGCATTCCTTTTAATCCATGTTGATACAGTGTCCCTCTTTTTTATATTTACTTTTTTAATATTTTAAGAAAAATGGTTTTAGTGTCATAATGTTACATTCAATAAATGTTAATATTTCCAGAAAAACTATTTTAAATGTAATAATTTTACATGCAATAAGCATTAATATTCCAAGAAAAACAATTTTAAATATAATAATACTGGAGACCCAGTGTACAATTCATGCATGGGTGGTGTCCGGCCTGCACACCCCAATCGCCGGGTTGGCCAGGGGGAGGGATACAGGTGTTTGGCCGGCTGGCTCCACCCAGATCGAGTGGGGGATCAGATGGGGGAAGATGAAGGCCAGGGGAAGGGGCTGTGGGCATATTACTGGCTGGCGGGTCCTCGATCATTGAGGGGGTGAAGGGGGGGCGTCTACAGAACAGTGTGGGGCTGCCTGCATGGTGCAGCCCGGGATGCTAGCCAGTCTGTCCCACCCCATGGTGGATCTCCTGGTCAAACTCCTGTTTGAAAGGACAATTTGCATATTAGTCTGTTATAATATAGTGTTACATGCAATAAACATTAATATGTTAAGGAAAAAATATTAAATATAATATTACCAAAACAGTGCAAACCTATTTTATCACAAAAGTTGTAGGAATTATTAAATATCTGAAAATAATAGGATTCCTTTTATTATATTCTAAAACATATATTTTTTACTCTGGCTCTATTTTATTCATCTGTTTATTCTTTTATGTTTTGAAATATTTTTTATTGATTTCAGTGAGAAAGGGAGAGGGAGAGAGATTGCAACATCAATGATGCGTGAGAATCATTGATTCTCTGCCACCTGCATGCCTCACACTGGGGACAAAGCCCACAAACCAGGCATGTGTCTTTGGCCAGAATCGAACCTGGGACCCTTCAGTCTGGAGGCCAATAGTCTATCCACAGTGCCTAACCAGCTAGGGCTATTTTTTCTTTATTGGTTAAGGTATTACATATGTGTCCTTATCCCCCATTTGTCCCTCCTACCTCCTCCTCATGTCATCACCCCCACTGGTGTCAGTGTCCATTAGTCAGGCTCATATGCATGCCTCAAGTCCTTTAGTTGATCTCTCTAACCCCACCTTCCCCTACCTTCCCTGCAGCAACCTTTTGCAGCAAAGATTCAGGAACTGCAAAAGTGTATGAACTGAAATGAATACACTAGACAACAATTACATATTTAGAAGGCGTGGGGGAGCCAGGTGAAGGCATTTCTCTCTAGTAACGAGGCTCTCTGAAACCCAGGACCCATCGGTTTTTATTTACTTTAATACACATTTGCCCTTTAGCAAAGCATACAGGCATATCGATGGTAAAGTTTGGTAAACAATAAAAGTATTATCATGGTAGGAGGTTGCTTACAGCCATTTTGCCAACAGCAGGGTAGCAAAATGCTGATTTTCTGCCATGCTGAATATCAAAGTCCATTCGCCTGCTGTAGGATTCTCGCTTTGATATGTTCACTACTGTTGGTCTTTGCTGGGCCGACATTTCCCCCTTTTTGCTTTCTTAATTAGTTTAGAAAGGTGTCTGCCATTAGCTGGGCTCAGATCCTTTTAAGACTTTTCATTCTGCATCTTCAGACTGGAAGCAAACAGAAGAACAAGAAAGAAAGACAATAGCGGTTACTCTAAAAAGGAAACCTAGGGAGATTTGACGACAAGGATTGAGTTCTTTCATGTCCTTCTAAATATTATTGTCAGGTATTTAAGGAATTCATTCATAGCAGGCTTCTTTTGGGGCCATTAGTTTTTTATGGATCCCTTTCCCAGTCACTGTTAGCTTGTGACATGACAGCAATGATGTTCGAGTTCTGGATGGTGGACAAATGGTGAGAAATGACAATGTAGGTCTGAATTTTTTTGGCTTTGTCATGGGCAACCTGCACCAATGCACCGATGATGAGTGCTAGCATGGCAAGGCGTCTTCACCATCCCCCATCTCTGGATGGTTCTCCTCTGACTCCTCAGCGTTTTTCTTGGGGCCTCTGCTATCTGTGGTTGCAGTAGTCTGGTCAGTTCCTCTCTCAGATTCATGTTGCAGGAACCACCCAGGCTTGGAGGAGTTTTATGGAAACACACAAGTATATCCTCGACCAAAGGTTAATAAAGGGACCCTGCTATAAACCAGACTCGGTATCTTTCCATTTAACCAGACCATTTTGGTTTGGTTTATTCAGACACCAGTGTAATTCTATGAGTGTCTTTCCATCAGCATTACAAGGGAAAATTTTAAAGTAATTAAGGCTTGGTGTAGTCTACTTACAGGAGATTTCTTCACTGTTCCCCCACTTTTGTTTTTCAAGTTGGGATTTAGAGGCCCTTGTAGCAGATATAACATGCAAGGAGGACATTTCTTGATAATCTGTTTTGCCTGCTGTACAATATTTTGGCAGGCTGATGTAAAAGTTGATGAGATTCTGTGGCCTGTTTAATAAAATAACTAATTGATAGGCCTATGCATTTCCTTTTGTTAAAGGACCAGGACTTGTTCAAATAGTATAGATAGGCATCGGTCACAACCATTTAAATTGAGTAGTTGCAGTTCTGTTTACCAAGCCAGCAGCATAGGCAGATCAGAGATAATATTAAGAGGCTTTTGGAAATCCTGCAAGTCAGCCTTGATCATTTCTAATTCGATTCTTTGCACAGAAGTATGACTGGTCTGAATGACTTGGTCTGAATTCTTTGCATTATAAGCAGCTTTACCATGAGATGAACTATCAGTAAAAACAGTGACTGCTCCAGGAATAGGTTTCTGCCTATTCCAACTAAGTTCCCCTGAATATTCTTTTATTTTCATTTGCTAATTTAAATCAGTCAAAAATAAGGCTTATTTCCTAACTTTGTCATTGGCTGGGGACAGTAAATGACACTAATAGGGTTTTTGCTATCAGTCTTTGAGTATATTGACATAAGCGTTGTTTTGGAGGCAAAATGCAAATGGTTTACTTTTCTTTATGAGGCCTAATAAATTTATTTTTAATTACAGTTTTCTAGATCTTTGAAGGGAATCTGCTCCTGTTTTTTCTCCCAGAGTAATTTCTAGGCCACATTTAGGGAGTTTCTTTTAAAATCATTTTTTTTTCTTTTAAATAGAGCTACAAACTTGGTTCCTTTTAAGAAATACCAATAAGAAGTATGCTGGCCAATTGTGCAATGCATACAGATTAAGTAAAAGTAACTCCCTTTTTTCTATGGTGTCTTATTAATGGTGAGATTTAATGCTCCAATAATAACTTTTTGTTTTCTTTGTAAATAGTAGCAGAAGAGATTTAAAAATTTCTCCTTTTTATTGAGCTTAAAATTTACTTTTAAACAGCATTCTTTTGGCTAGTGCTCATTTGCATAGGTACAGATATTTTACTCTGGACTGTGTTAGAACCAATTGCTAATAAAATATCTGCTTCTTGTATAACTGAGTTTATATGAGTCCATGATTATATTGTAAAAAGCTAATTTATTTAGTGACTAAAGTATGCATCTTTATTGAGAAAGCAAAGTAATTAAACTTATACATTTGACCTATGAAGTCCAGATGTTGCACTACCCCGGGGTCTATCTAAAGATCAGGCTGTCAGGGCTCCCATCTTAAAATTCTGCTGCTGAATAATCTGATGTTGCGTAAGAAGTATTCAGCAACTTTGTCCTGCCCTCCCTTAGAGGGTGAAACTTTTATAACATTTAAAATACGTGCATGTAAAGAGAACACAGTTATTAATTTTTATTTGATGAAGCTTCAAGTGATTTCAAGTATATTAGATCGGGGTAATTTGGTTTGAAAATATTTCTTTTCCTAAAATATTTCTTTTAAGAAGAGAGTAAACCCTTGAATTATTCCAGGGCACTTGAAAAGTTTCAAAGCTATCTCTTGGTTAAAGTCTTGAAATTTAACATGGAAAGACTATCACAAATATGTGTAACCCAAACATTACATTATACATGTATTGTAATTATTCTAAAATAGATCAATAAAATTTAAACTGGTTTTTATATTAAAAATTTGGTTCAGACCATAGAATTAATCCACTTTTTTAATCAGTCCAATAAAATAGTATATCCTAGGTTGACATTTTACCACACATAGTACACATAAGGACTACAATATATTTTGTACTACTAAGTTTTTCCAGAGAAATCACATGAATTATTTTTCTTGATAATGAATTTCTAAACTTTATGCATTGTATCATTACGAGCACATAATTTCTCCCAATTTAATTTGAACTTTTAACTCTTGGAAGCCTTAAATTTTAGGTGGTAAGTTAAATACTTAGCATTTCTTAGTTTAGTAATACCTTCACATTTTTAGGGATATATTTCCAATAAAATTAACAAAGACTTATTTAATTAATAGATTCAAATCTGTCCTTTGTTTTTTCATTCGAGTCAAACTCAAATAAATATTGCAAAATTTTGTTATTTCAAAACCTTTAGAGTTTTAATAAGTTTTTTTACTTAATGTAAGCAACTCCAATTTTTTAAGTTACCAAAGACTTTGGAAAAGTATGTTTAGACATATGAGGTTGCCAAAGAAGTAGGGGGAGAAAGGAAGAAGGCCTGTAGCCATTGGAATTTTAAAACCACCACATTTTTCCTTCAGAGATAACATCTAAGAGTGCTTTTCCAGGTTCTCTGCTTTTACAGGGAGAAGATCCACTGGCCCTTTCCTCCAACAGAGAGTGCAGTCCGCCCTCTCCTCAGGGACTGCACCCTCACCATCAATATATTTATTTATAACTATGGGCCCGGTGCACGAAATTCATGCACTGGGGGGAGGGGGGAGAGTGTCTCTCAGCCCAGCCTGCACCCTCTCACATACTGGGAGCCCTTAGACGTTGACCCCCATCACCCTCCAATCCCAGGATCGGTCCCTTGCCCAGGCCTGACACCTCCGCCAGAGGTGTCAGGCTTGGACAGGGGACCCACATCTCCCCCATCACTGGCTCTGGCCCCCACCCATGCCTGATGCCTCTGGCCCAGGAATTATGCCTGGGCAGGGGACCCCCATCTCCCTCTGATCGCTTGCTCCACCCCCCGCCCAACTCTGACGCCTCTGACACAGGCTTCAGGCCTAGGCAAGGGGACCCTCATATCCCCCCAATCACTGGATCCACCCCCCACCCAGGCCTGATTCCTCTGGCCCCGGCATCAAGCCTGGGCAGACGACCCCCAGCCCACTCCAATTGCTGGCTCCACCATCCTCCCAGGCCTGATGCCTCGGCCAGAGGAGTTGACCCTCATCACCCTCTGATCACCAATCACCAGATCGGCCCCTTGCCCAGGCCTGAGGCCTCTGGCAGAGCTGTCAGGCGTGGGCAGGGGACCCCCAGCTCCCCGCAGTTGCAGGTGGCTCTGCCCCTGCCCAGGCCTAATGCCTTTGGCCCAAGGCAGTAGGCCTGGGCAGGCGACCCCCAGCTCCCCACAATCTCCTGCTCTGCCCCTGCCCATGCCTAATGCCTCATGGGAACCCGAGCACCCCACAATCTCCTGCTCTGCCCCTTCCCAGGCCTAACGCCTCTGGCCGAGGCCTTAGGACTGGCAAGGGGTCCCGAGCTCCCAGGGTTGCAAGCTACGCCCCGGCCCAGGCCTAATGCCTCTGGCCAAGACAGTAGGCTTGGGTAGGGGACCCCTAGCTCCCCATGATCTCCTGCTCTGCCACTGTCCATGCCTAATGCCTCATGGGAACCCGAGCACCCCAAGATCTCCCGCTCTGCCCCTTCCCAGGCCTAACGCCTCTGGCCGAGGCGTTAGGACTGGCGAGGGGACCCCAGCTCCCCAGGGTTGCAAGCTACGCCCCGGCCAAAGGCCTAATGCCTCTGGCCAAGACAGTAGGCCTGGGTAGGGGATGCCCAGCTCCCTACGATCTCCCAATCTGCCCCTGCCCAGGCCTAGTATCTCTGGCCAGAGCATTAGGCCTGAGCAGGGGACCCCGAGCTCCCCACGATCTCCCGCTCTGCCCCTGCCCAGGCCTAACGCCTCTGGCTGAGGCATTAGGTCTGGGCAGGGGATCCCCAGCTCCCCACGATTGCAGGCTCTGCCCCTTGACCAGGCATAACGCCTCTGGCCGAGGTGTCCGGCCTGGGCAGCAGTGACCCGCAGCGGCAGCGGCCCCGTGATTGCGGGTTCTGCTTTAAGCCCAGGCAAGGGACTCCGTGCTGCTGGGACTGCCAAATTTGCCCGTGCCCAGCACCCATCGCTGGCTCCAACCCTACTTCCCACAATCACTGGCCAGGTTGGCAAAGGTGCCCAATTCTCCGACCATGGCTGGGGGGCAGGGCTCTTAGCACCCCCCTGGGTTTCCGATCACTGACAGTGACAGGGGGCTTCTTCCTGCTTTCCCTTTCGCCTCCCTGAATTGTGCCTATATATGCAAATTAACCGCCATCTTTGATGGCGGTTCACTGCCATCTTAGTTGGCAGTTAATTTGCATATCGCCCTGATTAGACAATGAAAACGGTAGCGGTCGGACGCCAATTACCATGTTTCTCTTTTATTAGATTAGATTATTACTGAAAAGCTTTGTCACAAAGCCTTCATTTTAGTTATATCTATCTATTTAACTTTTAACAATTTTGAGATTCCAAAAGCCAGTTATCACCATCTGAGGGCGTTTCACTTTGGCAAATTTTGCAGCAGAGAAAACTTACTGGCTTTCATTGGCATTAATGTTAAGCTTGGAATATGGTCCATTATTATTTAAGAACTGCCCCTTATTATGGAAACACTAATCTTATTGCTTAAACACAGCCTGTATATTTTCCTTGTGTCATTTTC